>NC_091824.1:76387634-77125134 GCF_038994185.2 Dermacentor albipictus
CCATGAAGTGACCCGTTGCACTTTAAATAATTAAGAATAAATGAAGAAATACAAACTGTAGTTTAGGATTTGTCACTTATTCACGAAAGCTTCGCTTAAAATAGATTCCAACACTTGCGCAGGTGCGGACCCCCCCCTCCCCTTTTTTTTTAGAGGGGTCGGACCTGACATTGAGACGGTGATTGATAATAATGACGAGTTTTTTACGCGGTGGCTGGTTCTCTTCAATAATAAGTAGGTAATTACTGTTTCTCCAGAGCAAGAGGATAGTGAGTAAGCTGGGAAGAAGGCCTTGATGAATTTGTCGCGGCCGCCCCCGCACGCTGGCACTGCGCACACACTCTTTTAGTGGTAGTGGCCCGGTTTCGTTAGCCTGGCCACCACCATGCAACGCATGTACGTGCGCATGTGCGTTGCATCTGCGTACTTTCGTTATTCTGTACGAGTATTGATTTCTTGTACTTGTGCTGAAAAGTATTGGCCAATCACCCAAAGTGGGAATGCGCCGCTACCGTAATATCAAGGTCTACTGTTACTACGAGGGCTATCTACAATCATGCTAAGCGCACTAGCCTGCGCTTAAGAGAGAGAGAGAGAGAGAGCATTCGATGCTATTACGCTTCGACAGGGGCCTCCCTGATCAACGCATTTGGTCCCCTTTAGCGCCATCTGCAATCGCCCGTCGTTCGTAAACTTTATGCGTCCGACCGGTGACTGAATGCCCGCTGGCGATTCCGAAGCTTCACCACGTGCGGACCAGCATTGTCAGTAAACACGTTGCCTCTGCTCTCTCACAGTTACGAACACCGATACGCGTCGCATACAAAGCTCAGCTATATGAGTTAGAGAGCCACGAGCTCAGAGTGAGTTTTCACCCCGTGTATCCTGTCAGTCATTAGTTTGACCTCGTCTGCTACGCGCTGTACGGTTCCTGTTTGTAACGGGTCAGCCGAGTCGCCTGAATGTTTCTCCTCGCGCGCCGGTCTGGGACGTGAACGCCATGGGTCTCATGTAGCACGTTGCCTAGACGAGAGCCGCACTGAATTAGGTTAGACTGAAAAAAATAAAAAATAAACAGATGATGGTCATGCACGTTGCGGAAGACGGTTGAGTGTTGCTGGAGGAAATCAAGGCCTTATAAGCTTTCCATTTTTGAATTCCGCGCTGATTCCTCAGCACCGGTGCGCCAGTGCGACGTCACGAACTTCAAAGTAATCTTTCGTACCTGGGTCTGTATTATAGCGCAGGAGAAATTTTTGAAACTTTCCATGTTGATTAAAATTATGTTCTGGGGTTTCGCGTGGGCAAAACCACGATGTGATTATGAGAAACGCCGTAGTGGACGCCGGACTCCGTATTATTTTTGACCACCTGGGTTTCCTTAAACGCGCACCCAATGAAGGGCACACGGGCGTCTTCCATTGCGCCCACATCGAAATGCGGCCGCCGCGGCCGGTATTTGATCCCGCGCCCTCACAATAGCGCAACGCCAAAGCCACTACGCCACCATGGCCGTTTGCTAGGTTGGATATCTGGTTCCTCTAGAATGCAATGTAGTCACTCTGCACCGATGAAGGAGTGATGAGACCGGTATATGTATAGACGCTGTCGAAATCTATGACGTCACGGCGAACTGGTGCGGGAACTTCTGGGTGGCGGCGCCACCCGCCTGTCGCTTTCAGTGTTTTTTTTTTTTTTTTTTTCCAGCTTACCAGGCCCCCCACACGGCAAGAACGACAGTTTTGCTATTGCTTATAGGCGTAGCTTAACGTACTTTTAGTGGGCTCTTTAAGTGCCTGTGAAAAGCAAAAGCAAATATGTATGCACGAATCCCGAGGGTTATGTGGGTGTGTTTATTTATTTGTTATTATTTATTTTGTTAGAGAACTTGAAAGAGCACAATGCGCAGGTTGCAGTAAAAGGAAAGCAGGCGTTGCGCTATGATTGTGTCCTTTTCACTGTACCCTGTAGAACCGAGACGAAGGAGCTCAAGTCGTCTCTGCCCACCGCTCTTTTGCGGACCTGAATGCGTGCGCGGAGTTGTGGCGTCTGGGTACAGCTTTCTCTCGCATTCGGCCGGGTGCTAACTATACCACCGCGTTAAGAATAGAGCCTCGTTAGCTTTCCGCGCTTGTTGAGCGTGAACAATGGTCCTTAATGAACGTCAGCGTCGTGCGTGCGGAATTTCCACCGAGGCTTTTCCCGCATTTTTCTCGTCTCTTGATCGCTGAGCAGCTAAGCACATGCCGTTATGTCCGTTGCTTGTTTCCACGAATGTTGTATACACACAAGAACTTATAATGGCGGAGTCTCCGTTTCTCTTTCTTCTCGCCACAGGCCGCGCATTGCTCTCTCGTGCAGTGAAATGTCGTTGGTTCAGATATATATAGTGCAGTTGATGTAGTTTGTGACCTCGTTTCGCATATGTATAACTGTTTGTCCCGCCTGTAACTTCTCTTTTGAGTATTACCGTTTACTCCTATGGAGTACGTTTGCTCTATTCCTTAAAGGGACGCTAAAGAGCAAACTGATTTCTTCTGCATCAGTAAATTAACTTTCTACAACACCAAAAACACCATTCTTACCACGATAAGGCGCTTGGTAAGGCAGAAAATGCGGAAGAACGAAAGACGGGTGGCGACGCCTCATTGAAGTTTCCGCACCTGGTCGCTGTGACGTCGTTGGTTTTGATGGAATTTTCTAGGGCCTACTTAATTATATAGCGGTACAGATTGACTACATTGTATTCTGAAGGAACCAAATATTAAACATGGCAAGTTTCGGGAACCTTTGCTCAGCCAACGTGGCCCAAATGCGAGAACATACTTTGGAATCCCTGACGTCACACTGACGTACCGGCGTCAGGGGGTTTCGGCGCGAAATTAAAATGCTGATACTTCGACCTTCATTTTATCGTCTAATAATTATGATATCGTCTAATAATAATGACTGCCTGCAGGGTTCTCAAACAGTGCTTTATTAGTCTAAACTGGTTTATTGTTTCACTTTAGTGTCCCTTTAAAGAGGAAGCTTTAGCTCGGGCCCAATTCTGATGCCGCCTATTCAAATACATGTAAAACGCAGAAACGCTTTTCTGAGTTAACCATTGGGCCGATTTTAATGCAATGTGTTGCGTTTGCAAAATGGCAATTCTAGTGACTGATGCAAGCGCAATTTCGATTTAGTGCCTAAATGTCTTAAAAAGCAATTTTCGAATATTGTTAAGCTTGAAAAATATAGAAGCACGAAGTTTACAAAAAGAATTATGGGGTTTTACGTTGCAAAACCACAATCTGATAAACTTTACAAATTCGTAGCTCTGCATTTAGAACATATATCGCAGTTCTGTGAACTGCATCCGTTAGAGCATTAAAAGCAGACACGTTTGATATGTCATATTATGTCATAAGGGGATTTTCTAGATTGTCTACAAGGGTTCTACAAAGTCATACCATGTGTGGTAAATCAATTTTGTCTGATTTAGATGTAATATTAAATACACTTTACATAATTGTCATAACGTTTTTCATTGCTGAGTTACAAAGCTGTAAATCTTATAGTTTCGTCTTATGAAGCTTTTCGATTTTTAACAATTTTTATTAAAACATTGACGGTCTAAGTCGAAAATTCGCTGCCAATAGTCACTAGATTTTAACTTTCTCTTTTAAATGCAACAAACCTCATCAAATTTGGTGCAGTGGTTGCCGAGAAAAACGATTTCTCCTTTCCCGTGTATTTAGATAGGAGCCCCTGAGATAAAGCAGGCAAGGCACTCGAAGTTCAAATGGAGTGCCACCGCTAGCTTCTTTAGGGATAGTAAATGAACTTGTCGAATATATATTTCATTAAAACTGTCATTGCTAGATCTGCACGCTGTGCCGCACGATGATGACGACCACCTACTTTATTCCATCAGCAGCGAATGAACACCGCCGTCCATATAGCCGTCCGTTTAGAGGTGTTGGTTTAGAACCTTGCTGAATGCGCAGCAGATACGTCGGACGGCGGTGTTCCGACATGCGTTCAGCCGCAGCTTCAGCGATCGAAGTGCGCGTTTCTTTCTGTGGTCTGCGCGCACTGGTCCGATACTTTACCGAGCACCAGCACATTGTGCTACGTGGCGTATACGTACATAGAGTCATGGCCGGCTGCAGTGTAGATGACAGACGCGCGAGACATATTCGCCGTTTCGGAGGTGACAAAGCGAACTGACACGTTCATTCTTCGCGTGCTTGCACTGTTTGCGCAGAGGAGCACATCGTGATGACCCCCCGCAAGAAGGCGGAGGGCCAGACGACCATCAAGATGGAGCGGGTGGCTCGGCAGGCGCTCGACAAGGGCAACGTCATGCACGAGGCAGGCGGAGACCACCGGGGCATCGTCATCAACCGGCTCGCCAGCAGGGGTACAGTCGCTCCCGCTTGTTTTGCTTCTCGTTTTCTTCTTCTGTCTTTTCTTTCAACATTTCTACTTTTATTTTTCGTGCGTTATATATATAGCGCTCGAGTGGCCGCACGTGCAATATACCTCCGAGAGCTGAGATCAAAGCAATCGCAAGGCGACAGGCGGTACCACTCGTCCAGGCCACTAATCATTTGGATTTGCTCGCACGAAAAGAACCATTGCAAGTTGGACAGTTAGTTTTGGTTCATATTATTCGGCGTTATAACGTGTTCAAAGAAAGGAATTACATAAAAGGAAGCGTAGGAAGCGTATGGAGCTTGTTGGGTGATGTTAGTGTGAGTAGTGGAGACTCGCGGCATCGTACCACGCGTCTTCTGTGGTTAGGCTTGGTTATCGTGAGCCTGAAGCAGTTGTGAGAGTTCGCCGCTAGCCCTGAAGATAACACTTGTGATATGCAGTTTAATCCTGTTTACCCGCTGGAATGCGCCACAAACTCCGCAAGCACGACACGCCTTTCCTGCCGGGCCGCCTTTGCATCGCGATGCACCGCTTTGCGTCCGAAGTGCGTGGGGAAGTCCGCCTATATAGACTGACGTTGGGTCCGGTTGGCTTTTCCCCATAACTCAGACGCGTAGTGGTCGAGCATAACGCATGGGGGCAAGAGGGAGACCAAAAGCTTTCTCGGTGCAGAGCGTCTGTGCACATGCGCCGTTGTCTTCGCCGAGTACAAACTATCTTTCTTGAAAAGTTAGCGTGCACGTACCAGGCAGCTAAGCATGTTTTAAACAGCCCATAATGCCAAGTATACAAAACGCTTTTCAATAATCTGTGCTCCTAAAGAATGAGGACAACCTCACAGCAGCTTTTCTGTATACTGCACGGAAATTAAGACACTAGTGCTTTTTTTTTTAAATTGTCAAGCCAAGTGTGTTTGATTTTAGACCAATAGTTCACAGTTTCTTTAATAGGCCGTTGGGCATTACATTTCAATGGACTGTAACAACAATAACCTTCCTGCTCTTTTGAATGAGAAGGGGAACCTAGGGGCCCGATTTTTTTTAGTGACGACCATATGAAGCCAAGAAAAGCATAGTGGAAATTATTTGTAGTAAATAAAGTAATGAGAAATAAATGTGGATGAAAACCAACTTGTAGCCGTTCCTTGCATAGCGAGGGTCTTGACTCCGGCAGGTTTGACGCATTCAGGTAGCATACCAGGATTATTGGTCAGCTGCCTGCTTCTAAAGTTCATGCGTACTACATGACACCATCGCTCAAAAGGATGTTCCGCATCCACCACCATAGCCATAAGTGGCGCTGGCGAACACTCCCCGAGTCAAATCTCGTACATGTGCTACTTAAGAATGTTTGCATGGTAACAGCTGCCATAGTAGGATTGGTAGCGCAATGCACGCCTTGTGTGGAAATTGTGGGTTCAGCTCCCGCTGTCATCAAGTTGTTTCTTTGTCCACTTTCATTTCCCTTTATTTTATCATTTCTACACTTCAAATAATATACCACAAATTATTTTCCCTATGCTTTCCTTAGCTTTATTATCTGTTGGCTTCATATGTTGTGCAGGTTTCCTCCATGCAATATGCAGATATGCATCATTAACAGAAGCACATACATGATGCTAAGCTCTGTTTATAGGCCACATCAATGGGGTATATGCTGGAGGTTTATTCTGTGCAATGGCATTAGTAACGATTGGCTGGGTTATGGAATAGCTCTGGTACCTTCTTAGTTATTTTATTAATCCATACTAATATTGTTTAAAAACAGCAGCTGCAATGCCAACTGCTTATGCAACAATACGGATTGTTGTGAACTGGTAGCCTTTATTGCAAATATGCTTTTTTTTTCTGCCTAGATGACGATGATGATGATTCACCCGAGATCTCATTGGAGTTCCGTGTATTCCTCACCAACGTGGTGACAGAAGTCCACACACGGGTGAGTTGCTAATGCTTTTCACCAGAAATGTTTCGCGTATTATCATTATTATTCTTTTTTACACAACACAACAATGAAAGCATCATTCTTTAACACCACATTTGTTAATAAATTTACCATGTTCAGCATGCTTACTGGAATGCTCTTACAGAAAAAAAAAGCACTGACTAGTAACATGATAGGACATTGACTTACTATTGCAGTCAGCCGTAGTGTGACTGTCATGTCACACCATTTTATCTGTGAGATATGTTCAAGTTAGCCCAAGAATTACCATCGCTTCACAGTTCATGAGTGTTTAGAACTGACCACACATGAGCATTGCATTGCAGAGAGAGAAAGCTTACAAAACTTTATGCAAAAAACTCTTGCATTAACCTAGCTTTGTTGTACACTAAAAAAAAAAATTGATGAACAGGGAGCCAGAAATTTTGTTGTTTCAGAAAATATTTTGAGAGGAAATCTTCCACATAAAGTGAAATTTTTTTGAGACAGTCAGGGATGCCTGACTAAGCACCTTATATGCTTGAGCTGAAATGAAAATGGTACATTTCATGCTGATTTTAACTATAATTGAACATCTATCTCATTGGAACATTTTCTGCATTCAGGTTAGAGAAATTTTGTTGCAGAATGGCAAACACTAACACACCTTTTTCATTGCAGGAAAGCAGAGAGCTCAAGTTCTGGTTCAAGCCGGGGGTGACCAAAAATGACCAGCGCCATTCCGCCCAGGAATTTTTTAAAGAATTGGTCAGTCCCAGTGACTTTCCCAGAGGTGAGGCTGCGAGAAAGTCTAGCCTGAAACGTTAATGTGAAGTTTTTCACGATAACCAGCTGCATTTTAACCTCATCTGTTCAACTATGATGCATATTGGGTCCTGCTGTCCCCACTGCCAACTGATTTCTTCTTTCCCCAGCTGTGTGCCTAACGCCTTACTCAGTCTAATGTCATTGTCTCCCCTCCCCCTGCCTCCCCACTACCTGCCCCCCCCCTTTCTTTTGTATAATATTTTGTGAATACAACTTTGGAATAAATATAGTGGCGGGCACTTTCTTCTCACTTACGAGTTGTAAAATGTTTCACCAAGCACTTGCTTTTCCAGACCAAAATAAACTGGCAAGCTTGGGACAATCATTGTAGTCTTGATTGTTGTGCCACATATTAGCCACAATTTCATTGGTTCGAAGCCACTGCCACTTTAACTATAAAACTACTTTTTCTCAGTTTCCGTTCTTATCTCTTAGGTTGCATTTCTCAAAAGAGCATCCTCATTTAGTTGAAAAACATGCCGAATATAGTGTTAAGTCATGAAAACAACCGGCAAGTGAAGGCCTGTGGTATAGCTTGCAAATCGTTGGCTGGACAGTGCATAGTAATTGCAGTTTTCTCAACAAAATAATGAGGCTTGTTTTCTTCACCTACCTAGCATACTTCTTTTGGATTCCTTTCGTGGCTATTTATGTTTGGTTTTAAAGTGCACAATGTCTTCTTGCAGGGCACAACTAGTGTTGCTTGCACACTCATCATTACGTCCACAGATCGAGTGTTGAGTTGCGTGAGAAGCCCTTTAGTATGTGATATGAATAGTGCAAAAAACATTAGTGCCCATTTGAGATTCAAGCCCATCATTCAAATGCAAGTTATTATAGTGTGCCCCTCTTACATCCGAGGCAAACAAGTGTCAAAGGGCACTCTTGCCAAAATCAGTATTTCCAAGCCACAACATTTGCAAAAGTTCCTGGTCCTTGCATATGGAACATTTGGTTGCCTTCAGTCCATATTCCTGTATATACAAAACCTTTTGTCCTCTAACCTCATATTAGCTTGGCATACAGCTTTATTTCATTATATTTCCTCCCAGGTAAGTAGCATCTTGTGCACGTATTCATTTTTAAAGAGGTTAAGGTTTTCAAGGATCTTGGTGTTGTGATATAATCGATCACGGCAGCTATTTAACAAACACTGACGTCTGTGATATTGCTAGGCTTGCCTGCTTCTTTTTACTATCCACTTCCTGCTTCCACTTTGGCCTTCACTCGTTCTTAAACTGTTGTGGAATTGGTTTGCTTGGTGCTCAATCCTGTCGTGACAGGAACTTTAATACCCATTAGTAATCAGATCAGTATATATCAGACATTAAGAACCCCTAAGTAATGAATATACCAAATGTAGAAAATAACACTCTTTTGAAGGTCATAATCCTAGAAGAACATTGTCTTGAAAAAGATTGCAGCTTGAGCCAATATTGTGCCCCTGGAAACACCCGAGTAGCTAATTGGCCAACATGGACCTGTATAATAATATGACAGATAAGGTAAGTGGCGCTGTGTCGAAATTCACAGTCCCGTAGCTTTTTTTTTTTCTGAGTTTAACAACTTGGGTTAATGTTACGTTTCTTACTGCATTTTCTCACACTAATAGGCCAAAGGTCAAACACCACATGTCCTATATTGCAGTCACGCACTTAATTTCAGTAGTTCTTGAAAGTGTGTATCTGGCAATAGTATTAAAAACACTGTTTCATTGTCTCTTCTGATGTAGAGGAGGGGTGTTCCCTCTCCTCCCCCCTTTTCCTCAAGGATGAGCAACTTCGAATTGCATAATGGCCCATTGTACCACTGAAAGAAAGCTGCTACAACAGCTGAATTTGTAGCAGCGGCTGATTACATGGATTTGTTTGGAATTTCTCTTCGCAGATTATGTGGGCTTCATAAAGAAGATTATGAAGCTGATGCAGATTAAGTATGTCAACATGCGCAAGGTGGAGATTGAAATGCGACAACTGGAGAACATTACTGAGCCTCCCCGACGCCCGAGTAAGATCCATCTTACCACATGTTCTTCCTCACTCTAGTCATTGAATAAGGTTCCAGGGGTGTGAAAGCTATCTCTGTTCATGTAGCCTCATAGGGGCACTCACATTTCTCAAATCTGTATGTAATATCTGGACAGAAAAAAAAATGGGCTCATGAGCTTATGGCAAGTTTAATGGTAACCTTGACAGCATTGTTTCAGCACACTGGAACGTCTCTGAGGATAAGAACGTGCCAGTCTTTGCAACAGGGGCATTGTGCTTTCTATGTGAGACTAAAACATTGTGTATTTGACCAAAAAGAAGAGCACATCTGAACATGACAAAATTAGATGACACATATAAGTATCGACTAGCAACTGTAACATTTATTTGTTATGAAAAGTTACATATATGAGTAAGTATATGTGGCTTTTCATTACAAACAAATGTTATGGTTGCTAGTCAGAACCTGTGTGTGTTGCCTCCTTTTGTGCTAATCAAAAGCACTGTTTCATTGCTCAAGTATTACCACCCAGTCCAAGTTAGCACTCTGTTAACTGAGTCAGAGGACTTCTACAAATCTGGCTGCATTCAGCATCAAAGACCTACTCTTGAGCATCCAAAACTGGCCATGTCCTGTGACCTAAGTCATGGAAGCATCCTCAAGAGTTAGGGCACATTCACCGAGGATCCAAGCAACGTTTATGCAGCGAGAGCACGCATTTGTGCTTTGAGCCAGCTGAGCCACTGGCAGCCTGACTTGCAGACCCTTGGCTTTCCCTGACTCTGGGGCAGGACTCTGAGCTTCCAGACAGCTTCGCCCCCCAGCTGGAGCGAATCATCAAGTTCAACTCTGGCCACGTACATCTCTTGCATCGAGAAGGTGGCGACTGTACTTATAATACATGCATCTTGGAGATGCTGCCTGGCTGTCTTTAGCATGCCTGCATTTGGAAAACTTAGCTCCACAAGCATGCCAACATCCATACTGTTTAAATCATATGGCTTGCAAATTGAGTGTCATACTAAACCTTTTTCGGGAGAATCATAGCAATGTGTATATCTCACGTACATTTGCAACTACACATGGGTACACTGCTGGCGGTACCTTCTGCTGTGCCTTCTGTTGACAACCATTAGTATTATTGGAAAGGTCATGTGCAGTGATCCTAACGAGGCAGGAGTTCACAGGAAGATGGAGACGTGGAATAACAACAAAGTTCAACGCAGGAAGGTCCAAGACTGAAGCCAACATTTTGACAGCGGGACTTGTTGAAATGTTGCTTCCAGCTTTAGGATTTACTTATTGAGACACTGTTGATTGCTTTACTCAGTAAATGTCACAGCTCAGAGCACTTTCCATCTGCTCTTGATGGAAATGTTGCAAGTCACTGGTGCTGTGCTGCTGAAGCAATCATGATGTGGTGACTTAAAGATGAACACACTGAATACTGTGTGTGGACAGAACACGTCCTGTGCCACAGTATCCACCATGCATAACCTCGTTGATAACACTAGTGGCTGTCAATAGAAGGCACTGGAAATACTGTTGGCCCTGCATTCACATGCTGCTGTTATCAGATATGAAGCCTCTGCTGGGTTAAATCGTTTTGTTTTCTTTTCTTTTCCTTTTTTTTCAAGGTTTTTCTGGTTTGGCACAAGTGATATTCAATAACTGGTGCACAGTTTGGTGTTGGTAAAACTTGTTCATAAATATTCCCTTGTCTTATTTGGTGCTCTGAAGTTTTCAGGCAGCTTCAGCTCAGTTGGGAATTCAGCACAGATGTGAGAAAAATTTCACACTAAATAGAGAAGCCTTGTCATTTTTCGATCATGAGCGCACAGGTGACAGGTTGCGCTGCTAACAATTAATTATTGTGAGAGCAAAGGCAGTATTCCCGTGTGATCACTTTCAGAGATAGTTTCATTTTTGCGAGAATTCACGTGACTTGGCACCGAATGCATCGGCACATACGGCTGACTGACAATGTTTCTGGGGCTATGCCAAGCTCGTTATCTTCGCTGGAATGCTGTCGGCTGTTCACTTCGATGCAACCAGATTCGAGACACACAAAATCTCGCGAAAGGGATGGTAGTTTCTCCAAAAGTGATCACCCAAAAATAGTCCCCCAAGTGCCTGTGCCAACGATCATACATCAGTTGAGGACTGTGCATTTTACAAATGTGATGTGTGAATACTATTCAGTACTTTGGATTCCTCTAATAACAAGACTGTCCATCATGATCATGGGAACTCATACACGTGGTCTATGTTCACTTTCAGAATTTTACATTTAGTATTTTCTCGTATTTGCTTATGGCCAGATTTATGGTATGGTATGCAAGATTACTGCTATAACGTCCATGCAAACCTACCACCTTCTACTGACCACCTCAGGCCCTTAAGCACTTACCAACTTTTCAAAAATACAAAATACACTTACCTATCTTCTAGTATGGCTTCCAAGTGAAAAAGTATTTTCTGCTGCAAAAGGCATCGTTGCTGGGCAAATGAAAAATCTTTTTGCACAATAAGATGGGTTACTAACTATAAGATCCTTGGTTTTAGAGCATTTCTATATTTATTATGACAGTTTGTACAGTGTTAATTCCTATTTCACTAATGAAGTGTACCATACTTTAATCTATAATGCTATGTGTTATGTATACGGGGTGATCCTTTTTTTTCGTGAATTTACAAAAATTGTCTTTTGCAGATAACATAGTACTAGTCCTTGAGCTTGATAATTCAGGGACGTTACTTGCACAAGAAATCGAAACACATACCCAACTAATTAACAAACATTCTATAATTAACTTCTTAATTAATTACTGTTTGGCATATATTGAAATTCACAAATTGTTTTCAGTGAGTTTGTAAGATGTATCCATTTGTCAATGAACTTACAGAATGACACCAGTATCGAGGTATGTGCCATCAAACTCGCTGTAAAAATGCACTTTTGTTCCACTTACTCTTTTAACAAAACGTTCTTTTATGCATTGAAGCACAAAAGTAACTGAAACGCACATGTGTTTCCTCCCACACATCAGGAAATATCTCGAAACTGGTGTCATCCCAGAAATTCAGTTTAAGTGCATACATCTTGCCAACTCACCGGCTGAAATTCGCAATTTGCAAAATGTGCTGTAAAGTAATTAATTAATTTAATTAGGTTCATATATGTTTCAATTTCTCGTGCTAGTAATGTCTGCCACATCACATAATCCAGCTCAAGGATAAGAATTACGCTTTCTGCCTCAGGTCAAAATTAATCCAGAGCTTATTCATTACGGTGGCCCACATAGCCAATGTGTGCTTTGGGGCATTGAATCACATAATCATAATTTGAGATTTGATTTAGCTTAATGCTTGCATTCTAGGCAGTTAGGTTCACCTTCATTTCTGTGCACTAGCAAATGGCAGAACATGTTTGTAATATAGACATGCTTTGCTTATCCTTCAATTACTGGCGATGCTTGACGCCAGCATTATCTCAATGTTATTTATTTAAAGTATACCACTCGCACGTCTCTAGTTATGAAAATATTTCTTTGAACAAACTTCCCACTTTCCTTGAAGCCTAAAACGTGTTCTTCTACTCTGATATAAAGAATGTGCTTTGTTTCTGCCCATGAAGCAATAGCCTCCCCTGGTGGTCTTTGGCTAATTTCTTACAAACTGCATGACAGTGGTCTATGCACAGAATAACAGAATCTAACACACTTAAGGCAGTGCTTGAAATTGCCTGTCTAGACCTGAGCTTGGTACTGAAGTCTTTCTTTCTTTATATATACATAATTGCATACTGATACTTGCTACATGTTTGTCTGAGTAAATGCTGCTTGATGATCACTCACAGATTGGCAATTTTGTACTGCCTTTAAACAGGACTGTGCTTGGCTAATGTAATGCCGAGCTCACAGGAATGTTGATGTTCTGTTTACTTGCTTTTTCTAACCTTGCATCAGCCTAACTGCACTGGCCATATACCTTTCATTTTTATAAATTACAGTGCCTAAAAATTAAGTTTTCACATCGCTTGGTTAGTGAAGCTTTTATGCCTTAAACGCCACAGTGTGCTGCTGGTTATACTTTCATAAATTGTACAGCTTTTAGACTCAATTATATTTTCTTACATATTACCTAGTGTAATATCAGAGATCTCCAGTCAAAAACTATGACATACTTCAAGTGCTTGCATATTCAAGTGACATACTACTAGTGTTGGCACTGCTTCCAGTTGTTAGATTACTTTGTATGCTGTAAAGGCAGTTGTGTTTTTTTATCTGTAGTTGCTATGTTGATCAGTTAATATATATAGGTATATATGGCATTTTGCCACTGAACACAAAATTGTACATTTTGTTGCTGACTGCAGCAGTCACATATCAGTGAAGCTGTAATGTGAGTATGCTTGTAACTGAGGTTTTAAAGCACATAGAGGAGATCGAGAGCCTCAGGATTAATTCATAGCCATGAACCACGGCATTTCTCATACCCCAATTGTAGCTTTGAGACCTAAACTATCCTGGCTATGGCTGCCACATTTCAATGGGGGTGAAATGCGAAAACACCCGTGTACTTCATTTTAGGTGCACGTTAAAGAACCCCAGGTAGTCTAAATTTCTGGAGTCCGCCACTACAGCATGCGTCATAATCAGATTATGGTTTTGGCTTGTAAAACCCCATAATTTAATTAGTTAACTTCAAATCTTGAGATCTAAAACTGGATCAGTCAATCAATTTTGAAGTGCCATCTGTCTTCACAGAAGTCTTTCTGGACTGTTACTCAGGGGTATAAGGCAGGTGCTGCAGCTTCCGCAATGCTTTTGTGGCGGGATTATGTGTAATTGCAAGTCCAGAGGGCA
The DNA here is from genome assembly GCF_038994185.2 of Dermacentor albipictus. Classification (NCBI taxonomy): domain Eukaryota; kingdom Metazoa; phylum Arthropoda; class Arachnida; order Ixodida; family Ixodidae; genus Dermacentor; species Dermacentor albipictus. Next base: position 76,401,665 of record NC_091824.1, read on the forward strand.
TTACAGAGATGCTCAGGTAGCTCTCATTGGAAAGGTCTATAGAGTCTGTTTAAAAATGCTCCAGCACCCAAAAACTTGGCAGGGCTAGCTGTAAAGTCTTTCTATTGCATTGCATTCATTAGCACTGTTATGTTCTCATACTGAGATAATTATACAGGTCATAGAGGCATCCATACTTTGAAATCACGCCAGCAGTGGTGACTATATAGCAATGCCAAATGGTATCATACTTTGCAGCAATTGGGCAACAGTGGGCTATGCCTTTTGTGATGTCTGCAATGCTCTACTGTATGCCCCACAGCTGTACAACCTTCAGCTCAATTGTGAATTAAGCTGGATTGTGTTTCTCTTTCAGTGTCTCTAGATGACAGTACACTTGAGGCCAAGATGGAGCTCACTCAAGAGAAGGTCCTGGAAATAATTGAGTCAGCTTATCCCAACCCTGTGTCCCTCACTGAACTCTCCAAGTAAGTGCCATTATCTTGTGTGCAACCTCACTCGTCAACAAAAACTGCTGTGATTGTCGTCAAACGTATGTCCACGCCATTCCCACAGCAATTTGCACTCACAAGCTTATAATACCTGTGGCATATTAAAACCTCCTCTTTCATTCTAAGCTTGTCTATGCTGTTATGTTAGAAAGCTATCAAATATAGCAGCCTTTTAAGATTTATCAATGCCTTTCTTTTTTTTATTTTCCTTTGCTAATGATTAACAAATGCTGATTGATCGGCACTGGCACCCCACTCCTCATGTAACTTTTCTTTGATTCATTACTATAGTGATTTTAATAGTATGGTAGGCTGGGCATGCTTTAAAAATTCATGGCCATATCTGAGCGTGTACATTATTTTTTGAGTGTTTATGTTCATAACTGCAAATCCAGAAATATCTGTCAGTGGATTGTTGCATTATGACCATGTAAGCAGGCAGCATAGTGTCACTAAATTCAACAATTGGCCTAGTTTGTATTTAGTCATCTTGAAAAAGGGGGCAGTATGTAAAAGCAACTCAAAGAAGAAAATGGAAAACATTACTGCTTGCAGTTACAGCGTTTGTGTTGTCCACTCTCTTCTTTGTGCTGTGTGTGTGTGTGTGTGCGTGTGTGTGCGCACGTGTGTGTGTGTAACAGTCCTACACTGCATTAGGTTTCAAGAAACTGCTCAAAACTACCCTCCAGCATACTTTTCAGTGCAAATAAAATGGCATGGTTTGAAAAGCATCTCCACGTCCGGTTTATTATGCTATCTTTATACTGCAGGCATTGCTATGTTGACTGTGGAAATTAATGAAACAGCTTCACTACTAGTTTTGACCAATGATCTCAGCTCATGGCAGATAGTGTCTGTTCCAACAAAGTGCTCCTATCTCTCCGTGAGCACGAATGGATCATGGGGAATGTAGGCTTGACTAACTTCCAGACTGGCAAATATTCCAATGACAGGTTTTGCTGCCCGGTTCAAATTGTTTCTTGTGGAGATTGCTGAAGTGCATATATGATGTGTGCAGTGATTTAACTACATTGAAAGTGCAAGTCAGAATTAGGGAACAAATTGAAAAACATAATATGCACAGTCTTACAGGCAAATATCTTAGATCAGTTAAGCAGTTCGTTAAACTGAAGTTCTTGTTAAATTGGCATTCGACCATATTGACAATTAAATGGGCTAATTAGCCATTTTACAGTTGGCAGGATTTTGTTATAGTATTTCTGTATCTGATGCATGATGACGGCACTGTGCACCAGATGTGAGAGAAGGTGCACGGAGGGAGCGCTGCTACCTCAAGGCTTAGTGGCCTCGTCACTAAGAAGCAACTCGTTGAAGTTAATTAACAGCACTGGTCTATGCCTTGTGCTCTGCTGTTACTTAGGAACACCAACCACGCCCCTGAAGAAGTTCATCTGCATCTGCGTGAGCTGCTGTCAAAGAACCTCATCAAAGAAATGGAGTCTGGGAGCTTCACCCGTGTGGTCCAGAATGACACTGGTAAGTTACTTTTGCTGTAAAGAGGGTTTATTTATGAACAACCAGTTTTGCAGAGCTTCCATACCAGAACTGGATAGACTCTGTAATCATTCCATTATTTTGGAAGCCCCGAGTGGAATGGTGACTAATTGTGCATATATAGAATCATAATGGGTTTGTGCTTATATTAGTTGGAATTAAATAGAAATGGAATGACTTTGTTTTCATGAATATGGGTTTACTTTTACTTTGGAAGCACCACATGCATGCATGCTTACGCAGATATGTTCAGGCATTCCTGCCATGCATTCTACAAGAAAGCTCCATGTTGTCAGAGATGTTATATTGGGGTACTTTTTTGAAATTAAAGGAAGGGAAAGTAATTTGGAGCCATTCTATGAATGGGAATTTGCTTGAACATTCACTTCCATAGAATTGAAACGAGTGGAATTATGCCACTACGTCATTTCATAAATTGGAATGAGAATTTAATTGACAGCCTCTGTCTGCAACGTAACGTATATATTCAAGTGGCAATGTGCTCAATAGCACAGAGTCCAACTGCTCAGTAGTGTAGAGCAATATGATGGTATATGCTGCATGTCACCAAAATGTAATTGATGTTGAAACTTTAAGCTGCACCCTTTAACCTCAACACACACTGCTTTGGTTGATTAGAGTGTATTGGAAATTAACTACCATACCATGAGTGAGTGAGTGAGTGATTTGCTTTTACTGTGATACAGAGGTGAAGATGGTACGCCAGATGCCGACAGTACATGGCTCGCAGCAGCCAACCATTGCCATCATCACTGCCCAGTACTGCGAGAAGCTGGCCGTTGATGTCATGATTGAGAACAAGAACACTTTCGTGCGCTACAAGACTGAAGGTATGTGCCACCTTACATCTTCATGCGTGGTACTGTCATGAACTTAATCTACTTATTCAGTTTACTTGTTAAAAAAGAAGGCCTTTCCATCATGAACTGATAGCCACTACATGCATGCATGCATGAATTTTGAATCTAGACGTTTTTGTTTGTTTAATTTTTTTCACTGTGAAAAAGAAAAGAGGGGGTATTCTAAAAATGTCACTCTCGGCATGCAGCAATCTTGCAGAAGTGGTAGAATAGTGATGAAACAAAAAGGCATGAGCAGCTGCGTTTCTCATTGCCACTAGGTCACAACTTGTTGTATTCAAGTACGTCGACATCTGTTGCTTACTTCAGAATAGCCAATCTGTGACCTGCTATATATGTTTCACTGATCAAAAACACCAGCAAGAGTGATGCTTGCCGGAAGATTAGGAAACAAAGATGCACATTTGCACTTGTTTACATAAGTAAACCACCATGCAGGTATGCATGGTGGTTTGACTGCCTGCCCTTGTATATGTTCCCCTCTCTCACGCAGGCGAGTCCAATGTGTACACCCTGGGTAACATTGGTGCTCACAGAGTGGTCTCAACGAAACTTCCCGCCGTGGGCCATTCTCGAGCGGCCATCATAGCTGCTGGAAACACGACCACACGTCTGCTGGGTATGGCCACCATTCTCTTCGCTCCTCTTAGGTCATAACTAAAAACCAGAACCTGAGGCAAAATGCCTATTTCTTTTTCTTGCGTCTTTATCGGGCCTATTTAACATATAAGCACAAACTATTGATCTAAAAACATATTACTGGTGCTTTTATTGTGCCCGTAAATGTCTATTTCAATGTAGGTGCCTATGTTGTATTTTCATATCTTAAAAATTCATTTTTTCAAGTCTTGTTTTGGCTTTACTTTGTTTGTAGTAATGTTACCACATGCTGGGGAACTTGACTAAAGGCTTTCGATTATTACCACACACTTTACTAATGTAAAGGCTGTCATTAACAGCTTTGCAGGTGACAAGAGCATCACTGTGAGAAGGGCTCAAATTGCACTATGTGATCATACTCAGCATATTTGAGTGCTCTTTTTGATGTTTTACGCCAATGTCTTTGAGAAACTTGAATGCTGGAGTGCAGCTCTGACCAAATATGTGTGGTTCATGTTGGATGTTCAGACAAGGTTCAAGAGTTTTTTTTCAAGAGTTCAAGAGTTCTTTATTTGCATATTAATAAGGTTACAAATGGGGATTATACATACATACAGAGGGAGGTCCCATAGTCAACAGACTGTACAGGGGACCTCCCATTACAAGTGAGTAGGATATATAAATTCCAGGACCACCATTCCAGGACCTGTTGCTGATAGAGTTAGCTCATAAGTTTAATCTTCCTAAAACAAAAATCCAGAGTTTTTGGTACTAAAAGAATTGTCAGATGTTTTGACAGGTGAACATTCTGTAATTTCATAGGGCATTGGATCATCAAACATTCCAAAGTACAGATATCTTCCCTAACTTCAGTGTGTGTTGAGCATTCCCATTCTGCATGCTTTCAGTGAAATAAGAAGGCACAACATGAAACCCAAAATTCTTGAGTAGGTGTTTATTTTTGTCAGTGCTTTCCCAACTTTTCTTGTAGTGTCTATAGCCGCACTAAATTTCAGACAATTCTTGTAACCTATGCAACTTCCCTCATTTCGTTTTATCAAAAAACGAAAGTGAGTTTGACAAAACATTGTGGGCTTTGTTCCTTAGAAAATCCTAATTTATCTTCAGATGCACAGCGAATGTTATTATTATTTGAGACTAAATATGGGCCTAAAGAACAGTACTAGTTGGAGCCTATATATTGCCTAAATGACAACTTTAGTGCCTGTTATAGGCCCCTAAAACAGCATTTTTTGGTGCCTAAACATACGGTTTCCAGTTGTAACATTGAGAAGTCACTCTGGTCTCTTGTCGATGTACCTTTCTGTGACCTACTCTCTTTAATGAGGCCTTGCAAGAAATCTTTCAGAGGTTTGGAAGTGTCTTTGGCATTAAAAGGGCACTGCCTCACAAATATCTTTCTTTGAGATTTTTTTCTTGAGTGTTCTTTATTAGCACTATTACAAATAACCGAAACTTACTCTTTTCCAAGTTCACTGGCTTCACTTTCTTGTACATCTTGGCACACTACAGGTTGTAGCTCTCTATTAGTAGGGAAACTATCCACCTGCACTTTAAGACAACATAGCATACTTTTGCGTATTTTTAAAGTAAAGCTTTCTTGGGTGCTTCTCCCCATTTTTATGGTGCTGACTGCTACTGTCTTGCCGGTTATACAACTTGGGCCACTAGTTATACACCACTGGTTACACGCCACTGGCTATATCAGGGGGTGGCTGCTGGGTGTTGGCCGCTGTCTTGCATGATTGTCCGCGTAAGGTGCATATCAATATCGGATATAGTGAAAAGCAAGGCGGCCGGGGGCGGCAGATGTGCGCAAGCGCCAACATGATCTCCAACACAAAAACGCACTTTCACTGTCACGTCGTCACCGTCATTCCTTCATTGTCCGGGTATAGTGCAGACAAGATACCAGATATAGCCTGTCCTGACTTCATCATCATCATTCAGTTATCGTCATTTCTTTTAGAGCGCAGCTCTTTGGCGTCCGTTCCTGGGTTTCGCGTCAGCGTTGTCGTCGGCCTCGTAACCAGCTCGCCGACGAATCTGCTCCGCCGCCGCGCATGCGCGCTGTCGGCTCTCCGGGCGAGGGAGGATGATGGAAGGGAGGAGGAGAGACTGTGGAGGAGGGCTGGCTACACAAATGGCTCTTTGGCGTCCGTTCCTGGGTTTCGCGTCGGCGTTGTCGTCGGCCTCGTAACCAGCTCCGCCCCCCTTTCATCCCCCCAGCGCTAGCAGCGACCGACTGATACCGCTTTCGTGAGTCCGCTACCGCACTCACGAAAGACGTCGTGCACTTCCTGCAACTCGCATTAACCGTCCATCGATCCACACCGATGTTAGTAGTGGGGGACTTTAATGTTGACATAAAGACAAACAGCAATTTCCTAACACTTATGCGGGAGAACATCCCGTTCCTCTCGCTCGTAACGCGTCCCACGGCTGTGACAACCTCGCGAGGCACTTGTATAGATCTCGTCTTTGAGAATCAAGCATTGATGTACCAAGTCGAACATATATCAATCTATTTCTCCGACCACAAAGCTTCCTTCATGACTGTCAAGAACTGTTAGTGGAGTCTTTGTTAAAGGAATACGTCTGAAAAATAAAAAAAAAATTTTGTGATAGCGCATACATGTGTTGCTCGATTTCTTTGCCTCAATCTATCGAAACGGTGAAACAGCTTATTTGCTGCGCTCAAAGTTCGCATTAGGAAGTAACGTAATCGTCGGTAATTTTTTTTATTTATTTTATTTACCAAAGTACCCACAGCACCTTTGATAGGCACTACAGGCTCTTTCATATATATATATATATATATATATATATTCAAACCAGGGTGACGACAGTCATGTGCAGAGCCTTGTGGAAATGCATGCATCAGTACGACAACACCTGTTTTCCCGTTTTTGCTCATGCCCCATAAACCGATTGATCATGATTAAATGATTAATTGAAAAATTTGAGAGTTAGAATTGCCCCGCACAAGGCACTATACTAGCAATAAAATTGCCTCCAACGCTTGTCGAATGGGTTTTGCAGTGCTACGGTTAAGCTGCCAAAAGGGACTGAGCCCCTCTTTAAGAAATGGAGGGAGGCTGGACACCCTCAGGACCCCTCTGACTTTAAGCACTGCACTAATTGAATTAAAGTTTATCACTTGTGCCACGAGGCAATGCGCTGCGTGAGGCAGTGACAATGCTAACCTTCTTGGGAGTTATGAAGAGTGGTGCACAACAGCGCTTCAAACAAAGATGACTCACTGTGTGTTCTGTGTATTATGCTGACAAACAGCAACGGTGCACGTAAGCTAACATTGAACATCAACTCACCACTCTAGTGTTGGGCAAAACATTGAAGAAATTAAACATTTGCTGTCAACATCACTGCTAATTATGATCAATCAAAGCAACAACATAGAAAGCTTTCCTTCCATCAATTCCCGCAGTGCATGGGATCTGCATAACGTTTTTGCTCATTAAAGGTTGTTTGTGTGCAGACATTCTTGCTGATAAAGAACACTGATAAATGAGCTGAAAACATCACACACATGTCCTCATTGCCCTGTGTTCTTTCTCCTACCTTACTTGACCATTGTCCATTCAATTGACCACACCATTATGTTATATGCCATACTTATAACCATGCCACTGATCACACCAATAACTATTATATGCCTCTGCTCTCATTATTCAGTGCATATAAAATTAAGCCATTATTATGTTGGAAAATCCAGCCTGCAGGCAGCATATACACCCATGCACTTGTGTTGCAGGCACTTTCCAGAAGGTCGACTACGTCTTCCTAGTTGGCGTTGGAGGCGGAGTGCCTCACTACACCGACCACACCCAGCACGTCCGCCTGGGGGATGTGGTGGTGTCAGCACCTAGGCCAGTGCCATCTGCCACAAATGGCAACACCAATGGTGGCACCAATGCCATGACTGGCCAGCACGTGTACCTGTTTGCTGAACAGCAGCATCGTTCCCCTGACCACCTGCCGGGCAGCCGTGAGCCCTCCCCGACAGAGCTTGCCTACAGCGTCAAGACATGGTGCCCACCTGAGCTCAGGTACAGCCTATGCCTGCATTGACTTTTCAAGATTTTTTCTCTTTACAGTTGTGAGCTTGCAAGTAGGGTCTATGTGTCTTGTCCGTTTATGTGTGAAAAATAAGCAGCTACATTTGTGCTGCATAAGCTTCATGGCAACCGCTTCTCGTAGTCAAAAAGAAGACCTGGAGCTGGGCAGAACAATGCACGCAACCTGAAGGAGGGGAAGAGGCAGTGACACAGTGCGCTGTAGCTGAAGGAAGGAAAGAAACAGTGACATGAGTAAGGTACAGTGGGGTCCACTGTTAACTAGAACGCAAGAAGGTACAGCATGTGTGGATCTTCCTGTCTGGCAAATGTGGAAGTGGCCACCTTGGTACTAACAGACAACTCGTGGTTGGTACTGCTGGCATCTTTCTACACCCCTGTACAGTATTGCTTTGACGTAGCTTCAGCTGGCACTTCAGCTGGAGTGCAAGTAAAGTGACAGTAGCACTTTTATGCATTTCATTTAACAGTGGACCACAATGTACACTCGCTTATTCACAACCCGTGTTCCTCTGCTGGGCAGGCTGCAGGAGCTGGCTGAACAAATGTGGCAGCAGGGTGCCGCAGACCCTGAGCTGCGACCCTGGGAGCGCTACATTGAAGATGGTCTGCGGGCTCTGGCAGACCAGGAGTCGGATTTCGCCCGCCCCCCAGAGTCCTCTGATCGACTCTACATGTCCATTGGAGCAAAGGACCTCATTGAAGTGGCTCACCCAGCTCCTCCTCCAGGAGCATCTGACCACAGGTGAGAACAGGGATTTGTCTAAACATTCTACATTTTGCTGCATTTCAGCTACAGGGTTAGCTCATTACCACATTGCTTTTCCAGTTTTCTTAATTACCTTAATCTGTGCATTTTTTTCACTGATTTTTTTCCTTTTTTCATTGCCTTTTTTTTCCTTAAAGGTTTTGACAAGAGGCTTCGAGAAAGCATACATAGTAATGTAGTAGACAGCACATCTCTCGGCAGTTCCGTTTTACCATTAGAGTACAGTGACTTTCAGTACTTTCTATAGCTATTGTCAGAAGTTGCCAAAATTTTGCTCCTTTGGAAGTGGCATGAAAATTTGGAGAAAAGAAAAGGAATAAGAAGCGATGGGGCGAAGCACTACAATAGCTCCCTGTCCTGTCACCTCCCTTTTTTCTTCTGAATTCTTGTGCTTCTTCTGTTACGACTATATTAGATTGGGATAGTCGACGCTAAAGAAGCCTACCTCCCCAATTTTCTTCATTTAATTTAAAGAAAAAAAAAGCTATATATATCAGATAGATTTCGGTTAGGTTGATAGAGGCCTTGCAAGATTTGCCAAACAGTTGAGCTGTTGTGTCTTGACAGAAATCCTGGTGCACCAAGCAATGTGTATCAGTAAAAGTCAAAAATAAAATCCATTGTCTTTAATTATTTTATACCACCATAGTGTCTATGAACTTGGAAAGCTTAGTAAGACGTAGCTATAGCAAAGCTTTTCAGGCAAATGGAAAACAAGGAAAATGTCAAGTGAACTTGACTAAAGTTGGCTAATTTGGAGTGGATGCTCTCTCATCAGTATTTCACGTACTGCATTGCTTCAATGATGTAATGTATTGGCAGGAGCCCAAGAGCCAGTGTAGAGTCATGTGGGACTCTGGCCAAGTCATACAGCACATTGTCACTACCTTTATGCATTAGAAGTTTAGAACAGCAGAGCATTGTTCACACATTACTCTCTGGTACATCTTCCTGCGTATATAATGTCTCTGATGGTTAGTCACCGAGACATTTATTTTAAGTAATATTTTTTAAAATACATACTGCAGACCTCAAAGCAGGACAGGCACACATAACAAAAGGTAAATCAGTATAGAGCACAGTTGTGGAAATTGTAAAGAGAAGTATAACATAGTTGCAAACAGAATTGCAATGCAATAATAAGAAACAACAAAATGAAAATATAACACTAATGCATTGTACATAACAAACAAACCTTTAATCAACATTCACTTTGTAAGGCCCAGTTAGGCGGTTCCAATCAGATATTGTATGTGGAAATAATGAAAACTGAAATATGTTCATCATCATCATCAGCAGCAGCAGCAGCAGCAGCCTGGTTACGCCCACTGCAGGGCAAAGGCCTCTCCCATACTTCTCCAACAACCCCGGTCATGTACTAATTGTGGCCATGCCGTGCCTGAAAACTTCTTAATCTCATCCGCCCACCTAACTTTCTGCCGCCCCCTGCTACGCTTCCCTTCCCTAGGGATCCAGTCCGTAACCCTTAATGACCATCGGTTATCTTCCCTCCTCATTACATGTCCTGCCCATGCCCATTTCTTTTTCTTGATTTCAACTAAGATGTCATTAACTCGCGTTTGTTCCCTCACCCAATCTGCTCTTTTCTCATCCCTTAACGTTACACCTATCATTCTTCTTTCCATAGCTCGTTGCGTCGTCCTCAATTTGAGTAGAACCCTTTTCGTAAGCCTCCAGGTTTCTGCCCCGTAGGTGAGTACTGGTAAGACGCAGCTATTATATACTTTTCTCTTGAGGGATAATGGCAACCTGCTGTTCATTATCTCAGAATGCCTGCCAAATGCACCCCAGCCCATTCTTATTCTTCTGATTATTTCCGTCTCATGATCCGGATCCGCCGTCACTACCTGCCCTAAGTAGATGTATTCCCTTACGACTTCCAGTGCCTCGCTGCCTATTGTAAATTGCTGTTCGCTTCCGAGACTGTTAAGCATTAGTTTAGTTTTCTGCAGATTAATTTTTAGACCCACTCTTCTGCTTTGCCTCTCCAGGTCAGTGAGCATGCATTGTAATTGCTCCCCTGAGTTACTAAGCAAGGCAATATCATCAGCAAATCGCAAGTTACTAAGGTATTCTCCATTAACTTTTATCCCCAATTCTTCCCAATCCAGGTCTCTGAATACCTCCTGTAAACACGCTGTGAATAGCATTGGAGATATCGTATCTCCCTGCCTGACGCCTTTCTTTATTGGGATTTTGTTGCTTGCTTTATGGAGGACTACGGTGGCTGTGGAGCCGCTATAGATATCTTTCAGTATATTTACATACGGCTTGTCTACACCCTAATTCCGTAATGCCTCCATGACTGCTGAGGTTTCGACAGAATCAAACGCTTTCTCGTAATCAATGAAAGCTATATATAAGGGTTGGTTATATTCCGCACATTTCTCTGTCACCTGATTGATAGTGTGAATATGATCTATTGTTGAGTAGCCTTTACGGAATCCTGCCTGGTCCTTTGCTTGACAGAAGTCTAAGGTGCTCCTGATTCTATTTGCGATTACCTTAGTAAATAGTTTGTAGGCAACGGACAGTAAGCTGATTGGTCTATAATTTTTCAAGTCTTTGGCGTCCCCTTTCTTATGGATTAGGATTATGTTAGTGTTCTTCCAAGATTCCGGTACGCTCGAGGTCATAAGGCATTGCGTATACAGGGTGGCCAGTTTCTCTAGAACAATTTGTCCACCATCCTTCAACAAATCTGCTGTTACCTGATCCTCCCCAGCTGCCTTCCCCCTTTGCATATCTCCCAAGGCTTTCTTTACTTCTTCCGGCGTTACCTTTGGGATTTCGAATTCGTCTAGACTATTTTCTCTTCCATTATCGTCGTGGGTGTCACTGGTACTGTATAAATCTCTATAGAACTCCTCATCCACTTGAACTGTCTCATCCATATTAACGCGATAGCGTTAAGGAGCTCGTGTCGCAGAAAAGCCGGTGTCGTCGGCGTCGGGTGTCGGCGTCGGCGGCGTTGACCGTGAGCGATAAATCACGGCAGGCGCTTCATAAATAAAAAGCAACTTCCAAGATTGGCCCGGCAGGAATCGAACCCAGGTCTCCGGAGTGTGAGACGGAGACGCTACCACTCAGCCACGAGTTCGATGCTTCCAAGCGGTGCAAACGCGCCTCTAGTGAATGCGGTGTTGCCTTCGAAACCAGCCGTGGAAAGTTATACTGCGGTGTATATCGGTAATTATGAACATGTAACGTACAGAAGTCACAATTACACGAGTTGCGAAGTGCGTTTCCGCTGCATTTCTTTTGCGCTTTCCGCACACGCAGAGCCATCTTGCGGCAAACACAGAAGACCCCCTCCTCTCAATGTACGGCGCTGCCCCGACAGGAGGCGCGCCGCGCGCGCATTGGGACCGCTGCCAGGCGCGTCGCGGGACTCCCTCTCCCCTGACGACGCTTCGCCGGGCTCCCGGTTTAGATTACTATCTATCTCTCTGCCCGTGCCGATCACGACGTTTGGCTGGCGTAGATCGTTTCCCCTCCGAGACACCGAGTTCTTTGGTTCGTTTCGTTCGCTCAGGCGCACGTTTCGTTGTCGCGCCGAACGCTGCGTTGCTCGACGTTCACCGCGTGATAGGTGGGCGCTAAGTCCGATGCGGGGCGCATCGTAAGTGATTGCTGTGCCGTAGCGCATTGTCTTATACCCCTTGGCGGGTCGACGGGAACGCTGTCGCGTCCCACTCTTGAAGGCGAAGCTTAAGCGTCCTCCAATTTTTTAGTAATGATATTGCCGGCTTTGTCTCTTAACGCATACATCTGATTCTTGCCAATTCCTAGCATCTTCTTCACTGTTTTTAGGCTTCCTCCGTTCCTGAGAGCATGTTCAATTCTATCCATATTATACTTCCTTATGTCAGCTGTCTTACGCTTGTTTATTTTTATTTATTTATTTATCAATACTGCAATCCCCATTGGGGATTTTAGCAGGGTGGGAAACAATACATATGTAAGAATACTATAGTATAGGCAACGAAAACAATACAAGTCAGGTTAACGGAGCTGAAACATAGCAGTGGCACAGCAAGAAAACTAATTGTTACTCAATACTTGAAACAAACGCCGAAAGGGATGATTTTAAAACTTGGTCATTGGTTAGATGATTCCATTCAACGATTGTTCGAGGAAAGAAGGAATACTTAAAACAATTATTACGTGTACTAAATGGGGTTATTGTTCGGCTATGTCGCTGTCTAGTAGCATAACCAGATGAAAAAGTAATTATTCCCGTGAGATCTGTCTTATAATGACCGTTAATAAGTTGAAAAAGAAATTTTAGTCGAGATACACGATTTCTTTGCATTAATGGTGGCAGGTTTGCTTTTGTTAAGAGGTGTGTCACTGAAGTGCGTCCGAAGTTGTTATAAATGAAACGAGCTGCTTTTCTTTGCACCATTTCTATCTTGTTAGTGCCAGTTTTAGTAAAAGGGTCCCAAATTACACATGCATAGTCTAGCATCGGTAAAACTACAGCTTTATATGCGAGTAGGCGTACAGCGGGAGTAGAAAGTTTCAAAGCCCTCCTTAAAAAATAAAGCTTGCGGTTAGCATTAGATACTACATATTCAAGGTGCTTAGCCCAAGTAAGGTCATTTGTGATCCAGAGTCCTAGATACTTATAATGTGTTACTTCGGAAATATTTATGTTAATAATACCGTATGGAAACGTTAGTTTATGTTTCTTATGTGAGATGGACATAAAAACTGTTTTCTCGAAATTAATTGACATTTGCCAGGCAGCGCACCAGTCGACAATTTGTCGAAAAGCATCATTCAGCAACTCCTGGTCAGTAACATTGTCTATCTCCGAGTACAATACACAGTCATCTGCATAAAGCTTAGCCATAACAGGAATACCATGCAACATATCATTAATGAACAAAAGGAACAAGAGAGGTCCAAGGACCGAGCCCTGCGGAACACCAGAGCCTACCGGAAGTCGTTCAGAAGCATGATTATTGAAAACAACAAATTGTTCTCTGCTATCAAGGTATGCTGTAAGCCAATTAATTAGTCTGGAGTTTTTCAGTATCTTGCTCAATTTGTAAAGTAGTTTTTTGTGAGAGACCCTGTCGAAAGCCTTTGAAAAGTCCATGAAAATAGCATCTATTTGTTTCCCATTGTTAATTGCTTTCGCAAAGTCGTGCACTGTTAAAACTAGTTGGGTAATTGTAGAGTAGCCTTTTCTGAATCCGTGTTGATGCTTTGTTAATACATTATTGTTTTCCAAGAATTCTGAGATATGATTATGGATTATGTGTTCCAAAAGTTTACATACTGTAGATGTTAAAGAAATTGGACGGTAGTTTTGAATGCAGTGCTTTTTTCCTGTTTTATGTATTGGCTTCACTCTGGCTGTCCTCCAGTCACTCGGTACTTGTCCCTCGCACAGTGACCTTGTGAACAGAATGTGCAAGTACTTTGATGTCCATTCTGCATACCGTTTTAAAAATGTGTTTGGAATGTTGTCCGGGTCAGAAGATTTTTTTAGTGTTCAATTGTAAAAGCATGTTGAGTATACCTGGTTCGCTTATTTGAACATCGGGTATAGGCGGCACACACATTTCGAAAGGTGGTATTACATCATTATCATTTGTATAGACGGACTTAAAGTGTTTGTTAAACGCATTTGCTATTTCTTTGCTTCCGTGAACTGCCTTACCATCAACATGAAATAAATCACATTCCTGGGAGGTCGGAGAAATAGAACGCCAAAATTTCTCTGGAGCCGTGGTTATGAAACTTGGCAGCGATTCACCATAGTAGCGTTGTTTATCAGCGTACACTTGACTTTTGCGCTGAGAAGAAATGTCGTCGATCTTTTGTTTTACCGACTGCTCGTTTTCGATTTTAAATTGTTTCTTTACACGTTTCAGTTTCCTTTGGAGCCTCAATGTCTCGCGGGAGATCCAGGGATTATTGCGATTTTTCTTTTTAGTCGACAACGGGACAAAGCGATCAATGCACTCTTTAACTATTTTTTTAAACCTGCACCACAACGACACTACGTCTTCCATGCTACTTGAAAAGTCGTCGAAATTTAGCGAAAGTATATCGATAATTGATACATCATCGGCTCGAGAGAAATTTCGGTAAGATGAACATTCAGATTTTTTATCTAACACGGTGTCTTTAACGATGAGTAGTACAGCCTCGTGATCCGATATGCCAGGTACTATCTCGCAATTCGTTTTGGCACTAATGGATCCGCTGACAAAAAAAAGGTCAAGCATTGAGTGAGAACTGCCTTGAATTCGTGTGTTTTGTTCCACAATTTGCAATAAGTCAAAAGAAAAAGCAATGTCCAGCATAGCTTCCCCTAGACTAGTTGATTAACTTCGAAAGTTCTGCCAGTTCTATTCTAGCTGTAGGGTTAGATGCTTTCATACATTGGCGTGTCTTCATCAGATCTTTCGTCTCCTGCGATAGTTTGCTGGTATCCTGCCTAACGGAGTTACCACCGACTTCCATTGCACACTCCTTAATGATGTCCACAAGATTGTCGTTCATTGCTTCAACGCTAAGGTGCTCTTCCTGAGTTAAAACCGAATACCTGTTCTGTAGCTTGATCTGGAATTCCTCTACTTTCCCTTTTACCGCTAACTCATTAATCGGCTTCTTATGTACCAGTTTTTTCCGTTCCCTCCTCAGGTCTAGGCTAGTTCGAGTTCTTACCATCCTGTGGTCACTGCAGCGCACCTTGCCGAGCACGTCTACATCTTGTATGATGCCAAGGTTAGCGCAGAGTATGAAGTCTATTTCATTTCTAGTCTATGTTTCTAGTCTAAATATGTTAGTTTTGATAAAATGCAGAGTTAGAGAATGGGCTCAATGATGTCTTGTTGTCTCTTCGATAAAGGACATGAGTAAATTCTGGGGTCAAAGGTGAACTTGTGATTTAGAATTGAATAAAGAAAGTTTAGACGGTTCTTCATCCATCGTATTTCGAGTTTTTCAATATTGCTGGCTATCATGACCTCGCTTGGCGAGTCTGTAAGTTCTAATTTGAAATAATTGAACCTTACAGCCTTCATTTGGATAGGCTCTAGTTTATTGATACTAAATTTAGTAAAAGGATCCCATGAGATGCAAGAATATTCAAATTTGCGTCTTATATACGTGAAATAAGTGAAAAGTTTAACGCTAGAAGGTGAATTCCTAAGCTTATGCTTTAAGAAACACAGCTTGCGGAAGGCGGAAGAAATTCTGTCTGTATGCATGTTGCAGGAAAGATCACTTGTTATTGTAATGCTGAGGTTTATGTAGTTGCTGACCTGTTTTAGTGGAGATGAGCCCTGTTGATACGCATGATTGAATGATGTTCTTTTGTGAGTTATACAAGGAGAGTTTATTTCAGTGTTTGCAACCGTACCATATTCCTTATACTACTTCAGCACATTAGCGAGACTTGAGCTAAGATTATTCTGATCATCAATACAAGTAATTTCACAGAACAGCACACAATCATCAGCGAACAGTCCGATTTGTGTCCCTGTTGTTAATACCTTAACAATGACATTCACATAAAGTAAAAACAAGAAAGGCCCTAGAAAACTGCAATGGGGCACACCTGATGTTTCAGGAAGACAGCTCAAATCATTTCCATCCACTGAAACAAACTGATTCCATTCAGCCAAATAATCTACAGTCCATGCAATTAGTATATCAGGCATGTTAATATCTTTGAGCTTCAAAATTAGCTTTTGATGAATTACCCTGTCGAATGCCCTGCTAAAATCTAAAGGTATGGCATCAGTTTGACCATTCTAATCCAGAGTTTCTGCAGATGTATGAACAACTGTAGTTAACTATGTTACGGCAGAATAACCTTCCCTTAATCCATGCTGAGAATTTGTTAATGTAAAGTTTTGTTCAAGGAATTCTGCAATGCATTTAGCGATTACATGTTCAGGGAGCTTACAAATTGATGATGTTAATGATAAAAGACAGTAATTTTCTAGGGATAAATGGTTGCCTTTCTTAAAGACAGGGTCAACCTGGGCTATCTTCCACTCGCTGAGTAGTTTTGAAGTTAACAGTGAACACTGAAACAACACAATGAGAAATTGAGCAACAATTTCAGCGTAGGGCGAAAGAAACACATTAGATATGCCGTCTGGACCACAAGATGATTTGGTTTTGAAGACCAAGGTTATTGAAACCACGCCAGGGTAAGAAACAAAGGGAACATCAGCGAGTTGGAACACTTGTCGATGGGACACACTGTGAACACTTACTTTGGAGAATACACTGTTGGAAAAGTTATTAAATTGCTGTGCAATTATTTTCAGATCGGTAACTGTATTTCCATTAACCGAGATCTGCGACACCTGCTTTTTGCTGCTGTCTATGTAGTTCCAGAACTTACTACGTTAATATTCTTAAAAGTTTGTTAGTGTTGTTATAAAGTAAAAATCTTTCCATTCGCATAATTTGTGACCCAAATTAAACTCAAGCTCATTAATGACCGGTGACCGTGGGTTATTCTTGTTGATTTATTTTGCTTTGTGTTTTAGGTGAATATTTTTGCGCACGATCCAGGGCGCCCTTTTAGAAACGTTTTTTTTGCATTTATTTGGTATGAAGCTATTTACACAGTGATGACACATTTTGTTAAATTGACTCCATAAGGCATTGACATAATGCTCGTTTTCCCTAAACTGAACTAGGCAACTTTCAATGTACTCTACAATGCAGGTATCATTAGCATTTGGATAATCTTTGAAGTTACGTACTTCCTTGTGTTTATTAAGAGAGATAGAGGTAACACGGGGTATAGCAACACTTACAGGATGATGATCAAACAGGCCTTTTTCAATTAGGACGGTGTGCTCATTGAAATTATGACTCAAAAAGTCTAGGTCCAAAATTGAACAAGAAGAACCTTGTTCACGAGTAGGTTGTCTTACAACTTGAGTTAGATCATGGGAGAGCATGATATCAAAGATTGTGTTAGAATTTTTGTTGGATTTGCGGCTCGCCTGAAGAAATTCCCAATTAATGGTTGGCAAGTTAAAATCACTTATAAGAAAAAGTTTTCTGTTCTGGAATTGTGTCGTTCTGCTATTTTATCAGGTATTCAGGTGCAGCGTCCGGTGGTCTGTAGCTTGCATTTAGCACAAAGCAGTGATCCCAGAAGGGGATTTTGACACATAAGTTCTCAAGTTCAGAGACGTCCTCTAACATAACTGCTTGAATGAAAGACTTCACAAGAATGGCAACGCCTTTACCCTTAATTGTTCTGTCCTTACGAAAAACACTGTAAGATGGATGGAAAACTACTTTGTCAGTTAGATGGCTATGTAACCACATTTCAGTTAGAACTGTAATGTGCGGATCACATTCGAGCAGCTTCTCTTCTATAGAATCCTTGTTTAAAATTCTTTGTGCATTTACATTTAATAATCTTAGGTTCTTCTGTTTACACTTCGTGATATGAGGTAAAGGTCTAGTTCCTACTGGGGCAGAAGCACTGATATCTTTACTCAGGCATCTCAGCTTTGGTTTTGCTTCTGCGCATGACGTCTGGTCATTCGATGGCTTGGGGTTGTATGGCTGTTTTTTTGCAACAGTACTTTGTCATTTAACTTATGATCTCAAACATAAGGTGCATTGTTTATGTAGAGTATATAGAATGCTAGAGAAACTTTATCATTGTTGTGCTTTGCTTTGGCACAGGCCCACTGCTTCTTTCTGATGTCACAAACTTTTTGTGAAAAATCCTCACCTGTAGAAATTGTTGTGTCCTTCAGCTTGAAGCCTCTTTTCAGGATTCTAAATTTATTTCTTGAATCTAGTAGCTTAAGTATGACAGGTCTAGTCTTGTTAGGTTGTTGCTTACCCAGTATCTGAATACACTCAATTTCAATACTGTCCTGCTCAAGAATATCCTGAAAAATTCCTTTCTTTAGAGCAGTTTCAAGCACTGAGTTTGTATTTTTCTTCCTTTTCCAGAGGTCCATAAATTGGAAAGTTTGAGCGTCTACTATGGTTTTCCAAATCTTCAATTTTTGAATCGAATGCCTGAATAACATTATGCATGTGGTTAAACTGAACTTGGAAAAACAATCTTCTCCTCGAGAGCGCAGAGGGCATCCAGTTTCTTATCAATGTCCATGAGATGGGTTTCTTTGATTTCTTTAATATCTGATGCAACTTCCTTAAGTTTAGCAGTTTGTGCCATGTCTGGCCCTTGATTTTGCTCCATGTAACCTCTAAGCAACAATATGATTTTGTGTGCTTAAGTGAGTATATGCAACACAAAACACAGCCACAGGCATGGCAGCATAAAAAAAAAAGGTGACTTGAATGAAAGCATTTCTAAGAATGCCTTATCTTACCTGCACAAGGAAAACAAGCGGATTTTGAGTGAACCGCATGTTCTCGATGCCGTCGTGCCCTGTGAGCATGAAGCAAGCTGGCAGCCCTTTTACAGCTGGCCAGCATGTTGTCACCACTTGGGCATCCACTGCACAGCGCTCTGAGCACGACGACGTAGAACCATGATGCAAACTTTCTCATGGTCGCCAATTGAATTCTGATGCACTTGTTGTAGCAGTCCATCGAGGTCAGGTGTACAGGCAGTGTCCACTACTGGTTCCAGGCAGCTTGTTATGGTTTCATGCAGTATGTCTAGGATCTTCACAAGGAAAACAAGTGGATTTTGAGCGAACCGCATATTCTCAATGCCGCTATGCCCTGTAATAATTAGGTAACGATTAAGTAATATTTTCCACATGCTGTTTTCTATTCCTGTGACCAGTGAAAATCGTATGATAGGTGTTCCAATGCATTGTTTTCTGTTGTCTTGTGCTGTTTTGTGTGTGCACATGCATACAGTTCTTGCTGTTTGCTGTGTGGATTGTATGCATCAGTGTGCAAAGGGGGCAGGTGAAGGAGGCCGAAAGGGGACAATTACTCCCTGAGCCCACCATAGAAGGTTCAGTTTCCTTCATAGCATCCGGTCTTCCATTGAGCTTGCAGGTCACTATGCCCCGCAGGGGCGTCTGCGTGAGCAGGCGTTTGGTGTGTTGCGACACCACGGACCCGAGCACATGAGGGTTGGACCCTCCCGCGTGTAGCCGTGCGCGGCTTAGCCGTGTCTGGGGAAAGGGGGATCCTGGAGGTTGAGCCGATGCTGGGTGTTTGGACCTTTAAGGCCCCCCGGCGGAGGCAACACACCTCTTTGGCCTCTGCTTCGCATAGATGGCACCTCCAGACTGACCCACCTGGAGGAAACCGGCAGTCGCCTTTTCCTGTCCTCCTCTCTAATCTTCGTCTTTCTCTCCCACTTTTTCACCTTTCCTGTCTCCTCTTCACTTCTTATTACTTCCGTATTTCTTGGTGGCAAGGGTTAACCGTGTGTAGTATATCCAACCTTGGGTATATATATAAGGTTATAGCGGCGATGCATGGCTGGCGCCTGCAGGTATTCTTCTAACCTTGTAGCATCCCCTTGTTGGGCTCGGTGGTGGGTGGCCACCATCGCCGCCGAAATTTCCAATGCTTTATGGCAAGCAACTTTCCACCATTACCTGATCGCTCCCTCAAGAGGGGGCGCACCGATGAAACTTTCACGTTTTTCATGCAAACAAAGCAATCTTTTCCCAAGTACCATGTTGTACACAGTCAGCACGATAGCAAAACAGTCAGAATGATCTCACCATTTGTTGTAGCAAAATGCCTCACGGAAGCAATTGGCCCAGGATATAAAGTAACGAAGATGGGAAGTGGTGATCTTCTTCTCGAACTTCGCGACAAAACACAATATGACAAGCTCTCGAAACTTGTAGCATTTGGAGAAATTCCAGTCTCAGTGGGCCCACACAGATCCATGAACACAGTCCGCGGAGTCGTCTCAGAAGATGACCTTCTCGAACTGAGTGAAAGCGAACTACTAGAAGGATGGCAAGACCAGAACGTAGTAAGAGTCCAAAGAATAACATTAAGGCGAGATGACAAACAAATACCGACCAAACACATAATCATTACTTTCGGAACCAGCGACCTGCCTGAAACAATAGAAACCGGCTACTGCAAGCTGCGTGTTCGACCATACATCCCAAATCCGCGTCGATGCTTCAAGTGTCAGCGTTTTGGGCATGGGTCTCAAACCTGCAGAGGACGTGCTACTTGTGCTAAGTGTAGTTCTTCTGAACACGCTTCTGACATCTGCACTTCACCAAACCACTGTGCCAACTGTAAAGGAGATCACCCCGCCTACTCGCGATCGTGCCCCTCGTGGAAAAAGGAGAAACAAATCATAGAACTCAAAGTCAAACTAAACCTATCTTTTCCAGAGGCACGTAAACGTTTCGCTCTCCACAACCAGTCTAGTCCTTCCTACACCGATGTGGCGCGCCGGGGGGCAGCGCTACATCCTTCGGCGGCCGCCCAAGTCACACGGAGTGTGACGACGGTTACGCCATCAGCCCCCCTGGTGGGAGCAGCCACTGCTCTTCCGCCCCCTACCACGAAGGACCAGCAGACCTCCGAGCCTGCCGGTCCCAGGGCCACTGCCCGTGCAGACAGGCCCGAAAAACTCCCGAGAGTGCCCGCTGAGCGGGCGTCATCCAGCGCCTCTGACGAGGCGATGGATGTAACAAAAACTTCGCCGGCGTCTCAGACGCCGAAGGAACGGCGTTGCTCCCTGGAGCGCGCCAAGAAAAAAGAAATACCCCGCATCAAGGGGCCTGGAAAGGTCCCTTGAGCCAACCTAATTCATATCTCTTGACACACAGCACATAAACACAAACAATATGGATACACAAATAATACACTGGAACGTGAGAGGTCTGATCCATAACCTCGATGATATCAAAGAACTCTTACACAAATACAATCCAAAGGTGCTGTGTGTTCAGGAGACACATCTTAAATCTACACAAACAAACTTTCTTAGGCAATACGCAATTTTCCGGAAAGACCGAGATGATGCTGTTGCATCGTCCGGTGGCGTAGCAATACTAGTAGACAGAGGCGTTGCTTGTCGGCAACTGCAACTCCGAACACCCCTTGAGGCAGTTGCTATCCAAGCAGTACTATTCAATAAAGTAGTTACTATCACGTCCATATACATCCCCCCAAGTTATCAACTCTCTAGCACAACATTTCAAAGCTTTATTTATGAGCTGCCTCACCCTTACATAATCGTCGGTGATCTAAACGCGCATAGCCCACTTTGGGGCGACTCTCGCTGTGATGCGCGAGGACGGCTTATAGAAAACATCCTATTCAGTTCAGGTTCCTGCTTGCTTAACAAGAAAAAGCCAACATTTTACAGCTCTACACATAAAACATTTTCTTCGATAGATCTAAGCATAGCGTCTAGTACAATTATACCATATCTCCAGTGGGATGTCATTAATAACCCTTATGGCAGTGATCACTTCCCCATCGTCCTAAACCTTAAAAAACAAAGTGAGTGTCCTGCACATGTTCCTCGATGGAAAGTTGATTCAGCCGACTGGACGAAGTTTCGCGAACTAACGCAGCTGCCCTGGAATGATATCTGTGAACTTAACCTAGACGACGCAGTAGCATACATAACAACGTTCATTATTGATGCTGCATCAGTATGTATCCCCCAAACAAAAGGGTCGCCCTCGAAACGACGTATTCCATGGTGGAATGAGGAGTGTAGGGAAGCCAGGAAAAAACAAAACAAGGCTTGGAATCTCCTTCGTAACTCACCAACCACAGAGAACCTAATTAATTTCAAGGCGATCAAGTCGCAAGGGAGAAGAACACGCCGCCGCGCTAAACGGGAAAGTTGGAAAAACTACATAAGCAGCATCAATTCATACACAGACGAACGAAAAGCCTGGAACAGGGTTAACAAAATAAAAGGCCGCGAAACTCATCCCTTACCTTTATTAAATACACAAGGACACACCCTGGAGGATCAGGCAGATTGTCTAGGAGCACATTTCGAGCACATTTCCAGTACATCTCACTACACAGATACATTCGTAAAATACCAGCGACTAGCAGAACAGATGAACTTCGATCGGAAAAGCACATCCAACGAAGTATACAATCGTCCATTTGGAATGGCTGAGTTCCAGGCCTCACTGAGCTGTTGCAACAAGTCCGCTCCAGGAAGTGACAGGATAATGTATGAGATGATCAGACACTTACACCCCGAAACCCAAAAAACACTACTGTCACTCTTTAATTCCTTGTTCTCTGCAGGCTACATTCCTTCTGTTTGGAAAGAAGCAATCGTAATCCCTATCCTCAAAGAGGGCAAGGACCCTTCCTCACCCAACAGTTATAGACCTATAGCTCTCACTAGTTGTCTATGCAAATTATTTGAGAAGATGATTAACCGTCGCCTCATCCATTTTCTTGAAAGCAACAAAATACTCGATCCATTTCAGTGTGGTTTTAGAGAGGGTAGATCCACAACAGATCACCTTGTCCGCATCGAGACAAATATCCGCGATGCCTTTGTCCACAAACAGCTTTTCCTGTCCGTATTTTTAGATTTGGAGAAGGCATACGACACAACTTGGCGCTTTGGAATCCTCCGTGACCTGTCTGAAATGGGAGTTCGAGGCAACTTGCTGAACGTGATTCATAGTTACCTCTCCAATCGGACGTTCCGTGTTAGAGTTTGTAACGTTCTGTCTCGTCCATTTACGCAAGAGACTGGTGTTCCACAAGGTGGTGTGCTGAGCTGCACTCTATTTATTGTCAAAATGAACGCGATCCAGACTGCCATACCACATACTATGTTTTATTCCGTATATGTGGATGACATCCAGATAGGTTTCAAATCAAGTAACTTAAGTATCTGCGAGCGACAAGTACAGCTTTGCATAAATAAATGATCTAAGTGGGCGGACGAAAATGGTTTCAAACTAAACCCACAAAAAAGTACATGCGTCCTATTTTCTAACAAGAGAGGCATAATGGCGGACCCCGCAATAGATCTAAATGGAGAACGGCTATCTGTGAGCCATGAACACAAATTTCTAGGAATCCTTTTAGACAGTAAGCTGACTTTTGTACCACACTTGAAGTATCTGAAGTCAAAGTGCCTCAAGTCTATGAATTTGCTGAAGCTCTTGTCACGTACATCTTGGGGAAGCGACAGGCGGTGCCTTTTAAAGCTCTACAAAAGTCTAGTATTAACACGCCTTGACTACGGAGCAATAGTCTACAATTCTGCCGGACCTAGTGCTCTGAAAATGCTTGATCCTATTCACCACTTAGGTATCCGCCTTGCTACAGGCGCCTTTAAGACTAGCCCTGTGCAAAGCCTCTACGTCGAATCAAACGAATGGTCATTGCACTACCAAAGAACATATTTAACTTTATCCTACGCCCTTAAAGTTAGCTCAGATGTTAAACATCCTTGTCATTCCACTATATGCGACTTGTCCACTGCTAGGCTGTTTCGTAACCGCCCAGCCACTAGGCCTCCTCTGTCCCTCCGGTTGGAAGCACTATCAGAAAAAATAGGTGTCCCTCTTTTACACAATATCCTAATGGCTCCTACACGGCTTCCACCGCCTTGGGAGTGGCAGACTATCCAATGCGACATCTCTTTCCTAGAAATATCGAAACGAGCCCCGGAGGCACACATATATTCACATTTTATGGAACTCAAGGAGAAATATTCATGTGATGAATTTTACACAGATGCTTCGAAGTCTCCAGCTGGTGTTGCTTACGCAGCTCTGGGACCCTCACTTTCAACATCTGGACCACTAAACCCATACACCAGTATCTTTACAGTGGAAGCATACGCCATTCTTAAGGCTATTCAACACATACGGCTCAAAAATATCGCTAAGGCTGTTATATTTACAGACTCGTTAAGTGTAGTGAGAGCCCTAATTAGCTTACGAAAGCACAAGAACTCGGTTTTTAATAAGCTGTATAGCGTGTTATGCTCCGCATACATGTGCAACCAATCGATTATACTATGCTGGGTACCTGGCCATAAAGGCATAAAAGGCAACGTAGCTGCTGACGAAAAGGCTACGTCAGTGAGTTTTAACAACACAGATGGAAATATCCCCATTCCTGCAACAGACCTAAAGCCCCTTCTGCGCTGTAAATTGAGGAATCATTGGCAAGAAGAGTGGGATACACAAACATTGAATAAGTTACACATTATCAAACCAAAATTGCGGAATTGGATAAGTGGCAAAACAGCACGGTACAAGGAAGTAATTCTTTGCCGATTAAGGATAGGCCACACATACGGCACCCACTCTCATCTCTTGACTGGGGGCGATCTTCCAACTTGTGTTAAGTGCGGCAATAATCTCACTGTCCTGCATGCTCTTATTGAGTGCCCTGCAATAGAAACAGAAAGGAAAAAGTATTTCCCTGCTGCATATCGCGAGAATTTACCCCTTCACCCTGCATTTTTTCTTAGCGATGAACCTCTTTTTAATCTGGAAACAGTTTTAGAGTTTTTAGCCGAAACGGACACCCTAAAAATCACCTGGCCAGGCAACTTTTAAGCACACGACTAACAGCCCTGCATTCAAGGGCTCTCTTGAAACTCTGGTGTCAGTGTTATGTTTTATTGCATCCTGTTTTAACGAAAGCCCATTGCCATAGCCCACATCACATCCTAGTCACCGTCATTATTTTACCACCTATATATTCTACTCCACTTAAAGCGTAAGTTTTTTAGGCCCTTTTACAGCCATATCACATCTACCATGATGAGTTCATTGTGCATGTCATCCACAATACATCGCCAACATTACCACATGTCATGGCGCTCTTTGGTCAAACCTGGCCCTTGCGCCATAAAACACCACATATCATCATCATCATCAGGTCACTATGACAGACAGGTAATCTGCAACACTATCATGTGCAATAGTGTTAAAGGTGCCAGACAGAAAGCACTAGTTCTCTGCTTCTTGATTTCTAAAGGAGCATCCCTGAATGACTCTACTTGAGATGCTTGGCAAATTTGCAGCGAGTTAGTATGCAGGTAATGTGAGCCAATGAAGATGCCAAGGTATGGGAAAAGGGGGGGGGGGGGGGGGGGCTAGTTTCGAACCTCCTAGTGGGGAAACCCTGCAAGATGCTCATAATTCTGTGAAGGCATCTTGTGTGGCTGTAGCAACAGCTTCCATTGCCAGGCAACCTTAGTGAAACAAAGAGTACACTCCATTCATGGCTGACGTGTTACAATCCATATTGTATCAATCGCAATAGTATGTGTCTTGGGAACTTTGGTGACAGTCCCACTTCCTACACTCCCCACAAAGTGAGCTGTGACATAATAATGCAAATAGCATTCTTTGCCTGCATCTGCTGTTTTGAGCCTACCTATCTATCTAGCCTCTTAGGCCGACCCAGTGGCACAAGTTATCTACCTGCTTGAGCCACTAGGTACGTGCTCCTTGCCGTGATGCCATCATGGTCGTTCCATTGTTGTAATTCTTTCTACGTGATATCTTACTCTGGTCATGTCGTCATCGTAACACCTTCTAGCCTGACCTAATGGCCCATGTTTAATACCTAGGGCCACAAGGTATGGGTTCGTGGTCATGATGGCATCACGATCATTGCGTTGTCGTCATTCTAGCTTTGTCATCCGACACTTGTCATGCGGTTCTCGTCACGCCATCTTCGTCATACCGTCATCATGAATTCACTGTCACACTGCCATAGTAATGCCGTTGAGGTTGTTCAGTGGTTGTCATTCCAGCTTTGTGATCTGCCTGTTGTCATGCTGTCGCCACTCCTTCGACCCCGACCCAGTAGTCCAAGTTGCCTAATACCTTAAGCTACTTGGTATGTGGTAAGGGTCGGTATTCTATCGTGGCCTTTACATTGTCGTCATTCAAGCTTTGTCATCTGACTCTGATCATGCTGCTGTCATCGCACCATGGTCATCACACAGTCTTAAGTGATAGCCGTCACACTATAGTTTTATCACTGTCATCATTTCAATAATGTCATTCAATTTTCATGCTGCCGCCGTCATACCACCTGCCTTTGTTGTTCCATCGACATCAATCTTTCTTTGTCATTTCATTGTAATCATACTGTCATCATTCGATTGCGATTATGCCACCCTTGTCATGTCATCATCGTCAGACAGTTGCTATTATGCCTCCATTGCCAGACTCATAATGCTGTCGCAATCGTGCCATCATCGTCACTGCAGCTTTGTCATCTGACTCTCAAGATGCACTTGTAGTCATGCCATTGTTGTTATACAGGTTTCATGGTAGTCATCGTCATGCGATTGTCACTATACATTCGTCGTCATCCCATTGTCCTTGTGCCGTTGTCATGCCATTGTTATCACTGCATCATTGTCATGTATTCGTTGTCATACTAGTGTTGGGATCTCGTCCCGGTGGTTTCATCATCATTGTAAATTGTAACTTATGCTGTCGTCATACATTCTCGTCATGCTATAGCCATCAAACTGTCATTTAGCTGTCGTCATCACTTCAGTATCATCGTGCCATTGTTGTCATACCGTCGTTGTCAAGCCACCTTCGATCCATTGACGTCATTACTTGTTTGTCATTCTATTGTAGTCATTATGTTGTAATTCAATCATGATTATGCTGCCATTGTCATGCCATCATCGTCATTACATCATCGTCACATAGACGATATCATGCATCCTATGTCATACCATCTTGGTCGTGCCATCGTCGTCATTCCCGCTTCATCCGGTTTTGTCATACCACCGTGGTCTTGCCATCATTGTCATTCCAGCTATGTCATCTGAGTCTCGTCATGCCATCATCATCAGACAGGTTTTGTGATACAGTATCGTCATTCCCTTGTAATCATACACTTGTTGTCATGCCAACGTCGTCAATGTATTGTTGTCATATAGTTATCATCAATGCATCATCGTCTCACCGTCGTTGTCATGCATTCATTGTCATACTATCGTCAGGATCCCGTCATGGTTGTTGCATCATCATGTTGTAACTTTAACATTTGACTCTCATCATGCTGTTGTCGTCATACCATTGTTGTCATGCCATTGTCGTCACGCTGTCATTTCACTGTCATCATCACTTCAGTATTGTCATCCCATTGTCATCATGCTGTCGTCATCATACCACTTTTGTGGATTCATCGACGTCATTTCTTTGCTTATAACTATCGTAATCATGTCATTCATTCATTATAATGCTGCCATTGTACTGTCGTCATGCTGGCTTGGTCATGTCATTGTCATCATTCCCACTTCATCTGGTTTTGTCCTACCGTCGTGGTCGTACTACCAGTGTCACTCCAGCTTTGTCATCCGATTCTCATCATACCATTGTCGTCGTACAGGTTTCGTGATACAGTCATCGTCATTCCGTTGTCATCATACATTCGTCGTCGCCCCGTTGTCTTCGTGCTGTTGTCATGCCATCGTTGTCATGCCTTCGTTGTCTTACCGTCATCAGGATGCCGTTGCAGCTTGTCATCATCATTGTGACTTCGACATCCAACTCTCGTCATGCCATTGTCATCATAGCATTGTCATGTAAATACTGTCACACTGTCATTTCACCCTCGTCATCACTTCAGTATTGTCGTCCCAGTTTGTCATTCTATTGTAATCATGCTGTTGTTCAATTGTGATTATGTTGCGATTTTTATACCATCACTGTAATTTCACCGTAGTTACTGTTATGCTGTTGTGCGTCCTTTATCATGCCGTACCCGCCGTGGTTGCTCAGTGGCTATGGTGTTGGGCTGCTGAGCACGAGGTCGCGGGATCGAATCCCGGCCACGGCGGCCACATTTCGATGGGGGCGAAATGCGAAAACACCCGTGTACTTAGATTTAGGTGCACGTTAAAGAACCCCAGGTGGTCAAAATTTCCGGAGTCCTCCACTACGGCGTGCCTCATAATCAGAAAGTGGTTTTGGCACGTAAAACCCCAAATATTATTATCATGCCGTCGTTATCATATCGTCTTGCTTGTGTCATCACCATCATTCCTGCTCTTTCATTGAGTTGTCTTCATACCGACATTGTCATGCAGTTGTTGTCATCTCATTGCTATCATGTTGTTGTCATGTTGTTGTTATTCCAGCGCTATAATTTAGGAATCTACATCTCATTGTCATCATGCAATTATCGTTATATGCCTTTGTCATTCGATTAGTATAACTCCTTTGCCATTTCTTTGTCACTGCATCGGCATCATACAGTGATCGTCTTGCCTTCTTGCTGGTGGGTGACCTTGGCAAGCAAGTGCCATAGCAAAGTAGTACGATATTGGAATATGTGGCACATAGCCGAAACAACAAAACATTTAAAATTACTATTACACATGTTTAATAAACGTCACATTAGGAATATGATCTGTCGCTACATCCATCGAATGCTATTCATATTAACCTCGACAGTCATCGTGAAATGAGTTCTGCTGTAATTTCTTTCTAACAAAGAAAGCTGTTGTACGAATTGGCACATGCTCATGAATAGGAAAAGAAACAAGCACGAAAAAAATTTTAAAATATGGAGACAAAGAAGACAACAGAATAAATGCTCACTCACTACTTATTTTTTATTCTGGAAAGCGCATAATGATATACGACTGCTTCAGCTACAAGCTGCCTGTGTTATGAACTGCCTCAGTACATTAACTTGAGGGATACGCAATGCCTTTCTGCCGCAGGCTTCCCGGGCGGCCAGTGGTGCACTTTGGCAGCGTCGCCTCGGGTCTAGGCAACGTGGTGCGGGATGACAGCCGACGGCATGCACTGGCTGAGGAGTACGGCGTGCGAGCGTTCGACACCGGCTTCGACACTGTCGTCGAGTCTATTTTTGGCAACCGCAAGGACCACTATGCCTTCATCCGTGGTATCGCCGACTACAAGGATGGCAGCAAGGGCCGCGAGTGGCAGCCATGTGCTGCACTCGCTGCAGCCGCCTTCATGAAGGCTGTTGTCTGTGCCCTTGACCCTGCTGAAGAGGACTGAGTGTTGTCCTTGCCATGTTGCATATCCTTCATTTTTAGTTGCTCTGATCGCATTCTCACATTGCAACTGTTTTGTGACATTAAGTGAGCCAACTTGCCACTTTGCACTTTCCATTTCAACATTTTAGAGAGCCCTTATAGGGAAGTATTTGGAAGGAAGCTAATTTGAGCTGTCTCCACTATTTAAAATTTCATTGAAATTCATTGTTATATGTGTATCTTAGAGTGATACAGTAGTTATTTGTGAACGGGCAAAGTACAACATGTAGTAGTTGTCTTCATCAGTTGTTGACAGTCCCACCAGTAAAAGGATTGAGCAGTTACTGTTAGGCATTGAACTCACTCACATTAAACTTCCTTTGCAGAACAAAATTTCGTTGCACTCTAACATTTAAAATGTTGCAGCCTAGTGCATACTAGTACACTTTATACCAAGCACAATTTGACCTTTTCTTGAATATTTCCTATAGAATGTGCCCCCTAGAATGTATGACATACGTTGAGAAGGGGAGGCGTGGTACACCCTATGGTACTTGTGCAAAATCTTACCAGTGTTCACTATCAAACCTATTGACTATTGGTTGAACTCATTTCTGCACCTTCAGGGTGCATGATTCACACAGAGTAAAACATATATTCTTTGTGAATATGCCATCATGCACATGTCCCTATTCCTTGCGCTGGTGCTCTCTTATGCCATGTTGTCTGCTGGCCGTCAATGGATGATGACACGCAGAACTTCACAACTCATACTCCGGCCATACAGCTCAAGTGCCCTCATTAAAATGTGGATTGGACACTAGAAAAAGGGAGTAAACTGACACCCACTTGCTGAGAACACGAATGGGATTGCTGCACATTCAAACAGACTCCTTGCAGTACACAAGAGCGACCACCAGCCTCTTAATACAATGTCAGCACTTGAGCTCCATGGAGATGAAGCCTCCTTGTGAAGTTTTATATGTTGGCAACATATGGTGAGGGCACTAACAGCTAGCAGACTCCATTCCATAACATAGTATATAACACATAGGATACAGTGGTTGACTAGTGTGTAGAAGTAAAGGGCACTAGCCTCTGCTGATCATCTAAACCAGAGATACCTTTCCATGTTGAATGCCACACGTAGCTCCAAGGCAGTTCTGCAGCTTCCAGTGTTATAACAGCTTCTAGTTTAACTATACACAAAGTTATTGAGAAAGTGAAGGTTTTTTTTCCATGCTGCAAAATGGGTGGAAAATGAAAAGGATGAACTCACTGAAGCACTGAGTGCCAGAGCCCAGAGCTGTTTGTAGTCGTTGTTTCCATATGAATAAGACACGCAGGGATGTACTAAATTGTTCTCTAACAATGCCCTAGATCACCGATCACTGATAGTACTTGGACCACAAGCATTTGCTGCCATCCTGCCTTTATGATCTAAACATTCATGTTGTTTCACAGTATTGTTGTTGCACAAATTTTAGAACATCATGTTTGTCTCTGTAACCTAAATGTGTTCCCTTCTGTTAAAAAGCCATTGCAGCAATCCTTTTTGTCTATTTACAGCAGTCATTGCCGCTGCTCACAGCATAAGCTATTGTTGAATGGAAATGTAATTTGTTCATTGAAAGACTAAGTAAGGCCTTTGACCTTTTCTGTACAGGTCAGGCACAACATCAAGCACTAACAATATTTTTTTTGTAATTTTAATACTTTATCATGCAATATCATAGTCACCACAGGACGCTCCAGCACTGGCATGTACTTTACTGATTTGTCACAAAATGGTTGCAGTGTATGAATGCACCCCTGTGAATAATGCGCCAAAACAGACTCAACCTAGGGAAAAGGAAAGTCATTTGAAGAACTGAAGTGTCTCTGAGATATGTTTTATTTCTGAATTCTATTCATTTTGCGTGGGACCTGTTTCGAGATAGGCAGGATGCCAAGTGGACAGGTGCTAGTCTGCTATGCGTCTGCATGATTATTGTCGAATGTGCTGCTTGCATGCTCCTTTTGTGCGTTTGTTGGATCTCTGTTTATGAAGCTTCAAGCCAAATAATGCTCTTTGTGGGCTGAGCCTGAAGGTCACCATGGCAGACGGAACATGCAGAGTTAATGCGTAGTTATAGCAAACTACAGTTCACTTGGGCTTACGCTACAGAATTGGTCTGGGTTTGTATTTGCCAAGTTTTACCTGTCGTGTCGCCACTGTGCAAAAAGGAGGCTTGCAAGGTCTTTCCTTCTTTTGTCAGTCGAACCTTAGTATAACGAAGTCGCCTATAGCATGAAAATATGTTGATTATATAGACTATGTTTATTATAAGTGTATTGTCGTCATATGCTAATATCAGTGATAAAAAATTCAGATTTACTTTGTTGTATTCAATAATTTGTTATGTCTGTGTTCGTTATATCGTGGTTTGACTACCTACATTTCTGGAGATATTGTTCCTTTCCAGCAGTTAGTGAAATGGGTTATCATTATCATTTCTTACATGAGTGCCAGGAGCTCTGTACAAAAGTGACTGACAAGTGACTCATACGCTGTAGGAAGTTATGGTGCAGCTGGTGCCTGGTACAACAGGAGGTGAGCGATTATGGGAGAATGTTGATGCAACATCAGCCAGTTATTATCAGGTTAATAAAAACTGCTGGAAGTGAAGTAAGCAAGTGATTACCATATTTAGTGCTCGATTCTAATCTGCACCTTATTTTCCCCCTAGAAGATGACATATGCATTAGATTCAGGTATGAAACCGAAACTGTAATGTTGACAACCTATCATCATTGATGGGGAAATATTCTATAATTCAGTCCAATCCACAAGTTGTTTCTCAGTGCTATCGCGGACCCTGTCAAGGAGGAGGAGGAGACAAAGGAGGGGAAAGACAGGGAGGTTAGCCAGTGTAAGTACCGGCTGGCTACCCTGTGCTGGGGAAAGGGGTAAAGGGAATAAAAGGAGAAAGAAGAAGAGGAGGAAAAAAAGAAAAAAAAAAAAGAAAATTCACAGAGTAACGCGAAACTACGCTCTACAACGTTCAAAGGCGGTCACACAATTCGCATGCCCTTAAAAACTTCAACAAAGCCCTTAAAGACCCTGTCAAACTTGTCCATGTTGTCAAATTTGCGATCTTAGCATGGAAGCTTGGGCGCCACACAGAGCTGTTGTAAGTTAGCGCTGTGTGCGTCTCACTCTCTCATGTCTATCTTTTTTGCACTGTGTCGTTTTTTTTTTCTATCCTAATTACCATCTCTGATTGGCTCAAAGAGCAGCTGTATATGCCTTCTCAGATTGACTCACAGCACCAACATGGTGGAATTCAACAACATAGTGGAATTGACGGTTTATAGAATATCACCTCACTATAGGAGCTGCAGTAGCTTTTGGCCTGCTCCACGAGTTAGGCTGCCATAGTCTACAATGCATTTCAGAAATGAAGTTTCAGAAAGGCTCTTGATGACAGCACTGAAGATGCTGGCGCTCTGGGGCTGTTGACAGTGGTGAGCAGGCATGCGACAGCGACATTGAGTGATGCGCATTCTGCTTTGGCTCACATGCAATAACTATTTTTTTGTCCAAGTTAGAGCATATCACCATTAATCTCTCTTTTGCCGTGAAAACTGGTGAGTGAAATGTCAAAGGCATTGCATTTATTATTTCCTGAAGCATCAAAATCGGCGTGCGCGGTAAAATTGATAGCACATTAGAACTGAGTAAATACGGTAATCAGAAAGTTAATCCAATTCTTGCCTGACCTCAGCAGTTACTGCACTTTCAAGTGGTGCTTCTCACTTAACACTGCACTAGGCATAAGAGGATTGAATTCAATACATTGCGCTCTTGATGTCGTTAATTGATAGCGAACCCAATGTGTACCATACACAGCGTCTCCATATAAGCATATAGTAGCTGGATACTTATGTACAGGCTAGGAGTGAACAGCACCTAGCTATGCTGCAAGAGTGAAGAGCGAAGAACAAAGTTACACCATTGATCTTGTACTTGTGGAGCGATTATATGGTTTTTACCTGGCACGCAACCTGGACAGGTGATGTGGGATGCATTCTTGTATGCTGTAGCTTCTATGTAAAACTCTTAATCGAACTCTCTTGTTTAACCAGCAGTTTAGTTTGCCATTGGCATCAGTTTGCTCTGTCATCACATTTAGAAAGCAGCACCATGTGAGATTTCTACAGTTGCAGTAGCTGTCTTTCTAGCACTGACACCTTGGCCCTAGGAACAGCGAAAGTGTGGCTTTGTCTTTATGTACAAATTGCAGTGACTGCACTTTTGATGTTCACAGAAGTTAACATATTTTAAACCCACAAGGAGGAGCGTTGGTACAGGAGTGTAGACCTTTTGTATTTTTCTTCCTTCTACTGTGCTACCACTGTCTCCTGTAGCAAATGTGTTGCTTGAACAGCATTCTGCCTGTTTTATTTCAAGTATAACTGGTTTGTGGTTGTCAAGGTATCCTATTCAGAAGGTTATGTTCCCATGCATCACAAAACAGGTAGCTGTTTTGCAGACTCTAAGGCTCTTCTTTATACCAGACCAGAATCTAAGGCTAGACCAGACTCTAAGGCTATTCTTTAATACAGGCTTAAAGGGGCATTAAGGAGAAACTCCAAATCAGTTTGAGAGAAAATAAAAAGCAAGACTTCTCCTTGAAATTTGCGCATGTACAAACCACAGCATTGGTGAGTGCAACAGATTTCGCTGCATACCAACCTCTTCAAAATGGTAAAAGTGCTCAGAAGCTGTCAGACTTTGTCATCACTTACTTTTGAATGCAGTGTAATCATTCTGTATTTGGAAATGTCAAATTGCCCCAAGCAGGCGAGGTCAATATCCCCCATCACTGTAAGGAACTTACAGTCGATGACAACCTAGTAATGCAATAGATAATACACCGCCATCCAACTGAAGGAAAATGTGTACAGATATGCCAGCCAATTACGTCTGCTCGTTTCCTTGATAGAAAGGTCGAGGCAAACTTCTTTCAATATCAGCATCACTTGAGTACTGTGTTTTGGAGCGCAGAGGCGCAGCGAGCAGGTGCCCTTTGGCTCTGTGGGCGAAGCTTGTACTGAATTATTGAACGGTCACAGACTATCATAAATAAATTTCAAGGTTCCATTGCCATCTTCTTTTTATGTGGCATCCTTTGAGGCTTATCAAGCTGTGCTCACAATAGGACGGTAATTCTAAAAGTATATTCCAGCAAAATGTAGCTTAACTTGTTGTTTCTCTATAGTGTGTCTTTAAGGTGCTTTAGTCAAGCTGCACTGCATTTGCTCTGTGATTGTAGCCAATGTAGTTGTCACGAGAAACACAAATTAGTGTTCCACAGTGAAAACAATCTTTACAGCTTGGTTGCAATCGCACTTCGAGTGTAGTATCCCTCTAAACTTGTTTTCCTTTTGCTGTGCGGGGTGTGCTCAATATACATACACACACTTCAGTCCTTCAGCAGGAGGGAAGAGAATGTGTAGTCGTCTTGCATCTCGACTGCTGACATGTGTCAAAACACCAGAACCCGGTTTTCTTATTCTGAATTCTGTTAAAGAAAAAAGTTTACACAAGGTTGCAGTGCAAAGATAACTCATTTCACTGCCTCTGACTTGCATTTCTGGGTGCCAGCAGGATGTCAAAGGCAACATTCACACTTGTGACTCACCAAGATCCTGCTACTGAGCACAACTGGCAATCAAAGAGTCACTCGCAGCAACCAATGTTTAGACTGGCGAGTGCAACCTGCCCGCCGCCACACTGAAATGTGTCACAATAAATGTTGTTCACATGCGTTTGCGCCACCATAAATAAGCATCAGTGTATACTGATGTCTTGGCTTTGCTCAGGCTGCTGATTGGTTCAGCAAGCTTTGTGCTCCCAGTTGCAGGAGCGGCAAAATGAGCAGTGAACGAATGACCTAAAAGGGCCACTTTTTCACCAAAGCAGCCATCACTTTGCTCATGTGATGGTCGTGTGAGTCAGGTGATCATTTGGTCATCTGAGCTCTGTGACTCACAAGTGTGAATGCCGCCTAAAACAGACAGGCGTT
The DNA here is from genome assembly GCF_038994185.2 of Dermacentor albipictus. Lineage (NCBI taxonomy): Eukaryota > Metazoa > Arthropoda > Arachnida > Ixodida > Ixodidae > Dermacentor > Dermacentor albipictus. Next base: position 76,437,057 of record NC_091824.1, read on the forward strand.
GCTGTAAGAGGAACTGCCAAGAGGTGTTCTGCCACATTTCTGTTGGCAAGAAAACGTGTGGGATTTATTCGCTAGCATGAAATGTGTTTGTTTCTTGTATCATACAAACAATCTGCTGTGTGGACGATGCTTGATTGGTAGCGCACCGATGCATCACGCATGGTATCCCAGGAGACTCATATTTTGTTTTACTGTGATGTGTTAGAGCAATGCATCAGTATGCATTAGCTGTGGTCCAACTGAGATTGGTGGCGCACTTGCAATATGTAAATACAACTGGTCTCACTGTGCCAAAGGAAAATGTGTTGATTACAAGATTATACACACGTGTGTTAAAACATATGCTTCAGATGTGTGGCAGGCTGACGTCCGCTAATTCCTGAACAATGATGAGTTCACGATGGTGTTTGCCCATGCTATTTTTACATAAATGCTTTTGCAGTGATGCAGCAACCGGCAGCTGCTTGGGCAAGCACTTTTACTGGTTGTGCAACCTTCCACATGCTTATGTGCAACTCAGACATGCGAAGCATGTTTGATACAGCATTGCATGGCAGGCATAAAATACACAAACAGTGGTACTTTGAGGGGAAGGTAGACAGCCATTGCTTGCATGGTGCTCATATCGGGAAACATGAGCTCCAACATGAAGAATAACACTGCGCTCGAACTTTGGTTTAATCATATGGAAAGCAGTATGTCTTCATAGTCAGCTAACTTGAAAAGATGATCACCTTTCTATACTCTGCATTTATTGGTATTCATAAATCTTAATCTGGATAGTATATGCTTTTTATTCAAAGTCGATGAAAGGTAATATACATGCAGTATTTCTTTTCTATAGAGAAGACTAAGCTGCAGGGTTATGAAGCATGTTTAGGAAAGACGTTTGCACTCAGGCATGATTTGTGTTCGGGAAATACGTTACCGCTGTGACCAGAAGGCCCAACTTGCCACTAGAATATTCTTGAGACATTAAAAGGAGGTCAAACTTGTTTGCATAGAGGAACTGAGTGTGACTATTGCTTTCTTGCATATTTGAAGGCACATTAATTATCCTAATGTCTAGAAATTGTGCCATTGTGCAGGAGGCTCTTATATTTCCTGCAAACTGTCACCGTCTGGAGCAAGAGTATATAGCTTTAAGCTTCCCTGACAGCATACACGGTGACTCATAGTTTTACAAAGGCAAATTGAAAACATTTGGCAACTGATACATTCTTTGTTCAGTTTTATGCTGAGAATTTCTTTTTATTCTTGTTGCCTCTACAGGCTTCCTTTGTTAGTATTAGATGTGAATGTAATGCCGCTAGAAGATATCATGCTCTATCTTGTGGTCTGTAGAGGTCAGAAACTTGGCTTGAATAGAAACAATGCCATAATGTCAGTTGAGTTTTTGTGCAGGACCCTGCCTTGAAAATCTTAATTTCAGAGAGTGCTATTCTGCTGCAAACATTGTGTTTGTTTCGTCTTTGAGAATACTGACTTGAATCGTGTTTCCAGTGCTGATTATTTTGACTTTAAGGAAGACTAGAATGACAGATGTTTGTATTGTGCATTGTGTCATCGATGTGCTTAGTCAAGGCAGAGCTTTTGGTTGTCTTCATGCTGTAAACAGAAAGAGTGTGCGAAGCATTCCTTAGATGTTCAGAGGGCATCCTTGTCAGGGCACGAAGGTGTCCAGAATGCATCTCAAGCGAGCCACCGTATGACTTTTCAAGGACATGATAGGGTTGTTGTAGGAAACACGCCTGGACTGTCCCACAAATGTCTCAACAAGGACGTTGCTGTGACATTGTTTTACATAGTCTGCAAAGAAGTTTCCATAGCATACCTTCACTGCTATTTTGAGACTGCTCACTTAGCCTTGTTGTAGGCATTGGAAAATGCACTGAAGTTGCTGGAAAAGGTAGTATACTCTTAAGGATGCCCAGAACAAACATCATATAGTCTTGATTGACAGTGTCTTCCTCTCACCCGGGAAACGTTGAAACAGAAGTAAGAGGGCTTAATTGCCGTTTTTAATGCTCATCTGCTCGTTAAGCCGAGAAACAGAGTATACATATAGATATATATATTTCATTGCTACAGTGTATAAAATGTGCTGGCATGTGTGTCGGAGCTGGTGCACCTTTGTTTGTTTCAGGAATGCATGATTTTACTTTGTGTGTGCTCTACGAACAAAGTGACATGACTATTTGATTTTATTTTTCTAAAAGTTGCTTGTTTCAGTTGGGCTCTGCCGTGAATACACAGCCCAGGTGACACTGAGTGTGTCACAATATTGTTTGCCTTCTCCTCCTCCTGTACCACAAGTGCTCCCTTAGAGAGAAAATAAAGACGTTAATATATTCCCCGCGCAAACAGACAAGACTCGTGTCTGTTCCTCAATGCATGGTGCCCCACCAGGCACATGTAACCACTTGAATTGTGTGTTTGTGTTATAGGGACACCAAAAAAATTGACCTATAGTCAGTGACAAGTCAAGAATGCAGGAGAGGCTCCTCCCAAAAAAGTTTGGCGTGCCTGCAATTCATCCCTGTGCAATTTAAGAAACATTTTCCTTATAAATGCCACTGACATGAAGAAGAGGATGCCTAGCTGTTCAGCAACAACGAACCCATTGTGGTCATCCGCCAAATGCAACAATGAAGACGGCTCACCGCACGAGCGGGTCATTTGAAAGTAGCATCAGTATTGCACTGACTTTGTGCAGGAAATAAGTCCTCGCCAAGGGAGGGAAGGGAACCTTCCCTCCCTTTAGTGCGTGGGTTCGCACCACTGCCGAGATGTACCAGGACACGCTGAATGGATCAAATGATCCCTTTACAGACCTGTCAGTCTTACCTAGTGCAGAAAAACGTCCTCAAGCAGGGAGGGTGATTTCTTGTCAAGGAAGCATCTGAGGAAATCGAAGGCCAGGAGATCGATACAACTGATAAGAAGTGGGAAGGGGACTATACCATTAGTTGATGCATGTGTACATGTTCCCTTTAAGGTATTCTTCCCTATAATATAGTAGGTTACATGTGTACAGAATACTAGATGGGCCACTCTTGCCCACGTGCTCTTACTGCGAGCAGACATCTTGGCAATTGTAGAAAGGCAGAAGTGTAACATGCATTGTGACACCAGCCTAAATTTTCTGAACCAGCTCTCCCTGGCATACTGAATTTGGCAGATGAGCTCATGGCTACTTCACTGTTTGGCAATTCAGAACCAAGCTGGCAAGTTTGGGAACTATAGCTGCACAGAAACGGCCAAGGTGAAAGATGTTATAATGAGCGCAGACATTGCTGCCAGCCTACTAGTTAAAGGAACAGGTGCAGAAATTAGAGCCAGTGAGTTTTCGTGGACGTTGAAGAGACATGAACACTAAAGACCTCCATTCCTAAGCACTGTGATGACCAGAACAGACTCCCACAATGTTACCATGGACAGGTTATGCTGATATACTAAAGGCTATGCTACACCAGAGATAGTATACTATATATATAAAAATGAAGTTGCATGCTGGCTGTGGGTGGTAGTTTGCCACCTTATCTACTGCAGGACCGTATGCTCATCATAAATGTTCTTTATTACGACCTCCTACTCTGACAAAGACAAGTCCCCTTGTTGAAACGTTAGCTCTAGCTAACTTCTTCTTGGGCGAGTTGGTGTTTACTTATAATGATGCTGTTTAGTGCAACAACTCGAAAAAAAAGAACACAGTGAGTGGCATTTCCTTTCACCTCTCGCTGCTTTATTTTTTTCGAGTCTTTGCCCTAAAAAGCGTCGTGTTATGTTGGCTCTAGCGGCACTCTTCGTTCGAAATACACTTTGATTATACTGCCGTTTTTTTCATAATATCTCAGTGGTGTCACACGGTGCAATCATCTAATGCAGAATTCTGCAGTGAACTTCTGTTTTAATCTCTGCACATGGAGGGGGACAAGAGTTTGGCTTCAGCTTTGCCTGTCACACCCTCAGTCACCTTGTCATAGCCCTGCAATCCTGGAACATGATAAGACACACGTGTAAGGATGGTGAGACTTGGCACTCGTAATATGTATATGCAAACATTTCGTATATTAAGGAATTATTTAACGAGCCCATTGAACATTCGCCAAGATGCATGCCTTGCATGGTCTTGAACCCTGAAGGAACACTGCTGCTGCTTTAATTGAGCTCAACAAAGGCGATTTTGACTTTTTTGAAAGAGATGCATGGTTTAATCAACAATATTTACTCTGTATGCGTATTGTTTCTGTTAGAGTGTTTGTTTGCTTCCCCCCTTCTTTTTTCTTTAATGAATGAGTGTGCTTGCAGTTATGTTTGCTTTCAGTTTAAAGATTTCTTCTTATTTTTTTTTCATTTATTTTTTCATCTATCATTAATCATCTTGGGTAGCATATGCTAGGTATTTTGCTAGGCTAACATTTCTACCTCTCATTGCGATATGTCTCTCTAGTCACCTCTTCTGCCCCTCTCCAGGCCCAGTGCAGCCAGGAAAGCAAATTGTACCGTGCCTTTCTTAACAATGTACACCCGTGAGCAAAAGTATACGGACCAGGGATCGCGCAATAAAACTCATTTTCTCCTTTGCCTGTGAGCATAACTTGAAATTAAAGACTGCAGCTCAAACTTGGTGTTATGAATATTCTAGTGCACTCATCAGTTTCCGTTTATGCCTGTTAACTACGAAGAAATTCTGTTTTTTCGGCGACCCTGTGGTGCGTATACTTTTGCTCGCGGGTGTGCGCGCAGTTCTGCCATATTCCGATTTTTCTGCAGGCGCTACACAGATTGTTTGCAGCACTGTACCTGTAGCGTTTCACTCTCACTGAGGCTTGTTATATTTCAACGTAAAGAAGCGTTGGGCACCAGCGTTCCCTAGTGTTTCTGTGTTGGGGAGTAGATGCAGGGATGCGAGCACATTCTTATATGGCACTCTGAATGCGCACTTTCGGAGGACATATATGACGTACACTGCTTGACACAGAAAAAGGAACTCTCAGTCAGTCAGTTGCTGAGGGTGGGCCTGTGGATTAAAAAAAGAAAGAAAGACAACCAGCCACACGCATATAGCATATTGTTAGGGATCCCTCCGCCTATTTCGTCAAACTTGAGTGCAGTACTAGGCTGGTTCTGACGCGCATGCACGGCATTTTATTATTATCAAGCTGGCTGTGCTGTGTTCATATATTCTTGTTCTTTTCTTGAATAAACCAGAGCCAGAGTGCACAGATCAGTGAGAGTTAACTGAAAGGAAGCTGCATGCCCCGGTATGTGTGAAACGTGGTCTGTTCATTAGGTATTCTGCATTTTTGTGTGGCAAGTAGCTTTAGACGTAATCCGGCATGTGATTACGGTCCTGAAATGTAAAATGTGCAAGGGTAGTAGCCTCAAGCAGATATGACCGAAAATCGCTCTTGTTTTTTGGTCGTATATGTGGAACCAAAAGGTGCTCAAACTACTTAAAAAAAGCAGGTTGGACGTTCCAATTGTTGGGAACAAAACCTTTTGTGCAGTACTTGACGATTGAAATGAACTAATAGTAGGGAGTACGTACGCATTCTCGTAAAGGGTTTCTTTGAGTATTGTGTACTTACTGCACAATTTTTTTTCTATAAATTTACCAGTAACACAGCGAAGCTTGGTGCATTTACAAACAATTTCCTTTCATCCCTCACGCAGATAGCAACCGTTATCGATTAGTATGCATCATGGATAAATTGTCCAGTGCTAGGCATGGCTGACATATGCTCCATGCTCTCGAACTCGCATATTCAGTGAGGCTTACGTTCAAGTTTAAAGCATGTAAAAAAAGTTTATGCTGGTTAATTAGTATCTTAATCTAAAATTTTGTGTGCCGTGGAGGGAACGGAGGGCAGGCATTCAATTCTTCGATTTGTCACCAGAACTGCAGTGCCACTAGCAAGTATGACGTTACGGATGTGTGTTCTTGTGTACTTGAGCTGCTCTTTTTTTTTTATGCAGGAAATGTTCCCAAAAGTTACCACGCTGTAATGTAACGTGGAAGCTCCTAATGCAGGGGATCGACCCCGGACATTTTACAACAAGGCCTCGAAAAGGAACGGTGCTGCTTCCAGAAACAACACGGAGAAAACCTCCTGGCTGCGATCTCTAATTCAGACCACTCTCTTCCGCAGGGCACAAGTCCCTTTAATCAAGGCAAGAACAAGGTGCGCCATGACGGACATCATTGCCTTATAGAAATTGCGATGGCAACACAATGAACCTGACTGCCCTCAATCACCTCCACAAGTGAAATGGCAATGCAATGCGCAGTTGAAGTAACTTCAAATGTTCGTCATCTCATCCGATAATACAAAGGACTCTAGATATTCAGGCAAAAGTAATGGCCCAAGGAAGGGTGATGTTGTTTGAGGACTGGAGCGCCAACCATGGGCTAACACCAAAGAGACACTTGACTCACTGTGGAGCTTCACATGTGAAGCTTCCATAGTGAGCCACAGAACTTCCCTTCCATTATCCACTGTCCCAAATATGTCTTAAGCCATGTTCTAAATATTATTGCTATAGCAATTATATATATGCACACTCCAGGTGAACTTATGTCGTCGCCGTCGCCGTGATGTTCTGCATGATGTCCAAGGGCGATAACGTCGCCGCATGCTGTATGTGCGAGTGAAAGAGTACAAAGGTGAGCCGCTCTCGCGCGCGCGAGTGAGGAAGGCGGGGAGCAAGCGTGCGTCCGTCGCCCGCAAGGCAACGAGGGGAGGGGAAGGGGGGAGGGCGTTCTACTCCGGCGGCTGCTGTGTACGGCGCGGCCACGCGGGCTCTATATTGAAAGCGATCTGCGATGGGGACAGAGTGGCCCAGTGCTGATAGCTTCGTGTGCACTGTGTTTTCGTTTCTGAGTTCGCGTTGAAACGACAGCGCGAAGGTCAATTCGCTCGCTGCTGTTGCCGCGCTTCCTTGCTCCAGCGTTTTTACGGCTATCTTCCGCGGTCATCGAGTGAGATATGCGCGCATGTTTGCTTGTGTGCGCATGACATCATGCTTGTTAATTTAGTTAGTAAGTGAATATTTACAAGTTTATACGGCAGATAAAAGTACTATCCTTATTTCGTGTAGCTGTCTACTAATTCGCTATCGCAATCGATGCTTCGCCTTTCGCGCAAAACTGCAACTTTTTTTATTCTTTATCTGTTGCAATGTAACCGTCTCTAAGGTGTTTTCGAAACTTGGTTGGCTGAGTCTTTGGTTCTTTTAGAATCCAATGTAGGCCACCTTTACCGATAAAATATTAGCGAGTAGAAGCCGTCAAAACCGCTGATGACGTCACGGAGAATTGCTGCGATAACTCGAAGGCGGTGTCACCACCCGTCCTCCACTCTTCTCTCCCTCTCTCTCTCTCTCTCTCTCTCTCTCTCTATATATATATATATATATATATATATATATATATATATATATATATATATATATATATATATATATATATAATTTTTTTGCCATTGCGCAAACAATTCAGTAATACTGCATGCTCATATACGAACGCCAAATAGAAACACCAAGGCAGTTTAGATCAATAAGATGTTCCTTCATAATTTGGCGGCAAGAGGGCTTTTATAGAGGAGAGAGGAAGCGATTTTTTTTATTTTTTGTTATTGTTGTTTCGCGCGAAAACTACAGCGCCGGTGCGTCGTTATGACGTCATCAATATCGGAGCATACACCTCCTTTTATTTGGGCCGTTGTGGTTAAGTAAAAGCTCTTGACGCTTGATATGTGTTCAGTGTTACAATATTTTAGAGTCCACTCTTACCGATAAACCATAATATATATCCTAGCAAACGCCGTCGAAATCAGTGACGTCATGGCGAGCTGTGGCGGGAACACATAGGCGTCGTTGCCGCCCGTGCTTTGTGTCATTTGCGTCTTGCCAAGCCTTCTTTCAAGCATTAGGAGTTCCTTTTTCGTTTTTGCAAAAGGGTAATTTACCAATCGAGCCCAAAGAATTTGTTTTTTTCTCACTTAAGTGCCCCTTGAACTCACTCAATAACCCCTCTTAAGCCCTCTTTAATGTCCTTGCGATGCTCACTCCCATGAAGAACGCATATTCGCCTTTGTGCGCGTTTAGAAAAAAGTTTATTTCAACAAAAAACAATACGCTTTTTTTTTGTGTGTGTGTGTGTGCGTGTGTAGCGAATGGGATGAACCAAGCGAGTCCCATCCTCCGCAGCGTTGTCGAGCCTCTTACCTCTCTTTCCGCGACAGCTCGTTAGCCGGCTTCCTCAATTCACACGAGAGATGCTCAAGGCCCTTGGCGCACTGTCTGCCGGGATCGGCTCGGTAGGGCACTGCCCGGCCTTGTAGTTTCTATATCAGGTGCGACCTCCGCGGCCATCTTGTAAGCGCGTCCGTTTCCCACGTCTCGCTTTCCCTGTAGTTAATGCTAGCTGCGCGATACGGTACTAGCAACTTAATAGCCCTCGCAGACGCAGCTCAATCTTCCTGCCCACTTTGCCCCGATATTGAAACGAAGCTCCTAATCGACATTCAAACAACGAATACCGCAGTGGCGTATGCGAGCTGCAACATATCCCTTGATGGTGCATATGTTTATAGATCGCACGTGTTCGATTGAACTGTCGCGTTGTGCGCGTTGTGCCTTCTTCATTTCGCTGCTTAGAGCAAGGACATTTAACGGCCTGGAGCGCCAATTTAGGTGCTCCTCTTTAATACAGTGTGGGTCCAGGGCAAGGTCTTCTTTTTTCAAACACGTGCCGCCCAATAATATTTATTTATTTATTTATTTATTTATTTATTTATTTATTTATTTATTTATTTAATTTGTTTGTTTGTTTGTTTGTTTGTTTGTTTGTTTGTTTGTTTGTTTGTTTGTTTGTTTGTTTGTTTGTTTGTTTGTTTGTTTGTTTGTTTGTTTGTTTGTTCGTTTGTTTGTTTGTTTGTTTGTTTGTTTGTTTGTTTGTTTGTTATAGCGTAATGGGTCATAGGCATTCGAGTGAGAATGCTTACAGCTAACAAAAAGATATGAACAAAAATGCACTGAGTTGGAAAATTCAAGTACAAAGTGCTTTTTATGCGTTAGCAGTAGGAGTGTCAAAGTTGAAAAAAGTGTTATATATGTATATATATATATCCACTTTCATTGCCATTAATTTATCATTTCTTTATATCAATTAAGTACGGGTAATTTCCCCTGTGTTGTATGTCTTTGTCTTGATGTATGTCTTGGTGTCTTTGTTTGTTGGCTTCTTATGATATGATTAATAAAAATCGGGCCCCTCGGTTAACCCCCATTCTTTTCCTTTATATATATGCGCGTTCTTGCGTGCGTGCGTGCGTGCGTGCGTGCGTGCGTGCGTGCGTGCGTGCGTGCGTGCGTGCGTGCGTGCGCGCGCGCGCGTGTGTGTGTGTGTGTGTGTGTGTGTGTGTGTGTGTGTGTGTGTGTGTGTGAGAGAGAGAGAGAGAGAGAGAGAGAGAGAGAGAGAGAAAGGCCGTAATCGAGGGCCCGATTTTTTTAAAAATTACAATCACAAGAAGCCATGGCTTTCAGGACCTCTGCTATCTGCCTGACACCGGTTCGCAATCGCAATTTATTCCAGATCCAAAAGATGATATCACTCGTACGGAGAGCTCGATTAATTCGATTTCCATATTATACGATGAGCGCCTTTACACTAATAGAATAGAGGTTAATTAATATTTTCTGTTAATTAGCGACTAATCACCACGTATAGCCCGTCACCCCGTGGTCGTCACCGCTGACGGCATGTCTGCGGAGGAACTGTCATTTTATTTCGAAACGGCTATTTTTAACATGCGTTGGCGGGCTAGTTGGTGCGAATCCATAATTACTTTGTTTAGCGCAAAACAACGGACACAATTAAGAGAGACGATAGGACAAGGCGCTACTCTCAACTGACATCTTTTTTTTTTATTTTTTTGCGTCACTCCTTTACAGAGAGCAGAATCTAGAAGGACATGCGCAGTGAGCACCATGTGCGGGAACCACCAGCATCCGATCACCAGAGCGCATTCATGCGACAGAAACAAACAAAAAACATATTCGACTGTATGAAAAAAGCTTACGATAATTCTCGGGCGGTGGTATCGCGGCTCTTTTTTCAAAATCCTAGTCGTCTCTGTTGTGTCCGTTGTTTTGCCCTAAACAAAGTAATTATGGCTATTTTTAAATATTGCTAATAATCTTCGTAGAAACACCCAATACGGCGTAGGTACGGTTACACTATATACATACATCATCAATACATCTTTTTTGGGTGAGTGGGTTCATATTGAAACATATGGGCGCAGACAGACGACCACAAAAAGACCACACGTACACACAGTGCTTGTGTGTACGTGTCTCCCTTCTTGTGGTCGTCTGTCTGCGCTGTTACCCGTATGTTTCCACACTATACATACCCCCAAGTAAAACAAATCGATCCGTTTTGTTACAGCAATCCCCCGAGCGCATCTGACTGGTATTTCGACAATACGTATAGAGTAAACATTCCCTTGTTGTCTCCCGAAACTTTCCGATTTCCGTGGTATACTTTCTTTATTCTGTCGCAACCAAGGAGGTTGAAATACAACTTGGCCGCAACGCCGCTTTGTACACAAGCTTGTCTGGGAAATCGTAAAGAGTTTTATGGTTTGTCTACAAGCTTGTCTGGGATATCGTATGTAGTTGATGGAATAGAACTGGGCAAACTGAGTCTTTTGGGCGATTCAGTTGTGCATGGCGACATATTTTGCGTGTTTTCGTGTGCGGAGACTGACGGCGCTTGAACATTCAATTGGTTTCTACCACGCTCCCACTCTAGTTTGCGGCGACGCGGAGCCCCCCCTCTCGAGATTGAATCCGAAGAAAGGCCGCCCGAGCCGAACGCTCATGCTGCTGCCAGAGCACGTGACCACGTGACCGCAGAAGCCACGTGACAGGAATTCTCTCGGATCTCGATCGCGCGCTTGCCAACTCGATGGTGAGCACGGCCGCGTTCGGAAACTGCCAGATGTTCCGACCGCTTGATTTTTGGCGACGCAGCCGAATGTAAACGCGTTGTCAGGGCGCTCTATATATAGAGCGCTCGAAAGCGACCCGTCGAGCGTAGCCGACGGTGTCAGTCCTGTCACTTCCACGAGCATTGTTCGTCTTTGTGCGAAAAAAAAAAAGAAAGAAAGAAACATGACAGCATTTGATAAAGCTTCACTTTTATTTTCCGCTAATGGCAACTACAAAAGAAAACCGAGATAATCGAGGCCAAACATTATATCCCTGAATTTCGCGGCTAACCACAGTGTCGATACATGCGTCGACTTGACGTCACGGATTTAAAATTGTTCTCGCGCAGTTGCGCCATCCTATAGTGAGAAAATTTTCGAGAAGTTGCCAGGTCGAGTCTTAGATTGCTCTGTGAAGACGAGCTGGCATAAAGGATTTTAATGGCAAACAATTAACAATCTTCGAACAGGATCGAACACTCACGGGGACCTATATACACATACCTTCAAGACGGCGTCACCGTACACACGGGTTTTAAGCGGCTATTTATCTAAATATCAACCAAATATATCTGCAGATCCCAAAAATAGTGCAGTAAAAAAATGTGGACCGAACCCGAAAGTAGTGAAGTGTAAAAATGCTGACCGTTCCCTTCGGTACGTACCACTGGGTATGCGCCCCAGGGGCCGTTGTGCGGGTGTGTGCCACTTGGAATGTGGCGCTCTTCAAATGAACCTTCGTTGACGCCAACTTGGGTAACTGGGTATGCGCCACCGGGTATGCGCGCACTTCGCGGCGGCGTCGGCAGATGGCGCAGCGTGTCCAGGGAGAAGCGCGAGGAGCCCGGCTAGAGCACACGTCTCGTACATGACGCGTTCCGGCTATTCGCACACGTAGATAACGTAGACGAACTCTACCAGTTTCTTTTTTTTTTCTTTTCCGCGTCTTCCGTCTTACCAAGTCGCCGCTTATGCAATAAGAATCACATTTCTGGTGTCCCCGAAATGTTTATTACGGGTTGTAGTGATGTTGCAGCATGCGTGGTCTGTTTATTACGAATCTATAGAGTAACGTAGTATTCCTGTTTAGTAAACCCCATAAAAGCCATCACCAGCTTTTCAATTCGATAATTCCATAACGGCGCATCAACTCCACGCAGCAGTACGAAAAGTGCATACTAGCCGCGCTGCCGCCAATCATGGAACGGTATCCAGAAGAATTAAGGCGCTCGCCCATTATCTGCGGTTAATCCTTCTGTTCGCATAATCGATCCAGTTTCATGGAAGGATCACGGACGGATTAGAGGGGCGGTCTGGTTCTTGCTCGTGATTCGCTGGCGGCCAGGACATGTGTTTCGTTCCAATAAACAGTGCAGTGTAGACAGGGAACATCTATCTCCATGGGTATATACATGCGTAGTTTTATTTCAATCTTTAAGGCACGCACAGTTCGCTGTGCACGCACACTCAACCTATAATAGCAAGCATGTTCCGGAGCTTTTCGTGTGCGAATGCGCGAGAAAGTGATCTGAAATCCGTAACGTCGCGCTGAAGCACGGGCACTGAACTTTCGGCGCGAAACGAAAGTTAAAGCTCGAATTTCGCGTTCTCCACTAATCATGGATCATAGAAAAATATATTTCTGGAATAGTACTTCGCCAGACTAAATTAGTTTAGTGCGCCCATTTAGTGTGTCCTAAATGAACAATATAGGGACCATGTGTACTGCATATGCTTTCTCAGGCGGCTGCAGTGCTGCGCAGTATCCCCCCCCCCCCCCAAAAAAAAGAAAGCAGGTATATCCCAGCCGCTGTCAAATTAGGTCTGCACGTGGTGGCGTTCGAGCAGCAAGTTTGGAGAGGCTCGCGGCGCATGCGAGACGACCGCTTCAGTTGAAGTACCGCCGTGGTGCTTCCCGGCCATTCACCCCGCCATGTGCACGGCATCGCGCTTTTTCGTGCACATTACTTTCTTTCTTTCTTTCTGTCAAGCGGCTCGCGGCGGTCGAAGGCAATGGCTTGTGTCATGCAGCGGTCAGCCAATCAGTAATCAGAGCCGTTCGCGTGTTTTAGTGCAGGGAGGGAGGCTCACCCAAATTGTACGCTATCAATCCTTCCGTGAAGCTTGCAATCCAGTCGGCGTCGTGCCGAAGGCGATATAACAGGCGAGCAATGGAGGACTCCATCTTCTGGTCGGCGGACGCGACGTGTATATACAACACCACCTATATAGATGGTGTTGGTGTATATAGCTTTCGTTGTACTGCGCGGCACAGGATAGGAATTTTTTTTTTTATGCGAAGCATATTACGAGGGCTCAACCCAGCTCCTCAGGCGCGGCGGTGTCGCCTTGAAACCACGTGACACCGTGACGTCACGACAGAGGAGAAGTGGCTTTGGCTCAACTCTTGCAAGATGGGCTGGGTGGGAATCGAACCAGGGTCTCCGGAGTGTGAGACAGAGACGCTACCACTGAGCCACGAGTACGATGCTTCAAAGCAGTACAAAAGCGCCTCTAGTGAATGCGGTGTTGCCTTAGAAACGCGCTGTTTCTAAGGCGTGCGTCTCTTGCTCAGGCGCACATTTCGTTGCCGCGCCGAACGCTGCTTTGCTCGACGCTCACCGCGTCCAATGCGGGACGCGTAGTCGCTGCCCTGTAGCCCATTGTCTTACACCCCTTGGCGGGTCGACGGGAACGCTGTCGCGTTCCACTCTTGAAGGCGAAGCAGTAATGCATGAGTTGTTTCTTCGTCTAGCCGAACCAAATATAGCCAAGCAACAGCAGTTCACCAGGCTAAACAGTGGTTCAACAACTAAAATAAAGGCTAGTATGCTTCGCATCCTGGGCTTAACCTTACCTAAGCCACAGCCATTTTTTTTAATGCCGGCAGCCGACGGTTCAAGGCGTCGTGACGCTGGCCAAGCGTCGACCTGTGGCTATGCCCTACTCTGTACTACTCCAGTTCGGCCCGTTTGTGGTGGGTCGTGAGGCCGTCGCGAGGCTCGTGGGACGTGTCTTGCGTGAGGGTCGTGAGGTCCCGGGCCTGCTGGACGGCCCATAGTTGAGTGTCCTTGTCTACAGACTGCGCGGGGCTTGGCGAGACGAATATGCGCGATTTTATTACGGTTCACGGAAACGCTTAAGCCAAGGAGGTTGTGGAACACCTACATAGGCTCAGATCTTGGCATCCGAGATGGGGTGGACAGAGCGCGCCTCCCCATCTCGGAGGCCATGCATGCTCAGACTGTCGGTGCCTATAGAGTGGTGCCAATATTCGAAACTTTCGAATAACAAGTCGAATATTCCACTATTCGATTCGGCCTTCGAATCGAATATTCACTATTCGCAAATATGGATATTTTTTCTAATAGCTTTCGAATATTTCAGAATCGCCGACCACGGCCGGACCCAATGCACCGTATAATTGGAGCGAAATTAAGTGCGATAAATATTTCGTCACTCGCGGTCTTATTGTTTCCGCGTTCTACTCCGGCGTCTGCAGGCACAAAACATGAGACGTTACGTACGTAGTGGAGCTGGCTGCGTCGCTCAAGGAGCCAGACTTTACCGGCTAAAGCGCGATCATTCGCACTCTTCGAAGAGTCGCAGGTAGGTGAACCACATATTTTCGTCTTTATTGGCGGCGAGGAGTTTCGGAGTCGCCATCTATCGGAAACGCCTCGCTGGCGTAGTATGAGGGATCACGTGGCGCGCTCCTCATAGGTTTTGCTGTCAGCGCTCACTGAAAACACCACGCGCGAGCTCTCCCAGACATTTCTGTAAGTACTTTCGAAACGAGAGAAATTTCTTACTGTCTAAATAGTAATCTTGGACAAACTGAAAGCACACAATCGTTTACAGACGCTATCTCTTTACCGAATACGTACAGTGAACGCCACTGCGCGTGGTCGCCGTGATGGAGTCTCACAAACCGGCTTCTTGCGTGAAAGGTAGGTAAACGCTGAGAGCAAACTATGTGAAATATGTTATTATAGCCTTAGTATAACTAAATGGAGCGTAATAGAACGAAGCCTCAATGCAGCGATCGCGCAGATTCGCATGCAGCGACCGACTGCGCGTCTGCATGCTTGTCCGCGCACTGTTTCGCTTTCTCCGCGCGCGCGTTTTCGCACCGTGTCATGAGCTTTAGGCCACAGAATATCAGCATTTGACAGTATACAAGCAACCATTGTTGCGTGGGCGCTATCAGAGCTGTTCAAAAATAATTTCATTGTAGAGACTTCGACGCCTACGGGGACTGTGATGTGCCGTCGCGATGATTCAATCTTTTTTTTTCTTCTAAATTCTTTGACTTTTGAATACTATTTCTCGAGTTGCGTCGCACTGTATGTTTATCGGTGTTCTCAGCGTGCAATTTCCCGCTGCTCCTTTTTGTAATCCAGTGCATTAATTCATAACACAAACATGACCATATGCCATGCTTCTTTTAAATGTGCTTCTTACCGCTGCCTTTCCACTCCACTGAACTTGCCAGTATCTATAGTATCGACAAGTTCATAGACCAAACCGTCATGACATTAGTCGGGCAGCGGACTGGGGCGAGCGTCGCAGTGCGCGTTTTCAGAACATCGCAGATCGGGCGCCGTAGCAGAAATCTTCCTCGCGTCTGTGCTTGCTGCATGCCCGAGTTGTAGCCGATGATTGTTTGCCGGTTTTAAGTTTCGCGAGGCAAGCTTCACGCAGCTTCTTGTCCTGCGGCTACGTGTGAATAAGGCTGACACCGGCCTCAGTTACGTGCGTCCGGCCCTGCGGCACCAAGCAGTAGCCTACCATGTTGCGCGCCTTCAAAGGCAGCCACTACCTATTGTAGTGCTTTCAAGCGTTGTAAAGGAGACACTCGAAGCGGGAAAATTTCGCGACTAAATGAGGACCGCAGCGTACGAGGGAATTTAAACTCGTTTTCAGCTCGCTTCGGCGCGCCCGAAGCAGCCGACGCGGCCGCTATGTCCACGTGATCCCTCCTAGGACGTCACGCCGACGGTGGCGCCAGCTTTTCCAGTGGTGGAGCTCGAGGCCAATAGTGCTCCATTTGTGCTTTAAACAAGCAAGGCCTCACAACCTGCAATTTAATGACTGAAGCTTTCTAGCGTTACTAGGATGGGAACATTGCTTTATAATAATGGTTAAAACAGCTGTTCATTATTGGAAAAAGTATTCGTGACATTCGGTTTGGTTCGATTCGCTTCTGACGCTATTCGATTCATATTCAATTCGGTTACAGTGGCTATAACCACTGTAATTAGGTCTCAGAAATTATTGTTCGCGCCCCTTATGACAGTGTTACTACCAAGCGACCCTCGGCTCTGCACCGGCTGTGGCAAACGACAATGGCATGGGAAATGGGAGACAGTGGTGGTCGCCTCGCTTTTTTTGTCCTAACCCCCCCTCTCTCTCAAAACGTAACAACGCCGACGACGACGCGAAACCCAGGAACGGACGCCAAAGAGCTGCGCTCTAAAAGTTACGGACGGGGAGGTCCAAGAAAAGAAACCTGAACACTTCTGCAGCCTGGTATTCGCATTTCCAGCCTGCGGCATAATATAACGTGCGCAAGAAACCGTAGTATTGTACGGTTCTACTATGGCCACCGGACTGCTCGGAAATTCAACGTTTCTTCAGGTCTGTAAACATATGCGATAGACTTTACTATATTTGTTCTTTTCGGTGTCCGCCTTGACCGAGGGACTGTTGCGATGTTCGCAAAACCGACGTGAAGTGTCTTGGTGGCCACGGCGTTCGGCCGTGGAGCGCGATGTTTCGAGATCGAATCGCAGCCGGCTATATAGCCGGCGAGTTAGTGTGTCATGACTTTCTTAGGCTTGTAGCGCAGCTCAGAAAGGTGGAAGGGGTAATAAAAGGGAACGGCGAAGCCCTCACTCTGTTCTTCGTTCCTTTTCATTACCCGTTTCACCTCCCTTTTTCAAGCCTAATATATATATATACATATATATATATAGTGATTTTTTAATGGAAAGAGAAGAGTCACTGGTTCCTGCCTCCCATGTGGGGGCGCGGCTCAGTGACTACGAGGAAAGTGTAGTGCAACGGCGCTAATGTACAGTTCGTTTGCTTTGCTTAACCTGCATACTTATACCGGGTGGTATTTTTTTTTCAGTTTTACGAAATTTTTAAAAATCGCCTGTGGCAGGTAGCATAATCTTTGTCCTTGAGCTGGATTGTTTGAAGAGGCGGATATTACTAGCGTGAGAAAACGAAACACATATTCGAGTAATTTTTAAAAAATGCAATAATTAACTTGTTAAATCAATTGTAGCCGCGGTGACCTTGCAAGACGCATCCACTTGAAATTAATTTCCAGGATGACGCCAGTTGCGAGATATTGATTTCCCTAATGTACGTGTGGGACGAAATGCGTGGGCGTTCCGGTTACCTTTGTGCTGCATAAAAGAGCATATTGTTGAAAAAGGAGTAAATGGAACAGTGCATCTTTACGGCGAGTTTGATTTCGCATATCTTCAAACTGGTGTCATCCTGGGAATTCATTCCTATTGGATACGCCTTTCAAACTCACCGGCTGCAATTAGTAAATTGCAATATGTACCGTATCGTAATTACTCAAATGGCTAATTAGTGAACTTTCGTTAATTAGCCCAATATGCGTAACGATTTATTGTGCAAGTAATGTCCACATCTCCGAATATTATAATCCAGCTCAAGAACTAGAATTATGTTATCTGCAAAAGACGATTTTTGATAATTCCTTAAAACTTAAAAACGATCACCCTGTATACAGAGCAGGTCTTGCGTGACAATAAGGCTTTGAAATGCGGGTATTACTCCACCTTATGTATATATAGGTTCTGTCAGCAATGCGCATTGCTCAACTAAAGGACGGAGCATACTTAATAGAAAATATTATACAATGTCTAAGTAAGACACACTGTAAATCGGGTACAGTAGCATGCGCAATATATATAGACGTCGTCATGCAAATAGCCAACCACAAAAGAAGCGTACATAATGAAAGAAAACAAGGGCGATATAATACACAAATGACGTGCAGAAATATACGATAGCTATAAATAGGAACTTATCGGCGCGATCTCGTTGTGAATAGAGATAAATGTGCACGTTTTAAATAACACCAGGTGGTCAAAATTAAACCGGATATCCCTCCACTGCGCAGGGTCCTTGACATATCCCACGTACTTGGGACTTTACACGTGCAGCTAATACAACTGCTTTCATTTTCTTTTTTACTTCTTGAAGAATCCCTTGCGGGGTATTGCATAGGGGGTGGGAATATAAGCAATTGAATTAAAGCTCGTCCACGATATTACTTACAAAGCACTTGTTACTTGTTATCTCGTCCATGTAGGCAGATGAAGTGGGGATTGCGACGATGTGGTAGCGAAGGGCGTTCCGGAGATTGTACTTCGTCATGCTTTGCTGTCGCTGTGTCCAGACATTGCGGGTGGTGGTGAACTAATTAACGATTGCACCCATTCCCTCTCTATCCTTAACCACTCATATATTAGTTTCGACGACCTTGGTATAATCAAGATTTTAAAAAAACGCAGTGAGAAATTAAACGCAGTCACTGTAGCCGTGATTAAGACGACAATCGCCTCAGGAAGACGCGTTGAAGTGAAATTTAGCGCGAGTCATTTTGACCTTGCGTAGATAACGACGGTGAACACGGAATAGCGAGTGCGTGGTCGATGGCGGGATAATTGATTACCAAATTTTCAGTGAAGAGCGGTAAAGTGAACTGATATTGCGGAGAGTCTTCTGAAAGTCTCTAGCATTTTTTCGTGCGTGTAAGCTTCTTCGAAAAAAAAAAAAAGACGCAGTCAGTATCGGTGATGTGCAACGGGCACGTATAGCTGTATGCACACGAGATCCGCCGCCTTCGAAGCTTCCTCTTTTTCCGTGCTTTCATCTCGCGCTCCCAATTCGGTGTTTAGAAAAGCGGGCTCGCTAAAGGCTACACGCGCACAGCTTTTATGGCACATTCGAGCGACCGTTTCAGAGCGCTCCGGTAGCGTCACAAACGTCGTGCAAGACGGCAACTAAGCTTTAGTACGTGCGTAAACGGGACCACATGGTGATAACGTAGCCATATGATAAGTGCAGTATAGTCGTTCACTTTATAGCAGCGCAGCTTTAAAACTGTGCCAAACTATTTTTGTACCACACCAAAAGCACTCTGAAACTGTGCTGATCAGTTCATGCTGACGGGCCTCCTTCATCAACAGGGTGCGTTCCTAGCGTGTCGACTACCCTGCACGGTGCGCGTATACTTTGTCTTCTTAGTTCCGTGCAGCGGAGCCAACGCTGCGAGGGCAACAAAGTGCGGCACCTACAGGACGGCAGTGCAGTGAAGATGGATACATTTATAGATGCGTTTACCTTCCTGATTGGTCGAGGCGCCCGAAGATTCCACCGTGCTGCACGGTACTACTCACACAGAGTGTAGAACGCTTGGGCTTTGATTCGCGCGATGTCACCATGATGCACGGCGTGCGCGGGTCGATACATCGGATACGCGATCTTTTTTTTTCTAGCTCTGGGCGTGCATGCGTCGTAAAGTCATGTGTGTTGCTCACAACCTTCAAACATAAATTCAAGAGACTGCGGAGTAGTCTATTGTTTCTGATGCGCAGTGCACATATAAAGGTTACGCTGGCGGTCAACAGTGGTTGTCGTCCACGAGGCGTATATGCATGTTACAGGGAATTGGCTACGAATGCAACGGGTCCGACGCCAGCGCGACAACGAACGTGCAACTCTGGCGAGGTAAGCGGCACTATTCTGCTGTTCGTTTCAAAGCAAAGTTAGTCGTACGCGTTTGATATGAAATGGTACGCCCCAGCCGTGTATACTGGCGACATTCTAGTCACACCTGTAATAACTTCAGTTCGAGTGACGGGTTGCGAAGATGCTTTATTTTTATTTTTATTTTATTTTTTCACAGACAGTTGTTCGTGCTTTGCGATCGTGGGCTTCGATCGCACTTGGATGTTTTCCGGGGCTGCACTGCAGGACGAGCGCTGCCGCAATGTTAGAAGAAAAAAAAAAAAGGAATATAATCGGGTGCAATGACTGTACCTATTTATTCATATACCGCGTACATAAAATGCTGTTGGGCATTAGGAAAATCTCATTCGGATACGACGTGGCATGCCTGCCGTTTTCGATAACCTTATTAAGCCGTGCTGGCATCGACCCGTACGCAGAGAGAGACCTAATAATATCTGGTCGCGAGAACGCAGGGCCTCCCATTCTCGTGCGATCGCCGGACGCATCCGCTGTGCGTGCGGGTTCGGTTGGCTCGTGTCGGTCGACAGGCGGTATATATTTTTTTTTCAACATGCTCCCACACATCTTTTATTGGATTCAGGCCGACCTCTCATGTGGCGGTCACTCGAATTGGCGCACTGCATGTTCTTCAAGCAACGTGTGATCGCAGCGCACACTTCATGGACTGGGCTGCAGTCGTGCTGGAAAAAAGGTAGCAACCGTCGTTGAACGCTCAGCACAAACGGGATCAGTTGGTTCGCGATGGCTCCGCGGTATACCTCGACGCCGTGTAAGGACCCTTCCACACCCACAAGGGGAACCAAGGCCGTCTTTAGTAATCGCCTCCCCCCCCCCCCCACACACACACACGTTCGCGGAGAAAATTGTCCACCGAAGAGAACACTTTGCGCGCATTCAAGCGGAAACCTGCGTGGAAGGGCAGGAAATGGGATTTGAGGAAGATGTCCCGGAAATTGTGCGATTCCTCTTGCTCCCGACTTGCATACACGGCAAGAGCTGCCGTTGAGTCCGCAATGAAATCACGAATGAAAGTAAGCCGGGAGCACCTCGCCTTGCCACCGTGGAAAGTGCACATCGGTAGCGTCACAAAAAGGAGGAGGACTGTGACGACAACCCGCCGTGGTTGCTCAGTGGCTATGGCGTTGGGCTGCTGAGCACGAGGTCGCGCGGGTTCGAATCCCGGCCGCAGCGGCCGCATTTCGATGGCGGCGAAATACAAAAACACCCGTGTACTTAGATTTAGGTGCACGTTAAGGAACCCCAGGTGATCGAAATTTCCGGAGTCCTCCACTACGGCGTGCCTCATAATCGGAAAGCGGTTTTGGCACGTAAAACCCCATAATTTTTTGAGGACTGTGACTAGAGGAACAGCATAAAAGCAGTGTTGCAGAATGTATACTGCTTCAATGACGAGAGAGAGAGAGAGAGAGAGTACAAATGGCAACGTTTTCAAGGTAGTTTTATGTGAGTTTTTCGTGAAGAGTATTTGTGATGCAAAATTGTTGGCTGCCCATAGTGCCAGATTTAGAAATGTTTGCGCCTGGAACTAAACTGGCCTCGGGGCCCCCAGTAGTGATGATGACGACGATGACGATCACAGTGATCAGAAAAAAAAAATATTGAAGCTATTGCAAGTATCCTCTGCTGTTTTCTATAGTTTACTCTCAGATAAAAGGTTGCATGCATCTATGAACATGCGTACGAGGCATCTTTCAACGTGCAGAACGTTTGCGCATTTCTGCTTTGATTAAACGTGTTTCTTTTTTCTCTCTCTCTTTTCTGCTAGGTTTTTATTTAGTGCTTATTGTCTAACGGGCACGTCGTCATCATTCGAACGCGAGGTTAGTCACAAAGCCGCGAACTGCTCCACTGCCATCACTCGGGGAGGAAGAGAACCGCGTCCTGTAGAGCAACAAACATTTTAGTTATACAAGGACACTTTATATCACACTGCATGTGTGGCATACAGTCTATAGGGTAATATGTACCAGCAAGTCCGTGTACAATTGGAGGTGGACCCTGGTCTCTTACGTGGGAGAAGGCAGAGAGTTAAGAAGGTCGCTGGAGCGCGCTGGTCAAGCAAAGAGGAGAGTATCTGCGCACGCAGGGCCGGTCGCCTCATCGCACCGCATATCCTTTGCCTCTATTTCGGCCGCTACTAAACCCTTTCGAAGAATGAGTGTCATAGAACGCTCTGTGGACGACGCTTTAGAACTTCTGTTGAAGAAACAAAATTTCTGGCGGGGTCCCTGTGAGGTTCTCGTTGAATATTGCTAAGGGGCTCATCAAAGAAGCATTTTTAGTGGGGTGTACACGGCAGATGTGGGCCAGGGGCCAGGCGCGGTAGCCCCATCAGCCCATATAGCTTAATTCTGCGCTACACAGACGAACCCACGCTCGGGTTTAGGCCAGATCTATATATCTTTACATATATATATATATATATATATATATATATATATATATATATATATATATATATATATATATATATATATATATATATATATATATAGAGAGAGAGAGAGAGAGAGAGAGACCTTCACTTTATCGTTTACTAATCAAACTATTACCTCGAAATTAACGAAAATAGATTTTTTTTTTTGACAGAATACTTGATCACTAAAACTTATTTGTGTTTATATAGTCTCTTTAGAATCTTATCGGGTGCGAGTCAACTTTGGAGGCAGTCAAAGTGCCTCGCACGGTGTTCCTCTCTCGACGATCTATTGCTGACTGGCGCTCGTTTGTTTCGCGCCCGCTAAATTTAGCGCGTGGCTTTAACGGCCGGGCGACGCCGGAAGTCTTTGTTTGTAAACAACAATAAAAAGACAATGTATTGCAGGAGCGTAGAGACTGCGTGGAACAACCGGAACGGCGAGTCAAAGTGCACCCCCCTCGTCAGCCTCGCCGACTACCTTTCATTATACTCATACGCCTGGGTCCTTCAACACTTTTATGCATGCATGCTTTGTGCACGCGTCACTCCTCTGGTTCGTTCCGTTCCGCGAACGTGTCCGCCATTGCTGTAGGCACCCGTGGCTGTTATAGCTGCACCGCGGTGCTGCTTTGGTTGTTTATACGAGCCTCCTGCTCGCGTGGCAATCATGCCGATCTGCGCAATTTTCGGTTGCCGCGCGAGAAGTAGCACAGTCAAGAAGCTGGACTATATACGCAGCGCCAGGTCTGCGCAATTTACCAAAAGAGATAACGGGGCAGCGCAAGCACACAATGCTGTACGAAAGAAAAGTAGACGTGTCTTGCGGCTAGCCCATGGATAAATCAAAATAATTTTCAGAAAATACGTCTTACCTCCTTTCCAGATTTAAGCAACGAATTCAAGGCAGAGGGCACAAAAAAAGAAGAAAGAAAGCGAGACGACATACACGGCGCGAGCGCCGTGTATGTCGTCTAAACACACTACGACGTTAAACCAAAGCTTATTTGGATCAACTGGCTCATGTCCAGCCGCTGCAGTTACGCCCGAACTATCTAACACCGTGGCCCAAAGACCCGGTAAGCCAGCACGGAAGATCGCCGCGCATGCTTAAATGTCTTGGGGTGGCATGCTTGGGATTCACTAAACGACACACACACACGCACACACACACGCACACACACACACACGCACACACACACACACACACACACACACACACACACACACACACACACACACACACACACACACACACACACACACACACACACACACACACACACACACACACACTTGCACTGATTTTCTATACCTTTATTTCTTGCATAGTGACTCAGATCGCAGGAACCACCAGGTAATTAACTTTCGCGTGTGTGTGTGCCTACTATACCTTTATTTCTTGCATAGTGACTCAGATCGCAGGAACCACCAGGTAATTAACTTTCCCGTGTGTGTGTGCCTTATTCTATGTGAAACAATTTGTCACGTACCACTCCTTGCTATGAGATCGTAATGCAATAGATAAGATAAACGTGCGTCGTGGCTGGCAGCACCTCGGAATCTGAAGATCGCATCCGCACCAGGGCGAAGTTTGTGTACGGGTCCACGCCGTCGCACGCTCCGACTTTTTTCTTTTTTCTAGCGAGCCCGCGTTGGCCCCACGAGCCCGTCCGTGTACGAATGGCAACCTTTGCCATCGCACAGAATGTGCGGCGCGCTGGCGTCGAAGCGAACGGCGTACACACAGCGCGGTACAAGCAAGGTATACAGGCGGTTTCGAGGCACGCAGTACCGCATATATATATATATATATATATATATATATATATATATATATATATATATATATATATATATATATATATATATATATATATATATATATATATACGACAGTCTTGGTTCTTGTTGAGTGTCGCGTGTATGCCGGATGTCTTTCAAACTTCTACATTGCGCGTTTCTGAAATGTTTATGTATGTCGTGGTATGGCTGCTCTCATTGACACATTTCGCAGAATTTTACGCGGTCTTGTGCGTGTCTACATTTCGAAATTTCACGCATGGCGCGCTACACAATGGAAACTTTTCGCCCAAACTGATGTGAAACGTTTTATGCTCCCGATGAACCTTGTGAGAACTCCGTCCAGAGCGAATTAGAAAAGAAACTCCCAAGGCTTTACGCAGAAATTCCACCTGCACAGAGTGAAAATTATGCTCCGATCATACGGAGTATAATGAACTCCTAATCGAGGGCTCGCTAGAGGCAATTTCCGGTTACACTCAATGGCAGATGATCAGGAGAGACGACGGATGTGACGTCACGTGCAAACTATGTATAGCTTTCAAAAGCTAGACATCAGCCCGTAACGGATGCATTAACTTCGACAATCATAACGCGAAAAAAAAGAGAAAAAAATCTTACACATGGGTATTATAGATTGATATAAAACCACCATGCATGAGTTCCCCGATTCGCTTCGATGTATCCGGGGTTGTCGGTGAATGGCGCAATACGTTCACTATACCGGCTATTTCACGTAACTTGAACTAAACCTGTTTGAACTAAACATGTTTTTACTCAATTGTCAATCAATGTATAACTGATTACATTCCAACCAAGTGTATAAAGCGCAATCCCAAGCACCCTTGGTACACACGTGAAATTATACACCTAATTCGTCGCATCAGGCGTCTGCGCAAACAACCCTATGCAAACAATCCAATGAAAGCTTCAGTATTGACCACACTTAAAAACAACTTAAAATCTGCTATGTCAAATGCGAAAAGTTTCTATTTTAATAGCACCTTGTCATACTTCATTAAAAACAAGCCATCAAAGTTCTGGCGAACCATCAGTCCACCAAGTGAGAGCTCTCCTTCATTCATAATTGCTAATCAACCATGCTCAGATAATTTTAGCATTACTGAAGCTTTCAATAATTACTTTAAATCAGTGTTCACCTGTGATGATGGACGCACCCCTACGTTTTGCACTACTCTTTCGTCATCACCTTTTCCTAGTATGGCAATCACTTCAGCTGGTGTACACAATCTTATACTCAAGATCGATACTATGAAAAGTACTGGGCCAGATAATATACCAGATATGTTTTTACGGCGATATTCTGAATGGAGCTCTCGGTACTTATCCCTAATTTTTTCGAAATCTGTAGAATCATCCACTGTTCCAATACTCTGGAAATGTGCTAAAGTTGTTCCAATTCACAAAGACGGTAATAAGCAGGAAATATCTAACTACAGACCTATTTCTTTAATATCAACATCTTGTAAACTATTGGAACACATTATTCATAAATATATCATTGAGTACTTATCTGAACATAATCTTCTTTCGCATGCTCAGCATGGCTTCCGTTCCGGATTCTCCACGGTAACACAACTTCTAGAATTCTCCCATGATATTGCATCCACACTTAACCTTAGAGGACAACTTGATGCCATTTTTATTGATTACAGTAAAGCTTTTGACACAGTGTGCCATAAAAAGCTTCTCATTAAACTCAAGGCAATAATTCATGATTATAAATTACTAGGTTGGATACAGGACTACCTAAGTACAAGAACTCAGTTTGTTGCATTTAACAATGTTCACTCATCTCGTGTCAATGTTACATCCGGTGTACCACAGGGGTCTGTCTTGGGTCCTTTGCTGTTTGTAGTCTATGTAAATGATGTCGTTGAAGTAACCGCGGGCACTTCTGTCAAAATAAGACTATATGCTGATGACTGCGTCCTTTATTCTAGTATAAGTAGTAATCATGATCAGTTAGAGCTGAATGAAGTCTTCACCCGTTTTTGCGAATGGAGCAGAACATGGCAAATGTCACTTAATTTTAAGAAAACCGTATCAATGACTTTTTCGAATAAAAAACAACCATTACAATTTACATATTTTAATGAAGCGCACAAGCTTGCAAGCGTCCACACGTTTAAATACCTTGGTGTTACTTTCTCCCCTGATCTAAAATGGCATGCTCACATTAACTGTATAACCAACAAGGCGTTGAGAAAACTGGGTTATCTTAAAAGAACCTTACGAGATGCAACTAAAGAATGTAAATTAACGGCATACAGATCACTAATAAGGCCTCTACTTGAATACGCGTCGGTAGTGTGGTCGCCACATCATTCCAAAGACATAGACATGCTTGAGTCTATTCAGAAAAAGGCCATAAGGTTTATATGTAATCGTTATGACCGCCATTTCTCACCGACATCACATGCTAGCAAGCTACTACTAAAGCCACTGGCCCATAGACGTACTTGTGACCGTGTTGTTCTGCTACATAAAATTGCTCATGGGAAAACTTATGTCAATGCACCTATTGTTTTCACTAACCCTTCTTCTCGGCCCACCAGAAGAAGTCATCATCTTAACATTGTTCCTTTGAATGCAACGATTGATTGTTTTAGGTTTTCCTTTTTTCCGCATACAATTGTGATTTGGAATGGCCTTGAGGGGTCCTTGCGCGAGTTACCAAGTGATGTATTTGCCAACGTATTACCTAATCATGTTCATTAATCAACTAGCTATTCCTGATATTGTTTTTTTTTTCGATTGTTTGTTTTCTTTTTGCCACTCAAATGTATTCTTCAACTGATTGACATATGTATGCACTCACTCCTGCAATATCTTGCTATGCAAGATGGCAGTATATGTAAATAAAAAAAAAATAGAGTAATACCCCTAAGACGAATGAGGCCAACGGTATACTGCTTACTTTTGTTTTGAGTTACTCGATTTTTTTTTTTTGCGATCAGTTATAGCTATACATTTAAATGTACGTGCACAACTTAAATATTCGTTTTAGGGCATAAGCCTTATTTCTGAACTTGTAGGGCGTGTTCAAAAACACCCACTAAGGTTGTTCTAGGACTTTATCCTTTACGTATACAGTACTCTTCCGGGCTCTGCATGAAAAAACTCGCAAGACATAGAAAAACAAAGAAAAAGTCACTGGGCTCTTACGCCGTAGGCACGCCGTAGTGGGGGACTCCGAATTCATTTGGACCACCTGGGGTTCTTTAACGTGCACGGAATGCGCGGGCTTGTGTTCTTCTATTCCTCTTTTTTTATTTTTTTTAAGTTTCGCCTCATTGAAACGCAGCCGCCGTGGACGGGATTCGAGTCTGCACCCGGGCTCAGCACCGCAACGACAAAGCCACCAGCCACCGCCGCGGGCAATAGGGTTTCCAAAGAGCGAAGTCGTGGTAACACCTGGCATAAACATTTGTTTCAAATAGGAAGAGGCAGAAAATTTCGAGACCGGTTCACTAAGGGTAATAATAGGTATTTCTTTTTTTTTTTCGGCAACTTTCGCATGAGAGAGACGGTGGTCATGTCCACGTGGTCACTTAACAGTACAATAATGAAGCGACATACTCAGTGCTAAACAAAAGTATAGCGATTTTCTTAACGCTGCTGTTTCAGGGAGCGAAACGGGACCGTGGGAAATACGCGGTGAAGTACACAGTCGCACCGTCTCCAGGAACACTTCACACGTTCAATTCAATTGAATTGAATTTTATTAACATACATCGAAACTACATATAGAATTCCAAGCCTCGTTTTGACCCGTAGCCAACGAGACTATATAGGTATACCGTGTCCAACAACAACACGGACATTCAGTGTAACAGCGTGTATACCAGTGTACCAGTATGTTTCACTCGGTTAACTTCTCTGCATACATCCATAAATATGCGACAATTCTGAGCGTTTAACAGGGCTTTCGACATGAGAGCTTTTTAAAAACCAAACAATGAAGTTTCTCAGAAACTGCAAGAAACAGGCGAAAAAACATAGAATGAAAAAAAAAGATGTTTTGTGTGTGCGTGTGTGTGCGCACGTATGTGCGTGCAGGGACTCGATTTCGCGACCTTGAGCTCAGATGGTCTTTGAATTACCTCAGCGGTCCGTGTTACCTTCGTTGCGACTTGGCGCCATCCCACTTAATACTCGCGTGAATGGTTCGTAGCGCATGCGTGTCACGTAAGTATAACGTGGTGTTTTATATGGGCCGGGCTGCATTCCTATACGTACCGCCACTTCTGCAAGGAACCGCCACTTCGTGTGTAGCTCTTCCGCTTCCTTGCGACGTCACTGGGCCGCTTACATACGCTCTTAATGTATTTACAATTGGGTTCCAGCTTTAAGTAAACTTTCTTTTTTCTTTTTACAAATATTTCTCGCTTACCTAATGGAACGGCGTTCCCCACGAAACCGAAATATCTATAGAATTGCGTTGCACACCTTCTTTTTCTTTAGCCGGGTGCGCGTTTTATCGCGCTTTGCTGGACCAAATAAAAATTTATTCACTCACTCACTCACCTTCTTTCTTTCTTTCTTTCTTTTTTGTTTTGTAGTGGCACGAGCATCGAGTGACACTCTTGTTTCTTGCGCAGCACTTCCGGTTCACCTCCTGAGACGACCGGGAAGGAAATTCAAAATCAAGGGAAAAAATAAATAAAAAAATAGTAAAGTACAAGGTTCATGGGTTTCATTATAGGTGTGATATCATAGCACAATTTTAGTTACAAGTTGACTTACTGAAGTGTCTGGAATAATTAGAATTAATTAGAAATCACTGATTACCGCACGCCAATGCACAGAACCGTAGACTTTAGAGACTCGCCACGTGAGTACGACGATGGCGAAATATCGGGAAACCCGGAAGTACAAAGCGGAAGTAATTGCATCACTATTGACGTCACACACAAGAAGGTGGCATGATGTTTAACCGGCTATTTAATGGAAAACAGTTGCCCCCGAGTTAGGTACGTACGTTGCATTCGCCTAAAGTTAATCTAAAGAACACCAACGCCGAGGTGTGAGTGCCCCTAAGAGACTCCTAAGTCAAAGATTAGGGTCGCCTGCCGTTTTTTTACGTTTTAACTACGCAACTCAAAATACGCAGAACTGTGTTCCAATGCAATATATCCTCCGTTATCAGGGACAGTGTTCCATGCAGACGCTTTGTCCCGCATACTTAAACATGGCTCCAGATAGAGGTATGTAAAACTATGTTTGGGGTAAAAGCTACAGGCATGTGGAACACTGTTCCGGATAAAGGCGGGTATTTAATTTGAACGCAGTTCCACACTTATATAATAGTGCGTATTTAAAAGGTATATAAAACATCGTTCCACATTTCTTTCGATCTTATGCGGAACGCTGCTTCATTTAAGTGGAAAACATTTGCAAAAAAAGGAGACAGAAAAAGAGAACAAACGCAGGGAGGTTAACCAGAAGCAGATCTCTGGTTTGCTACCCTGCAAATGCATGTGTATAGGAATAGAGAGTTGGAAAGAATGGAGGAGGAGAATTACGCGCATAACTGGCACCTAAATGGCACGAAATTAAGAATGCGTCATCACCTTAATGTGACCTTATCATCGCTGTTGACGGAAACCGTCATTCAAATATCATCCATGTTCCTGCTGCTCGCACTGATTGCACTATTTCAGGAGGGGTATTCTGTGAGAGTCCACCTATAGTGGACTGCCCATTTCGGTCGCTGCGGATGTGCTTATTGGATGGAGCTGTGCGAGCGAGGAGGAGACGATCGAGTGGCCTCAGCCAATCAGCGGCGGTTGAAACGGACAGTCCACTAGGTGGACTCTTACAGAATACCCCCCTTCCCCCCTACCACGTTAGTTTTTTTTTCCTTTTTTTTTCTTTCTTCTTTTTTTGCGCTAGAGCTAGCAATGAGTGGAATTTCCTCTCCGTGTTGCTGTATCATGCACATCAGTCGACGAATCCATTACTGGCGCATTAGTGGCGTTCTTGTATGTGAAAACTAGATTGGAGATGCCATTAGGAAATATTTCGATACCTGGCGGGACAAGAAGCTCTCGTCCAGCAAGTACGTCGAGCAGCCATGGCCAGTGGAGTCCTGGAATGAGGACACCACCCACTCGACCTCAAGAGCAACCACCTCGATGGTCCGAATAAATGTTTTCTCTCTCTCGGCGCAGCTTTCATTGCTTTTCTTGGTTTTTGGCGCAATGGTGCTCATATTATTGCTTTCTTTGTTTGGTTGCCTTTACTTTTTTTTTTTTACAATTGCGTTGTTAGCCAACTAGGCAATAGACGCCATTTTGAGTTGATACGAACCTTGTGTAGCTGTCATTGTAGCATATATGCATTGTTATCCACTCTTGTAAACGGCCTGTGTACTGGATCGACGGTACCCGCAAAATTAAAAAAAGAAAGGAAATGTTAAGTATAGCTGCTGCAGCTGTTCCGTTGAATACCATGGGAGCTCGAAAACACTTTTTGTTCTTTTTTTCTAGTCAAAGTGCACACACACACACACACGCACACACACACACATCGTGCCACTTTACTGCGTTCACGTGTAGCTTAATTCATTTCTGAGCCGCTCACGCACAATACTACATCTGAAGAGAGCCACTATATACTATACGAACGTGTCTCCAGTTCGTGTGCTGCCCAAAATTAAGCCAGGCAGCTGCGCAAATTATGAACGCGGGAGCCCCCCGTACGAACGCTTTTCACGCTCGCTTCGGGGGCGTGCAAACTCTGGCGCGCCATTACGGCCTATTATATGGCGCACACAACAACGGCGAGGCTCAGAGCGAACCGCCGTATTTATCTGCACGTCCGGGAGTCGTCGAGATGGTGTGCCGTTCAGCCCGGGGGCAGGTCTCGATTAGGAGCACAACCGGCTCTCGTTTCTTCGAAGGAAAAAAAAAAAGAAGATGGTCGTATACGTTTCGAGCTAGCAGAACAATCGTTAGAGCCCTATTGAGTTCTGTGTGGAGCTTCTGAGTTGTGTGGATCGACGTTGTCAACATTCATCGAGGCCTGTGCGGAGCAAGTGCTCATGTTGTGACAACGGTGGAACGGAAGAATAAAAGAAAAGGGGCAGCAGCGTGAGAGGCGCCTCGATTTGGGCGGCGTCTGTGACGACGGGACGTGTAGGCACGTCTTCCCTCGGAAAACGTCGCTTCCGCGGTAACCCGATCCAGGCGTCTGATGCACTTCGTTGCCTGTGCAAACATTCCGGAAACGGCACTCGTAATCGGAAGCTGCGTAATTAGAAATGCCATCGCTTGGGCACAAAAGAAACGATAACGCATCTGTATAATCGCGAACTCTCTTCCAAGCGTGCGGCTTGCGTGTGGCACACTTTTTTTCTTTTGCGCTCACGGCGCTTGACCTGAAGCGCCACGCGCGTGATCTGTTCGGCGTGTCTTGCTGCCGTCTGTTTGTGCAGCTGCTGCTTTTCGTTGTGGAGCCTGGAAGTACAAGCTTCGACACCTTCGTGCAAGTGCTGAAAGGTGTGATTTCGCTGGTTAAACCCCAATTTTGAGCGTTGGAAGTGCGAGTCTTCATGATCGCACGCTTACGGAAACGCTTCGAGTTAAACGCAAAAGAAACAAGTGAGAGAGAAGATAACTGTCCAGCTCCAGTAAAAAGGGAAAAAAATGGCTGTGGCTTAGGTAAGGTTAAGCCCAGGATGCGAAGCATACTAGCCTTTATTTTAGTTGTTGAACCACTGTTTAGCCTGGTGAACTGCTGTTGCTTGGCTATATTTGGTTCGGCTAGACGAAGAAACAACTCATGCATTACTTCTTCGCCTTCAAGAGTGGAACGCGACAGCGTTCCCGTCGACCCGCCAAGGGGTGTAAGACAATGGGCTACAGGGCAGCGACTACGCGCCCCGCATTGGACGCGG
Organism: Dermacentor albipictus; assembly: GCF_038994185.2. Lineage (NCBI taxonomy): Eukaryota > Metazoa > Arthropoda > Arachnida > Ixodida > Ixodidae > Dermacentor > Dermacentor albipictus. Next base: position 76,469,029 of record NC_091824.1, read on the forward strand.
TGAGCGTCGAGCAAAGCAGCGTTCGGCGCGGCAACGAAATGTGCGCCTGAGCAAGAGACGCACGCCTTAGAAACAGCGCGTTTCTAAGGCAACACCGCATTCACTAGAGGCGCTTTTGTACCGCTTTGAAGCGTTGTACTCGTGGCTCAGTGGTAGCGTCTCCGTCCCACACTCCGGAGACCCTGGTTCGATTCCCACCCAGCCCGTCTTGCAAGAGTTGAGCCAAAGCCACTTCTCCTCTGTCGTGACGTCACGGTGTCACGTGATTTCATGGTCACCGCCGCGCCTGAGGAGCTGGGTTGAGCCCTCGTAATATGCTTCGCATAAAAAAGAAATAGAAGTACTTCATAGTCGCCTGCTACTGCGTTTCGAGGGGTAGCGCCCTTCAATACTTCTATATTGTACTTTGCTTGGAAGCTTTCTTTAATTAGACGACCGACAGCTGATAGTCCACTAATAGTCCTTTATAGCTTGCGAGAGGCTGCAAGCGCAATAGAGACGCGGACAATGTACTTATATACGTCCGTACATGTGCTTCCGAAGTCTTCCTACTCTCCAAGGAGGACGACTGCTAGCTCAGTCGTTCGTCCCTCCGACAGTACGCCGAGCACTCTTCGCGTACTGTCACAGCGTCTTTCCTTATTCCACGCAGTTCGCGCGCCGAGCTCCTTCCCATCCAAACGCCACCCTACGACGACAACGAACGCAGAAGCCAACAGCGAGCAAAGGGGGTCGCCCCGTCGTAGTCGGCTAGCCGCTGGAGGCGAGGAGCAAGGCTGCTTCTCCGCAGGGGAGCGCAGGAAAAACATCACGTGACCGACCGCCTTTCCGGGCATGCGCCCCCGCCGCTGGCGGAGTCAAGAGGAGCGAGGGGAAACGATAGGAGAAAGAAAAAAGAAAGGAAAAGAAAAGAAGAAGTAAAAAAGGCAGAAACAGCTCGTGCGCCGCCAGGGCTGCTGGTCGCACGGCTTGCCTGCGATGTCTGCTCGGCTCCATGGGCGCTTCTCTTGTGCATACATATGCGTTTTGTTCTTTTCTTTCTTATTCATTTCTCTTTCCTCTCTCTCTCTTGTGTGTATGCAGACACTTTACGTGGTAGGTCCCTGCCGCCCATGCGCGCATGAGATTTACGTGAGCCTTGTGTACACCGGCGTGGAATGTTCCTCGATCGTTCTCGCTTTCTCTCAACAAGTGATGGAAGTTGGGCCGATATGATACGGGTGCGGTTGAGTAGTTGTCCCTACCTTCTACGTCGCGAACTCTCGAGCGGGCCCGATACGTTTACCGTTGGCAGGGGGAACATAGCAATTTCGAGTCGGAGAACTTCGCAGTCCTTTTTGTTATTGGTTTCAAGCGAAACCTTGTTGCACTTGGATGAGAGCAGGTGTAGCGAGCTGGACGAGAAGAAAACGTCGAATGCATATATCTGAAGAGCAATGACAATGAACTGTAAACACGGATACAGGAACGGCTTTTGAAGGATGCAAAGCAATGCGAATCTATAGCGCCGCTGACTGAGCTGTCGCTGGGAAACATGCAGGCCGCTGAAAATAAATAAATAACAAAGAGACGAGCAACGGCATGCGAGTTGCGCCGGGCGACGGTTCCCTTGCAGCTGTTGCAATTGCGCAGACCGGGAAGAGCATACATACGTGCCTACCTGTGCTCTTAGAAGCACTAGCGAAAGACGACGCGGGATTACAAGCAGCGCATCGGTATAGTCGCCTTTAAGCTGCGTTAGCGACTAAAGCCAATTAACGCGGTCGTTCGGTAACGAAGTTACAGCAGTGAAACTCGATATCCATTGTGGCGGCACGAGAACCTGCAGCGCGGTTTGCTACATTCAGCGGCAGTATTGAACGTCCACACGCTCACACACGAGAGGCAGACAGACGTTATTCACGCTATGAAGTATGTAGCAGTGCAGTCTGCGAATTCGTAAACGCCGGCCTTTCTGAGTGGGCAGAGGCCTTCCTACTGAGAGGAATTAGAAACTCAATCGACCGCAACATGAATTTGCAAGATCACGTTGGCGTGAGCATGTGGCGCTGGAAGAACGCACCCACGAGAGCATATAAATATATATATTCAAACGATATACGGCGAGCAGTCTTGCGGGATGTATATGAGGAGGAGGCGCACTACACTCGTATCGGTGGCAGAAGCGGAAGCGTCGTCTGTTGTCGCGTTTTTTGCTCAGGGCCGCGCTGTGCGCCCGTATACGCAGGGCGCAATGTCGCGCGTGTCTTTCACGGTGTGACGCCGAGGACGAATCGACCGACATTGCAGCGTATATGTACGAGACTATAGCGTTGCGAATGAGAGTGAACGCTGTTGTCCCACGCCGTACGCAGCAAGCAGCGTTCGACGTTTGTCTGCCCAGCTCCATCATGTGTGCGTGTGCGTGTGTGTGTGTGTGTGTGCGTGCGTGTGCGCTTGCGTATGTATGTATGTATGTATGTATGTATGTATGTATGTATGTATGTATGTATGTGTGTGTGTGTGTGTGTGTGTGTGTGTGTGTGTGTGTGTGTGTGTGTGTGTGTGTGTGTGTGTGTGTGTGTGTGTGTGTGTGTGTGTGTGTGTGTGTGTGCGTGTACAGGATGTTTCAGCGAACACTTTCAAAAATATTTTTTAAGGTTGCCTGTGGCAGATGGCTCAATTCTGGTTTATGAGCCGGTCTACTCGAAGCGGCGGACACTATACTTGCACAAAAAAATTGAAATGCAAAATCGACTAATTAACAAGAATTCACTAATTAATTTTTAAGCTAGTTATGACCAATATTGCAATTTACAAATTATAGCAGTTACTTGTGTGCTTCAGAGCATGAAACGACGTTTTGTTAACAAATTCACTGGACCGCCAATGCATTTCTCCGCAATGTTTGGGAATTTATATCTCGAAACTGGTGCCGTTGAGAATTCGTTTAAAGTGGAACGAATTCTCAGTGTTTCACGTAACTTGAACCAAGGATTTTTAAAAAAGTGCTTAACCGCAGCTGAATGAAACCAATGGTATATAGTTTGCCGTCATGTGGCATTCCTTAGAGTATTTTTTTTTATAATCCGTTAGGTAGTTAATTAATGAAGACCAATCTTTGTAAAATTTTTAATATTCTCTTTAGAGCCTTGTGCGTTTGGCTGCGTTGAAAAGTGGTTTCACAAAGAACCGATCCAGCCTTTTGTGGTAAGGTACACGCCAGTACACGCTGCGTGGCGATTATTCTCCGCTTTTAAAGAAGGCCCGCGAGATATGAAATAAAACCACTTGACTGCGCTATCGTATAGCAGCGCTCTCAACCGTGCGTCGAGCCTATCGCTCATCAGGGACGACGGCGCTTCCTTTTCGCGCGCCACCGGCAAACATGTGCTGGCGCACTGTGAAGCCGATGCCTAGAGTCGCGGCCGCTCATCATCATCATCATCATCATCATCATCATCATCATCATCATCCTGGTTACGCCCACTGCAGGGCAAAGGCCTCTCCCATACTTCTCCAACTACCCCGGTCATGTACTAATTGTGGCCGTGCCGTCCCTGCAAACTTCTTAATCTCATCCGCTCACCTAACTTTGTGCCGCCCTCTGCTACGCTTCCCTTCCCTCAGAATCCATTCCGTAACCCTTAATGACCATCGGTTATCTTCCCTCGTCATTACGTGTCCTGCCCATGCCCATTTCTTTTTCTTGATTTCAACTAAGATATCATTAACTCGCGTTTGTTCCCTCACCCAATCTGCTCTTTTCTTATCCGTTAACGTTACACCTATCATTCTTCTTTCCATAGCTCGTTGCGTCGTCCTCAATTTGAGTAGAACCCTTTTCGTAAGCCTCCAGGTTTCTGCCCCGTACGTGAGTACTGGTAAGACATAGCTGTTATAAACTTTTCTCTTGAGGGATAATGGCAATCTGCTGTTCATGATCTGAGAATGCCTGCCAAACCCACCCCAGCCCATTCTTATTCTTCTGATTATTTCAGTCTCATGATCCGGATCAGCGCGCACGCTTCTTTCGCACGAAGCGCGGTTGAGAGCGCTGCAATACGACAGCGCATGAGCGAAGTCACGTGGCTTTATTCTATATTTCTCGGGCTTTATTTAAACGCCGAAACAAATCGCTGCGCAGTATGTGCGCTGCTACAAAATAAAAGTGTATAGGTCGTTTCTGAACCCCCTCTACAACGCAAAGAAACGCACTTGGCCCTTAAGTTAAAATTTTTGCATAATTGATCTTAGTTAACTAATTAAGCGGAATATAAAGACACTCTAAGGAGCGCCACACGACGGCAAACCATATGTCGTTGGTTTCATCCAGCTGTGGCTAACCACTTTTTTTTTTTTTTCCTAGGTTCAAGTTAAGTGAAACACCCTGTGTAATGTATACGTATGTACTCAAACAGCGAAACAAACGAAACGTTACGGCATACCCGACGCACTTATCGAAATCTATGTAAAGCGAATCTTCCTCGAATCGTTTCAATCATGCAAGGACACGCACCACGAGTGCGATTGCACTTTAATTATTTTCAACTTGTGTAATAGTTTGCCTGCGCGACAGCTGAGGGCATAGGAGCCGTATATGGTAGTTTATAGCTGGGTGAATATTTCCTCGCGCTATCTTCGTTTCTTTGTCGGAGAGATAGTTGTCTACTTGCGGAGAGAAAAGGATGACTGATATTTCTCTTCTTTTATTTGGCACCTAAGCCGCAGCATGGATATTTATTTATTTATTTATTTATTGACTGATTGATTGATTGATTGATTGATTGATTGATTGATTGATTGATTGATTGATTGATTGATTGATTGATTGATTGATTGATTGACACTTTTACTAGAAAGGATGGCCCGTGGCCTAAGATAGGGGTAAGGGATCAGGTGAAAGGAAGGATGCTTGCTTCCTTAGTAATTAAAGGGCAACAAAGCGTTAATTCTTCAGGTGGCAACTGCTTGCGGTGCGACCCAGTCTTCGTACGATGCCACTTTTAGAGGTCGGGTGTGCTTGTTCCTGAGGCTGGCTGTTGACTCTTTTCGAGGAGCAGTTTGTTCTAGAGCTACGAGATGGCGCTTCCGGCGGCACGCCGCGCATCGCCTCAGCGGCAGCGCACGCACACGAAACCATTAACGCTTCCGCTTTGCTTCTGTGCGATCAGCTGTCGGAAATGCAACTGAAGGAGGAGGAAAGGAAGGAAAGGTAGGGAGGTCAACCAGACGCAAAACCGGTTTGCTACCCTACACAAGGGAAGGAGATTAAGGGAAAGAAGAAAGGAGAGGGAGGGAAGAAGGTACTATCAGTGTGGACACGTGCGGTTGTCCATAACTGCACGCCTATAATCGGTCACTGAGGCCAGTCGATTTCACGAAACGTAGCAGGGCCCGCGTTGCTTTTTAAGCGTGTGACGCGTGGGGCCGTGCTACGAGAATCTTAGCCTGAAAATGTTCTGCTAAGCGGTTTTACACGCTCCGAAGAACGTCGCGTTTACAAAAACAAAAAGATTACAAAAACACAACACTTGCTCAATCGTCTCTTCACAGTTACACGGGTCACAGATCATTATGTCGGACATTGTAATAAGGAATGAGTAGGCTTTCGTAAAAGCCACCCTTAACCAGAGGCGGCAAAGTTGCATCACGGAAGAAGTTCGATGGAATCCGGATGCAAAAGCCAAGGCGCAGTGCCATGCAAGCGTGAGACACATCGTCTTAAGCAAGGCGTGTCCTTTAAATGTACACTAACAAAAATCATTAAATCAACTGTGCTTTCTTTTTGAAAATTGTTTGCATTTCGTAGTAGGAGGAGGAATGGCTACTCGCTCTAAATAGAAGACAAAACTTACCCTTTTGAATTTTGAAGAAAAGAGTTATTTACCGATCAAAACTTGCGAGATCAGCAGGCGCGCTCGGTGGTAGTATATTAATGTAGCTTTACTATTTTTCACTTAGTCTCTTTAAATCATTTGGGTCGAGTTTATCGCCTCTCCTTTCTTTGCTACACTCGCGAAACCTTACTTGTATTTTTTTTATATATAGACAGTACATGTACTTCGTAATTAATGTCCCGAAGGATGATGTGAATGTCTCTATACTGAAGCGGGCTGCAAAATCGGGTCAACGCAGTTTCGCTAATGTGGAGGGAACGGACTGATAAGTTTCGGGCTTTTCTGTTTTCACGGCAGTCTGACGCGCCTGTAGTTTACTCGGCGATCCCCTCGGAACAACCGCGACCTGTAGTCCCCTGAGAGATTCCGCATCCAGAACTTCGATCCAACCTTGCGTCCCCCCCCCCCCTCAACTCGACTCCCCTATTCTTCCTGGCAACCTCACCGGCGCAGCCATATATCGGACGATACACTTCCTTCTTAGCTCCCCCTCCCCAATCGGCAATTAAACAATCCTTAAAAGGGTAGTTGTCCTGCGCTGCGTTTTCAACGAAAGAAAAGGGGGGGAGGGGGGCGGAGCGGGCGACGCAATTATACGCAGGTATGCGAAAGCGCAGTCGTATACCTTCGTTCGTTTCGTTCCTTCTTTCTTTTCTTTTTCTCTTCTTTATTCGTGTAACACGCCAGTGCAGAGACAACTAGACGTGTATATAAACTGTTGCACCGCTCACCCCCCCCCCCCCCCGTCCACGTTTTCGTTGTCACCCCCCAGAGACCGGCCCGGCCGTCTCCTCCTCTTCTCGGTAGCTGTTTGCCGAGCGAATCAGTCTGTCTGAGTGGCAGGCAGGCCAGCCGCCACTGGCAACAGCAATCTCGCCGTTGCACGTTGGAACGCCTTTCCGAGTGTTTCCGGCCTTTCTTTGTGGGTGCGTTATGCATATATACAGTGGCAATTCTCCGCTGATTTATCGAAGCACTGTCCAGCTCGCCTTACTATACACGCGGAGCCACTTAATAACACGTTTCCCACAGCGGAACGGCATGATTTGGATGTAGAGAATCGGGAAGAATCAATAACGAAATGTAGAACGCGAGCACTGGGTTAGGGGAATAACGAGGACTGGGCTTCGCAGATATTGCAGCGGCGGAAAAGTTATTATTGAGGCTCTGCGCAGTATTTAGTTTTCATGTACGTATACGGCCGTTGTTCTCGCATGGTTCGCTGTTTCGGAGTGAGATTCGTTTGCGCGGCACTCCTGTAAAGCAATAAGCCGCGGTGGTGCATAAATTTCATAACAATTGAAATAGAAAGTGTATGTATCTGATACATACACTTTCTATTTCAGTTGTTATAGGAGGTATGCGTACCGACGCGGCTAGTGGAGAATTGGTAGATTGAGTTGGAGGTGGGCGACAGATCAAAGCGCTTGATTATAAAGCTTCTCTATATGTGGCAAAGCACATATTCAAATCAACAATCTTGCATTTCTTGTGTTTGCGTTCATCTGTCGATCTTTAAGTTCCTGTGATAGGCACTCCCTTCAGTTTGGTACATTTTATTTCTTTCTTTTGTCGATACGTAAGCGCGGAAATGACTCATTTCTCCTTTTCTTTTTCGGAGCGGAATGATACAGCTAGATATGCCATCGTACGGCAATGAGACGTGTGCGTTGAAATGATGGGGTGTACCCCTAATTCACGAAGGCAGCTGTTTCCTCAGAAACAGGAAATACAGCTTGAAGGGGTGTACGGTAGCGCGATTAAAAGACGGGACAAAAGAAGACACACGGACACACACAGAGAGCTGTGTGTGTCCCTGTGCGTCTTCTTTTGTCCCGTCTCTTAATTGCGCTACCGTAAGCCCCTTCAAGATGCATTACCAACAAGCCCACATTGCAACCCTCGTGAGGAAATACAGTGTCAAGTACAGAATTAATCGGTTTATACATTGATCATAAACAAAAGTTCACAGTTTGTTCCATTTTTTTACTAAAGAACAAGGCGCAGGTTGGTTGACCCAGATACTCCAGTTACGGGCAAAACTTACATTCGAGCAACGTGGTGTATTTCTACTTCAAAGCATGTTTGAGCCACACCTAAGTCACCGAATTCGTCCTTTAATTCGGTTGATTTATGGATTGAAGATACCATTTATTAGAGCGATAAAGCTTTTGACGCGTCTTCACAGCATTAGCATACATACTGCATAAGTGTAATGTGTGTTCATTCGCTCAATTCAATTCAACGATTCAGTTCAACCTAATTAACATTTATCGAAACTGCAAAGAATGTTCAGAACCTTCACTGGCTCAGTCACTCTTGCAGTCTTTACGTGCGCTTAGCGCCGGCGCGTGATAACGCTTTTCTTTTCTTTCCCGAAAGGCGAAATGAGGTGCCCGGAAGCCGTGCTGTTGCATCGAACACCTCTCTCTCTCTCTCTCTCTCTCTCTCTATCTCTCTCTCTCCGTGTCATCTCCCCAGCCCCAAGTCGAACCTACCCATCACGGACGTACGCGGCCAGCCAAGCAACCGGTCGAACAAAACGCTCCGTCTGCGTGCGCATAGGCGGCCGGCCTCTCGCATGCGTCGAAAAGGGCGGGAAGCAGATATACATACACCGTGCGTGGGAGACTTTTAGGAGACGGGTGTCATCGACTCTGTATGCACACACACCCCCCAGCTGGCGGACCGAGCATCGCAGCGCGAGCCGCGCCAGCTCGGCGGAGAGGGCGAGAGGAGCCGAGGGAGAGGGCTTCATCGATTGGCAACGAGTCGCGCGTGCCAGAGAAGGGGCCGGCCGCGCTGGGCCAGCTCCCTCCTCGCAACTACTCGGCTCCGCTGTACTCTCCCTTTCCCCTCCCCCAGCCCGCGAACGTCTCCCTCTCTCTCGCTCACGCATAGCAGAAACACCCGCAACGCGGAGAGGACCGTCTCCCTTTGTGCATGTACGTGCATTACTACACACGACTTGGAGAACTCCGCAAGGCTGGCATGCGTGCAGTCTGGCCCACAGGACACGCAACCGTAATCTAGCGCCTGCCCGGCGGGCCACCCTTTTCCTTACGGCTGAACAGCCGCGAGACCGCCGATTAGACTACGATGTTGGCTGCGTTTGGCTGGCGCCTTTGCGGACAGCGAAAGCGCGTTCCCAGGGTTTGAGACTCCAGGCGGCCCTCCGCCTGTAGCCTACCGCGCGCACCCAGACCTGTCTACAAGGAGGTTCATTGGATTCGCCCGAACTTCCAGGACATTCCCGCGCTTTCGTCCGTGCGTTCTGTCTCCGTATTCCTTTCTGTGGCCCCCTCCCCCTACTTAGGGTAGCAAACTGGATGTTTCTCTTCCGGTAACATCCTTTCTTTCACCGTCTCTCTCTCTCTTACGAAGCTGAAGGGACTCAAAGGGGTGGTGGGAGGGGTCAGTTCAAGGGGGGTGTTGCACGTCGATATTTCGCTTCGCCGGTGCAGGTTGCCGTTGCTTCTGCTTTCGCACGCGGTGCAGGACTTCGAGCCGGAGGAGCACGCCGGGGGCTCGTCTGGCACGACTACACGCAACCGGTGCCGAAATGGCGTGAACCGAGTCACGAAGCTCGTGGCGAATCGAGTGGAGCGATGCCAAGATCAAAGCGAGAAATCGTGCTTTGCGTGTTTGGTGTCGCGCTACCTGAACTTGGAGCGACCCTGATTTTCTCGCGGAATGAAACGACTGCAATCGGCTGGGTGCTACTGCCGAAAGGCTTTTGTACACGGGCTTAATTACGGGAGCCATTTTCCTGCCACTTCAGCATTGTAGGAAAAAAAAAAAGGAAGTCTTGTATATATACAACAGTAAAGAGGTGGCGCAGCTGCAGCTGCACTTCAGCATTTCCATACCCAGAATGCGGTCCCACACATTTCCAACAATTACGGGCGTCCAATAATCTTACAATGTACAAACACATTGATCGGTCAGCACTCAAACAAGCAATGCAGAAAACTATTTCTTAAATAAAGGAAGAAGAAAAAAAAAGGAGGGGTAGATAAAGGCAATTACAGTGTTACGAATACGTTAAGTCACATGCACACGTGAGCAAAACTTTACACACCATGATATCGGCAAAAAAACATATTTTTAATTTCGTCTAGTATAGCCGCGCAGCGTGGAACTGTCTCAATGCATCGCACTGGGTGGACAAGCGCTCATGGACTGTGTACCACTTGGTTTCAGCCGGCGTGCCTGGGCTGCAATGAAAAAAATAAAAAGTTTTCCTGGCGCCTCTATTGGTATCCACACTTCTAACTCGCGAGTTTGCAGTTTGGTACAGCAGGTAGATGCACCATCATATTCTTAAGGCGTAATAGAGTGCACGGGTGATGTTTGTATTTCAACATATAGTATGTTCACAGATTGAAAGAAGACTCCATAAAGGACGCATTATGCTGGCAACTTCTGTAAATCAGGAAGCGAAGCGGCTATGGTACGACCGACCACTCAATATTTCCGCCTGTGGCCCTATTTTCCCCACTTTGGTACCACGAGGTGCCAGGTGACGAAGTGCTTCCATGCACCCTGAACATAACTCGAGAATCATGTTCTGCCTCCCTAAAAGGAGGACCTTGGTGCCGCCCCTGTCGCCACAACGTGATAAGCTTCATGGCAGAGAATGAGAGAATGCCCAATGAATACGCGTTTGTACGCTGCTTCATACACGCCCGGAAAGATACGGTAGCCCACGGTGTAAGAAAAATAAGTTCTGTAGGTCCATGGCCAACCGACAGTTTTCCAAACGAGAGACGACAGAGCGTGCTAGTGTCTTCGCGCGCACGTGTGTGTGTCTGTGTGTGTGCGGGGGGGAGGGGGCGAGAGGAAGGACCGCACTTCGTTAAAATGCCGATCAATGTGTGACCAGTGCAAACGGCGCAATTCCTCAGCTAACAGGTTACCCAAGGCTCGTCCATCTTGACTCGTAAGAGGGCCACAATTTCGAGATATGCCCGCTACAAGTGTGCCGCGAAATACATCGTACACACCCGTGTTCCACTGGCGCGAACGCGTGCGGCACAAAGCTCATACAAACGTACGAGCACGGGTTAGTGTACACACATACAAGCAATGAAGTGATGTCGTGTCTTCGTCAAAGAGCACACGCGAAAGCAAAATTGAGTGGGCGAAAAGAATAAAAAGTAGCAGCGCGGACGGATCGGTAACTGAGCGGTTGGTTCGTTCTTTCCCGCGTCGCTGTCTTGACGAAGCGACTAGTTTGGTCAGATCAAGAAAAAAGAACCCACAGTTGCGTATTAGCATTCAGTTGACGTTCTGAAACCAAAACGTGAGGTTCGGCTGCGAGGTGCCTTAAAATTAATTAAATTATGGGATTTTACGTTTTGCCTATACATCTAAGTACACGGGCACTTTCGCATTCCGCCCCCATCGATATGCGCCCGCCGTGGCCGGGATTCGATCCTGCGACCTCGAGCTTATATGGCAGCCTAACACCATAGCCACTAAGCAACGAGGCGTGTCGGCGAAGGAATTGCAAGCGACTATGCAAGGTGTCCCAGCTAACTTCAGCCAGAGTTTAAAAATATGCAAATGCCATGTAGCTGGACAGAACAAAAGTGATGTTGTTTGTCGTCGCTTGGAGAAACTCAAAATACATTTTTTTCAGTCCACCGAACTAGATTAATTAACTTTTCAAATATTATAATTTGATTAAAAGCGTCAATGAGAAAATTGTATACTTACTGTTCAGCTGGATCTGCATCCGTGACAGCCATTTTACCCTCCCCATGGCGCTACCCTCTCCTCATTTTGTCAACGGAGAAAGGCGGCCACCGACCCCGAAACTATTCTGTCGCCGGCCAACGAAGGCGCACGAGTTGTAACGTTTTGCGAAACATTTCGATATGGTATGATTGTACTTGTAAGCGGCGTGTTGTCGTGTTCTATGTTTAGGATAAGTGTCTTTGGTGTATCGCGTTGAGTGAGTATCATTTTCATTTATGCCAGTCATCTGACGTAGAATGCTATAGGCGTACCGCGAAGCAAGCCTATCTAGCTTTCTCCAAGGAAATGCTATCTCCTTCTCTCGATTATGAGACAGACCAGCTTGGGAAATACAGAGGGTATACTTGTGAACGCCTTTGCCGGCACGCAAGTTAAGTTTGGATTTCAACATTTGGTGATTGCAACATCACATTCGCAAGTATTATTATTATTATTATTATTATTATTATTATTGCTGTTGTCGTTGCTCCTTTCGCGAGCATATTTCTTTTTAATTATATTGTTTGCCGCGGCTAAATGAAGCGGGGAATCGCATTCATTACCTGCCAAACTCAGTCGCAATTAATTCGCTCATACAGTTTCCACCGACAGCTCAGCCTAACTAATCTGTAGTGGTCACTGTGTGCAGGCTTCTCCTCTTTCTATCTCTTTCTCTATTTCTTTCTTTCGTGGGCATTATTCAATACTTTATTTTTTTTAGTCAGCGCCCTACTTCGCGTACCTTTTTCTTTTTTTTTTCGTGCGCATCCGTCTTCTTTGCGGTGCTCTCGAAACGAACGTAGCGATCTTTCACAACGTTGAGAAGGAGAGAGAGAGAGAGAGAGAGAGAGTGAGGAGGAGGAGGAGGAGGAGGGAGGGAGGGGGGACCAGAGGGAGGGAGAGAAGCTGCGGAGGCGTTGGAGGCGTCGCAAGCTTATTTTGGGACACGGATCCCACTAAGGAGAGAGCTATATACCCGTGACGCAACCGAAGACGACGAGTCATCGGAGTGCCTCACTCGCGACACACGGATTGCGTGAAGACAAATAATACGCCGCTGTTCGCTGAATGCTGGTCGCTGAAGTTAACGCGGAGTTGGGCGACAGGTTTGCTTCTTTGAAAAGAACACACGACTCCGTCTGGATCAGGCTTAAAAGGGACACAATACGAGCGGAAATAGTTAATTTGATCTCTTTAGTGAATTACGCCCCTATTTTGGAAAAGAAAGACCGCTCTTGCCGTCAGAAGAGGCTCGACAAGCCAGAAAAGATGCAAAAAAAAAAAAAAGAGGAAGGGCGGATGGTGGCGCCGTCTGGATGTTCCCGCTCCTGCCTGCCGCGACGTCATGGAATTTTGATGGCGTCTGCCTGGGACTGTATGTAGTTTTTTTATTGGCTTTTTAACATAACATTAACAATACTATTACTTCTATTGGTAGTAATAATAGTAATATATGTGCACTCAGTATTTCTGATTAGTGTATACGCCCCTTATTTAACTAACGTACATTAGAATGGGAGGCGGGCATCAGCAAGTACCGAACAAGTACGTGTTGCTTATATCTTAGGTGATACAATCAGAACTGGCTCCGTGCATCAAAGGGGGGGGGGGAGGGGGGGGGGGAAGGCTACGGTACCCATTTTCAGCCGCCAATAGATTTGTGATTCCGCCATTGCACTGGTATTGCTTTCTTTTATGCGCTTTATTCTTCCATTTGTCCAAAATTCTTTTGTGTGTTTGTTTTTCTCGCCGTTGTATAGAGACTGTTTCGTAGCGCACGCTGTGATTGGACGTTCGCATGCCACCTGTACAGCGTGCTCTGATATGGATATCGTCCGCCACGCCTTCTTATTTCCGTCTGTTTCCTTGCTTTTTTTTTTCTTTTACTTGTTTCGTGTTTTTTTTTTTCACATTCCTTAGCCGCTGGAGCTTATCCTTGATGATTAGGATAGCTGGCTCCTGGACGGCCTATTTTCCAGCTGTCTCATCCTTCAATAAAAAAGGAACATCGATATAGGTAACCAGCCCTCTTCCTAATTAGCTAAAGTGACCCGGAGCTATATAACCCTTTTTACATCACCTTACCCATCGGCGCCGCCATATTTGGTCACATGACAGTGCCTGTCATTGAGCGCCTTATAACGGTGTTTGCTTGCTTGTCTACAATGACCACAGCGGCCACAAGACCAGGGAGTGTGACCACGGTGACCAGTGAATGTAGACGGCACAAAACTTTTGTACAAGCTGCAGAGGTATATAGTGCAAGTATACCGTTTACTTATCCATTCCGTCTGCACTGCAATCTTATCGTGCGCAAGTTACGCATGTTTTACCGGCGGAAGGCGGCGGTTGTAGCAGCCTGGTGCTTACATTTACCCTAATGTTCCAGTCTTTACAGCGGCAAATTTGCAAGACTTACGGCCGCCCACCTGCTGGCGTTAACTGTACGTGCAACAACTTCGTTCAGGAATATATACGTGAGTGCGCGCGCTGAAAAGCTGGGAAAGAGTTTGCGACACTCCGACCATGTCATTCTTGTCGCCAGCGCGGATCAGATAGCTTAATTTCGGAAAGGTTTTCTGATTATTTACAGCGCACATTAAAATGTATTCGCATACGGGTGGACAAAAATGTTGCAAGTTATTGAGATATTGTTAGCATGCTGTTTGATTCACGTCGCTAGAAAGAAAACTAGCGGTGCCCGCCTATCATTTAAAGTTTGACTTCGCCGCTATAAAAGGTGAAGTGGTTCTAGTAACTCAGTCGTACTTGCCTGGAGAGGCTGCAGCGCTGACTTGCATGCTTGTCGAAGCTAAAGCGTGATGTGTTGTGCCGTGGTGCAATGGCGGTATAACGCTGTTGTCGCTGCAGGCAGTGTTCTATATAGCCTGGTAGTCATTAGCGGTAATATAAGATTGCCGGTCATTGGCTATTTGGCGGTTGAATTTCTTGTACTCACCTTGCGGATTGGTGTGTTCATATAGGAGGTTAGCGGAATATAACCAACTCTTATATATAGTTTTCATTGATTACGAGAAAGCGTTTGATTCTGTCGAAACCTCAGCAGTCATGGAGGCATTACGGAACCAGGGTGTAGACGAGGCGCATGTAAAAATACTGAAAGATATCTACAGCGGCTCCACAGCCACCATAATCCTCCATAAAGAAAGCAACAAAATTCCAATAAAGAAAGGCGTCAGGCAGGGAGATACGATCTCTCCAATGCTATTCACAGCGTGTTTAAAGGAGGTATTCAGAGACCTGGATTGGGAAAAATTGGGGATAAAAGTTAATAGAATACCTTAGTAACTTGCGATTCGCTGATGATATTGCCTTGCTTAGTAACTCAGGGGACCACTTGCAATGCATGCTCACTGACCTGTAGAGGCAAAGCAGAATGGTGGGTCTAAAAATTAATCTGAAGAAAACTAAAGTTATGTTTAGCAGTCTCAGAAGAGAACAGCAATTTACAATAGGTAGCGAGGCACTGGAAGTGGTAAGGCAATACATCTACTTAGGGCAGGTAGTGACGGCGGATCCGGATCATGAGACGGAAATAATCAGAAGAATAAGAATGGGCTGGGGTGCGTTTGGCAGGCATTCTCAGATCATGAACAGCAGGTTGCCATTATCCCTCAAGAGAAAAGTGCATAATAGCTGTGTCTTTCCTGTACTCACCTACGGGGCAGAAACCTGGAGGCTTACCAAATGGGTTCTACTCAAATTGAGGACGACGCAACGAGCTATGGAAAGAAGAATGACGGGTGTAACGTTAAGGGATAAGAAAAGAGCAGATTGGGTGAAGGAACAAACGCGAGTTAATGACATCTTAGTTGAAATCAAGAAAAAGAAATGGGCATGGGCAGGACATGTAATGAGGAGGGAACATAACCGATAGTCAGTAAGGGCTACGGACTGGATTTCAAGGGAAGGGAAGCGTAGCAAGGGACGGCAGAAAGTTAGGTGGGCGGATGAGATTAAGAAGTTTGCAGGGACGACATGGCCACAATTAGTACATTACCGGGGTTGTTGGAGAAGTATGGGAGAGGCCTTTGCCCTCCCTGCAGTGGGCGTAACCAGGCTGATGATGATGATGTTGTTGTTGTTGTTGATGATTGTGGTGGTGGTGGTGGTGGTGATGATGATGATGATGATGATGATGACGACGACGACGACGACGACGACGACGACGACGACGACCTTGCGGAAGGGTGTGCATGACGAACGGTCGTAAACACGGACACTCCTTGCGCATCTGAGGTGGATCATTGAAGCTCACTCACGCAGCCTCATCGCGCGCCACTTGCCAGACTCTGGCGCTGTGTTTGAAGTTCACGACAGAGCACGTCTTCCTTCTGCTTCTTTCACATTTTAAGTTAATAGTGATGTAGTACTAAGCTGTAGCACTAAGCACTACTGTAGTACTGTAGTACCCGACCTCTCGGCGGAACATTACCGCAGCGGCCGGCGGCGGCTGATGCCTATTCCGAAGGCGTGCAATGGCGCGGCGCGCCTGGTGAGCGAACTGCTCGTTGTAAAAGGCCTATAGCTCTACAGCACGAGGGTCCGTGTGCTCGATTGCTTGAGTAAAGTAGCTTAAGACTTGGGGCTGGCTTCGATGGCATGACTTGAGTTATGGCGTACATGGTATAGGTGGTGAATTTCTAGTCGCGCTCGGTCTCTGGATTTTTCCATCATTGCGCCCGCTTGTCTTCCTCGATTTTTGATGCGAGAGTAAACGTCACGCTGTTTGAGCTTGTTCTTAAACGAAGTATAGGTGCTGTATACGCAGGTATATATGATAGCCACATCTGTACAGGTGTGTGCAATGGGGATGCGGACAAAATGAGCAGACGGATATACACCTACTAAGCTATTTCCCGCTTTCCGTAGCTGCACGTGGCAGCTACATGAAGTTTCCAATGACATGCTAACTTACTCGCTCTTAACTGTTCGTCTTCCTCGCGGATGGGGAAGTGGGACATGTCAGGGTGGTAGGGGGGCGATGGCAGAAGTGCGAATGGTCTGATGTTGTCCCGATGATGACGGGGCTCTCCTTCCGAAATCCCGGAAAGAATACCAACACGGGAATTCTGATCCTGGTTCCAACTGAGGAGGCTGTACAGAGTATATACAGAGCGACTTTACTCACTTGCTCGTTGCACGTCACACTTCGACGATGGAATTCGCCCGGTTTCACCAATTCCGAGGCAGTCCAGAAGGCCCGCGATGTGGCTGAAGGGCTCGGCCTGACAGTCTCAACGTGGGAGCGGTCCGCGTCAACCTAGGGTTGACCTTCAGGACCCGATAAAGTTATTCATACCATACCATACCAATTCCGAGTTATATTCGCATGAGCCCGACTTGCGATAACAGATGCCGACAGGACACTGCCGTGGTGAAACAATTTTTTAGTGCCCCGCGTGAGGTTGAGCGTCGCATTCACGAACGCCTTTTTCGTGCCTCATCACCGACGACTTCTCTCGCCAATGGTCAACGGCACCGCAAGTCACTCTTGCGAAGATGTAATGAAACTATAATGCCCGCGCCACTGTGCATTCTTCGATGAGCTCTCAACGATATGCGCTGCGTACTATAGTCGCAGCCGCTTACTATGTCCTCCGAGATGGGGCGCCGCACGACGCCCGATCTTGAAGGTCATATACGCAGCAATCTTGGAGGCCACCCGCTTACACGACAGACCGCCGGTCTCGGAAGCAAACATCCACCAAAGGGCGCTAATGCACTTCTTGAAGGCAGTGAGTGAACATTCATTTGCACACTGACATTACCTGCTTCTTATCTTTCTTTCCACCTGAACCCTTTCCCACGTATAGGGTATAGCCAACCGGACGTGACTTTACCATGGTTAACTTCCTTGTCTTTCATTCTTCATATCGTTCTTCTTCATATATATATTATTATTATTACGATATGATTGAGCGATGCTCAAGAGACGAGCCGCCGCGATAACGACGAAGAAGTTGGTCGGTGCCCTTGGCACGAGCGAGTGTCAGCCTGGCTGCCACGCTCCAGTGTAAATAGCGTGCAAATAGCATCTCTAGTCTGTGTCTTTCCACACGTAACAATATATATACATATATATATATATATATATATATATATATATATATATATATATATATATATATATATATATATATATATATATATATAATATATATATATATATATATATATATATATATATTGTGGAGGTGGCACATACTCACTCTGGGGATTGGCCAACAAGCTGGTTATTATACCAGTGATTACAGTATGTGTAAGTGCAAATTAAACACCAATGATTCGATGACTGACTGCCAATTCGTCTTGTCTTTTTTTTTCTTGCTTTTTTTCCCCCTCGCTTCCGTCTTTGTTGAGCGTGCCCCGCGTAGCGCGTGCCAAGTTTCTGAAGCGGAACAAGGCCGAAAGTTGTAAAAATAGAATAATCTATTCTGTTCGCCCCCAACTACCACCCCGCGTGCGTTTTTAACGCGGCGTCGCTGAAGCGTTGTTTTAGTATACGACGTGTCAGATGTTTACGTACGTCGAAGGGTTTGGTGCATTCCGCCAGACTAATTTTAAAAAATAAACAAATAAGCAAAAAGCGAACTTCGCAACAAGTCATTTTCGGGCATAAGCGTCACATGAGCGAGTGAGCAGCATAATTTACGCCGATATACACTAATATGCGATCCTGCGAAGGTGCCTAAAAATATTTTCCATCGTAATAAAACGCCCCGTTCAATCAAACAATCAATCAAATCAAAACACAGACACGTTAATGTAGGTATGGGTCAGACATCGTTCGCTTGACGTAAAGCATGCACCACGTTGCTAGAACGTAAGTTTTGCGCACAACTGCGTATGTATGTACGTCAACCAGCTTGCGGGCATTGGCGCCACAAGAGTGACGCCTCTCACGCGTAGTCACCCTGCGTGAGTGAACGTGAGTGAGAAAGGAGTGCCCGAAACGGTGTTCACTTCCACAGCCAGCGAGGCCCTGGCTATCAGCATTCACGCGCACGGCAGCTTTTTATCAGTTCGGTTATCTCGGTGCAACACTCGTGCTTTTTCACCGATAGCGCTGTTATTACTTAGGCAGCGTAACCGACGCTGAAAAGCCACATTCAAGGACTGACAGGAGTTATATATGCCTTGCTGCGCGGCAAAAGAAAGAAAGAAAAAGAAATTCCATGGCGATTTAACGGTAAATGCGAAGGAGATGCGTTAGCATTACGTCGCACCTCTTTGGGGTTCCCTGATTCCTGAATTAAACCGCGTTCACAACATTACAAAGTGTTGCTCAGGAGCTCACTCGACACTTCAGGTACACTCTTTTCAACTATGGCACTCTTAATGCTAACGCATTAAAAAAGAACAAAAAAAAAAAGAAACGCACATTGTGTGCAACAATCATAGTTAGCACTTAGCTAGCCTGCAAGTTTGCGGAACCGGCCACTCGCTACTCCATCTTGTCTAAACGCTGCATCGCGAGGCTTCCCGACACTGAATACATCCTCGCCGGAGTTAAAAGACTGCGAAGTGACTGAGTAGAGTGTTTTCGCTTGTCACGAATGTGAATTTCACTGACGCACTCACCGCAACTGCTACGTGGGAGAGCAGCAGGAAGGTTTCTTTCTTTCCTTTTTCCTTTCTTTCTTTCTTCGTGTGTGTACATTGTTCATGCTATCATCTGTTATCGCCCTGTTTTCCTTCCATTATTTTTCTGTGCGTAGCCGTCCTCCAAGACAGAAAGAAAGCCTCATTAGAGGTGGGGGGGGGAGGGGTTGTGGTGAGGGAGAAAGAGGCGCAATATTTTGCCGCCCTATCGGAGGACGCACGGCGATGCACTTCTTTCCCATCTCTCTCTCTCTCTCTCTCTCTCTCTCTCTCTCTCTCTCTCTATATATATATATATATATATATATATATATATATATATATATATATATATATATATATATATCTGTCAGTCTTTCTGCCTGTCTATCTATCTATCTATCTATCTATCTATCTATCTATCTATCTATCTATCTATCTATCTATCTATCTATCTATCTCTTTCTACAATTCCACTTCCTCAAGCGTAGGGTATAGCAAACCGAGCGCGTGAACTTCGTCCATCTCTCTCTCGAAGCCCCAAAGGAAGAAGGTCGCCTGGCTGTGTTTGCGAACTGCGTTGTCGTGGCTTCGAGGCTGCGACTTTCCAACAGCTGCCACGTTTCCAAATGCGTTTAATGAATTCGAATCAACCGCGTACATTTATGACACAGAGATGAAAATGTAAATCTCAAACGTGGCGTCGACCTCGCTCAGGCACTCCAAATGCAAACGCCAGATGTTCCCAGAAACGTATACACATGGGCTCGCGCAGTGATATTTCTGACACATTGCACACAGGCGCCTCTTTGAAAAAGACTTGGCCCGATGACAATTGTGCGCTGCATTTTCGGCGATAAAGCGCTCGAAACCCTTAATTGTCCGAAATCTCATTTGTGGACGCATATATTCTTTGCGCAAACCACGTAAAGCCTTTATTTATACACGAAACTAAATGCGCGTTTCCTTCGACTCATGCTTTTAGAACAATCATGTACGGGCGGAATACGTAATTCGCCGAAAATAAAATTTCGCTTAAACGGAACAAAATTTTGCCTTTTTTTTTACATCTACACGCGATCGGCCTGGTGATCGGGATCGAGGTTTCACCTAGCAAAGTTAAGGCGTGTATGTGACAAACTACTTGTAATTAATTACTTGAAATCAATTACGTTTTTTCGGCATAATTTTGTAATTTGACGATTATTTTTTTACTCGGTAGCTCACCATAACTCAATAACTCTTTTTTTACGCGTGTACGCGCGATGCTGTACCAATCGAGCTACCGCGGCGCCGTTTCCCCATCCGCGCTAACACTCCCAGGATTAGTTCTAGTAGTAAAACACAAATACCCAAGAGAGAGTGGATGGGGAAACGGCGCCGCGGTCAATTGGTTAGAGCATCGCACGCGTAATGCGAAGACGTGGGATCGTTACCCACCTGGGGCAAGCTGCTTTTTCATCCACTTGCATTTCCATTAATTTATCATTTCTTTATTTCAGTTGGCGAGTACGAGTAGTTCCCCGTATGTTGTCCTCGGTGTCACTGTTTGTCGGCTTCTCAAGATATATGTATAGAAGCCAACAAAAACTGACACAAGGAACAACATAGGGGAAAATACTTGTGCTCAATAAATGCAATAAAGAAACGATAAATTAATGTAAATTGAAGCGGATGAAGAAACAACTTGCCGCAGATGGGAACCGAACCCACAACCTTCGCATTTCGCGTGCGATGCTCTACCAATTGAGCTACCGTGGCGCGGTTTTCCCATTCACTTTCTTGGGTATTAATGCGTCCTAGTAGAACCCTGGGAGTGTTAGCCAGCGCCACCACTCATAAACCTTGGCGGCGGACGTGGAACATCCTTTTTGCCGCAGGCGTCACGAGAACGTGATCTTTTTGGGTGAAGGCAACTGGTCAATAAACCCACATATGCTACCTGAAGGCATCAGTGTTGCCGGATTCGAGACCCTCGTTATGTAATAAACGAGAAGAAAGGGGGTTAACCGAGGGGCTCGATTTTTATTAGTCATTTCATAAGAAGCCAACAAACACTGACACCAAGGACAACATAGGGGAAATTACTTGTGCTTAATAAATGAAGAAACGATCAATTAATCGGAATATATATATATATATATATATATATATATATATATATATATATATATATATATATATATATATATATATATGCGCTGTGGCTGCAAACCCGCCTTCGATAACTGTAAGATTATTTCTATAGAAGCAAATCAGCGCGTGCTATAGGTTGAAACAGCACGTGCGGGCGAATGTTGCATATGATGTGCTTCGATCCGCAGCCTTGCGCGAGCGAGAGCCGACGTTTTTTCTTGTTTTTTTTTTGTCTTAGAAAGCCACCGCCGACATGTCCGATAACGACATGATAAGCAGCATGCGTGCGTGGTTATCTCGTTTTGTTCTGGCGATCAGCATAAAGAAAACTAACGTTTTGCGAAAAGTGCAGTGCTGCGTGTGTCTTCTTTCTGGCTCTCTTCGCCGGATTCCTGCGCCGTTCCCCAGTAACGAAGAGAAACCAACGGCGCCCGCAATAACGCCCAGTGTATCACATATGCCTACGCGGAGAGCTTGATGCCTCAACATGCTGAATTACGCGCGGGAAGCTTAACGCACAAAGCCCGAAGTTATGCTTTTGATATACGCATGGAGTGAAGTTCCACCTGTGCACGGATAGTATACAGCAAATCAACTAATCACTGATTAGTTACTACACTAATTAGGTTAAAACTGAAGTAACGTTTAATTACTTTTTTTTTCTCGCACAAATGTGCTCTCCATGGCCAGAAATATAAAGCTTAAAAGATTCTTTCAATTTCACTTTACGTGGCACGGTGTTTGGGCATTACAGGGATTAAAACACAGTTTAGAAAAAAGAAAAGTCCCAACTCAATGTGTTCGCGAGTAATGAAAATTCAGCCGTGCAGGCAATAATTGCTGACGCGAAACGGTCTTTGCACTGAGATGACCTTCAGTGCAGGGAAGCAGCCTGGAATTTCAATCCCGAACCTTATATTCCACTGCTGCTGTGCCTGCTACACTCGCAGGAACGCAAAGCGCGATCAGTCAACCCGTTCGAACATTCCTTGAAATCGAAATTCTGCAACCCTTACACCCTTAAGGTCGCATAAGGGTGTGAATCGGCCTATAACTAGCATCGTTAACATGCCTTCTTGAGTGTAACGGTGTGAGTTATAGACTAATTCGCACCCTTATTCACTTTTCTGAAGGGTGCAAATTACTTTACAGTGTAGAAGCCGGATTTATTCCATTTCCATGTAAATCGGTGCGCACAGGCCCGTGAAGGGGTGTGCTTACAAGTGTGAGAAAGACATTAATGAGATACGAGGATGTTAGCCTATGGCGAAATGTCTGGGCATGGTACCTCCGGGTGACTATAAGCTCTTAGATGAAATAAAAGCTAAAAATAAAACCCACATAAACATCCATTTGGGAAAGAAAATAATAAAGGAAAAAGAAAACGCGAGTCAACAGCGGTTGATCGACATCGAAGAAAGACGAGGTCTCTCTTCTCGGCCTAATTGGTGAAGCAAGTTGTAAATTTGTTGTTTTAACGCGATAGCGTTAAGGAGCTCGTGTCGCAGAAAAGCCGGTGTCGTCGGCGTCGGTGTCGGCGTCAGCGTTTTGCGGCGTTGACCGTGAGCGATAAATCACGGCAGGCACTCCATAAATAAAAAGCAACTTCCAAGATGGGCTGGGTGGGAATCGAACCAGGGTCTCCGGAGTGTGAGGCGGAGACGCTACCACTCAGCCACGATTTCGATGCTTCCAAAAGGTACAAACGCGCCTCTAGTGAATGCGGTGTTGCCTTCGAAACGAGCCGTGGAAAGTTATACTGTGGTGTATATCGGTAATTATGAACATGTAACTTACAGAAGTCGCAATTACACGAGTAGCGAAGTGCGTTTCGCTGCATTTCTTCTGCGCTTTCCGCACACGGAGAGCCATCTTGCGGCAAACACAGAAGACCCCCTCCTCTCCATGTACGGCGCTGCCCCGACAGATGGCGCGCCACGCGCGCATTGGAGCTGTCGCGGCTCGGACTCTCTTCCCTGACAACGCTTCGCCTTCTCCCTCTGTAGAATCAAGCGTCCTTCCTTTCTTTAGATCACTATCTCTCTATCTCTCTGCCCGTGCCGATCACGGCGTTTGGCTGGCGTGCATCATTTCCCCCTCCGGGATACCGAGTTCTTTGGTTCGCTCCGCTTGCTCAGGCGCACGTTTCGTTGCTGCGCCGAACGCCGCGTTGCTCGACCATATGGCTCGACGCTCACCGCGTCTGATGCGGGGCGCCTCGTAAGTGATGGCTGCCCTGTAGCCCATTGTCTTACACCCATTGGCGGGTCGACGGGAACGCTATCGCGTTCCACTCTTGAAGGCGAAGCTTAAGCGTCCTCCAATTTTTTTACTGCACTATCTCCGGGATCGGCCCACATTTTTTTTTTCCCCGTTGAGTAAAGTCACACTTCCGACACAGGTTACATATAGGCGCGCGCACTTTGGCCGATCGCATCCTATAGGTTTCATGTTGAGCTTTTTTTTGCGCTAACTATATTCATTATTCCTGCTACGGGCATAGCTTTAAACTAACTTGGTTGTATGTATAAGGCTTCAAATCGTCTTAACTTGGAGAGACGAAGGTAGCCAGATATATAGCCGGATCGATCTGAAGTCGCCAAAGAAGCCCTTAACTTCAAAAAACGGTTAAAAGAATCTGATTAAAGGTATACGTGAACGGATTAAGGACATACTTAAAGCGTGTCGCGTAAAAAAAAAAAAAGGCGCCTCTTGGTCGCTCGCAAAGCAGTGCATGTCGGCGTAT
Source organism: Dermacentor albipictus (assembly GCF_038994185.2). Lineage (NCBI taxonomy): Eukaryota > Metazoa > Arthropoda > Arachnida > Ixodida > Ixodidae > Dermacentor > Dermacentor albipictus. The sequence continues at coordinate 76,493,137 of NC_091824.1, forward strand.
AAGTGGGAGAGTCATAGACCGGTGTAATTCACACGCAAGCACTCGAAGTGTTTACTGTTGAGGCGAGAGCGCAATGAACTCCCAGAGTACTCCACTTGCGCGAATACGCGCACAACGCGCGACTGGGCCGCTCGATCGAGCCACCTTTCGTGTATTCGCGGGCTTCTTTCTTGCTAAGTGGAATAAAACACTATTACGCAGCACGTACTGGGCAACAGAAAGCTGTATCGATCGGGATATTTTTTTTTTCATGTTGCCCTACAATTTTCTCATTGACAGTTTTTCCATCTAATTATAATATTTGAGAAGCTTATTGTTAATGAAGACTAATTATGTAATTAGGAGTAATGCAAAAAAAGACATCTGAGTATCTCCAAGCGACGGCAAACAACATTACCCTTGGTTCTGTCCAGCTACGTTACATTTGCATATATATATATATATATATATATATATATATATATATATATATATATATATATATATATATATATATATATATATATATATATATATATATATATATATATATATATATATATAATGGAAGCCAGAGCACCCTTTTTATGCTTACACACTTCCCAGAAGAGTTCCGGTAAGCCCTATATATAGAACAACGCAAGTTACAATAGCCTATAAATTTATACAGAACCCTTCAGATGGCATCAGTTTTGCTGTGGAGTTGGAGTGTTCGACGAGTGACTTTTATTGTTAGGTGCAACAACACCAACAACACCAACAAAAACGCCCATACATGAGCTCGACGCATGGCACATGTTCGTAATAACTGAACACATCAAGAACATGTGCCTACAGCATACTGGGCGACTTTTTCTTGGCTAACCTTGCTGCAAAAAAAAGAAAAAAAAAGAAAAAAAGAAGCGCGACCGGAAGTATTTTCTGGGGTCATGAATGCACTGCTGCCATAGCGTGAAAAAAAAAAATACCCCAGCTCCGGCAAAGCGCGAGAGCGATCCATCTTGTTACACCACGTGGCACAAACGGAACAACACCATTTTGCCCGGTCTCATACCCTGCGCGAGGGTGACATACCTGCAGCTTCGACGCTTTCTGTGGCTATAAACGCTCTCCGCGTCTCTAATAACCCTACTAACCTGCATGCATGCACTAACCACGCATGCATGCGCGTCGATGCAGTGACAGCACGGCGGCGCCGGCGGCAGCGCGAGCGCCCCTTCAGTGTCCTAATTGCTATCGCAATAAAAATGGCTCTTACAGCAAGAAAAGAAAAAAATCTCGAAGTTACATCAGGCGGCAAAGGCAGCGGAAAGTTCAAATGAGCCTATTCTATAGGTCACGAAAAAAAAAAAGAATGTGGGGAAATACGCTGCATTATGCCAACTATGCTGAGCCCACGACGAAGAAATTCTCATGCGTGAGCTGAGGACCCACGAAGAACTGTCAATCATTTTAAGGTGGAAGGCATCTATGCGTACTGCAGTGACCACAGAGCAATTGCCAATGAGGTGCATTAAATAAAATAAAGAAAAGCGGTGAAATGAGGCAATAAAGAAAAAATCGTATCGAGGTCAACGAAATAGTGCAATCATTAACAGTCAGACCGTATCGAGAACGTCTTGTGGTATAATTTCACTTTCGCGAGAACAAAGCCTCTTTTTGTAGGTGCAGAAAAGATTAGAACACTTAATAAAGAAACATAGGGGAATGCTATGGGAATCAAGAGCCAGTTTTTCCAACTTGTCACTTGACCGAGTTTTGCGCAGAATGCCTTGGATCTATGCCGAACGCCAGCGCGCGTGTTCGAAAATGCCCGACTTAGGCTCATATCAATGAACGCACTCAGGCATGGCTTAGGCCCACGGCTTCGAGCCCGGCCCAAGCCCGGGCCCGCTCACTGCTCTATAGTAGACTCACCCCATAGTAGACCCACATGCTCGCCACAAGCTGTGGCTGTGCCCAGGGACAAAGGCCACGAGAGAGCAAAGTACTTAGAGGCGCCCGGATACGGAAGGACTTCACAGACTACACGAACGGTTAACTACACAAGATAAGTTCCACGGGCCACTTGTGGAGCTCCTTCACGAAGGAGGGCCTGCAAGGATTTCTTCAGCATGCCGTATATGTCAACCCGTGCAGTCAAAGAAAGGAGGAAAGAAAGAAGCGTGGGAGGTTTTCTTTAACTCGGTTCCTTCCCACACTACATTCCTGCGCCCCACTGTGAATAAATTTCACCCATACCCGACCTGCTGTGATACATTCGCAAGGACCGCGACGTATACTCATGGGACGCGATGTGCAAACCAAGATTGACCGAGATGCCTCTCTGGAGGTTAGGATCGTTAAGGACTCCGAAGTGCGTTGCAGCACGTTGCGACAAATACGCGACGTACACACACGGAGTGGTGCTTTCAGTACGCGGCATCACGAGCTACATCGAAGAAGCTACAAGTCTGGATTAGTTAACGGCGAGTAAATACTATTTACTCTATGCTCTCTGATATCCTCTTTATCCCTGCCCTTTTGCCATACCATACCCATATCCATTCACTGCTAACCACCGTCAGCAGACTGCGCTAGATATAGTTAAAGCGCGGTAAGCAGCAATTCCTTTCCCTTTATTTCTGTATTTATTCGTTTGTTTGATTCAATAAACAACCCAGTTGCTGCCACTGTACCTATATTCTACTCCATCTGTAATCCTACAAGTTCATGAAGAACTAACTCATACTACTACTAGCACTACAAGAACTACTACTACTGCTGCTGCTACTACTACTACTACTACTACTACTACTACTACTACTACTACTACTACTACTACTACTACTACTGCTGCTGCTGCTGCTGCTACTACTACTACTACTACTACTACTACTACTACTACTACTACTACTACTACTACTACTAGTACTACTACTACTTACTACTACTGATTAACTTTTCCCCCCTTCCTTTCCCCCGTCGTGGATCTCTCGTGGAACAACACTGCATCCGTCGAAGACAACCTCTCTCTCGAGACGGAAGTGGCTCCCGCAGACGGGCACCGCCGGACTGCCGTTACAACGCAATGCGATTCCTTGACCAGGAAAAGGAAGCGGGCTCGAAAGGCCAAAATGTGTGTCCCGCACCTCAGGCGGCGGCGCATGCCGAGTCCTGCAGTGCACAGCGGCGGCTTCCGTTCTCCTCTTCTTTCTTCTTCGTCTTCTTTCTTTATTTTTTATTTTTTATCCATTCGCGGCGAAACCCGCACATCGAGGCCGTGCCTGTCGGGGGACACAAAGCCGAGCAGCGCAGCCGAGTGGCACAGGTGGGCGCGGTTCACGCACACCGCGCGCGCGTGCGGTCGCGCCGAACAAAGACGCCGCGTGCGTGCATACGTATACGCGACGAGTGTGTACGCTGCTGCTGCCGCGCGCGTCGTTCGTGTCCCTCCCCTTCGGAACGGGACTGCGACGGCCCAGCACGCACTGTCGGCCACTGCCGGTCCGTTGGCCGGCATTGCGAGAAAAAAAGAAAGGACGGGGGAGTAATAACGGCAATATACCGTATCTTACAAACGGAGGATACGTTTAAATAAACGGTAGCTCGATTACTATTTGGAGAGCTGACTGTGGCCAATGGATTTCGGGCTAAGCGTGGCTCAGATGGGTCTTCTGCAATGTTTTGTTGTTCCTGTGTGTTCCTGTGTTGTTCCTGTGATATATATATCAAAAGAAGCCAGCAAACAAAGACACCAAGGACAACATAGCGGGAATTAGTAATTGTACTTACTAATTGAATTAAGGAACTCATATATCACGGAAACGAAAGTGGATGAAAAAAGCAACTGGCCGTAGGTCGAATACTAACACACAACTTCGCATTACGCGCGATATGCTCTTACCTATTGAGCTACCGCGGCGCCGTTTTCCCATCCACTTTCTGTGGTATTTATGTTTTACTGCTAGAACTAACCCTGGCAGGGTTAGCCAGCGCCATCATTTCGTCCAATTTCATTTACATTAATATATCATGCCTTTACTTCAATTAGTAAGTACAAGTAATTTCCCCTATGTTGTCCTTGCTTTCATTGCTTGTTGGCTTCCTTTCACACACACACACACACACACACACACACACACACACACATTATATATATATATATATATATATATATATATATATATATATATATATATATATATATATATATATATATATATATATATATATATATATATATATATGAGAGGCACTGTCCCTTCCTGCCCCTCACCCAGCAGTGGAGCCTGTGTGAAGTCCGGCGGCAATTCGGTAGTTGCCAGTGGTCTGTTATATTTCTTTAAAAGTAACTTCAAATCTGTCCCAAAAAGCCTTAAAGAAGATCTGTATGTCACCATTGTATGAGCAATCCTTGAACATGCCTGTACACTGTGAGATCCTCGTGGCCAAAGGCTAATTAATCTATAAGCCTGAACTCACGCAAGGCCGTAATGCACGCTTTGTCGGTTGTAGTTATAACATTAATTCTACAATACAACTAGCATTAAGAGCGAACTACGTTGCAAAGCTCTTCAACAGGGAAGAAAATCTTGGCGATTACAATAGCTCCACTCCATTCTGATGAAGTAGTGTGATGAGTTTCGGCATGACGAGTCTATACTATATATGGCACGGAAATGATAATGCTAAAAAGGTTCGAGAAATACGATGTACGGACGCAGTTGCGCATTTCTTTTCTATTTCTTTTTCGTTTTTCTTTTTTGTTTTAAACGATTCGATAGTGGAATCAGCTGGATAGTAGTGTTGCAGATGTTCCCGCAAGTATGTTTTTTCCATCCTTGCAAGATGCATGCTTTAGTCGAATGTACAAGTGACAACTGTGCCTGTTTGCTTCCGTGTCTTCATTCTGGTTATTGTTTCGACCCCCTCTATAATGCCCGACTGGGCGATGTAAGTTCCTGAATAAATAAATAAATAAATAAATAAATAAATAAATAAATAAATAAATAAAATAAATAAATAAATAAATAAATAGGCGGCAGCGCGTTAACCATTGAGCTATTGCATAGCCTCGCATTTCTAATCAAGTCCGTAATAAAGCTAACAGGCCCAGACGTATACGTTACGTGTACGAAAGGAAACCCAAGTAGGTGGGCCGAGGGACGCAACGGCTGCATGCGTCATGAAGGTGGAACCGCATGGCGCGATTTCAGGCGCGATTGACGCGCGGATGGTGGGACGCGCGCGTCATTTTGACGCGTGCCCAGCAGGATCCATCACGAAATCGCGCCGCCGCATGCTGCTGCTCGGAGTAGAAAAAAACGCGTCGCGCGGGCGCGTCCACCAATCAGAGGTCAGGTAAGTCACGTGGCATTTGGTCACATGACATTTTGGTTATTTTTTGGCCACCAGATGGCCCTGGTCTCTGCGCATCTCGACGGAACCTCCTTGGCGGAACTTTTTTTTTTTTTCTCGGCAGAACTGGGGCGCGCGTCAAGGAAAACATGCGCTACCGTGATTTCGTTCGCGCATCGTGTTCACCTAAAATGAACAAAGCAACCTTGAACGAGGCCCTAATAACTAAAGTGGAGAAGCGTCGCGTCTCATCGTTAATACTGGCAAGACAATTTGCTAATAATACCAGTGTATGGCGCTCGCTCTCTTCTCAACCAGGCAGCCCGCACCCACATGTACCTCCTGACCCGCATTTTTTCTTGCTTCAGCATCCCCCTTAATAGTAGCAGTCGCCTCTTCTGCTCGGTAGTAAGCGACCGACCCTCCTTTTTATATGTGAACTTGTAAACAAGCAGCGGCTTCTCAGCATGTGGAAGGTACATAGTCGCAGTTTCGCACACAATATTGCTGCTTGAAATTAAGCTTGATAAATACACCTCAGAAAGAAATGTCGCTGTCTAATTACACTCAGATTATTTTTATTGTAGTGTTCTGTAAGTTTAAGGGCATATTATATATGCGGTAACAGAGACAATACATGTCGTTGAGAGTTATGTTGTCTGGCAACCCGGAAAACGCGGCGAGAAAGCGCCGCTCCCTTTTTTCGTACGGGTGCTCGCGCGTCGGCGGCAACGCGGGCGTTTGCCGCCCGCCGCGTTTTTCACTCGCGAAAAACGCGCCATGCGGTTCCAGCTTGACAGGTTGCGGGCGTGGCTCCCACCGCGCGCAGGCACTTTTCTTCTGCTGTCATTTCCTTCCATTCCCGTTATTAAGTTACGAAGCTTGTAGCAAATTTTCACGTACAGGCTTTCGTATAGACAAGAGCAGGAGGCAAGAAAAGAAAGAATCTGTGCAGAAAAAAAAAATGGAAAGCGCTATTCACTTCATCAAAGGAATAATCTGTTTTAAGGCGTACATTTGTAGCAGCGAAGGCATTCGGGTTGGCACTTGCTGTTTCATCGCCTCATTCCAAGGACAACAGAGCCCCTACCAGTACATCTGTAACGTTGGTGTAGGCGGCTATGCATACGTATACCGACTCGTCATGTGTGTAGGTTGCCCCAAGCAGCGCGCTATAGGTTATTGCCACCCTCCTCTCCCGCCTGCCGGAACCCTCTCTCCCAGTGACCACAGCGGAAAATGGACGAAGGAGCCAAAGAAAAGCTATCGGCCTAAAAAAAAAGAATAAGAAAGCTTACTCTAGCGGCAACGGTTCTTTACCGCGTGGCTTTATTTCCGCGCGGATCCCACATGGCGCCCTCTGCCGCAGTTCCTGTAACCTCATCAACTCATCAAGTCGCTCTTTCGCGCCTCGACTTGCCGCATCGATCAAAGCGCGGACACTGACATTTCTCCGCCAGACATCTTTACAGGCGTCAGTCTTTTGCGTCAAGCGTCAGTTTTCACAAGCGTCAATTTTTGCGCATACGAAAAGGCAGGCGACAGCCCCGCAAGTGCGCCGGCGCTGGCGCTCTCTTTAGTCAATAGAATTTTTTTTTTTTTCAGAAATAGAAAGGGGAAAAAATAAGAACGCGTTCCAAATTCTCGCGATTGTTTGTATAGGCTTCCAAGGCTTGTTTCTGTCCGATCCGACAGCGTCCAATTTTTTAACATTGAAGCATCAGTCCAGGCAATTCAAGTTTTGTTAAGCTGCTTGCTGCGGTCCCTCGTCTTACTTATTATGCCTGACACGGCTTATTCGAGCGTGCCATGAACTCGACAGTCACTTTAGCTTCCTGAACTGCCAGCTTTATTAGGTCTTCACCGGCAGGATCTGCTGCACGGCGGTGTCAACTAACAAGGCGTCTCTCTCTCTCTCTCCTTCTTCTTCCCTTCTTTTTTTTTTTTTGAGTTCGAGGAGAGCTGTCTTAAGGCCTACGCGAGGAAGCATATCATATCTGTTGCAGTCACGGCGCACCTTTATGTGTACATCCAATGCGTATGTTTGTTTGCGCGACTTGTTTTTTGATTGTTCTGTCTAGGCGGGTGACAAAAAAGAAGTCGACAATCACTTATGTATCTTTACGTGATTTGAATGCGAGAGCTCGAGGACTCGTCTAACTTATCACCTTAAATAAAAATCCACCTTAATCCACCGTAACCCACTTTAACTCACCTTAATCCAATTTGGAAGTGGGCCAGGTCGTTCTTTTGGCTGCGCGCCACGGCATTTCGCAGTGCGAGCCCAGGCAGGTCCAGCACCGGGAACGTGACGTCATAACTTGGTCACGTGGGTTTTGGTACCATCGGATGATAACGCCGGACGCAGGAATTTCCCCTTCACGGGGCATATAATGAGTTCGCATTAAACACACACAAAAAAGCACTGACGTTGCGTTGCTAGTAAATTGAAGCCCCTTCATACTCAATGTGGTTAAGCGCGCTCAGTATTTCGTACGCACAACCGCTTTGGTGAGGGCACTACTACCACGCTCAACTTGATACTCGACGTATATAGTGCGTTGCCTTAGCAATTACGCGACATAATCGGTCTTCTTTTTTTTTTTCTCGTATTGCTTTCAGAAAGTGGTCATGTGCGTTCATGTATATAGTGCTGTTTAGGAATCACGCTGGCCATTGCGAGGTAAAATTTCAGCGAAAAGAGTACGACCTGCGTTGTTTTTGCGCAATATATTTCTGACGTTTTGGCACGGTGGATCAGCGCCTTTGTCAAAGACTGGCAAAGACTGGTACACAAGCCGAAACGTCGGAAATATATTGTGCAAAAACTGGCGAACGCTGGTCGCACCTGCCGAAACGTCAGAAATGTATTATGAAAAAAGTGACGATGGCTGGTTCACCTGCCGAAACGTCAGAAATATATTGTGCAAAAAGTGACGAAGGCTGGTTGCACCTGCCGAAACGTCAGAAATATATTGTGCAAAAACAACGCGCATGTCGTATACTTTTTTTTGGCCCAGACTCGATTGACGACAATCACGTTCGAGCGCCCACCTCCCAGAGCGTAGGCATACATGAGAATATATATATATATATATATCTATATATATATATATATATATATATATATATATATATATATATATATATATATATATATATATATATATATATATATATATATATATATATATATAGAGAGAGAGAGAGAGAGAGAGAGAGAGAGAGAGAGAGAGAGAGAGAGAGAGACGACAGCAAAACGTGTGAAAGGCTTACGAGTCTGCGGTGCGCACCTTGGCGCGCGGATAAAAATAACCGGCAGTAATATGCCTCACGTGACGCACTATAAAGAACCGCCCGCGCGGGCCGCACATGTTTGAGATGTATGTTCAGTCGGCCGGAACGCCGGGCCTGAATTCCGTTTCTTGCGGATTTCACGAAGCAGCGGCGCAATTTCAGAAGCTCCTTTTTTCACTTCGTCGAGTGTATAAAGTGCATTCACCGAAGAAACAACGCTATCCAAAAGAGAAGTGGCAGCAGAGCTCTTGGGCCAAAAACACGACGCGGAGGCTCAAGAGGCGGGAAAGCCGTGTTGCGCGCAAGACGCTTGAAGCGCTGCCAGAAATGCCGACCCGTTCTGTTTCTCTATATACGAGTCCCATTCTGTTTCGTCGTTCCATGTGTCGATGTACTTCCTCCCGTCTCTCTCGTTTGTTTCGTTGTTCTTTCTGGGAGAACGGGCATTAAAATTAAACGTTCAGACGGAAGGAAAAACGATAACATAATTTACTTCTCTCTATTTGTTTCGCATCGAAAAGCCTACAGCAGGAAAGCCGCCTGTTTCGCGAAGCTCGAAGGATCAAAAATGCACGCGATAACACGAAGAACGCAAGTCCCTCTTCGCATATACTATAGCTCGCAAAACACGTGCGCGACGTTTCGATTATTTTCCCGTGTGTGTCTGCACCGTCCGTCGCAAGTTCGCAAGGGCGGATCAAGTGTGGCCCTCGTCCAAACGGAAGGGCTTCACCATTTCAGCGCCACTTGCCCCAACAAGTGAACAACCCTATTTCCCCATTCCCCGGTACAGGCTACAGCCAACCGGAGATTTCCTCTGCCTAACCTTCCTGTCTTTCCTATGCCTTCATCTCTCTCGCCTTCTCTCTGGAGCTGTGTGTGACACAAGGCGCTGAAGTGTATTAACCCGGGGACGTATTCTCGAACGACCCCTTACGCGGTATACTCTCTCTTTCGCGTGACGTAGTGCTCAACCAGCCAATCGGCTCATCCAGTTTTCCTCAAGCAGCCAATCAGCGTGCGCTGAAAGGGATATCTCCGGAAGTGACGGTCCGAGAATACGCTTCCCCTGCTGTGGACTTGCACAAGCACGGGGCACATATATCCTGGGAGCACCTTGCTCTGACTATATACATGGCCTTCGCAGTGACCGCCACGATGAGCCTGGGGCATGGATTCAATATGACTCGCTACAGGGCCTTACATTGAAGTTCCCGCACGATGCGTGGTTGTACCAAATGATTTTTTTTCTCTGTTATGCCTTATAACGCAGCTCTCTCAGAATTAATGAAAGGCAACCCCGCACCTTTGAAAGAAGAACAGCTAGAAGAAATGTGGAAGGCCGTTAGCTGATAAGAATAAAGCGCACTATTGATACCATTTAGTGCGTATCAGCAGTAGTACAATTTACCAGAGAACTAGGTAGTGTGCTGAAATTAGAAAATTAGCAGGCGTAGGATGATGGCGTCAGCTGGCGCAAGACAGGGGTTATGGGAAATCGATGGGAGTGTATTTCGTCCTGGCAGTGGAGATGAAAACAGGCTGATGACGATGGTGATGCGGTGAAATGTACATTTCTTTTACAGCGCTACAGAGGCAGCGAGTCACAATCAACATCTGCGTAGCTATGTTTACCCATTACACCGAAGGCATGTTGTCTCCCTCCAGGAACAGGGCGTCCAAAAAAGTGTGCAGTACACACTGGCATACCTTAGCGCAGCCTCCGAGATCGGCGCAGCGCGCAGCCGCGGGTGATCTCGGGGGATCCTCGATATATATAGCAACGAACTTTCGGACATCGATCGGCTCTACACCGTGATCGGCAATTATTGAGACGCGGTGACGGCATCGATTTAGTGCGGTTCCCACCTCCGACGGTGCCCGACGCAATAAGCAAGCTTTTACCCGTTCCAGGCTGCATGTCTATGCCTTTTATACACATACTACACCGAGAGTCACACGCATGTGTGTCTGTCTGCCCGACGACACCCACGGATGTAACAGCGAGCTAACGAGGTCTCACTATATTGCAGCCTGGCGTTGTGGCTATCACTGCTTGATGTTGTAAAGTTATACCCACGTCCACGACGACCGGCCCCGGCCGTCCCCATCTATGATGCGAACACGCGGCAGCGATCGAAGCAAACCATTTTCTGCGGCCTAATGTACTCTGGAAACAATGACACGAAGATGTTTGCTATGCTTGTCGTAGATACAGATTTTCTTTTCGGCATAGATTAAACATATACCTGGAATGCGGCGATGCAATTTGACCGCCGCGCTCACTTGCGTAGCAGGCATGCTATAGGTATATCAATCATACCACCCTCTTTCCTTTCTTCTCTCCTCCACGGAAGGAGGAGGAAGAACAATGTAGTCAAGCGCGCTAGCTAGTGTAGGTTCAAAAGGACCGCGAGAGATATGCGGACGCAAAAAGCGATCGAAAAGGATCGATTGCTTTAGACCGGCGATTTTATAGAGTGAGGCGCATATATCAAATGCTCTCTCTCTTTCTCTTAACGGCGAAGCTTCTGCAGCCGGACATCAGCGAAATCAGCTTCTTTAAATTTTAAAGAAGGTTTCGGGGGAATATGTGATATACACGCGCACATACACACCCTCTCACTCGAGTCACATACCGGTGAATTCTATCGCGAACGCTTTGAAGAGGAGAGAAGAAAAGTGCGTGCATGCGAATTCATTATGCATGACCGCACCGGGGATCTGCGAGGCAGTCAGCTAGTGAAGTGTTGCAAGAACTTCTCCCGCGGTTCACTGCTGCACGTATAATAAATGTGGTCAGTTTTGATCGCACCGCCACATACCGCCCCCCCCCCCCCCCAGTATTCTTTGTAATTCGGCCCTCGTGTACTGTTTGTACGCCACTTCCGTTCAGGAAATTATAGATATATATATACTTCCGCTTACTCGAAGCGTGTACGTATATGACAGCGCGCTTGCCAAACGGTAGTCCTTGTGCAAACTTCCGACGAGCCTGCTGGCCAATGTCAATCGTGGCGTCCCGGCTGAGTCATTTCCAAGTTTCGTCATGCGTCTTAACTCTTGAGTCATTATTTCATACCCGATCGTATTAACCAGTCTTCGATGTTTTGTAACGGGGATGCTGGAAGTAGATATACTATATGTGCTTACGGAAACATTATTATTTCGTTTAAAAACAACTGCAAGAAAGAGAGACGTGGGAAAAAAAATGCAGGAAGCAGGTTGGCAACTGGGGGTTCAACCTGAATGTATTCACTGACATACAGTCAAGTCGACTGGCCAAAAACATTTGGGCACCGGGCCGGGCCTAACATCGTCCTCTTCTTGCGCAACCGACACTGACACAACCGCATCACCCCGTCTTTACTCCGTCATCCGCGCAACCACATCGCTCGCTTCGTCGCGCTCCGAGTCTTACTTTGTTTTTTTCTGGGCACAAGCTCGCCCAATGGAAAATTTAGCTTCTCAAGTTGCGCCTTTGGCTGGTGTCTCAGTTTCAAGTGTCACGACAACGCGACAATATTAAACGAGAACGACACAGAAAGGGACGGCCAACGTAACCTGTCCGAGAACCGCAAACGAATATTAGAGAGTTTTAGTTTAGGGGACGCAAGCGGCTTGCGCACGCAAGAACTAGGGGCCACGGTATACTGCGCATGCGTAGACACCTACGTCAGGGTCTGCGCATGCGCAGTACCGTCGCCCCTAGTACTTGCGTGCGCAAGCTGCTTGCGTCCCCTGAACTAAAACTCTCTATTGAGTGGCGCTCACTTGGCGTGCATATGATACGTTAAAAAGGACCCACGGTGCAGGCAGGTGTGCATACGCCAAGATACACGCAAATAAGAATGCCGTCCTACAGGTCAGAACCACAGGTGCGCATGCAGCCTTAGTCGGGATGCAGTTTTCGGTTCTAGTGGAAGGAAGCAGGTCGTGTAAATACCGTACTGCGTCTGTCACCATAAACTAATGTTGTAATTATTATTTCGCCAACACTCACAGACAGTACACAAAAGAGATACAGATACATCATTATCCCATCTTAGTTTATATTTGTTTTACTAGTTCAGTTATTGAGTGAACGGTTGGGATGTGGAAAGTGACTGTGCGTGTACATATTCAACCAATTGTTGAGTGTATATATAGCAGCCGTAACTTCATATCTGGATGTGTCAGTGTCATGCAAATCGTCGTGGCAAATATCCAATCCCCGATGTATACATGCACCTTCCGCACGTATGTATAGTGTGGAGCAGGGATTTGACTTCCCAGCGTTTGTGCACAGGGCATATTTTGCGTAGTCCTCGTTCTTTAGCTTTGTCTGTTCATAAATACGACGTTAGTCCTTGTGTAAGATTAAGTAATTGTTCGCAGTTTTTTGCCACGAGTGGTGGAGCGATAAATGTTGCTAGACCTACGCGACACATTAATGACTCAAAAAAGAAAAAAATAGAATGACTATACCGCTTCTCCGAACGCTTTTGTTGCCCTTTCAGTCGCCGCTGTTTGATCCGCACCGATGGCACCGGCTGTTGGAACCTCAGTGCTGACGCCCGTTATTGCAACTGGGTCGCAAGCCCCAAGGGTAGCGTAGGCCTGGCGGCCTGGGGCACACTGGAAGCATCCGAAGGTCCCAGCAAAGCATGAGGCGACTGCTAACAGAACAACTTGTTTATTCTAGCATCGCAAAGAGCGGGCGGTCAGGTCGACCGAAGTAGAGAGACGGGAGAGCACGTTACTCAACAGCAGAAATCGGAGCCTCTTTTTGGCGTCCGGGGGCAGCTGCTCTTATACTCTCGGAGTTGAGGGCAAGAGGGAAGGTCACGGGACTATACCACGTGACAGCGGCGACAGACGGACTGAGAGACACGTTGGAACAAGGAGGTGACGCATCAGACGGGCCGGCGCCGGTCAGACCTCCTCGCTTCACACTGGGGGAGCTCCTCTCCCCGGCTGCCGCGCTTTGACAAGCGTGGGCACACGCACACACACACGCACACACAAATACACGTGGCACTGAACATGCCGGGACGCGCTCGGCGGGGATGCGTAGCGGCCGCTCCGAACGGGCCAAAATGTCCGCCGCTTTGAACGAAGCCCCGGCGTCCGTTGAATCCGCGCTGGCTACACCGCGCGTCATAGGCGAAACGTAACACCGCGCTCACATGAAGATCTCGTTCTGGTATGTATACATGGGGGTCTTGCGCTGGAGTTTGAGGTATAGTAGCGGCGCCTGGTGGCGGCGCGGGAAACGACATCTGGGTCGTATTGAACCCTGGCTGTGGCGAAGCACGTTTCTAGACCGAGTTTTGCGTCGATTCGCACTTTTTTCTGCCCTGTTGCGAGCGCGAAAAGGCTCGTCACTTCTCACAGACCACGCAGACCACGCTGCGAGCTCGCCGCAGCCTATAGTTTAACTAAAACGGACTCTCCGTGTGCCGTGCGACGTAATGCCAGGAGCAGAAGGAATCGGTGACGCCGATCCGGAGAGACCTAGCCCAGCCTCGAAAAGGCGTCACCGTCATTACTTCTGCGTCGTGGGCTGCCATCCCAACATCAGATTCTACCGTTTTCCTTCAAGGCCTCACGAAGTGGAGCGTCGGGCGCGCTGCATAGCTGCAGTTCGTCGCGCTGAGTAAGCGAAACTTCGCGCCATATGCTGACTGCTTCGCCTGTCTTGAAGCTTGCTTGTTTATCTGCGTTCTAAAGTTCAGTGTTTCGCACCTACAGTCCCGACGGCAGACCGACATAGCAGCAGGCATGGCTGGTAATTCACGATTCGAGACCCGGCCACAGCGACAATTAACTATTCGACCGATGCGAAGTGGTGAAGTGACCAGGTGTGTGCAAATGAGCACAAATGGTCGGGCTCATTCGATGACAATTCACTACTCCACTACGAGCAGCACAGGTTAAGAGAGTTAAATGCGCTCATCCTTCATCTCAAGCTAGCACGTTGAGGCAGCGCAGCAAGGCAGTATTGATTGCAACAAATCGATGTTCGAGCGCTGTCATTAAAACCTACATCAAGCGAGCAGCGCACGACCTCGCGCTGCAGCGCGAGGTCGTGCGCTGCTCGCTTCTAGTGCGAGCTCATATGCGTTGCATCAGTTATTACCAGTTACTAAAAGGGACAGATGGCCGCTACTACAGCGCAGGCATAACTATTTGTTTAGCGGCGTGCAGTCAACAAAGATTGCAGGAGGTCCGCCGTTTCGCGGCATGTCGAAAGACCGCTGCCGTCGCGGCGCGTACGATCGTGCGCTCGAGCAGTTCGTACATCGCGGCGCGTACCGTCATGTGCTCGAGCAGTTCCGTACACATGATGCCTGCTTATCGCTGCTGTGGATTCATTTATAGCAAGCATTTCCTCGCGTTTGTGCGCCTGAATCTAGCAGCTAGCGCGCAAACCTTACCTGAAGTTCCACTTCGTACGCGACTCGCTTCACTTGAGATTGACACGGTGCTAAAACTTCGCCGCCTAATTCTTGAACGGTGTACACGTATTCGGCACTGCATAATTTCTTGCCTTTACGCAGCCTAGCACCCCTGAAAAAATCTTAGGCGCCCGATATTCGCTGCAGGCCGTGAAACAACACAACCGAAAGTGGCGGGTCCATATTGTAAACGTGCTTTCCGAAGCAGACGACCGAGCTTGGTATACGACCCATTTTAGCGCAGAGGGCGCTTTTTAGCACCTTTTTTCGCAGCGCCCCCTGGGCAATGCAAGAGCCCCATATGCATGCCGTTTCTGAAAGCTTTGGCCCTTCCGTAGACACCGAACGCGTACGGTTCTACAATCTCGTGAAATCTCGGGAAAGTGAAAGATATATCTTTCAAAGTGATCGTCCGATAATACCGGCGAAGCTGCTCCGGTGTTTGTGCACGAGCTGTGCCTGTCATGTATGAAACTCTACAGCACTGTGCACCACACATGTAAACAAACGGCGGTAACGTGCTATTAGGGAGCGGACGCAGCGTCGACCTGCATTGCGTACGGCATAGCTGCAGCGTTGAGAGGAAGGTGCTGCTTTATAAGGAACGGTGGCACACCGCACTATAGCCGGTGTTTCACGTTGCAAGGACGTACTCATAGCGCGATGAAGTAAAATAGGACGATAACGACCAATAAAGGCCTGATGGGTCTGTAAGTACTCTACATGCATACGCTAATACGTAAACAAGAGCTTGTAAGATGAGAAAAATCACCACATCTCGTGAGAAACATGCCCGTGTATACAATCACCTGCCCTCTTTCTTTTTCTTTTAAAGAAAGAGAAGAGTGCGGACAAGAAATGAAACAAAGGATCGCTAAGAACGTTTCTATTTGGTGCATTTTGTTTATGTAGTGTTTTTTTAGTGCAAATAATTGCCTGCCAGCGAGAATTTCTGTAGATAAGTTCTTCACATAACTTGCGACCAGCTCTCTTTGTCTTTATGTGTTCCTGTCACTGATTTTGAATATTTAAGTAAAACGCTTGTATCCAAAAGGAGGCACCATTGTCCCTATCAACTGTTCCTGAAAATTACAAGGAAACTCCTCAACTTTGGGTTGCCAGACAATCCCCGCGATTTATCCCGTGTGCGTGCGTGTGTATGTGTGAAACTGTGTAATTGCCAATCAGTTTTAAACGGCAGAACCACAAATCATCATCACATTTACTCTTCAAAATATTCATGTTGCCAGACAATGCGAGCGCATTACTTTTGTGTCGTTTATTTATTTGAGGCTGTCATTCAGTCCATTTTGGTGGCTAGTAGGAGGTTCCTTACGTTCATTTATTTTTTATTTACACTTTCGACTAACGACTATTTCAATTTGTGTTCATAGTACCGTTGTTCAAATTGTGTTTTATATACAGATATCAGGGGCGTAGCCAGGGGGGGGGGGCTAATGGGGCTTCAGCCCCCCCCCCCCCCGAAATTTTTTCGTGCTGTCCATGCACCGCCGACCAAAGCGACCCCTGGCGCCGGAAATCACTCTAAATTTTGTCTAGAATGTCTTTTTGACGCTCGAAAAGACATTTAACCGCGAAGATTGCGAACTCGGGCTGGATTTCGTGGAAACGCCCATACACCGGTAGTCACATAACGCCAAGCAGTTTCATCCGAGCACAAAGTTTCAAGGGCGCTTTGATGGTGAGCGGGCTCGCCGCGGCATCTCATTGAGGCCACGGAATCTATGGAGCGCATGGATATCAATTGCGAAACTTTATGGGTATAAATCTCATAAGCTCTTGATGTGAAACGTGCATTGACATTTCCAAAGTTGTGCTTTAAATTTTCAATTGCGGAACTTTGTGGGTTTAATGTTGTTATAAACATTTGACGCCAAAAGTCCATTGACTTTTCTAAAGTCTTACATCGGAACATACAACGAGACAAGCCACATCAACACACTAGCAGACGAATGACAAAGCACGCAGCGAGGTCCAATGATACGATGTGTTGGGGTGGTTCATTTGTGCCTCATGTCACATAAAAAATATCAACACTTTTTTAACCTATGCCAGAACATCCATGTCAAGACACTAAAGCCAGCCAAAGTAACTACGTTCTTATTTATTTTTTCTACTTTGACTTTTTTCTCGCCGAGGACACATTGTGCCTCTTCAACTTTTCTTTTTGTTCTTGCTACCCTACCCGCGGGCTGCCAGAGCGCGTATGTTTTTCTCGTATGGCCCCAACCACCGCGTGGTGCACTTCGGTGGGCGTTCGGTTTGCTCTGGCCGAGTGGATTTTCACCTGCCAGACTTTTGGAAGCTTTCTGGCTAGCAGACGAGAAAAAAACAATGGTCGCTCGCCGCCATCACTTTGGGGACTCGACGGATTGTACCACGTTCCTTGAGCGGAACCTTTCCGGAAAGTCTTGTTTCGCCGGTGTAAGATACTGAGCAGTATGCGTATGGTTCTCAGTGGCCAATCATCTCATGTTTTCGTTGTTATTAATTTCGTAGCCCCATTAGGTGCCCGATGTAGGCATTCGATTCTGGCCAACATACTTTCCTATGCGTTTTTTTTTTTTTCATTTCGGTGCCTCCGCCCCACAGAAAAAAAAAATACATTGTTGCGGCGCAGCGAATTGTCGCATGGTGAAAGTTAGATTTTGATACTTCTTTTGCGGAAAGAAATGGGCAACGGGATGCTTCAGTTGCCGGATAAGTTTATTATATTATTGTGAAAGCAATTATAAGGACACTCCAGGCGCATTCCTGCCGTCACCGTCGCCCTCATGTTTCGTATAAAGTCTAAGGGTGATAAAATCGTGACCACGCGCTGCATGCTGTATGTGCGAGTGAAAGCGTAGGCGGGGAGGTGGAATGGGTGAGCCGACGATGGTGGCTCAGTCTTGTGTGCGCAAAGGACAAAAGCGGGGAGCAAGCGCGCCGCCTTCCGTCGCGCGCAATACATCGGGGGGAGTGGATGGAATGGGGGCGGAATCTAGGATTCTGTGAATCTATGATTGTGCAACATGTTTATTTGCCTTGTTTGACGCATACATACAGTTACTTTTTTTTACATACATGGACTCATTGGAGACTTATACGTATACTTAAATATCTTGTTGCGAGGTTTTGTGTATACATGCAGTGAACTTTGTTTCCAGTGACACTTTTTTGTCCTTTATCAAGCCGTATTTTCGCACTTGTATATCCCATTGTATCTTTGCATTTCTAATGTACGAGGGCGAGTCAAATGAAAGTGCGCCTACCCTAACCGCGCAATAATGGTTCGGTTCATTATCTGCGAGGCATGCGCGTAGGAGAACGGCATGACTCATTTACAAAAATGACACGCAGGTGTGAAGATAAATGTTCTTTAATGCTCTCATACACTGGGTTGAATATGGTTGCGTCACATAATGGACACTTCAAAAGTTGAACAGCTCGGTGTCGCGAAGTTTTTGACAGCTAAAGGTGTTTCCGAAACAGAAATTAATCGCCGTATGGCTGCCGTTTACGTTGAACACGGCATTTCATTGACCACTGTGAAACGTTGGAGCAAACGGTATAAAGGACGTTGTAAAGACATTCCAAGACCGGGCCAAAACCATCGTGCAATCACCCCTCACACAATTTCAAAGGTTCATGAGCTGATGAAACAAGAACGGAGGATAAGCATCGATGAACTGGCAGACCGTCTGAACATCTGTCACGGTTCGGTTCACGCCATAATTCATGAGCTTCTCGGTTATCGGCTCTTTGGTGCGCAATGGATCCCCAAGATTTTGATCCATCGCGAGAAGACGGAGAAGTTTCGCGCTGCCTTGACTCATCTGATCGGGTATCACAATGAGGATGACGACTTCTTGTTTGCAATTGTGATCGGGGACGAACCTTGGTGCCACTACTACGAGCCTGAAACACGACGGCAAAGCTTACAGTGGAAACATTCGAATTTACCACGCCCAAAGAACGCAAAGGCCATCATTTCCGCTGGAAAGGTATTGTTGACTTTTCTTTCGGTCGTCAGGGTCCATTACTGATAGAATTTGAATAAAAGGAAAATCAGACATCCACCCGTTCGTAGCTATTGCTACAAAGGAAACCTAGAGCGGCTGCCCCGGAAAGGCGGTGGTCCCGGGTTCGTGTCCCGGACCAGGACGAATTTTTCTTCAACTATGAGGCTTTTCTTTCGAGGAACCCGTATGGGTTTCCTTTGTAGCAATAGCTACGAACGGGTGGATGTCTGATTTTCCCTTTATTCATTACTTCTCTCCATCTTGCGGGTTTCCGCAGAACTACGACAAACTGATAGAATTCGCTAAATCTTGAGAGGCTATCAATTGTTTCCGATATTGTGAAACGCCAGAACGGCAGTGTGTCGCAATCAAGAACGAACAACGTGGAAAATTGACGAATGGGGTCATCTTGTTCCACGACAATGCCTGTCCCCACGTCGCTTATGTGGTCAATACAATACTGGAAAAGTTCAAGTGGGAAACGCTGCAGCATCCGCCATACAGCTCAGACCTGTCACCTTGCGACTTCTACATTTTGGGGCAACAGAAAAAACAGCTCAAGGGAACCAGATACAGACTTTTTGAAATAGCAGCCCAAGGAGTTCTATAAGACGGGAATCACGCGACTCGTTAGTCAATGGGACAAATGTCTAAATTCTCATGAAGACTACTTTTAAATAAAGTACCCCATTGTTGGCTCACATTCATTTGACTTGCCCTCGTATATCTTGTAGAATTCCTGCTTTTTATACATGCCCTCTGTTGCGACTATGATTTGGGTGCAATTACTCACGATACACGACCGGTGACAGCTGATTCTGCATAATACATTAAAACAAATTACAGCGTCATTGAGATTTTTCACTGGCCATTGCATATATACAAGAATGTAAGCAAGGTTCTTGAATGACAAAGTTTCATTAACATATTTGTCCTCAACTTGTTCAGTTCATTGCGTTTTAATTTTTCATATCAGTGGCATGCACTGCTTTCCTGGTTTCGAACTGATATAGTTCTGAAGTTCGTGTGATATTTTCTTTACTTAAATAGACAAAAATATGGAAGCATTGATATGAGTTGTTTTGGGCAAAATTTTTGGCACATACGAGTATATTCTTTTATGAAAAAATACATATTTTATTGTTCTGACTGTGCGTAGCGTTCAAGAATTCGTTTGCAGCATCTTTGGCAATGACAATGCAGTTATTATTCAAGGATTTGATCCCTTGACAAATTGTTTAAGAGGAAGCTTTAGCTCGGGCCCAATCCGACGCGGCCTATTCAAGTACTTGTAAAACGCAGAAACGCTTTTCTTAGATAATCCTGCTAATCGCTATTATTGAAATTCGTTGCATTTGAGAGAAAAAGTTAAATCTAAGGTCTGTTGGAAACACAACTTCAATTTAGGGCCTGAATTTTGTTTAAAATATTTTGAAAAATTCGAAAGTTTGAAAAAATAGAAGCATGACGTTTACAAACTAATAGCTATGCTTGAAGAACAGACATTGTGGTTCTGTAAACGGCATCTATTATAACAGTCAAAGCGGACAAGTTTGCTATGTCAAATTGTATCTTACGTGAATTGGTTACGTTGTGTACAAGGGTTCTGCACAAGCCGTATTTGCACAATACTACATTTTTTTGAGATTCATGTGTACCATATCCATTTTGTCCGCTGTAGATGTACTATTAGATGCAATTCACAGAATTGTGATATCGTTTTTCATTGTTGAGTCACGGAGTTTTAAACTTGATAGTATCGTTTTCTGGAAATTTTCGATTTGGCCAATTTTTAATAAATAATTGACCACCTAAATTAAAAAGTCGAAACCAGTAATCACTCGAATTAAACTGTTTCTTTTAAATGCAACAAACCTCCTCAAATTTGGTGAAGTGGTTGCAGGGAAAAACGAATTCCCCTTCTACATGTATTTAAATAGAAGCACCCGAGCTAAAGCTTCCTCGAACAAAATTTCTGGCTACGCCACTGGCCCCATGTATACATACATACATACATACATACATATATATATATATATATATATATATATATATATATATATATATATATATACATATATATATATATATATATATATATATATATATATATATATATATATATATATATATATATATATATATATATATATATATATATATACACGTGGGGCCAGTGGCGTAGCCCCCCCCCCCCCCGAACAAAATTTCTGGCTACGCCACTGACAGATATATAGTTTTGTTCAATTTCGAAAGTAAAATAATTAATTGAACGTAGTATATCTGGTAATAAACTTCATACTACCTCAGCTGCAGCGTCGCCACAGGACGCGCCAACGTCAGAGTGCTGCTGAAACAGAGAGAGAGAGAGAGAGAGAGAGAGAGAGAGAGAGTACTGGGCAAGATAGAAGCTGAGTAAAAATCAGTGGGGAAGAATGTTTTTTAATGCACGGCCTAGGCTGCTTTCCCAAACAGAGCCCCATCCCGTTTTCAACACTGGGCGTGGCGAAACGCCTCGTTCGTCTGTCGGTCAGTCAGGCGACCACGATATATATATCCTCCACGATTTGTGAGGAAGAAACCGCAAGAGCGCGCGCTTCTTGTTACATCCATCGCTTTCGTCAAGTATAGTATAGCAGCGTCCCCGCTCAACACAAGTTCCGCTTCTTTACGCAAAGCTCCATCCAACACACGCGCGCCGCCTGTCCGGTGCGATCGAATCCGATATATAAACGAAGGAAGAACCGCGCGATTATTGGGCTCTCACAATCGAAATGTTCACGACGCTGTGACAAAAAGGTCAGTCGGCGGCGTCACACGCGGAAAGCGGTGGCCGCCTGCGTCAACAGCGCCGGGGGCCTACGTGCCGCGCGCGAGTGCAGCCCAGGCAGCAGCAGCAGCAGCCGCCACCAAACCGCGCTCAGGCGGCAAAAGCCCCCCCACTCCCCACATCCTCCCCCCTTACGGGCGACCTTCCGCTGCTCCGTTCTCGCGCTGGAAGTCGCTGGCGGCACGCTTTCGCCCGGATCGCGTGCTGTCCGGGTTTGGAGATACAGCCGCGCTCCAGCGGTAGAGCATAGAGAAAGAAATTGGTAGAGCAGCAGCAGCAGCCAAACACTCGGTAGTCGGACCACCGGTCATCGACAAGCCAGTTCGAGATATAAGCTCGTTCTCTCGGAAACGCAGACGACCGACAGATGACGAAGGAGCTCCCGTTCCAGGCGCCGCACCCCGTAGGTATTAACACGTCACATTTCTGAAACGCTTGGGAGTCTATCTCGTTCAACTATCACTGCGCGGCTGCTGGTTCGTATCAGCGTAAAACAATATCTAGAGCGAGCCAAACGAGCCTGCAGCATTATCTGCATTCTATTAAAGAGCTTTCTTTCTCTCTCTCTCTCTAGAGCAAGCGTAATACACACGAGAGACGCAGGACGAATGCCTACATCAGCCACACTTACGGTCAGCTTCTTTATCTGCCGTTCAAGGCAGTCATGCCCCCAGAGGGCGCAGGCTTAGCCAAAAGGCTCGCGTCAGGCGCACTTCCTACAAATGGTGAACCCGCCTGTTGTCGTCGATTTCACGCACAGGTGTTCTTGTAAGCGAACAACAGCCTTTCACAGACTATGCTATCTAAATTTGCCAGTCGGAGACGCGCCCGTTCATGCAATACAAAGCAACCAGCGCTGTAGCTGCGAATTCGCCTACGTAGGAGCGGGGTTTACACCGAAGCATTCGCTTCCGCTCATTTCAGACCGCGCACGCCTACGCAACCCATACGATGCACACGCTACTGCAGCTGCACGGAGCCGCTGCTTCGTTAAAACGGTGCAGCACCGGTGTAAGGTGAGGCTGGCGCAAAACTGAATTCTCGGCGAGGCGAATTCAGAAAATCTGCCAGCACTGACTAACTTGTGAATGGTCGGAGTTCAAACCCCGACCTATTGCATGAACTGGCGAAAAGATGGCTAAATAACGAAATGTTCTCCAGTACGAAACCAGCCTCGCAAATCTGCTTTTACGGATTAGCCTGACGCCAACCATATATAGCGTGAAAGCAAATGCCGCTTCCACGCGGCACGCAAACGCTGCTATCTTGTAAAAAAAAGTCGCAGTGGCTTCAGTTATGAATCGCACACACGACCTTGGGATCTGTAAGCCAACTTCCGTATGATACGGCTTGCCGCAATGGAGCGCAGCTGAGCGGTTTGCGGACTCCATGGAGGAGAAAGAAAACGTTTAGAAGCAAAATGAGGTCATGTGGGTATTTCGCCACGAATTCGGCGATAATATTCTGCGATCCGTTTTATGCATTGCAGCTTTCCTACAAGCGCGCTGGATTGTCCATACACAGGTAAACCGAGGATTAATATTAGCACCCGGGATTAGGAGTATAATGAAACCTGCAGCAACGTTTTAATTATTCATTTATTTTCCAGAAGTCGGAGAGGGGAATGAACAGAGGCGTTGCCGAAAACATTGGTGGGAGAGATAACAGCTGCGAAAACTGAGACTAACGAGTCCCGCTCGCCCCGCGAAAGAGAGCATCTATTCAGGGCGCAGCTGAAGCGTCTCGGGTGATACACACCGCGCGTGGCCGGGGTCCGCCAGGCCCGTTCAGCGGACCGAAGCGAGCACGGCGACGACACACGAAGGCCACGAACACCAAAGCCGTTGCTGCGCTGATCATCACCAGCAGCTCGCTCGCCCCGCCCGATAATCGCGGCCGCCGTGCCACATACGACGCGGCGAGGGCAAGCGAGAGTGAGAGAGAGGGATACGAAACAAGCAGGGATGTTTATTGTCTTCGCACGGTTGCGACGATGCGATACCTGCACCGAAACGTAGATCGTTTATTTATAGACATTTTTTTTTTTCGTCGACCAATTGAGACAATCGGCATATGGCTCTTGAACGCTTCCACAGTTGGGTCGTGACCAGACTACTTGGCCGCGTCTCCACAGCATTAGCAGGACGAGGTGGCATTACAATATCAAATGCGGGAAAGCCGTTAGCTCCCAGGTTTGGTCCACGGTCACGGGGTCCAGCTGAGCTTGAAACACGATAGGCATCGAGTAAAATCACGAGAACGCGCTGCCTACGTTGCACTTCTTGAGGAGCGCCCAGTTGAGGCGACCACGGCAACTACGCACACTTTTTCTTTTTTTTTTTCGCTTTGTCCTCCCATTGGCCTCTTTCCTCACCGACATCAACGACACACCCTTTCCCATATCCCGCTACGGAGACTACGTTTGCCCTTTCCCTCTCCCTATGTTGCAACCGCGTCCACACTGAGCCTTATCAAGTTAAAACACAAATTTACACTCACCGCGACTGCGCATCGAGCTCTAATTTCAACTACTGTACACAAATACGAATGGCAGTTTACGTTATTGTAGTGTTAAATACGGGAATGGCTTATCTGATAGAAATTTTCGACCGTCGCCGCCGCCGCCTCGTAAAAATGTCTGCCATCTTGGCTGTGCCGCGGCGGCTGGCTGGTCACTTTACCCGGCGGATGGCGCCCCCGGTAATCCAGAACAACGCACGAAGCCGGCGCAATCGCAGGTGTCCTTCCCGAGTAGAATAATACTGGCGAGGCACTTGAATACAATCGCGCAGAGACAAAATTCCACGCACCATTGAGAGCTGCTTAAATGGCCACCATCGCAAGAAACGCGAACAAATCGCAGCTTCCTCATCCTCAGCGCGTTTGTGTTCTTGCGCAGTGAAATTGCAATAAAGCTAGCCAATGTTTACTGATTGTGCATAATAAAACTCTTGAGTGTACAATTATTTTGAATATGGCATAATAAAGTGGGCTAAAGCTTTCAACAATCAAATATTGCGCACCGTTTTATTGGAACTACTTTTCGCAGCGGCGGCGGTGCGGTGACAAAACCTACCAAACTAGACAACGAACGAGGCGCATGAGTATTTCTGCGCCGCGCGTCGGGCAGTGCGGATCGTGTGGCTGGTGCGAGGTAGGCCTGTATCGGCATCGATTTTTGTTTTGCTCATCTGTTCAGATGACTGCGGACTTTTCATTTCCGGATTCGAACGTGTTAGATGTGAGCATTTTTTGAGCGTGTCATGGGCGAAGTACAAACGCCTTGCGAAGACCTTGTCGTTGGGGGCGCTCGGGCGACTGACGGCGAGCAGACAACCGGAAACGAGCCCTCTGCCGGAAGTTGCCCGGAACATGTGGCTCCACCAAGTGACGTGCAGGAGAACCGCGGTGACGCCGTCGATGCCGAAGAGCGACGCCAGGAGAACGAAGCCGAAGCTTCGGCTGGCGGACCCACGAAGCTCGTTCGTTCCAACTCGTGCGGTGGAAAGAAAAGGAAGAACCGCCGTGGGAAGAGCAAGAAGCGCAAGTGGAAGCCCTACTACAAGCTTTCGTGGGAGGAACGCCGCGAACTGGAGGAACGTGAGGCGCGTCGGGCCAACCGCCTTCGTCAGCGAATGTTCGCTCACGGCCAGCCCGTGGCGCCGTACAACACGACGCAGTTTCTCATGGAGGACCACTGCGTCCAGGAGCCGGACTACGAGAGCATGAACGGCGTGCACCACCGGCACCGCGAGAACAGCATCAACGACAGCGTGGACTCCTCGGACGAGTTCTACAGCTCGCCCGAAGACGAAGAGGACTTCCTGCAGAAGCAATTCAGCGAGGCCTACGAGGACGTTCACGCCGAGCGGCTCAACTCGATGAACAAGTCGGAGCTCGTCCAGGAGTACCTGCTGTTGGAGGAGCGCGTGGAGGAACTGGAACACAAGCTGAAGGCCGCGCGTGCGGCTCGTGCCGATGCACAGACTCAGACGGGCGCCGAAGCGCGACCGCCGGTGACGGACTCGGACGAGCAGGCGCAGCAGAAGATGGCCGTGTTTCGCGACGAGATCCGTAAGCTTGCTGACGAGAACGCTCTAGTGCGGGCGCACAACCGGGCGCTTCGCGAGGCGCTGGACCCGAGTCCGGCCGACCTGTCGGCCTCGTGATTGACGTTCGCGGTTGTTTCTCCCGGTGTGTACATAGAGCACTTTCCCACTTCTCTCATTGTTCTCTTTTTTTTTCGTTTTTTTTCTTCAGATGAAAAAAAAATATCTGATCGCACTCATAAACATCTCCGCGCGCACCTTGTCTGAACACAGGCCTCTGTCTTTCTCTTTCCTCCTGTGGAGCCGTGCGGGCAGGAGCGCTTTACAGGGGCACTGCTGGCGGTCTCTCGGGAAGGATTTTTCTTGTTTGTTTTGTTGCCAAGCTGGCACTCGTCGGCGTCTGTTCGTTGTCCTTTGCTGTGTGCTTCACGTCTCGCAGCAGTGGAGAAATGCGTTCTCGTTGGTTAGGGCTGTGACATACTGAGACCAGGGACTCACGCAGCCCATTACGTGTTTCATTTTTTTTTTTTGCTGTTTTTCGCTATGTCCACGCGACGACTACCTGCGCACCTGTCCTCCATTACTGGTGTTTTTCTCTTTTTTGCCTGCTGCTCGCTATCGTGTTTATTTATTTATTTATTATTATGCGTTGACCTGCGATTACCGTTGTGCCTAGTTGCATATGTTGATGGCGATGGACCTTCAAAACACGGCAAGTACATGCAATCGAGGATGGGCCAAGGTTCGGGTGGTTGCACGCACAGATAACTTCACGGAAATAAACTTGGAAAGATTTAACTGTGCGTAAATTTGCAATTGAGAGATGGCACCAGATTAATTGGCGATTATATTTCTAAAAATATAAACTAAGGAGTCGTAGCAGAACTTGGAATGGAAGCAATGAAAAAATATTGTAACTGTAAGGAAAGTAAGAATTATGCCACGCTTTGTTGCTTTCGTAAATGCGCGCACAGCGTCAAACGCACTTAAACGTAGTGTTGAGGCCTCGAAGTAGTGCAATATCAGAAAAAAAAAATTAAAATCAAGCCACGTTTACTAGCTCGCGCTTCAAGAAACGTCTTTGTATAACAAACCGGTGACGAATTAAGAAAAAAAGAATGATCGTATGTAGAAGTTGAATTTGATTAGGGAAGTAGCGAGCATTAGTGCTTTGTTGGGCTTCGAACCGACAGTACGCACGAGTTATTATTTTCGAGTGAAAGAGGAGCAATCATCATTGGTAACACGGGCAGTATGCCTAACGAACAAATATGATTGGTGTTGCAGTTTAATGCAAAAACCAGTACTGGTACGGCGGCCAGTAATGGTGAAGCAGCACATGACAAAGGGACTTGGGAGTAAAAATATATACACGTATATATCGGCGGAAAAGTATGCGACGACCAAAGATTTCGCTCGTGTTTAGGAGAGCTAGATGTATATGGTCTCCTCGACCGCGAACCACTATCTTCTTCTTGTCATAGCTAGTGTCCACGTAGGTCAACAGTCCTGACAAACTCTTGCAGGTCACTTTAAAGCTTCGGCAGGAACGAGCCTTCGGCGCGGAAAGTGTGCGAGGCGGCGATTTATATAATGGTTGGAGAACGTTGCTCTACAATCCAGACCGAAGACGGTAAGCTTGGACATCCAAGTTCAGCTGTATACATCAAAGTCGAAACTACTCAAACAGGGTCATGAACTCCGGGCGCCTTTTAAATATGTGCTAGCCTTGCGAGACGTTAACGGAAGTTCGTTGTCCAAAGCCAGACGAACATGGCCTCGCAATTGCGTTCAATGCAACTCGTGTTGTTAGACGAAAGAAAAAAGAGAATGGAGGGGAAGAGTTAGGTTAGGTAACGTCGTGGTAGTAAATAAGAGTTGTTCGTTCTCCTCCTCGTCGGCTAATGCGCTGCTCTGCTGAGCATCCTTTCGCTGGTGAGAACGTGCTTATCGCGCGGGTATCGTTCATATCTGGGGAATTCGCTCGCGAGCGATTTGGACGCGGTTTCGGTGATCTGCCGCTGCTGTGAATTTAGGTTGGTAATAATTATCGTTTGGTACTACTGCGAGCGATAGCAATTACATGGACACTTCAACCGCATTTTTGCCGTCGTTGTCATCGTCGTGATGTTCCGTGTAAAGTCCAAGGGTGATAACACCGTAGCCGCGCGTCGTATGCAGTATGTGTGAGTGAAAGCACGCAAGAGAAGCCGACGATCGTGGCTCGATTGGAGCGCAGGAAGGAGAAAGCGAAGAGCGAACGCGCCGTGTTCCGTCGCGCGAGAAGCCGTGGGGCATGGGAGGGAGGCGGGGGAAGCAGGGATTGGGGCCGGCGTTGTGCTCCAGCACCTACTGCGCATTTCGCAACCGGGCGCCAGGGGAACTGACGATCGCGACTCAATCTCGCGCGCCATATTGTGTATGGAGGAAAGCGGAGAGAAAGTACGGGAGGGGGGAGCTTCGACTCCGCCAACAAGTGCGTGCTTCGCACGGTCGCGTGCGGTGTATCTTGAAAGGGATCTGCAGACGCCTCAATATACGTTTGTGCGCCCTCAGTGTTCACGCTGCTCTTGCGTTGAAGCGATTGACCGCCCGGAGGTCACTTCGCTCGCTACTGCTGCCTCGCTTGCTCGCACCAGCGAGCAGCGTTCTGACAGCGAGTGTCCGCGCTTGCGCGCGCGATGTGTTCATGTTTGCTTATGCGCGCTGCCACCGTGCTTGTCAATTGAGTTAGTAAGCGAATGTTTCTAAGTTTATACGGCCGATAATACAAGTGTTGCTATAGCAATCGACGCTTCACCTTTCGGGCGAAATTGCAATTTTTTTCTCGCCTGCTGGGATCGGTTAGCCAGAGTCGGAGATAGTCGCCGTCACGCGGGCTCCGTCTACCTTTGGCAATGTCACTTTGTGCAGCATGCCTGTCTGTCCGCGACCATACATCCTCATCACAGAACACGGGCGGGCGAGAGGGGCTGTCGGGGAGTTCCTGACCGTCGTTTACGCGCAGGGTCCGCGCACAGCCATGAAATCGGAGTGACCTCTTCAGACGCGCGCAAGTCTTTGTTCTTCGGACATCTTCCACGCGGCGATAATTATCGTTTCGAGTTTCTCATGTTGTTTTTCCCCCGCTCCGCGTCCCGGGACAAAGAGAATGCGAAATAGCTTTTTCGGCGCACGCGTGCGTGCGAAGAGGCTTTAGCGCGTCGCTCTGCGCATGCTCAGGTTTAATAGAGCAAGGCGAGTCGAGGGAGGGGGGGGGGGGGGGGTTGGCAGGAGGCGCACAGCAGGGCGCGGCTCCGTTACGGTGAGTAGTTTGTTTTATTCATTCATCGCAGAAGAGCCGAGACCTCGGGGCCTTATATACTTAGAGCTTTCCCTCTCAATACCTCCCGAGAGACGGTGCCTCGTTTTGAATTCGTTTATTTGTTTATATTACCCTCAAGGCCATCGGGCATTATTGAGAGGCGCGGACAGATCAACAAGGAATAAAAGGAACGCGGGGGAGTTGAAGTATACCGCTGTGCTGGCTCACCAACAACATGGCGCCTAAGATGACGTCATTGCAAGCCACCTTATATACATCACGCAACAGTTTGCCGTGGTGGACATGCGCTGACGACGATTGAGGACGCCGTCGTATGACGGGTGAAAACCGCGTTGAAAGCTGGAAAATAAGTAGAAGCGTGACATCACGGAGGACACACACACACACACACACACACACACACACACACACACACACACATATATATATATATATATATATATATATTTATGCGTACTGCGTGTCAGTTCACGCTGCTTTAAAATGTACCCCCGCGCGGTGTTGTTTGGAAACAAATTTGATGCTTTTTTTTCAAAAATATAAAAATATATATAGGTAAAGCATCCGGCTTAATAAGGAAAAGAGCTTGGTGGCGCAACCTACCGCCCCGTATTAAAGGGGACGCTCCTAGCATCCGTCCATCCATCCACACCTGTGTGCAATCCTCACGTTGAGCGTATAATGCAGAGTAACAACGAGTAAGAATGAAGTCTCCTGTTCACACTTTTGTGACTCGCTGCATGCATGCACAGGAAATGTTTTGTATCGGCACGCCGTACTCGTATACATAAAATATACCTGGCGTAACTGTTGAAGCGAATAGCTTTTCGGGTCGGACTCGGCACGGAAAGAGTTCCTTCGCTCTCCCTTTCTTTCGCTCGCTTGTCCTTTCGTTCGTTCGAGCTATTCGCTTACGTCGACAGTCATCGTCGATTGTTCTTTTTTTTCTGCACATTTTGCACCGAAGCTGTTAGTCGTGTTTGGTCGATACTTTTCGTGGACTCGATCGTGCTCACCCCAAAACAGTACCGCCACCTAGCGGCCGCCGCTACTCAGGCAGACCTCAAACGGCAACTGGAAAATGGCTTTGTCTTTGAGTTTCCGCATAATAAAATTATCTTTTTTTTCGTATATTGGAATTACAGTCCGAAGCCATCGTGTCTGCAGCTTGTATGCATGTCGTACATTACGAATTTTCGGACGCAATTTGGCTTGAAAAATTCAAATAGTTAAATAAGGCGCTTGCGCTTGGTGGACGGCCTAGAAGAATGAAGATATATGCTGCACTTCCGCACACGTGCGTGTGAGTGCGTTGAATTGAATTATGTGGCTTTAAGCTCATGGACGCCGCGCCTCCGGGTAGGCCTAGGCAAGTCCTCTTCCCGTCTGACAACGGTACGTGCCAAAACCACTTCCTGATTACGAGGCAGGCCGTAGTGGAGAACTTCGGAAATTTCGACCACCTGGGGTTCTTTAACGTGCACCTAAATCTAAGTACACGGTTGTTTTCGCATTTCGCCCCCGTCGAAATGCGGCCGCCGTGGCCGGGATTCGAACCCGCAACCTCGTGCTCATAGCTTAACACCGTAACCACTGAGCAACCACGGCGGTTCGTGTGCGCGTGACGGACGTCGCTTGCGGTGGTGGTACTGGTCTAACGTAGGCAGCAGCTTCGCTGTGCAACTTTGACAGGGTGGAGTGGAGGCGGATTTTTCTTTTTCTTTAATCTGAACAGAGCTTTTTTTTTTTATGCCGCCGGCGGCAATTAACTAACGCTCTTCTGCTCCTCGAGCTAGACTGCTCGAGGAGGTGGACGTTACTTCCAAGATAGTTCGACATCGGTAATCAACGAATTAACGAACATCTAGTAATTAACTTCTTGGGCTCACGTTATGGAATTTGCGAATTGGAATCGGCGAGTCCGCGAGATGTGTATCCACTTTCGCAACATGTTCGAGATGTCCGCTGCCTTTAAACTTGCAAAGCTTTTAAACCTATAAAAGAAAGGCCGTTTCGTTAAAAAAAATGTAATAAGTGGAAGAACAGTGGCTTTTGCAGTAAGTTCAAAGGCGAGAATCTCAAGACTGGTGCTGCAGTGTTCTTGCTCCGAGTAGATGGGCCGCCCGCGGTGATCTCAACAGCTTGTGTATTGATTGCCCAGAAAAGTTAAATAGCGATATTTTGTTCCAATCAGCCAACGCTTGCTGCGACTTCTCGTGTATCCAGATCCTCGAGAGACGTGTACATCAGAATTGCGCCATCTGCGGAAGTTGCCGCGGGTGGAATGAAGAAGGCTTGCACGCATTACTATGCCTTATGATGCATATGACAACCCGTGCGCTAATAGAAGAAAAAAGTACTACGTATCTGTCACAGTTCGTGTATCCCAGCTAAAAAAAAAGGACATTAAAGAATAACAGTGAAAGATACGATTAAAAGACCTATATAAGACCTACATTAGACGAATAAGGCCTATATAACGCCTCACGACCGGACATCGTTGTTCCAAAAGATTGCATCTCGCAACGAATTTTTTTTTTATCATTCTGTCTTCTTTGAACACCTTGGCCATACGTTAGCTGGAACATAGTAACTATAACTCCAGGTACGCAACCGCTGGGCTGGCCGCCGTTCCCCTGCGCTTTTATACCGCAGATACCCATTTATGGGTCTCGACACGCTCCGAAATAACGCACCCGCTTATGCAGGCAACGTGCCGCGAGCGACGGTTGACGTGCAAAATTATGCGAGTCGGCTACACCGCAGTGCTTCAATCCGACCGTGCGCTCTCGTCCACAGAGTACGTTTCATAATGGGGTCACGGATGGAAACTCGTGTACCAAAGACGTTGGTCACTAGCACAACTAGAATCACGCCCTCTCGCTTTTTTTTTCTTTTTTTGCTTTGTTTTGAGGCCTGACACGGACCAAAAACTTCACTGTGAGATAATTTACACCCTTTAAGGTCAATAACTGAGTCTGTAACTCGTATACCCTCACACCCAAAAAGGGTGTAAGGGTCTGAGTTGTAGACACATTCACACCCTCATCATCATCATCATTATCAGCCTAGTTAGGCCCACTGCAGGGCAAAGGCTTCTCCCATACTACTCCAATTACCCCGGTCATGTACTAATTGTGCCCATGTTGTCCCTTCAAACGTCTTAATGTCATCCGCCCACCTAACTTTCTGCCGCCCCCTGCTACGCTTCCCTTCCCTTGGAATCCAGTTCGTAGCCCTTAATGACCATCGGTTATCTTCCCTCCTCATTACATGTCCGGCCCATGCCCATTTCTTTTTCTTGATTTCAACTAAGATGTCATTTACCCGCGTTTGTTCCCTCACCCAATCTCCTCTTTTCTTATCCCTTAACGTTACACCCATCATTCTTCTTTCCATAGCTCGTTGCGTCGTCCTCAATTTCAGCAGAACCCTTTTCGTGAGCCTCCAGGTTTCTGCCCCATGTGTGAGTACTGGTAAGACACAGCTATTATACACTTTTCTCTTGAGGGATAATGGCAACCTGCTGATCATGATTTGAGAATGCCTGCCAAACGCAGCCCAGCCCATTCTTATTCTTCTGGTTATTTCAGTCTCATGATCCGGATCCGTGGTCACTACCTGCCTTAAGTAGATGTATTCCCTTACCACTTCCAGTGCCTCGCTACCTATCGTAAACTGCTGTTCTCTTCCGAGACTGTTAAACATTACTTTAGTTTTCTGCAGATTAATTTTCAGACCAACCCTTCTGCTTTGCCTCTCCGGGTCAGTGAGCATGCAATGCAATTGGTCTCCTGAGTTACTAAGCAAGGCAATATCATCAGCGAATCGCAAGTTACTAAGGTATTCTCCATCAACTTTTATCCCCAATTCTTCCCACTCCAGGTCTCTGAATACCTCCTGTAAACATGCTGTGAATAGCATTGGAGAGATCGTATCTCCCTGTCTGACGCCTTTCTTTATTGGGATTTTGTTGCTTTCTTTGTGGAGGACTACGGTGGCTGTGGAGCCGCTATAGATATCTTCCAGTATTTGTACATATGGCTCATCTACACCCTGATTCCGTAATGCCTCCATGAGTGCTGAGGTTTCGACTGAATCAAACGCTTTCTCGTAATCAATGAAAGCTATAAATAAGGGTTGGTGATATTCTGCACATTTCTCTATCACTTGATTGATAGTGTGAATATGGTCTATTGTTGAGTGGCCTTTACGGAATCCTGCCTGGTCCTTTGGTTGACAGAAGTCTAAGGTGTTCCTGATTCTATTTGCGATTACCTTAGTAAATACTTTGTTGGCAACGGACAGTAAGCTGATCGGTCTATAATTTTTCAATTATTTGGCGTCCCCTTTCTTATGGATTAGGATTATGTTAGCGTTCTTCCAAGATTCCGGTGCGTTCGAGGTTCATTCACACCCTCATTGACTTCTAAAAGTGCGTATTATGTTTACAGCGCTGCGGCAGCTGCACTCTGTATTATGGACGATATCGCCGCACTCGTGCTTAGACTTAGCGACGCTCGCAATACGGGCGATTCGTATAGAGGCCGGTCTCTCGACGCTAGTGGTGGTGATAGGCCTCTGTGTTTCTTTTTTTTGCAAGACGCATATAGCCGGCTCCAAGGCCGCACGCACCTCGTCACGCATGCGCACCGACGGGTGGCTGCATGCAGCGCTCTGTGAACACATGGCATGAAAATGATGGTGTCTACTTAATTTTATTGGCCATAAGATACTTTGAAGTTCGATGCCTTGTTAACGCGATATTCACGGACATCTAGAATCAATAATAAACGAAGAAAAGCAGGGAGAGCTAATAATAATAATAATAATAATAATAATAATAATAATAATAATAATAATAATAATAATAATAATAATAATAATAATAATAATAATAATAATAATAATAATAATAATAATAATAATAATAACGAGATAGTCCACGGTGAGATTCGTGGGTTCGCTTGTTTATCCACTTACAAATTTCGCCAAAGCTGCGCTCTAACCGTGAAAATCCGGTACACAGGCACTGTTTCGATTATGAAGTTCGCGTTAACACACCGGCACGTGACAAAATCGTATCTCAGTGGCAAGGATATGGTGGTGAAAAAAATACAGATCCCACAAATATTTTCTTGAAATTTAATGAAATTAAAACGTTCTTTTTGATTACGGCAAGACGGACAACAAATTCTTTTGGGGAAATGACAGAAAAACGAGATAACAGAAAACAGAAGAGGACCGTAAGGATATGTTACAAAAATTGCCATATTATTACTGCTTTTCTCACATTTTTCTCTTTTCTTTTTTTCTTTCTTTCTTACTTTTTTTTTATTGTTCGATTAGATGCGCAGATACTGGAAAACACCATAAGAAGCGTTTGCGCCATCCGGGGCGTATCTTGCCCTGCTTGCATTTTCCTATCTTTAACGCTACGTGCCGTGTTCGTACTTCAAAGCTATGTCACGCGTTATCAGCGTGACATAACATCCTTGACTAAAATTTTATGAAATTAAAGCATTCTTTTTGATTACGGCAAGACGGACAACAAATTCTTATGGGGAAATGACAGAAAAACAAGATAACAGAAAACAGAAGAGGACCGTAAGGATATGTTACAAAAATTGCCATATTATTACTGCTTCTCGCACTTTTTTTTCTCTCTTTTCTTTCGATTCTTTTATTTTTCTTTTCCTTTTTTTTTTGAGTGTTCGGTTAGATGCGCAGGTCAGCGCCTCTATTCACGCGGAGACAGCAACCACCTCTCTGTTTCCTGTCGTCAAAAGGTTTGTTTGTTTGTTTGTTTGTTTGTTTGTTTGTTTGTTTGTTTGTTTGTTTGTTTGAATAGAGAAAATACAGAGAAATCAGCTTGGACCGATGAAGTCTATTCTTCGAAAACTCTATTTTCGTTGATTTCGGGATAAGATGTTGATTATGAGAAAAGAAAATTAAGATGAAAGTACCGTTCTTTTTTTTTTCTTTAATTTCGCACCGGTACCCGATCGCTGGTCCGTCAGTGTAACGCCGCAGATTCCAAATTATTATTTATTTATTGTTATTACTATATTAGGGCTTTTAGTAGGGCTAGGCGAATATTCGAAGTTTCGAATACGAACACTAACCGTTTGTACTGATGTTCGAAAAGAAACTGTCACGCTAACGATGTTCTACGAGGCTGGTGTGCTATACAACGATAACATATGAATTTGAGTACAGTTCAGTTTAGTGCAGAGTATACACAGCAAAATTTCAGTACAGCAAAAAATAAAAATTATAAATAAATAAATAAAACACAAGATATAATGCCTCGTTCTGTATTCTCCTGTCAATTATCGACGCACTTCAAGGGGGGGGGGGGGCGCTATTCATCGTCCGTGACGACAGGATGCTCCACAGATCAAATTAGTGTCACTATTTACTAAATCGATTATATTGTCGGTGTATTTGAGCATTTACGAAATGCTCAAACCATTTTCGTAGAGTTCCGCGTGCGTCCGACTTTATTTCCGACATGAATATTGCACGTCATCGCGTCCAAACTGCCGCCGTAGCCCAGCGGCTATGTCGTTTGCGCTGCTGAGCTCGAGGTCAGGGGTTCGATCCCGTCCACGGCAGCCGCATTCCAACGGGGGCTGAATGCAAAAAATGCCTAGGTGTCCTTAGCTATCGCCTAGGAGACGCAAAGGCGAAAGCCTTGTAAAGCCTGACGTATATAGCTTTTCTTTCGAGGAACCCGTATGGGTTTACTTTGTAGCACTTAGCTACGCTTGGCTGGATGTCTCGTTTTCCCTTTATTTATCACTTCTCTCCACCTTGCGGGTTTCCGTAGAACTATTACTTTAAACTCTTGCCTTTGCACCTGAAGTTGTTGATAAATTCGACTTCGCCTGCATGCCATCTGCTATAGCCGTCTGGTTAGCTCAGAAGGTAGAGCGGCTGCCCCGGAAAGGCGGTGGTCCCGGGTTCGAGTTTCGGACCAGGACGAATTTTTCTTCAACTGCGAAGCTTTTCTTTCGAGGAACCCGTATGGGTTTCCTTTGCAGCACTTAGCTACGCTTGGGTGGATGTCTCATTTTCCCTTTATTAACTTGTAAAGCCTACTGTAATTCACCTCAACCACCTTAATCCTCATTAACCCACCTTAATACCACTTAAACCACCTTAACCCTCTGCAGTACACCCTTATCCGTTTTAATATACATTAATCTACAGTAACAAAGTCAATAATTAATCATCAATTAAGTGTGTTGATCATTAATCGTCTCTTATACACGGCTGAACATGCTTTGGTTCGCTTCTGGCCTTCCTTGAGTCACGTGATATTTTCTGTACCTCACAACACGACCTTGCAACATAAAGCTTTAAGGCTTTCGCCCTAAAAAAAAGATAGAAAAACGCGCCCCCTGTATTGCGCATTGGGCGCACGTTAAAGAACGCCACGTGGTCGAAATTAATCCAGAGTCCCCCCCTCATAGCCCATTGTGAAGTTTGGGGACGTTAAACCCCACAGTTTAAGAAAAGAAGGAAGGAAAGAAAATGAACGCCAGGCAGGCGGTGTTAGCAGCGTGCCGAAATGACGTCTCGTCTCCCGCGTGGCTCCAAGCAAAGGCGGCGAAGATGCAGCGTGCTGCTGCTGCACGAGTGGACGGAAAGCTATAAAACATTCGGTGCGTTCGGCTCCAGGGAGGCGCTCCCCGCGAAATACGCATAGACGTCGACTACAATGACGTTAGGCTCCCGCGCGCCAGCTTCGCGGGAGCCGCCGAAACGTCCTTTTATTAGCTTTGCATGGCGGCCGACGCTATGGCTTTTCTTCTTCTTTTCTTTCCTCTCTCTCTCTTTTTCTAGGCCTTTGTCCGACTGGGAAGTAGCGCTCAGCGGAGCCGAGCCCGAAAGGTCGGCTGCACCAGGCTTCGCAACGCTGCACGCAACTGGGCCAGAAACGAGGCATCCGGGACGGCGGCGTCTGTTTGGCGCGCTCTCTCTCTGCTCTGACGGCATTTCGTTTTCTTTTCCGAAGGCAGACGGACGGTGCGCGAGCGCATTATCTTTCTTTCTTTCTTTCTTTCTTTCTTTCTTTCTTTCTTTACTTATTTATTCATTTGTTTGTTCACGCTTTTAGCCTAAAAAGTCACGAGCATATATTATTTGTAAATGACCGCCCATCCCACTTACTAGGGGAATGTGTCCCATGCGCAGACGGCACAAATGCACTTACAGCAGCTGATAATGAGGAAGACCTACATAAGAACGCTAATCGAACTCGCAGCCGGCTTTCTTAATGGCTGTCGAAATAAAATAATTATAAACTTTTTCCTAAAGTAATATCGTATTTTTTTTTTTACTCACCGGTCACTGAGAGTGGAAAATTGCCTTTTCATGTAGTAGCTCTCTAGAAAGCTAACCATGCAATTTTTTAAATTTGTTGCAGACCAACATCTTACATGGCATAATTACGTACATGCAGCAACGGAGAAGATTAATAAAACGTATTAATATTTTAGAAACCTCTGCAGTAAGTTCCCAGTCAGTATATAGGAGGTTGTGTCTCACTACACAGGCGCTTCTAATCGTATATATCATAGTTATACAGAATATCACGTCTCGTATGTTGTATTTCAGTTTATGGACCAACAGATTTACGACCAATTCAAGTTGGCTCAGAAAGTGTATAGTGCTAGAAATAACTAATTTTGTGCAACGTATACTGACTCTGTATCATTTGACTATCTCTATTAGCCATCCTAACAATGAATGCTCAAATTCACTTCCGTACATCGCAGTTCTAACTTTCAACTTCCTGAGCAACCTCATACGCAGTCCTTCTATTGCACTACTGCAAAAACCGAAGAAAACAATTTGGATTACGCTCAAGCTTCGCCTTTGAGAGTGGAACGCGATAGCGTAAAAAAGACCCCTGACTGTTTCTCACGCTTCCCGCCAATTAACTGCAACTTATGTAACCGTAATGTTTGCCGGGAAACGCTGGCGTCTAACGCTATGCACGAAAGTGAGTGGGCGATCGAGCCTTCTGGTAGAAACGCGGCCTCTTGCGTGGGCCGCGCATGCGCGGAGGCGAGCGCCATCTGGATGGTTGTTGTTGCGAGGAGCCGAGCGCAGCGCGCTGTGCTCTGTGAATATTAGAAACGCTGGAAAACGGGTTTATCTTTGAGTCTCCGCGTGACAGAATTATATGTTCTGGAATATTCAAATTGCAATCCGATGCTATCATGTCTGCAGGTTGTGTCTAGGTTGTACGTTACGATTTTGCTGACGCATCTTACTTTGAGGAATTGAATTAGTGCAGTAACGCCTCTCCGCCAAGTGGAGGGCTTGCGTGGTTGCTGTTCCGAATGGTGTTTCGCCAAACGACGTCCGACGCGAAACGCCGACACCATTTTTTTTTTTTTCGGCGCGAGGTTCTTAACGCTGTCGCGTTAAAATGCCACTCAGAAAAGCCATCCTAAAGGCAGCCGGGCCCCAAATATTTGGCTGGGGTCGCTCATTCGTCGCACTGGTCAATGTCCTCCCCTAGAGATCTCGAGATCCATGTTTTGTCGAGCGAATCCGGCCGGCGTCGACAAATTTTGCAATCGCATCACTTCATTTATACATATTAATATACCCTGCCGTCCGTATTTGCCGTCCTTTCGGTTACTCTAATTGACGGCGTATGGTCGCGTACACTGTAAAATAATTTACACCCTTAAAAGTGAAAAAGGGTGTAAATATGCCTATAACTCACACCCTTAGGGTGTTATCTATATAATGAACACCTTAAGGGTGTGAGTTATAAACACATTTACACCCTTTTTCACTTTTAAGGGTGTAAATTATTCTAGTGTATTACACCGCTTAGTTAAGCCGTTTACATGTTCTTCCTCGTCTCGGCTATAGAATATCAGCCTAATTACGCCGACTGCAAGTCAAGTACCTCATTTTGGGTCCTGCAAGAATCACCGCATCGTGCGCATACGACGTGTGTATAATTTTGGTCCGCACGCACAGCGAACTGTTTTGCGCCTCACTTTCGTCACTCTTACTCTCTTGAGAAATAAACAAACGGTTAAATGAGTAAATAAGTCGTTCCGTGTCGACGAGTGCACCGAACAAACGCATTCGAGTATAACCGGCCATTTCGCGTGATCTCTTATTTCTCATCCATTCCTCATTTCCGCGCGTTCGCCCGCTACGTAGAGGCGCTTTCCGCCGACTGGAGTTCGCAGAGTTCGCCCTCGCCCACTCACTGCACCAGCGGACCCTCGGCGACGCACTGTCCCCTGGACCCCCTTTCCCCAATTACACATCCGAGAGACACATCCGCTTGAGTTCGACGAACGATGAGCGCTGAAGGACGGTGTCGCGCATGCCCTGCGTTCACGCGAACCCATAGCTACGGAGCTGCAGAGCTCTAAGGACATTTTCAAGCAGCTCGAAGAGAAGCGACGACCACCGAAAGAACGGGCGGAAAAACGACGCAGGAGGTGGTGGACGTCCCGGAGCAATGGTGCAACTCGCCTTCCTATGCATAGCGCGTTACCGCCGTTTACGTGGGCGAGTGAGGTGCGCCGTAAATTCGATATGTACGATGCGCAACTGTCACGAGAAGGCAACCGCTTCAAGAAAGGGAAGCAAAGAAGGTGAGTGAGTCTGTGCAAGCACCGAGCATCCTGCACAGCAGAGCTTTAGGTCGGAGGGCTGTCGCTGTAGGGTCGTCAGTGAGCAGTGCGATTGCTATGTACCAACCGCGACGATTCGGTGGCTATGACGCTATGCCGCGGAGCCCGAAGTCGCGGGTTCGTCTCCGAACCGCGGCGGCCGCGTTCCCACGTGAGTATGAAATGCGAGAAAACGCCCGCGTACCGCGCTCAGAGTCCTCAGGGCGCACGCTAAAGAACACCGGGCGTTCAAAATTAATCTGCTCACCTCCACTACGGCGCCTCCTGTATAGCAAC
Source organism: Dermacentor albipictus (assembly GCF_038994185.2). Taxonomy (NCBI): domain Eukaryota; kingdom Metazoa; phylum Arthropoda; class Arachnida; order Ixodida; family Ixodidae; genus Dermacentor; species Dermacentor albipictus. Next base: position 76,533,380 of record NC_091824.1, read on the forward strand.
CTACGATGCAGTATCGGGACGTTTGATAAGTGTTGTGTGTCACTGCCTCCGAAGAACGCACGTCTAAGCACGCGCAACCTTCACCCACCCCCCCCTCCATACCCCGCGCGCGGGATGTGTTTGTTTTTGTTGTTGATGACCTCACCACGTGTTTCGCTTTGTGCGTCCTTTGTATGCGTGGGTCGAGTTCGACGACACCAGCGTGGGTAAGCGAATAGGCCGTGCACTTAGGCGTGTTTCTTTATTGTCCGTTCCTAAAGCCGCCCGAAGAAACGAATGCGTCCGTGTGATAGATGGCGGTTTGTTTCCTTTGCCGGGTGTCACCGCTGGGGCCGCTGAGATTGTTTTCGAATGTGAGAAAAAGATATAGAGGTCGTCGGCATATCCTATTCTACAGCAGACCCACCTCAACTCACCCCCCCCCCCAAAAAAAAGTAAAATAAATAGAAATAAAAAACGCTTTCACCCTCTGGAATGAGCAAAGCGGTCTGTCCATGAGGGAAGCCACCGCCTAGCGACTCCCTAGACCAACCGCTGTAGACCAACCGCTAGTGACGACACCTAGGTTAAGCACCCCCCCCCCCCCCGGCGCCCCCTCCTTCCGCCGATGCAGGAGATGATCTCAACAGCCCCGGACTTTAACAGCTGTTCCGCCGCCGTGTGGGTGCGTAAGGATCGTCACACAACTCTCTCTCTCTCTCTCTCTTATATTTAAAATATGTGATTTCTCTCCTTTCTTTTTGCTGAGCTTTGACCTGCTCGTCCCTTGTTCCCTCCTGCGCCCTGCTGTGCAACAAATAAGAACTGCCGTTCTGGCTGGACTCCTTGGCAAAGAGAGAAATGTGGAGGAAGTAAAGGTAAGGAGGAGGGGCAACTAGAGTTTGTCCAGTTTGTCCTGGGCTGCGAACAGCTTGAAGATATACAAGACGGTATACAAGACGACCGTGCGACATCTAGATAAATCACAGCAGCAATGTAAACTTCATGCGACAGATAAAATATTATCCCGGATATTACGCGCAAGTTAAAATATATATGAAGAAACGATCACAAGTGGAACAGAAAAAAAAAGCGCGAGAGATGTATTGAATCACAAAGGAAGCATGAACAGCAGTACGTGAAACGTTGAAACTAAACACTAATTCTACATGTATTAATATAATCAAGAGTCATGCACTAAGCGATGGGTTACATGATTGAAGTAACGGCGCATAGGAAATCAGAAAAATAATAATTTAATTCGTTACGACGAAAATAGCAGTTTAACGAAGGACAGATATTCTAAAGAAGAAGAAGAAACTTTATTAAAGAATAGTCCGGCAGTTCTACACAAAATTAAATTTAGAAATGAAGAATGTAATTGACTTACCTTCAGTTTGTGGAAGTGCCTATATTTACTTATACTATATACGGAGGAAATATTATGTTTCAAGGACTGGCGTTTATGAAAGATACGAAAACGGGACATAAACCCCTCGTCCAGGTTGCGCCTATGCATATACCACGATTATGCCATTGCAGAGGTACAGTGTAGTTTGAATTAAGTGTAATCCGTAAGCTTTCACTGTGTCGTATAATGTAGTCCCTGTGCAGCTTTGAGACATTAAACCCTATCAATCGTAAATATAAGCTTGATAACTGTACTTTGACCCGCCGTGGTTGCTCAGTGGCTATGGTGTTGGGCTGCTGAGCACGAGGTCGCGGGATCGAATCCCGGCCACGGCGGCCGCATTTCGATGGGGGCGAAATGCGAAAACGCCCGTGTGCTTAGATTTAGGCGCACGTTAAAGAACCCCAGGTGGTCAAAATTTCCGGAGTCCTCAACTACGGCGTGCCTCATAATCAGAAAGTGGTTTTGGCGCGTATAACCCCAGATATTGTTATAACAGTACTTTTATCGGGCTTGCGTGACATGGCGATGTTTCAAGCACTGCTGCCCCCATGCGTGGGCTGTGGCTGTACGATGTAATTTAGTTGTATCGATACCTGCGGTTATTCGCCATAAAGGGACATTCGAGGTAAGCAATAGACCAATTTAGACTGATAAAGTGTTCTAGCGAAACTCTATTCTCGTTAATTTGGCGGTGAGAGGTGGGTTATTAGAGGGCAGAATGAAAGGAGACAGTTTCTTCCTATTTTTTTTCTTTTTTTCCCCATTTCGCATCAAAACCTCAGCGCTTGTGCGCCAGAACACGACGTCAACGATTTCAAAGTATTTATTCGCACTTTGCATGGTCGTCGTGGTTCAGTAAAACACCATCGAAAAAAAAAAAACGCACATCCAATAACGTCCCACATAAAAGCCTGTGTGTTTCCATATTTCACATGCATGGGGCGCATGTCCCGTATGATTGTGTGAACGTATGGGGACCCCGGCCGTTAGGCGTCACTCATAAGTCAGACCTGCACAGTGTTCCTTTTCACGGGTATTCACAGTCCTTGCGGGCACGTCCAAAGCAGAAATGACGGGCATCCGCTGCAAAGGCAGGAGCCGATCAGTTCGTAGATGGTGGTGTTCGGTTAGTGAACACCAGTTCCAAGTGATCACCGCATGCGGCCGCACCAGCCTGGAGTCCCTGCAGAGATAAATTTACTCCACCTGAGAGCATTGCGGGTAGAGAAAAGGAAAACAGACATGCCGCGTGATTAAGGCACGCCTGATGTCATCGAAAAATAGATTTTTTGGGCGACGAGGACAGAGCGGCCGGAGATCATCATCAATAAGGGGTTTCTGTTGAGACAACATGAGACAGCACCTATCCGTTTGCTCTTTAAGGTGTTCGCTTACGTAAGCGCTGAATCCGTCACTTACGTAAGCAATGACTAATGATGAACTGAGAAAAAAAAAGGTATTTATAGCATATATGATGTGAAAAAATAAAAAAAGTAATAAACTGTTTTTCGAGCAGTGTCCCTTGCTCTTAGGAACACCGCAAACTATTCTCTGCAGAGTACGATATATATATATATATATATATATATATATATATATATATATATATATATATATATATATATATATATATATATATATATATATATATATATATATATATATATATATATATATATATATATATATATATATGGTCAATCGCACTGTGTTCACACACGTGGGCGAATGCCATATTGTTCGTGTAAACCTGCATCGATCATGCAGGAAGCGTGATTTCACAAGAACAGGGAGCGAAACAGAGAGAGAGAGAGAGAGAGAGAGAGAGAGAGAGAAAAAGGTAAGGGAGGTCAACCAACCACTCGTACGTCCAGTTTGCTACCCTGCGTTGGTGGAAGGGGTAGGACGAAGAGATTATAGGTGCGCTCGCACGTGAACGTACACGTCGAATCTACTATATAAACAGTCGGGGGAAACCAGTTCTCGTTGCTTTAAAAAATTAAATGTCGAAGTTTTACGTGCCGAGATCACGATCTGATTTACGAGGCACGCCGTATAGTAGGGTACTCCGGACTAATTTGGCCAGCTGGGGTCCTTTAACGAGCTCATAAATCTAAACACACGAACCTTTTTTTTTTTTTTTTTTTGCAGTGCGCTCCCATCGATATGTGGCCACAATGCTCAGGATCGAACCGGCAACCTCGGTCTCAACAGCACAGCGCCTTAGGCTACAGCGCAGCACCGGGTTCGTCGCTTTCCGAACCAGCGACACGCAACAAGAACAGTTCACGACAAAAAAAGGTACACAAATACGAACTCTGCGCGCGCGTTGTGTCGAGGTCGCGAAAAAAAAGAAAAAAAGATGGCGCAAATAAATCAGCGACGTCGTTCGAGGCAAGGCGCTCGCCGGCGCATCCCTCCCGCCTACCGTTGTTGGCCCATTTGGCGCCCGGAGAGCCAGCCGCCGCCCCGCTTCGAAGCAACAGAAACAGCGGCTTCGGCGTCGATCCCGTTGTAGCGCTTGCTGCGCCGCGCACATGGGCGCCCGGCCGAGAACCGGTTCCGCGGTGTCTTCTTCGCTCTCTGCTTTGTCTCTTGTAGCTTTCTCGATGCTCGCCGCGCCGCTGGACGCTGCGGTGCCGACCGAATCTGTCGAGCTGAGGCCACGCACTGCCCTCATACTGGCGCCGAGGGCAGGCCCCGATGTGTGTGTGTGTGTGCGCCTTTAGTTATACGCGTGGGAGGAAACGAAGACGGCCCCGATATTTTCCCGTTGAAAAGGACTAGAAACAACGCCGGGAAAGGAGGGAGGATTGTGTGGAAGTGTAGTGTATAGCCAGCCGCGAAGCTGACCCTTATATTGTATCCGGAAACGCCCTTGGGGTTACGACGCGTGCCTGGTTATATATATATATATATATATATATATATATATATATATATATATATATATATATATATATATATATATATATATATATATATATATATATATATATATATATATATATATATATATACGTTCGTCGCGTGAACGTGCTGATGGTTCTCAAAGACGGAAACGCGCTCTCATGCGCACGCGGAAGTGTGGTGACAGACCAAATAGATACCAAAAGGATCTGCTCCTGAGAGAGTTATACAGTTTAAATCGATTGTTGAATTTGTCAAAAGGGCAGGACGCGATGACAACACCGGAAACGGCACGTGTACACGACGTGATTGGGACTGTCGTGGACTGTCGTGTGCTGCTTTCTGTACTGTTCTGACCATGTGTTTGTTTGTGAGAGGCGGCGCGCTTGACAGCTCGCAGTGGCCGCCATTATAAAGCGCGAGCTACACTGAGTTGCGCTTTTTAACACGAGCGCATTAACGATGCGGGCAGAAGGCACGATCTCCTCTTTGCGGCATCGCGCGTTACGAGATACTGCAGCCTTATGTAGCCGCACGGCCCAATAATCTATACAGAATACGATTCGACCGCTTCACGATAACGTTGACGCGAAGATACCCTTTCAATTCTGCCACGAGGATTGGGCGGACCTCTATATAGCATAACAGCTGGGTCACCCGTACGTATAGACTCCTTCGAAAGATGGTCGTCCCTCGCACCGAAATGTATTTAAGGCGCCGGAACCGATCACACACCACGAAGATGCGCGATCAGCCGCGCACATTAAATCGTATATTCCCATATCCAAATCCATTGTAGTAAAGCCCCTTGATACTTTACATGGATGGATGGATGGCTGTTATGAGCGTCCCCTTTGGAACGGGGTGGTGGCTTGCGCCACCAAGCTCTTGCTACTATACTGCCCAATATCCTACCTAGGTTAACCAATGAAACAAAAAAAAAAAACACTATGAACTACCACGTCCAAATTTTCTGATACCCTATTGCGAACTGTGCTTTTGTACGTCTCCGTCCTTTGTCGTTTCCCTACTTTTCTTCCACCAATCCTCCAATCGCCTCTTACTGATGTCTATTGTGGACCTGTTTGCTTTGCCACTGCTCCCGCTGAACCCAAGGGCTTCAAGGAGGCCAGTGGTGCCTAAATCGACCGCTGGATAGACGTCTTCACATTCTAATAAAATATGCTCCGTCGTTTCCCTAGCTTTACCGCAGCAAGCACATGCTTCTTCTTCCTTCTTATATCTCGCTTTATAGGTGCGTGTTCTAAGGCATCCCGATCTCGCTTCGAAAAGTAACGAGCTTCCCTTTGAGTTATCATAAATTGTTTCTTTCCTGATTTCGTTTTTCTTAAGTAGTTACTCATGGAAGGTTTCTTTTCCATTGCATCCACTTATGAGATTATTTCAGCCTCTCTGACTTTTCGCTTGACGTTCTTTATAGCAGTGTTACCCACCCTACAGGCTGCATACTTGCTGGTAAGCTTCCTAGTTCTTTTCCTCCACTGTGAATCAATGTTTTGCCTGTACAGATACCTGAACACTCTCCCAGCCCATTTACTTTCCTCCATATTCCTCCATAGAGGCGCGCCCTCTATTTGCTCAGTGTATGCAGTTGAAGGAAACGCCTCCATGCTGCAGGTGGCAGCAGTCAAAAGGATGCACCGAATTAAGGTCTTCCCTCTCTCTCTCTCTCTCTCTCTCTCTCTCTCTCTCTCTCTCTCAACCGGCCGGCCATTTCGTATACTCTCCCGCGACTTTGCCATTCTATTGTCTGTCGGTCCGCGATTCACGTATGCGACGCGCATTAATTCAGCGCCCGGGAATGCGGGGGGCTCATCCATTCCCCGATCAGCGCGGGCTGTCACCGCCCGCGCGCGCACTTTCGATCCTTGACATATCGTCGCCTCTCGCAATGATCCCCGCTCGGCCACGTATACCGCGGCCTGCTGCATGCGTGCCTATTTTTTATACACGCAAGCGCAGAAGTTCTCGTACGAAGTGTCATACACACGGTCAACAGCGCAAAGCGTCTTTTAACAACAGCGCGGAACCCCGAGAGACGCAAGAATGACGACAGGAATGTGCCAGTATACAGTGCGCGTCAACAGTTTGGGTATATGCCGCGTGATCACGGTATGCGAGCAGCTCCCGGCGCTGCCTGAGTATCTGTACAGCCGGCTATACATACAATGCATATGTCGACTATACCTTCCCACTTATCTGCAGTCAACAACAACGAGTTGCTGGTAAACATTTGACACGTACCGACGGAACGTTTCTGTGTCTCTTAATTACCGTGTCGAGCAAGTTGTCTCACAACTTGTCTAGGATGTGTTTGGCCCGGTTTGGCTACCATATACACGCTTGAGGAAGGAAAAAAAAAAGAAAAGAAGAATGGAGTCAGTAGCGACGTTTAAATGGATCCGATAAAGTCGCGTCGAGTCGGCCTTGTCGGGCCCAAAACGGCCTGCACACAATTAAGAGCACTTCGAACAAGGTCCCTCGAATAGTTTTAGGTAATGCGCTCCACTTTCGCACATAGAGGACGCCACGTGCACCGGCATTCAATGAATAAATTACAAATATTCGCCCGCTCCTATACCGCGTTATTTTGGAATCGCGACGAAGGAACTCATTATATACGGCATGATGTGTGAGCGACGTGGAAGTACACACACAATGTCGAGCCAACACAGCGGCGACGACAGACGAGTGCTCGAACGAAAGCCTGCCGTCGGCGGCTATAAGCCAACGTAAGCTTACTTAATTCAGTCCCTGATAAGTCTCCCGAATAGCTAGGTGCATTCGGGGCACCTAATTTTCGGCGGAGCACCTTGCATGGCGCGCGGGAGTGGCGTCGCGTTGATGGCGATTCCGACAGGCCTGCAGTCATTCTCGGTTATTAGCTCGGATTCGCAGTCTTAGAGATCGAAGTATTCACAAATATATAGAGTAACGTAATAGCTACAGCAAAAAAAAAAAACGCATTCACTTCTGCGGCCAGGGTTCAGCAACGTTGTCAGCAAATGACGCGTTGTCATGTTAAAAGTAGCGCGAGAAAGTTGCACGGTAAGAGACACAAGAACGTTTTCAGTCAGCGCCAGAAGTTTGCGAACAACTTGTCGTTGACGGCAGATAAGTGGGCAGTATAGTCTACACATCGCACACAGCCGGCTACGCCGAGACGCAGACAGCGGCAGGATCGGGGAAAACGCTGCTCGATCGTATCAGGCGCTATACGCGAACTTTCAATGGCCACCGTTCCTCTGCGTTCCTGTTGTTACGGCGTTCGTCTATCTCTCGCCGTGTTGACTGGGCGCGATAATGGTTAACTTCCTTTACTTTCCTTAGATTTCCCGACAAAGTCGGGTCGAGTCGGCTTGTCGTGCCCAAATCCGGTCGTCGGGTTCGATGCAAACGCTAGCGTGTCGGGTCGAGTGGGCGTCGAGCTGAGCCCACACGGCCCACCACGAATTAACACACCCGGCCAAACGCGGGGTGGGCTAATAGAGTCGCCCAACCCGCTTGGCAGGATGCATGTATACAAACGCGGTCAGGTCGGGCATGAGTCAAGGCCGAGTCATTTCGACTTCTGATTCAACCCGCTCAAGTAGAGTTCATGTAAACGAATAGAACGACGGTATATATATATATATATATATATATATATATATATATATATATATATATATATATATATATATATATATATATATATATATATATATATATATATATATATATATATATATATATATATATCACAACGAGCTATGGAAAGAAGAATGATGGGTGTAACGTTAAGGGATACGAAAAGAGCAGGTTGGGTGAGGGAACAAACTCGAGTTAATGACACCTTAGTTGAAATCAAGAAAAAGAAATGGGCATGGGCAGGGCATGGGCAGGGCATGGGCAGGGCATGTAGTGAGGAGGGAAGATAACCGATGGTCATTAAGGGTTGCGGACTGGATTCCAAGGGAAGCGAAGCGTAGCAGGGGGCGGCAGAAAGTTAGGTGGAGAGAGAATGGGTCGGTTTCTTGCGAGTATATAATATCTCAAGATGGGTACGGAGACAAAAGGCAATGAGTGCCCGACAGAAGCCCCTTCAGGATCGCGCCCAGTAGCAGGGGCACAGCGCCCATAAAAAAGTGCACATTTGCTACAAACTAAATCAATAATTGAAGAAATAATTGTACTTGGCGTATAAGTGTACAGCATATCCCTAGTTTAGGTAACAGTATTCTCGAGGTTATACGCAACGACGTGCAATCAACTTAAATGGCTTGCAATATTCACAATAGGAAAAGGCCGCAGACTTCTGTGCGGCGTTGGAGCACCATACAACCCAATTTGCAGCGAAGGTGTTTCCTTCGAACAGCTGCAGTAAAAGTTCCAGTTTCCTGTAATTATATTGCGTACTTGAATAAAAGTTTCCCATATATATGACTGTTCCGTTTGAAACCTTGCCCGCGCGTGTGATGCGTTGGAGCATTTATTGTAGGAAATTAAAAAAAAAATTATTTCGTCAGCACACATGCTACTTTGCCATTGCATTTACCATGGTGTCCTTCCTCCCTCGCTGTACTCCCCCCCCCCCCCCTTTTCACTCAATTTCCGCTAGATTTGATATTGCTTGAGTTCGCAGTTCTCTCAGGGCAGGGGGATAAATTCTGCTTTGTTCGTAAAACACATTCATAAAGTTCCGGATCGCTTGCATGTGTAACTTCCTGCAAATTTCATAATTAATCCCCTTTAATAGTTATTCTAACCTTTGAAGTTCACCTGCATATTGGCTGTAACACGCCCTTTATTTTTGCCAAATGTAAACAAAGTATCTTGTTTAGTTCACTGAGGACATCGCTGAAACCATCTATGAACATCTCATTACGCAAGTAAACAGGGGAAATGACTGCTCTGTCATTATTTGCAACGCTTCTAACTGGACCAGGAACGTGAAAATATTGTCGCACATTGCACTTAGCATGACTCCCCTACCCTTTCCACGAAATATAAACCTGGTGTAACCTATATAGCTATGTCGGGAAACTGGGAAGCATAGCTGATAGCGGCCATATCACACGCTCTAACACTTGAATAAGAACACTTTTACAGAGGCTGTGTTTGATGCAACTACATGTAACTTCGGACAGAGAGGTTCCATAGTGTACAACCAATTTTCGCTCAATTCGGTCGTGGTGGCTTCTTTTGTTCCGCGAGGAGAGCGGGTTAAATTCTGCCACGCTCGTTAGACACGCTCATATAACGTTAGAGGGCTTGCATATGCAATTTACTGCCTAAAGCACCAATTACTTATCTACCTTAAGCTTTACCTAGGCATCTCTCATTACCTTGTCCTTACAGACACCAAACATAAAGAAGCTACCTTCTTTAGTTCAGCGAGGACATCAGCTGAACCTAATACATCACGCACGAAAAAAAAGAAGAAGGTTCAATAATTATTCCTGTTGCCAGAAAGCCATAAACGTTAAAACTACGTTACACATAGCACTTAAAATGCTGCCTGTTCCTTCAAGGTATAAAATATCTGAAACGCAAAGTTCTCTTGGGGATATTGGGAAACCTAGCTAAATACGCGTAAAGCAACATGATACCTTCGAATATTTGATTACAATTTCTTTAAGGCTGTATTTGATCAATACGCATTTACCATCGCACTTCAACTTTTGTGTATTGTTCCCCCTGTAAGATTCGTCGGACGATCTCGCCGCTGCCACCATTTGTTCGAGTTGTCGGACGATCTACGAGCTGTAGGCCGATCTCACCGCTGCCATTCAGATGTAAGATTTGGCAGTCGTGGCTGTAGGAAGGAGCTTGACTCTTCGTCGGGACTTAGGAGAGCAGGATTTATTTACACGTTATTTACAGTTAAACATGAGATACATCGACAGTCTAGCGTGACTCCCAAATGGAGCCCGCAAGACGAGCATACAGCAAACAGCTTACGAGCACACAGCTCACGAGTACATTTCGAGCACGACAACGAGCACACTCCAGCAGCCGACACTCGCTGCTTATACGCACTCTGCTCGACGTCATAGTTCGACGTCATTGAAGATGACCCGCCCTTTCGGAGGAGGCGGGCTCTCGACTTGGAGAAGGATGAGGGCTCTCGACTTGGAGGAGGATGAGGGCTCACATACGCGTGCCGCACACACACACACAGGTTTAATGGTCCGGAGCTGACGTCAGAGGGGCTTCGTAGAACTCTGAGCCGTCTCGGGTGGCGCGCCCGGGTAGCACATTGTCTGGTGTCTCGAAAAGCTCATGGGGAGGTTCCGCCAATTACCTCCCCTCGAGAACTCCCCTGAGCTGATCCCGCGCCACGTGGCTGCCGGTTATCCGCAGTTCTCTGAAGTGCGCCACCGTCCCTGTTGGATCGGAACACGTGCAGCTGGCTGAAATAACTGCAGGCCGATCCTAACACCCCTATGTTCGCAAAATTTGGCTTCGTTTGTAGTTGTAGATATGCCGGCACAGCAGTCTAACTTTTATACCCCTCGTAAAACAGACTAACAACGCTACGGAGCACTTGCATATACGTATTCTACTGAAAAATGCGCATTTAACCCACCCATTTGGAATATTGCCTACACAGTGACCATACCATGCATGCCCCTAATTTCCCCCAGATGTAAACAAGATACCTTGTTTAGCAAACCGAAGAAACAAACTACGAATCTCGTAAGACGCACGAAAACACGTGGGAAAACGAGGGATTGGCAGTTATTTGTGGCACTTGCATTTAAAGCAGTAAAGTTGAAGTTTCGCAGCGCATTGCGCTTAATATTCTCCCTATTTTCCCAAATGGCATATTCTGCACCCCCCCCCCCCTAAACACGGGCACTGCAAAAAGTGAGGGCTGCTGTCGCGGGCTTTTCTCATGCCCCGGAAAAATACTTTTATGTAGCACGTATTATATGCAACAGAAATGTTTATCGGGAGTTTTTTCGCGTCGCTCTACAATTTCCTCATTGACACTTTTCATCTAACTATAATATTTGAGAAGTTGATTAGGTCATTAAGACTAATTATCTTATTAGGCGGAATGGAAAATAATAATAATAATTTGAGTATCTCTGCAAGCGACGGCAGAACAACATTACCTTTGTTATGTCCGGCTACGTGGCATTCGCATATTTTTAAACTTTGGCCAAAGTTAGCTGGGACGCCGTGTGTATAATATATGGCCACCTTTTAATCCGCGAGCTCGTAAAAAACAGCGCGCGACGATGTTCCTTATCAAGCTTAACGCGATTGAGGAGGGTGTAGTACCCCGACATCATGGAGTGCGGAATATATATATATATATATATATATATATATATATATATATATATATATATATATATATATACGCAGGAAAGAGAGGACGAACTTTTTGGAAGACTTCTTTTACTTAACGTTTTCGGCTGGTGGACCAGCCTTCGTCAGAGTACAGTACTGACGAAGGCCTGCACTCTGACGAAGGCTGGTCCACCAGCCGAAAACGTTAAGTAAAAGAAGTCTTCCAAAAAGTTCGTCCTCTCTTTCCTGCGTATGTTACGTCGGGTCCTGCATGCTGAACTTTGAAGAAAACCCCTATATATATATATATATATATATATATATATATATATATATATATATATATATATATATATATATATATATATATATATATATATATATATATATATATATATATATATATATATATATATATGCTAATGCATTTCCTTTATTTATTTTGTGCATGTCGTCCACTGATGGGACGACATCCATATATATATATATATATATATATATATATATATATATATATATATATATATATATATATATATATATGCTAATGCATTTCCTTTTTTTTGTGCGTGTCGTCCACTGATGGGGCTCCGGAACAAAGCTCCGGCGCCTGAGATCGACCCTGGCTCTTTCACCTCATCACGTGTCCCAGACAACGAACTTCACGTGACCCGTACCGAGCGAGGACGGCGGTACACTTCTAATATTTCCGTCCTCAGTTTTCTTATTTCGGCGACCACTTTTAAAAATTCTCGAAGGTTGCCTCTGGCAGATATCCCCATTCTAGTTCATGAGCTGGTCTACTCGAAGCGGCGGACACTGAACTTGCACACACAGAAAAAAAAAATATATGCATGATCGACTAATTAACAAAAAAATCACTAATTTAGTTTTATACTAATTATCTTATGGCCCACATTGCATGAGTTTACAAATTCTAGCCGTGGAGTTCGCAAGGCGGGACCCACTTAGAAAGAAATCTGAGGATGACACCAGTTTTATCGCGCTTTGCTGGACCAAATAAAAGTTTATTCACTCACTCACTCACCAGTTTTGAGATATTAATTCCCGAACTTTGCGGAGAAATATGCATTGGCGTTCCGGTTTATTTCTTACGAAACGTCGTTTTATGCACTCAATCACAGAAGTAACTGGAGCGCTGTTGCATTTCTACGCAAAGTTTGAGCACGCTCTACCACTCCGATCCTGATTGTTAACATGCCGGGTTATGGGGACAAAAATGAGAACGGGTTTAAGTAATGTTGCATTTATTTATTTATTTATTTATTTATTTATTTATTTATTTATTTATTTATTTATTTACATTCCTGCTCGCACACCCAATCGAAAACGGCATGTTAGCTGTATACCGTGAGCTTTTAATCTGAGCAGCTACGGCGTCGTCAGGCAACATAATTGTACATTCGTATTTGCGCATGCCGTCCAGTGCTGGGCGGTGTCGAAGATGCATGCATTTAGATATTATATTAGATATTCTTTGGGTATCTTGTATCTGTATCACGATACGTCTAGCAAGACGTGTATCAGTATCTTTATTTCCGATACACAAAAGAACTTATCATGCATCTTGAGATACAAGATACTGCTATCGCAACATGCTATCGAACCGGTGTTCAGCCAACATCGTTGCCTGAACACCGGTTCTGAAGCTGATATGGCTGCCGCTAAACCACCTTTAAAAAAAATATCGCAGCGACATTTTTCCTGTAGAAAAATTATAATACCAAACACTCCGTTTTTCTCAAGAGCGCCCACATGTGCCGTTTTAAACTATTTTACACAGGCACTGAATTTTCTATAGCCTGACCTTAACAGGTAAGTTGACGATATATACTGCATGTATCGTATCATGATACAATTGCATAGTGTCTTTGCGCAGCCCTGATGCCGTCGATTGACGCCTCTCAAACAAATACTCAGGAAGATCTCCTATACGCACACGCAACTGCATGGCTATTTTGCTATTTTATTTCAGCTGTTGAATAAATATCCCAGACATGAAGAAAAAGCGCGCTGCATGTGGCGATCCCAACCGATCGACCTGCGCCTCTTTGCTGTTATTACAGGTGGGTACGTTACGTCACAATGGGCTGACCCGGCAACCAGACATCACCGTGATGTTCAAGCTGAAGTCAGCACTCAAGGTCAAAGCAGTCTGCAAACGTGAATAAAGAGCCGTTCGCATCTTCTTGGTGGTTTGGGTGAGGGAAAGGATGCTTATTCTGCAGCCCATCACAGGAGGTCAACGGTGCCGCCACACCACTAATTGCACTGCGTCACGGCTGCTACGCCACCGCGGATGCCAGGAGTTCTCGTTAGCAGGACGAAGGACAACCGTAACGAACAAACGTGTTTGTCACTAAACCGTGACAAACAGTGTGTGGAGTGCAGTAGGAGCAGTGGCCAGAATTCCTTCTTTTTTCAGGGGTGCGAGGGCAGCGGGGGAGGTTGGGGAAACGCACTTCACCGTAGACGTGGATGGTGACAGTGACAAATTGGATGTAAGGGGGGGAGGGGGGGTACGAGAGAAGCAGGCTGCATGCCAATGCTACATAATCTAAGTGGTGTTGTGCATGCTAACGCAGAAATTTTTACGGAGAGGGGAGGTGTGGACGTGCCCGGTGTGACACCCCCCGCCACTCAACCTCCACTTGCTACGCTACGCCACTAAGGAAGAGCGAAATTGAGGAAACGCACTCTCATCCTTTTTAAAATCGCTCGAAAAACTCAGCCTTTCCCCTCCAGGTTTCCTCGAACCCGGGTATACTCGGAATGCACCAGTCATGGCACTGCAGAGCAGGTGCCTATGCGCACGAGTGTAGACACCCTACTCCCTAACAGCCCCTCCCCGTCCAGCAGGGACCGGACAACACCTCCACCACCCCCATAAAGAAAGGAAAGAAAAAGAAGAAAAAGCCGAAAAATACCCCTTCCCTTCAACTCCTCTCCTTCTTTTTCCTGCGCAGCAGGTATTGCGAAATGCCGGATGGGCGAGAAAAAAAAAAATGGAAGGCGATTCAGCCTCCACTTGAAGTCGATGAAAGACAAAAGCTCGCCCTGCGATGGGGACGAAATGCGAAAACACCCGTGTACTTAGATTTAGGTGCACGTTAAAGAAACCCAGGTGATCAAAATTTCCGGTGTCCTCCACTACGGCGTGCCTCATAATCAGAAAGTGGTTTTGGCACGTAAAACCCCATATTTCTTTTTAAAATAAAGCTCGCCTTGAGCAAGTCAGGTGAGACGAGGGCGAAGTCACCGCGCAACGCCTCCCCCCCCCCCCCCCCCCCTCAATTGACGGAAGCAGGAGGGGCGTCAGACTGCACCATTTTCGGCATCGGCCCATATTTTGACGTATGATGACATGTTAATTAATTTTAAATAATTCCCTTCGCTCTACATGCCAAAACTACGACGTGTTTTTGAGGTACGCCGTTGTGTAAAAAAATAAAATGCGTCAGTATTGAAATGGTTACCGTTTAGGGCTTCTGTGCTAGAGGCTCTCTGTTCGAATCCGACCACTGGGCAACTTCACTGAATTATTTATTTAAGAAATCACAGTTTCGCCATATAGGCCAAGCGACGTGAATGCGATGGCAACCCGTTGAAATATTACACGAAGCGTAAGGCCCGTAGCTGTTTAGCGGCAGAATGAATTGCAGTAAACACAAGCCGACTAAGTATAAAGAAGGAAAAAGTGGAGAAGGAAGGCAGGGAGGTTAACCAGTTTGCCCTAACCGGTTTGCTACCCTACACATGGGAGCGGGATGGGGGGGATGAAAGATGCGAGGAGAGAGAGAGAGAGAGAGAGCACATGACACAGCAATAAGCACGCGTGTTGTGCTTGCTGTATGTGCAGACACACGAACGTAGAGAACTCGACGACCGCGAGCAGTGTCGATTAGAACTACAGGGTCTTTCTTGTCGGCGTTGTCGCCTTCGTGTCGACGTCGCGTTCCATGTGTGCGTCCGCTTTGCGCTTTCGAAATGTTCGGTTTTGTCGACGTCGTCGCTTGGCGTCGGCATCCTGTTCCCCCCCCCCCCCCCCCCCCCCTGGTCGCCTCCGGCTTTCGGTTGATGCGTGCGCCGCCCACGCAGCGGCAGCCCATTGTTCTTTTCGCGTCTGAACCAGCGGAGTGGTCTTGGCTCTCGTGTGTGACACACACACACACACACACACACATATATATATATATATATATATATACGAAGAAAGGGGGTTAACCGAGGGGCCCGATTTTTATTAGTCATATAAGAATCGTCATATCAGAATTAATAAGAATTAGTCATATCATTGTTTGTTGGCCTATTATGATATGACTATATATATATATATATATATATATATATATATATATATATATATATATATATATATATAGACGTGGCTTGGTATCTCAGCTGTGGCCACTTGTTTTACCATCCTCTTTCATTTCTAGTTATTTATCATTTTTTATCATTTCTTTATTTGAATTAATAAGTACAAGTAAGTTCTCCCGTGTTTTCCTTGGTGTAGTTTTGTTGGCTTCTTATGGTTAACAATAAGCCCTTCGGTTCCCTTCCTTCTCGTTAATTTTATATATATATATATATATATATATATATATATATATATATATATATATATATATATATATATATATATATATATATATATATATATATATATATTACGCGGGGAATAATCGAAGCCCATGGACTATCAGTATCTGAAAGATAGACATATCAGAGCGCCGTCTGTTCCGTTATCAATAAGGAAATTGCATATTTTTCTGTTGACCTATGATCAGACATATTTACCGTGCGCATGTAACATTGTGTAATGATGACCAACCCGTGGCTCCCTTTACGTGTTTCGCCTTTCTTGCGCCGTTGACGGCTCGCTCCAGCGTACATAAATGTCCGTCTGTCGCAATATGGCGTTTTCGCAGCGTGGCGTCTGTCGCAATATCGCAGCATGGCCTTTTCCCTGTGCCTTGATCACCTGTGTCCACGTCTCTAGCGCTGTTCGCGCCTAGAAATGTATAACAGCCTAGCCAATACTTTTACATTAATTAACCCTATATACCCATTTCTACCGCTGTGTGTGTGTGTGTGTGCGTGTGTGTGTGTGCGCGTGTGTGTGTGTGTGCGTGCGTGTGTAGCAGGAAAGAGACAACGCACTTTTTGGAAGTAAGACGTTGTTTACTTAACATTTCAGGCTTGTCAAAGCCTTCGTCAAGGTACAGTCTCTGACCAAGGCTGGTCCAGCAGCCGAAAACGTTAGGTGTAAACAACGCCTTACTTCCAAAGAGTTCGTCGTCTCTTTGCTGCATATGCTACGTCAGGCCCAGCGTGCTGAACTTTCAAGAAACCACACACACACACACACACACACACACACACACACACACACACACACACACACACACACACACACACACACACACACACATATATATATATATATATATATATATATATATATATATATAGAGAGAGAGAGAGAGAGAGAGAGAGAGAGAGAGAGAGAGAGAGAGATACCCACACGCTTTGGTAACACCCACCCGAAACCAGGATCCTCGATAAACTTCTTGCCCATGCGTGCGCTGTGTAGGTGCATGTTGACCTCGGCCTATTAGGACACCCTATCTCTGACGCCAGGAATGTTGCGATGTTTTTATCCCACGTGGTCACGAGGCTTGAGGTGCACAGATGTATAAATAAAGACGCTGTTAAGCTTTAATCGCGGTCGGTGAAAATGGCGAGGTCATGTGTGATCAACACGTGCGACGCGACAAGGGACCTGGAGGCTGCAAAATTGTTTACAGAGCAAAGCGCGAATCTGATTGGCACAGTCATGCCACAGTTTAACGAAGGTGATTAGACCCGATAATCATTTCGTTAAGTCGAGGACTCCGTTACATTGAAACAATCATGCGAATAAAATTGTTTATTATATTATCGTAGACTCTGGGCCCGCGTTGAGCGCGTCTTTTTTTAACAGGTCACCTAAACTGAAACACGGCATACACATACATTTTCTCGGTCACCCGTCCACCACAGAGAAGGAAAGAAAGAAAAGGAAAAGAAAAGAAAGGAAGAAAGAAAAAAGAATATAAAGGAAAAGAAAACAAAGGAATAAAGAAACTTACATCGGGCGGTTGTTGGGTTCCACTTCAGTGATTCGAGGTTTCACGCTTTAAGCTTTATGAATTGGTGATGTGGCGGAAAATCGGAATCACTTCGTTAAATCAGTACTTTCATAAAATCGGGTTTCGTTAAATCGAGATTTTGCTGTATTCTAGTTGAGACTAGGAGGATATAAGCGGAGTTGGCCGCACCACATAACTCTTAGAAGAAATGAGGCACGGTCTGTTTGAGTAACAAACTTGGTGTCAACAGGAAATGGGGAGGGGGATGAAGTATTCAGGCACGTTTGGGCTCCGCACTTTCGCGTGTATTCGTGCAAGAAAATGGCGTGCCACAGGGTTGCATTTTAAACACAACGCTTTTCGCGGTGAAAATGAATTCAGTAAGCACAGTCATTCCGCCTGCCATCGCGCATTCATTGTATGTTGACGACCTTCAAATTGCATGCCGTGCCTCAAGTATACTCACGTGTGAAAGGCAGCTCCAGTTAACCATTAACAAACTGACAAAATGGGCAGATCGAAATAGTTTTGTTTTTTCTACTCAAAAATCCGTCACCGTTCTGTTTTCGCAGAAGTACGGCTTGTACTCGGGTCTTGTTCTGTAATTAAATGGAAGCTCACTACCACTTAAACCAGAACATAAGTTTCTGGGAATGGTTTTTGACGTTAAATTAAACTATATTGCCCACATTCGCAACATACAAAAGAAGGCGAACAGGGCGCTTAACGCTTTGAAAGTTCTATCATGGAAACACTAGGGTGCCGACCGAATGCACCTTTTACATATTTACCGCTCTGTCGTGCGCAGTACACTTGACTACTACTGCACAGTTTACGGGTCAGCAAGGCAGTTCTATCTCAAACGTCCCAAACCCGTACATAATCACGGACTACTCTTGGCAACTGGTGCGTACAGAACTTAGCCCATCGAAAGCTTATATCAGGAGCAAGGAACCTTGCCCGGAGTATACCGAAGATCCTTGCTCACAGTCTCCTATGTCCTAAAAATTATAGAGCTAAACCGAATCATATATGCCACACCATTGTTTCTCATCTCACGAACAGGATATACTACACAGATAAACCGCACGCCATAAGACCATATTTTCTCCGGTTTATAAGACCATAACGTACCAAACGAGGCTCTCAGCGTTGCCCAAACACCGAAAAGATTAGCTCCATGGTGGGATTTCGCACATTTATGCGACTTTGCCCTGACGCGTCACAAAAAGAAAGAAACACTGCGTGAGCACATTTCGCGCAGGATTTCCTATAGCACTACAAGAAAAATATAAGGACTATATTGAATTCTATACGGATGGCCACCAAAAAACACAAAAACATACTGGAAGCGTCGCAGTATCCAAACACTTGGAATCTTGCATTGACTATCACAGTTTGCAGTGGCGTAGCAACAGGGGGGGCCGAGGGGCCGGGGGTGAGGGGGGGGGTGTAATATACGTCTGAAGGCACCCCTCTTTCCCCCGGCTACACCCGGAGAGGGGGGTGACAGAAGACCTATGGGCCCCGGGTGCCAGACGGCTACGCCACTGTCAGTTTGTCTCCGTTTTTATGGCTGAAGTATATGCCTTGTTTACAGCCGTAAAAGAAAATAGTATCAGGGAATTACAAAAGGGCAGTTATGTACACAGATTCCTTAAGTGCAATAAAGTCCCTACATCTAAAATCTGAACATGAACATTTTCTAGGAGTCATTTTGCAGATACTGCGAAGAGCAGAGGATCACGGCAAAATAATACGCTTGCCAAGCCACACCGGTGTCCCAGGAAACGAAAGAGCAGATAAATTACCAGCAACGGCGGCACACAAAACACCGGTAAGTATGACGGTGCCTTTCAAGGATTGTATATAGCGATGTCGCACAGTATTCGACTCAAAAGGGCAGGAGCAATGGGACTCCAGGGTACACAACAAACTCCAAACTGTTAAACCTATTCTTCAAGCGTGGAAGTTGTGTTGCCACCAAGAACGCTTCATCGAAGTGATTTTATGTCGTCTTCGTAAAGGACACACACAACTGACTCACAATTTCTTACTAAGAGGGGAAGGAGAAGTGGAGTGTGAACATTGCAAGGAACTTAATTCTCTCACTGTGAATCAAATTCTAATCACATGTCCGGCGTTCGAAAAAGAAAGACAGAATTATTTTCACGAACGATACAAAGCACTAACACCATTTCATCCACATTTATTACTATCAGAGCATGCACTTTTGTAATCCGCGAACATTTTATCTGGTTATTTTTTTCGACGTGAAGTCAACCGAGTATTTGAGTCACGAACATACATCGCACGTTACAATCTAACAATCGCGCATCTCGTGTATGCTACAATGCGCATATGCGCGCGCGCGCACACACACACGCACACACATACACACGCACGCACGCGCGCGCGCGCGTTTATCTACTCTTCACGGTAGGTAAAATCGGGCCGACAGCCACGTGATGCATGGTTGGGCGAAAAATCGTAAACGCGCCTTAACTGTTTGCCCGCGTGATCGAATCGAGCGTGGCGTGCATGGCGCCAATAAGGCATCTCTCGCTGCACTGTACTGGCGGTGCCTGTGCTTTCGACGCAGCGAATGCCTTCGGGCGCACGGCGCTTTTAGAGGCACTCGGTGCTCACACTTCCGAGGAAGCGCAAGGTAGGCCATTCGTAAACGAAGCATTAAACATATTCTCTGTGCACTTAACCCTCCCGCCCAGCCCGTGGGCTGTGTATGCACAACAGGAAGCTTTCCATGCGCGATTGCACACACTTCTCGTTCCTTCGAACTTTCGTAAACTCTAATAGGTTGCTGCGCAGCTCAATCACTATAGGTGAGCTGAAACGACGTTATATGCGAATGGATACGCTCTTTCGTTTCGGGAACTAGTTCTCGCCGTGGTTAGTGCCAGTTCTATCTCGGGCTGAACCGACCCTGAACTAATTCAAAACAGTTCAGTACCAGTTCTTAGTCGTGCTAAACCGGTGCGTCACTGCCTTCACATGGTGCGAATGGGCTTGCAGGAATTGTGTGCGACGCCTGCACTAGGCAGTTCACCCACTAGCAGTTCAAACATTTCCGTTCTATTCTAGCTATTCAGACTGGTCGCTGCTCGCTCATATTTCGAGAAGGAAACCGTCTTGGTATGCACAGAACTCCTGCTCCCATCGGCGTCTTCTTCTTTGCGCGATAAATGATCTTTCGTGGAAGGGTGCAAGTAATAATACGGAAAGGAAAGAAGATCGATACGAGCTTCTTCTGTTAAAAAAATTCAAATAAACCCGCGCTGCAACAGTGACGTCACCACTAATATGCGGCTGCATCAGCTGCATTCGTGTTTTCGTGACGTCGTCGGTTTTGGCCGTCGGCAATCAGCATGGCCGTAGGTGGGACGTGCGGCTCGGCAGGGCCAGTTTAAAACAAATTCCGGAGGGACTTTTAATTTTAAGTTATTAGTGGAGATGCATCCTTATCAAACGAATAATCGATTTCATAACCCTGGATTTCATTCTTCAGACCGACGGCCACTCTAGGTCGACGAGCCTTCCAACACCGGTATCATCATTCCTTACTTCGGGGGAGCGCACAGGATTTCTCTGCTGTGATCGCAATTTTGCGTCCAATTTTGTAAGTTCCCTCGTCCCGTTTTTAAATTTCTCCTAATATGGAAGGGTTGCGAAAGACGCTCTGCGCGCTTATAACTGCGGGAATATGCTAAATATGACCTCACTGCAGAGTTTTCATTCATACTATGCCGAGTTGGTGCCTGTGGGGGTAGGCCTAGCGGCGCTCGGCCTGTCTTGCAAGTCTGTAGGAAGACACCTCGGGGTTATGATTCCATTGTCGTAACCCTTCGGCTGTGCTCTGAAGCACTAGAAACATTCCAGTATCGTTTTTCATGGTCGTTCTGCCTTGTTCTATGGCTGTTGAAAAGGCCGAATACCGTGCGTAAATTTGGGTACGGCACATTGAGGTGTGTTGACTGCTTTTAGCTGCGTTTCCGATCCGAACAGTTCGGACATCATCGTCCGAGAGCTGCGGTGAAAAATTTCAGACCCGAGGAGGCTTTGTTGTAGCGCACAATGACGACCTTTCTTCTCACCCTTTCTCTCTCTCTCTTTCTTTTTTTGCGAAGAGGCAGTACGAATATCCAGAAAGTAAGTTCGATATCTGTTCACGTAGTGTCTGGCGTACACAGCATAAACACAGGGACGGTCTTTCCACTAGGTGCACGTATACTTCCAGTTTTTCTTCGTTTTTTCTTTCGCGCTGAGCATCGGCTAAATTGATTACTGGGCACATAACCGTAACGGACGTGCATGTTCAACTGTAATATATTTTGATTCGGTGTGGTGATGCGGAGGCCCGAACAGTAAAAGCGTTGCCATGCGTTCCGGTTTTCTTTGCGTGCTACCGGTTTTTACTTCTGGGTTTGACCACATGTGCATGGTAAGATACCGGTAACTTGCAGGTCGTAGTTTTAGGAAATGCTCGACGTGAAGAACTTGGGACTAGTGAACCCTTAAAATTGCCCCAAAATACCATCGTCGTCTGCTTCAGAGTAGTGGTTAAAGGATTTCGGGTACTGCACGTATTCTTGTTTCTTAGGACTGCAGCTACTCAGCGTGACGCATGTTCAGGCAATCTACGCCCTCCGTCAACAATGGTGTTGATAGCCAAGCACTGAACGGATTATCGCGATTAGTTAACTTGCGCCTGCCTCTGAGCGCAATGAGTCAGCCCCGCAGACGTACCAGCTCGCCAATATGCTGGTGACGTGAGATATGTGAATCGAGACCTTTTATTACTCCCGAGTCTTGATACACATACCACAGGTGGTTGTGTGGCGATTTCCCAATGGAGAAAGACCTTTGCACGCATTGGATTTTCCGAAGCAGTGTAGGCTTGATGGATCATCGCATGAAAAAGAAATGACAGTGTGCCTTCTTTAAAATTGCGCTAATAAGCTGTGGAGTGGGTGTCTTACCATTTAAGCCTGCATAAACATTCCCGACTTGTTCATGTATGTTAGAGGTGTGCCTGTGAAAGGTGGCAGTATGTAACGAAGGGTGCTGTAACTTGCTTCACAATATAACCGATGATGCCCAGCTATTCTCGTTCAACCTTGATTTTCATAGGATGTGAAGTGCCAAATAGGACAACAAGGTGCTTTAACTCTGTTTTAACTACATTTCTATATTGGGTAAGATGATTTTCTGCAGTATTGCCCCTTTGGTGTTTCATTCACCTCGCAAACATTCTCACTTTTCATATGTTTTACTTTTTAATGCTCTCCTTTGTGGTTGCTTTATAAACCGTAGAAGTGACCGCTCATATAATGTGCTCACCTTAATGCTGTCTTGGGACAAGTTGCTCTTTTTTTGTGTTGAATGAGGGAGGTAGCTTCGTAGTATTAAGAAATCTGAGCACACAGTGGCTATGCCTTGGTGCGTGCTATACAGGTTTTCGCACATAACTTGAGCCAAAGCTTTAAAAGTGAAAGGTACTCCAGACGCGAGTTGAAGTGAATGCATAATGTTGGCACTGGCCTAGAGTTACTCAGGGCATTTTTTTATTTTCCGCTTAACTGACGGACTAGTTAGGTTTAATTCATCAACTTTTTAAGTATTGGCGGCAGAAACCAAGTATGATACACAAAGTTGTAGAGCCCCTTGAGAAACCTCTCAATAAATTGTTACCTGCACGATATATCTTACGTGGTCCTTTTTTCCGTGTTCCAAAGAAAGCCTGCGAAATATGAAAAAAAAATGCCACGTGACAGGGCACTCGTGCACTGTTATTCTGCTGCTCTCAAGTGTGCGATGGATGAACAAGGTCGGCTGCAGCGAGACTGACCCGAAACAGGGCATTAGCGCCATCATGCGATAAGAGCCGCATGCCCAGATACCTGCACCAGGCATAACGCTGTAAGCGATAGGTCAACCATCTTGTGTTGGGCAACCTAATATTGTGGAAGAGCTTACTTCCATTATATATCATATATAGCATATCCCCTAGAGTCGGTGTATATACACATACTCACTATACCCCGCGACAACGTAAGAATTCAGTGTGGGATCTGCCCACAAAACTGTGCTGCACCTTCCTGCCCTGTGTACCACCCCACTGCAAAACGCTGTTCCGGAGTAATGCTGATATTGAAAGAAGTTGCAAGTATCAAGTATTTTGACATTGCAGCCTCTGCTGTGACGTCACAGAAATGAGTGAACGTAATTGGCTGGTGAACTTATATAGATTACCTTCAAGTTGGCCAGTCATGTGTTTGTCTCTGCATTCTTCGGTTTTCACCAACTCTAGTAGTTGAGATAGCGGTAATGAGGCAGCCTTTCCACTGACTAAATCTTGCAAGTTAGCCCTCTAGTGAAGGCATTATGAATCTTCAGTGACTATAGACATGTGATGATCACAGCAGCTTAATTTACACTTCTGACCAGCATTCCTAGTAAAAGAACACCTTTTCTTTAAAATAGAAACCTTGCAGGAGTACTGTCATCAAAGTATGGTTTTTTCCCCCTTCGTGTTCAGTAGGTGTTGACCCAGCTACCATTGTATGCCTTTGAGCAGCGACTGCTTGTGTTAATTGTATTCTCTTCCTCTTTTACTGTGGCGAGCCTCTTATTTTTATATTAAAGAGTGCTGAGAGACATTGTAGGATGCTTGGTATATGCAGCAGGATATTGCGTAGTATCGCGAAATGCCGCTGGGAACAGGATATCACTATATTGTCACAGAAGGCTCGGCGTCTCTATGCCCTATAACAACATTGTTAGGATAGCTGATGCATGTTGAGCCATTTCCCTTGTTGCCAAACTAATTCTTCCATTTTGATTCACTCACAGTTCCTTTGCACTTCACATGCAAAAAGCCACCATGAAGGAGGCAAATATTGTGATCTACATTCAGGTATACTCTCTTAAGCAGGTTGTTTACATATAGTCCTGATTCCAGCACAAATGATGGCACAAGTAAATAGGACAGGCAATCTGGTTGCTGTATAAAATGTTCTGTTTGTTTGTCTCATCTATTGCGCTTGATATTGCACCATGCTTGAAGTAACACATGTAGATTAAAAAGGTTGGCTGTTTGGCCAAAGCATGAACAAGGGTGGGAGCTGCTGCCTGTGCAGGAACTGAACACGTGGGAAGCCCTTAAGTGTAACATGCTGCATTGAATGTTCTTGTAGCTTTGGTTCAGCTTGGGTTACCTGCTGTGCTGGCTTAGTGATTGGTGTGTTCTGCTCCTTAGTACTAGGCTGTGAGGTTTTCCTGCCCGGGGTGGTTGCATACCAGTGGGGTCAGAATGCAAGATTACTTGTGTACAGCACATTAAGTGTAAGTGTATGTTAAAGATAGGTCCCCAAGTAGTTGACGCCACTCTGAAGCGCTCAATTATAGCACCTCGCTTAGTCCACATGTTGCTGCTTTGAGATGTTACTCAATCCAGAGTCACTAGCTTGGACTGGTGCATTGCCGATCATAGCCATGTCTCTGTGCTTTGCACTTGCTTTTATAATGCTTGCTTGCTATGTCTATTAAAAAATCCTAAAATGTAGCATGAGTTTGTATTTTTCTCTTATACAACATGGTTTGCTTCCAGTATCATTGTAATAAACTGACAGAGCGTTGGACATTTCAGTGTGCTTTAAAATATAGTGAATAAATGTAGCTGATGACAGGTGGGAGCAGTAAACTTTCTATTTAATTTTTCACCACTGTACATGGTCGAGAACGAATATCTTAGCATAGTTTTCTGAACACGAGTATGTTGTCTACAGTGCTCCTTAGAGGTGTTCCAGTGCTCCTTCGAAGTGATCTTACAGTAGTTTTAAACTTGAAAACATGTTGAATATGAGTGATCAACTTGTAGTAAATAGGGGGCAGGGCACAATAAATTCATTACTTGACACTTTTTAAATAAAACTTCTGCACATACTTGAAGAACCTAAACAGAGAATGGTGTGTGATGTTGCAGATGGACTATAACGGTCTGTTATCTTTGTACAGGCTCACAATCCTTGGGCATGTTTAGTCTTCTAGGCTCACTATGTAACGGCAGCTTTTACTGGAATTCCTTGACTCACATAGGGAGCAATTAGTGCAATAACTTCTCCCAGCTGAGCCATATGGTGTTTATTATTTACAATGATGTGGCACAGTCACACCAACTTGAACCAAGGATTTGGTTATTACTAATGAAGATAGTACAACTGTCAAAATTTATGTTTAGGCAGTGGCACCACATGTCTTGACAGGATCATTTCATTAGCTCTCATCCTTAAGCATGACTTCCTTGGCATACTGATAATTATGGCACTCTCTATAGCATGTTCCTTTCCCCTGAAGCATCCTCCTGAAGGTCATATTAGCACAAGTCGCGCGTGCTTGCGGTTAACCTTCAGTTTCTGCTTTGTTTTTGTGGTCCTCGGAATTGTAGATTGTAAACTTGGGAGTTCCATGTTTTAGGGATAAGAATTTTAAGCTGTAGAGCCTGAGTGCTGAGGTTACATTGACTACACATGTGGGCTTTGGGCAAATTGCCAGCAATTCTGCTACTGTCAAGTTGGCCAATTAGTAATTGTACATTACTCCTGAGGGCTTTTCATTACACAAAACTATCTTGTAATATATTATAGTGCTAGTTAACAGAAAAATGACATACTAAGCTTGCAAAAGATATGAAAAAAAGGAAGCCTAAGATGCAGAAGTGTGGTCTGTTCATTACTGTCAAGTTATAGTGGCTGCATGTGAGTTCGATGCGAGTGTTGGCTAAAAGTGTAGAGGGGGTGCAGGTCGGAGTGGGGGGCCTCCAGCCCTCGTGTAGCAGCCTGAGGAAGCATGCGTGAGCTGCCCGGTCCCCACCTGAGTGCGGCTGCTGCACAGGTGAGCCACCGGCTGCAGCAGCTGGCAGCCAGAGACCTCCCCGGAAGTTGGACCACTGGGCTTGTGGTAAGGCTACGCTACAGTAACCTGTCCACTTACTGAGCTCTACAAGGTTCCCAAGTGTATGTAAAACAACAGACGCTGAAATCGATTGGCTGATGACACTTTCTAAGCTAGGTTATCTGCACTCGCGAAGGTGCACCCAAAAAAGTGGAAACCGAGTTCAGCCCAGTCCACTGCCGTACCTTGGCTGGTAGAGTGTCCCGTGTCATGCAACAAGCTGGGGTGGTATTCTCGAGGGATCACTTTCGGGAATACAATCGCCTTTGCTGTCGGCCTTGTACTGCGACATGTCCGTTGTGAAGTCACGTGAAATCTCTCAAAGGTGATCGTATACTTCAGAGTGATCCCTTGAAAATACCATCCCTGGAGACTACTTAGTGTCACAGTTGCCAACGGCAAACTGTTTTCTTCCAGATGATTTTTTAAAACTTTGTTAAGCATATGGAGATAACCAAATATTATACCTGAATTACAATTAAAAAAAAAAAAAACAATTTATGACTAAGCAAAGCTCATTTTCTCCCCCATGCTTTTCGTGACTGCATCATAAATTGGCTCTGTATGAAGGTTAACTTGATAAATTTTGAGGCCCTCAGTTACCCTTATACTTCTCACACGTTACTCAACATGGCTAACAGTGTCATGCAGGCAGCCTCAGGGGCCATTGTGCTGTGTAATAACTGAACCAAAATACCCACCATGGACACAGTGAACTTGCTGTGGCGCTGAATTGAAGGATGCTGATTTTATTTACTACTGTGTGCGGACATCTAAATTAAAAAAAACTTGGTTCCTCGCAAAACAGGCTGTCTTCCTCTGAAGGGTTAGCATGGCAAATAGCTGAGTATTTTTACTTCACAATAGTACATTTACAAACATACGTGGTTGGTATGGTGGGGAATGCATCCAATGCTTTGTGTTTCATGTTTGGAAACAATAGCTTTCAACATGAGTTGAGGCTGCCTTAGTGGCATTGCTTGGGAATTCAGAACAGGAGTATTTTCTAGAAAGTATGGCTGGTCATTTTCAGCATGGAACCAGGTTTTAGATTCAGCATAGGGGTATCAAAGCCCTTCAGGCTAGCCTTAGTCATTGGTGCTGAATTTTTCAATGTTGGTGTTACAATGAAATCTACTTTGTTCATTTTTGGTGAAGATTTTCTTTGAGAGCGTCCTCCAGGCTAGGTATGCAGGGCTAATCCACTTTGTTCATGTTTGATGGAACTTGTGTTCTCCTGCAGAGTAATTGAAAGCTGGGTGAGTCGGCATGGGTGGCACAGTGGCACAATTTATTGCTACACGCTTAGGAAAGCTCCTTGGAATGAGATCTGGGTTTATGAAATCATAGTCTTACAGAATACCACAAATGCATGTATAATTGTTTTCTTGAGGGTGGTACCTTGTTTGACTGTGTTGTATCCCCCCCCCCTCTATTCAGGAGCTGCCTACTGTGGCTGCTCTGAACTGAGGCAGCCTGGATTCTCACAGCAGAGAATCTATGGCCAAGTCTGAAAGTAAGTGTAATCTTCGTTGTTCCTTTCAGTATTGTGATGTCTGTGGATGGCCAGCTTGCTTTGAAAATTGAGCTCCCTGATGTGCAAGCTTGGCAACCCCTTTTTCAGTAGTTGCAATATTAATCCGTTATTAATCTCTAATGCTGCACACACATTGTTTTGTTTGTGAGGAATTGTGTTGCCAGGCATCAGCCTATGAGTTTATTTGTGTTCAACGTTTCTCTTTGTACACAAACTTGTGGTGTTTTTCATTGGTCGATCTGGAGCGGCCACTGAAATCCTGGAGCGAGTGCTTGGATTTCACCAGTGCGAATCTGCCAGCGGAGAGCAAAACTGCTCCGCGTTGAATCGTACCGGAAGTCTGTGTGCACATGTCATATGAACCGACTTCCGCACTGTACGTTTCCATTGCCGTCCCACAGTGAGCGGAGTTGAAGTATGCTTCTCGTCCTATTTTTGTCCTAATCTGCACCTCAGCAGCAGCGCAAGTGAGAGTGATCCGGCATGGAGCGAGTTGTTCCAAAACAACCAGTGGAAAATGCGAACCTGCTCCAGATCGACCAGTGAAATCTGGATTTGCCACCACTGAGCAAAAAATCCTGCTCAAGGTCAACCATTGAAAAACACCATGAGTGTGCTTTACGATCTGCTGGAGCATTGTTTTAACCCTATTATATGTGTGGGGGAACATGAACATCACTTGGGGGCATGGAGCATGTGGGATCCCTACCTTACTCTCCAATGTCAGCGGAGGTGCAATTTGTGCCTAGTTAAAGGGGGCAATAAAGAGGAATATTAAGTTGCGTTACTAAATTGCTGTTCTAGATTACTGAAAGGATCACTCCTACCGGGAGTTCAGGCTTGTCGAGCCAGAAGGTATGCAAATAGGAAGGTGGACAGGTGGCAGTATTTGTTTTGATGTTTCCAACTGTGATGCCACAGACTTTTGACAGCGTCGTTTTCTGTGTACTTCATTGTTTATCAATAAGGGAAAATAAATGGGATAGATTGCCTTATAACTGAATAATTATCAGCCTAGAAAGCTTTGGGAACATATTCTGCACGAAATTGTTCCAAGTATGAGATTTGTTAAAATTTATGGCATCATGCTGATGTACTGGTGCTTCAGTTATTGTGGACATTATTTAAAGAAAATTTGAGCCTTCATTTCTCCCTCTAGTAATTAACATTTCTTTGCCAAAGGAGTTAAATTGTTTTGAAGGAATGCTCTACCAGTCTAAACTGGTTAGTGTTTCTATTTAGTGCCTCTTTAAGGGCCTGTACTATATCACAGGTAGTGTGTAAGCAAGCCCCGCTGTGCTCTGGTCTGATCTCTAAAGCAGCATTGTTGTTGGTTTGATACATTACTGCATTTGAAACCATTTCACGTGGGTGAAATAAGTGAGCAGATGAACGGTAATATTGAGGCGGTGAAGTGACCGATTGAAATTACAGAAGATAAGCCGATTGAACAAAGCCCTGAGAATGCGTACAGCTTCTTGTGAACACATGGTTTTCTGTTTCTTGCCAGATATTTATTGAAAGGACCTTCGAGTTAATTCAGGGAAGTATTTGGAGCCAAGTACGACTGGGCGTGAGGTGCTATTTTTTCTGATGTGAAGGATGGTGTTATCACTTTCTATGGTCTTCTGTTTTTTGTGTGTGTATGTGTGACAATAGCTGTTACCGTGGGCAGGCAGCAAATAATTTTTTTTTTGAGCCGAATATGCATGCCAGGCATGTTTGCTGCACTTGCCAGTATATTATGTAGGGTGAAGAAAAGTTGTGCAGTAGAAGCCACTGTTAAAGAGAACACCTAAAACCCAGTATAACTGCAACATGATCAACTTATTCTTGGGAAAGGGGGCTATGTAAAGTGTTACATAGAAGTTTATGCTTAGAGGTCTCTGCAGGCCTTTATATCATAATTTATGGCAGAATGTGAGCTCACCCGCCGTGGTAGTTTAGCGGCTATGGAGTTGTGCTGTTGGGCTTGAGGTCCAGATTTGATCCCTGCAGCGGCGGGTGCATTTAGATGGGGGTGAAATGCAAAACGCTTGTGCACTTACATTTAGGAGCACCGTTAAAGAACCTGAAATGGTCAAAATTAATCTGGAGTTTCCCATAGGGCGTGTGTCTCATAAGCAGATCGCGGTTTTGGCATGTAAGACCTCAGACTTTTAGAATGCGCGAGCTGGCTGCTCTCATAGGAACAGACATGTAACATTACAGTAGACTTCCATTATTTCGACTTTCGTTTGTTCGATCACTACCGAAGGTCCCAGCCGATGCCAGTGCATTTATATAAGCCCAAGCTTTCTTCATTTCGAACCTAAAATTTGCCTTCGCTTGGATAATTCGAGCTTGACCAGCCAGCACGTACACAACTGACCCCTGTAGTGACCCCAGCGGCGACTCCTTCAGTGGTAGCGTCTGTCTCGGCGAAGTTCGGGGCACAGCGAATCCATTGAACACACGTCATATCCCTTTGAAACCGCCTATATTCGACCAGTACTAGGACGATTTTCAAGCAATGACGGTAGCTCACAATTATGGTATTTACCCGATTCTAACAAGCGCCTTTTCTATTTCAAGAAAATGGGGCCGGAAATTGCCTGCACAGTGCAATCGGATATGAAACCAAAAGTGCCTTTGCGGCATTCGTGTGCTTTACCGCATAACACAAGGTACTGCGGAGAAGCTGACTTCAAAAACCGTGTGGTGAAGCTGACTTTAGCAAACCGGCCACCGTTGTGCAACACGTATTAGACTTACCTATTTTTCTTGCTGAAAAATCAGGTGCGCATTAGATTTATACTTTGTTTAAAAGCTTTAATGTCATTGCTACGTTTTTTTTTCCTCTTCTTTGGACACAGAGAGTGGGCATGCATTTTATACGGGGGCTTTTTAGACTGGCAAATACTGCCAAATGAATTGTTGGTGTGCTATGGCTTTTTTTCTTGCACCTTGTTTAATTCAAGCGTCGGATAACTTTATTATTTATATAATTATATTTTTGGTTTAGGGTTGTTCATGAGGGCATAGTTTTATGTTTTTGGCTCGTTAACAACTTTTATGCTTAGTGGTCAAGTGGAAGCAGAAGCATGCCATGTTAGTTGATTTAATTGATGCTCCAGCAGCACGTGTGGCTCGCTGATTGGCAACAGAATGGAAAAAAAAAAACTCATTTAGGCCAAAATAAAACTGGCTGGCCAAAATAAAACTGCAAGCCCCCTCCACTCTGAGTCTTGTAATTACTTCACCACTCTTAATGAGTATGTTGAAAAAGAGCAATTTCCCACTGTGGACATGCATGCAGAGACTGCTGACAGCTGCCTTGTTGTGCTACCTCGGTTTGCAGTTCCAAGCATAGTGGTCCAAACGGGGGGTTGCCCAATGGAAGGGGGCGGGCGTGGGACCAATGGGTCGTCCCCGCCCCCAGCCCCTCCCCCCTGCGGCCCACCACCCCCTCGTGTCCAGCCTGTGCGGCTCTCCAAGCAGCCTGAGGTGGAGATGGCTGAGGAACAGGCACCGGCTCCGGCACCTGTCACCATCCGGCTGGAAGTGGGCACCGAGGAGGAGGCTCCCCAGCCAGTGGACAATACCAGCCGAGCCTCAGCACAGGTCAGTTGGAAGGCGCATCTTTCTTTGTGCGTGCTGGAACTGTCGTTTTTGGGCCTCAAGGTTGCATAGGAATTGCATGTTTGACAGATGGAACCCCTGTAATATAAGAAATAACTGAGACAAACATCAGCCACTGTTCTGTTAAGTGCCAACTGCATGCATGCACATATTTAAGTGACAGTGATAGGCGACATGCCTGGCTGTCGCATAGGCTGACCCATTGCCATTGTCTGCTATGTCACTGGTCTTGGCTTGTTGCTGTGCAGTGCTGTGTGTGTTGCTGTGCTTGTCTGTGCAGTATCGCCTATCCCGTTGCTTTCATAAGAGAAGTTACTATCATGGCCACAAATAAAACTGAAAAAAAAAGAGATTTAGAATGTTGATTTTTAGTCTCACTGCGTGCATCTTGAAGCATGGGTCCTTTTGTCGAATGTAGAGCAGGTAGGCTATCACCTGTCTCTTGTTTGTAAGAAGGGTATTAACTTTGTCAGGCAGTCTGAAATGACACATTGTCACCACGGAATGCAGTAACTCAGATTGTGTGTTATTAATTGGATGAGGCATGTGCAATAACTAGATAAGTAACATGTCATGGCTGTAGCAGCTTGAAAGATGAATCGTGCCATTCAAACTGTCATTGGTGTAAAGTATATGCCTGGTCACTTTCGGAAAGTGCTTTTCATTTTTGGCTCACTGAGGAGTAAGACTGCATTGCCATTTTTTGTTTGTTTTTAAGCCAGCAGTAATACCATGCACTGCAGTTAGCTTTGTCTCTTGTCCTTGCCCCTCTGGCCAGCTTCGTCTTCTAGATTTCTCAGTGGCTATGGTATAGACCGTTTCATGCTTGCAAACAGGAGTTCCCAGAAGACTTCCGGTTAAGCCCTCTGGAACAGCGCAAGTTACAATAGCCTATAAATCTATAGAACCCTCTAGCTGGCACCAGTTTTGCTGTAGAGTTGGAGTGTTCGACAAGTGAATTGTATTGTTAAGTGCTATGAAAAAACCCATGCATGAACCCGACGCATGGCGCACGCTATTTATATCGTAAAAGATCAAGAATATTATGTGCCTACAGCATACTGTGCGACAAAATACTTTTTTCTTGGCTGTACTGTCAAAAATGGCTGACCAGAAGTTCTCTGGGGTCATGAACACACTGATGCCACATCATGGATACTAAAGGTTTTCTCTTCTGGTGACAAGGTCACAGGCTTGATCCCCGGTTGCAGCGATAGCATTCTGGTGAGGGTGGAATGCAAAATCGCTTGCATGCTTACAGTTGGATGCACATTAGAAAAGCGCAGGTGCTGGAAATTAATCTGTAAACCTATGAAAATTCTTCATAACCTGCTGTGCATTTCTGGAACGCTAAGCCTCACAATTTGATTCTTTTTTTTCTTTAATTCTAGATTAGCATTGCGATTCAGTGGCTTTATGTGTTTGTGACCAGTCTTGCTGCGGACCATCTCTGTCTTCTCTCTTACTTTACTATCCTTTCTCCTTGTGCCTATTCTTGGGCACACTTGTGCTGTCTTTGTCCCCTTTATCAACTTCCACTGGTCAAGTGGAAGCAAACACGCATAAAGAAATTGAGATGTTCTGAATCGCAAATCTTTTTTTCATTATAAATGCTGCTAGCTGGGGCACAGCCTTCTGCATATTTACAATGCCTGCTTAGTGGCATGAAAACCAGGCATCTCATTTAGACAGTGCCAGCTTCCCAATGGTGGCTTCAGTTTCGGGGTCCTGGTGAGGGTGTTATGAAAGGGACACGAAAAGCAAGTATTAAGTTGAGCTAAAGTGATAGATTAATGCTAGAGAATATCTAAGGCGTCAATATTATTCAGAACAAAACTTCAGTAGTAGAGAAATTGAGGTAAATGTGGGACACGATTTGAGACTCCACTGGGACATCCTAGCACTAGCCCGATAAAGTAGTAACTCCTCATTATAGTACAAAAGAAAATGCTACTTGTCAGTTTCTGTTTGTTACAAAAAAGAACTAACTTATGTTACCCTTGACAACAATGCAGCAGTTGGTCAAAAAAGGCTGTTTTCACCTGACTTTGTGCTGCCCGCACTCATGTTTTCGTAGTTTCTGTATTGTGTAGTGTTGCACTTGCTTTCCTGGCACATGAAGCTCATAATAAAGAGGCAACCATATGTACATGGTATTCAAGCAACACAATGGATGGATCCTGTTGTACTGTTGTGTCTCGTTCTGGGACAACTGTATACAAGGGCGCCGCTTCGAGAAAGAAAAGCAGCGACAAACTTTCATTGTTGTCTGAACCAATGCACTCGTATGTCCGCGAAAAAAGCCTCAAACATGGTGCGAGGCCAACGTTTTAACCAGAAGGTACTTGGTCTCCTTTTTAAGTGTATCATCATCGCCTGCAAAAATGCGCTGTATGCTGCCAGTGGTAAATGATGTGGCGCAATCTGAAAGTTGGGAATGAAAATACTTTCGTGTCTCCATGGCCTCCGAGACTGTGGCGTGAGCATGATATTGTATGCTTTGTGTGAGATGAGACGAAGCGAAGGCTGATTTTGCTATTTATTTCTTGCTGTCATTGAGGAGAGCGGGTAGCAAGAGTGAATTCTGATCGAGGCAGGCACACTGGTTGCTGTTGTTATGCACTGTTGTTAGGCAGTGAATTGCCAAAGGGTGGGCAGCTGCACGGATTTCCAGGTGACAAGCAGAATTTATGCAAGAAGCAGAAAATTCTGTGCCCATCTGATGTCCTGCAAAAAATGATCCCGGCCCGCCTGCAGCGCGTGTTCAGACAGCCAATTGGAGGCTCTTGTGCATTCGTCGTCCAAGATGGTGAAAGCACGTGTTGTCTTGCTGCTTTTCGGGTTTATTTTATTTGCGCCTTGTGGGCCTTCTTCCGCAGTGTTGCTGTGATGAGGCGGCAGAATTCGCCTTTCGTTGTGAAGCTCGAAATCGTAAATCTGGTCGAACGTGATGAGAAATCGGATGTTTCCCCAGCGTGTAAGATTCCGAGGAACACTCTCAGCACGATCTTGAAAAGATTAGGGCTAAAGCGGCCAAACTCACAAACCGGTGCCCGTGGCGTGCGACGCTTATGCATGGCCGTGTACAAGTGGTTCATGCCAAATTGCTTCAGACGTGCCGGCTTCCGTGTGCTTGGTGATAACTGTAAATTATGATGAATGCGACGAAGCCGTTGCCGGTGTTGCTGAAGTTTGGAGCGAGCTGTAAGAGTTTCCAGAAGCTGTTAATGAATCAATGGTGGACGAGTTTGTGAGTGCAGATGATAGTGTCGTGACCATGGGAGAGCTCGAAAACGAAGACTACATTGCTGACATCGTACCGAGCACAAGTGAAAGTGGGCACAATAAGGAAAGCAACGACAATCCTTTGCCCACATCCTCCGAAGTGATTGGTGCACTTGCACTAGTCCGGTGCTTCTGTGCAAATGTGGAAGGTTGTGGCCTCAGCTGCTCAGACTCCTTAGGCAATGCAGAGAAGTATGTGTGTCGCAGGCAGCGAAATTTCCCAAGCAGAAGAAAATGCAGGTCTATTTCACGCGAAATTAAGCTAGTTTCATCAATAAAGTGATTTTATAAATGGTATGTGCTTTTATGACATCCAATTATTTAGCAGGCTTGTATTGAATTAGGCTCTATATTGAACTGATAGGTGTTTTTATGTGAGTTCGATATAGCCGGGTTCGACTGTACTACCGGAAGTATGTGCTTCCAAAAGACGCTCTGTTGCAGCTGCCCACATAGGAATTAAACTTTGGCCACTCTGCTTATCGGTGTTGTAGCCGTTAGGTCTTACTAAATTCGATTTGTTCTGAACACTCAGCTAGCCTCAAACCATCTGAAACATAAGCTCAGGCCACACGTACACTTGCCAACGCGTGCTCACTTCTGGCTGCTCCTTGTTAGTTGCCTTGGCAGACTTCGCATCATGTAGAGCTATTGATAGTGCTTAAAAATGCAGAAGTTGGCTCGCTGTGCACTTCACTGACAGTCACCGGTGTTATCGGCAAGCTTATGCGTTATCTACGCTCTGAAGAAACACACTGCTGCATGGTTGATGTGTGGTAGTCTTCACATGCTCAGAAATCACAGCGCTGAAATTGCTGTTGTCCTCCAGCATCATGTTTCATACAACAGATAGAACATGCACGAAACTGTGGTGCGTAATCTCACTGTCGCTGACGGTCGGTATGGCACGTGGACACACGTCTGCGCATACACTCATGCACTGTGAATAGATCTGAGGTCTGTACAAGCTGTGTGTGCACAAGGTGGAGATGACTTAACGTAAATGTGCATTTCGACTCTGATTTTGTGGAGTCCCAATCGCCGGCATAAACACGTTTGTGGATGTACTGCTTTCAGGTGTAGGCAATTTCTCATGTTGAATTTAGCTTCTAATGCGAATTTGCATGTTTTTGATACAACAATGTTTCAATTTAACGAATAATTTTTGGTGGTTCCATGAGATTCGTTATATAGCAGTTTCACTGTATAGTGGACCATTGCCTACTATACATAACAGAGCGACTAGGCAGGCATTGTAAACATGCTGGAGGCTATGCCAGGGGCAAGCAGCTATGGGTCCTGCCTTAAATTGGTGTAGGGAATGTACCCGTCTTTCATAGGCATTTTTTGATGACAGTGAAGCTGATGACTTTTAGAGCTGCCTAGCTTTACTCAAACCAGTGTAGCTGTGGTTATACAGCTTACAGCAACTGTTACTGTATTCACTTACGTACAGGTGAAATAATGGACCCATATTAGTGCCACGACTTTGTGTAAACGCCGTTTTCCATTTTGCCATTCTCATTGGAAGGCATCTGCTGTCTGAAAATTTTTTCAAGTTATTTGGAAATACTAGGAATGTTTTGCGCCATTGCTATCTGGAATTGGGTTATGTACAAAACATATTGCTACGGCATGAGTCAGGTAAGGAGAAGAGGAAGAAGACGTTATGTGGCACATCCTATTAACGTCATCTTTACTGACCATCACCCTCGTCCTGTAGATAGACACAGTGCAGCTGTAATGGTATTATGGTGGAGGTGTGGGCTACTTTGACCAAGACGACAGAGCTGCTGCAACAAGTCCCACGCTGAAGTCGACAGCTCGCTCGATTGGTTCCAATACCACTGGAAATCCCGATGTCCCACATTGGCGGCCAACAATCATCTCTGGCTGCTCCAGTGCAGACAAGCGGTGCCTGTATGCGTCAGCTTGAGCCAAGCCGTTTCCCAGGAAAATTAAGCGAGAACGTGGAGGAATGGCTCACCCACTACAAGTGGGGGAGCAAGGACAACGGCTAGAACTCCACGGCTCAGCCAGACAATGTCGTTATCCTTCTCACAGACACTGCGCTAGTGTGGTTCGAGAACCATGAAGATACATTCACAATGTGGGACAGCTTCGTTACTGACCTCACAGAGTGCTTTGGAGATTCCACCACGAAAAGAAAGCGGGCGGAGAAGGGATAGCTTCAGTGTGCTCAAGTCTCAGGTGAGACCTGTACTACGTACACAAAGGCAATCGTAAAGCTATGTAAAGCAGTCAATCCTTGAATGCTCGAAGAGGACCAAGTTGGACACCTTCTCAAAGGTATTGCTGAGGATATGTACAATTACTTAATTGGAAAGGAGAGTCTCACCTCGGTCTCTGACCTCTTCAAGTATTGCCACACATTTGAAGCCTTGAAGCTGTGCTGCATCATGCCAAAATTTGGGAGGTTAGTGAATGTTACAACAGTTGTAAGCATTGATGACAACAACAGTTTTCAATTTGACGTTATGGCAACTGTAAAGCAAATTGTTCGCAAAGGATTTGAGTGACACATCAAAGGGGTGGATGTCAAACAGCGTGGTTGTGCGTCCAACTAACCTCAAGAGCATGCATCTGCTGTATCCTCATTGTCTGCCATGCCAGGCACTGCAGACTGTCGAGTTTCATCAGCTGCAACAGCACCGACGTTCCTTTCCCATTACCGTGATGCACGATCAATGAACTCGTATAGCTACCACCACGAATCGGCACGGGGTCAACCCAAATGCGATCTTGCAAATGCTGATTCGTGGTGGGTGCTAGCTCTACGAGTTTGTTGATCGTGCATCATGGTACCGGGAAAGGAACGTTGGTGCTGTCGCAGCTGATCAAACTCGACAGTCTGCAGCGCCTGGCATGGCAGACAACGAGGATACAGCAGATACATGCTCTTGAGGTTGGTTGGACGCACAACCACACTGTTTGATATCAGCCACTTTGGTTTGTCGCTTAAATCCTTCGCGGACAATTTGCTTTACAGTTGCCACAACGTCAGATTGAAAACTGTTGCTCTTCAATTGTTTTTCCATCCCTGCTGTTCTCCTGGATGACATGAATCTTGCTGAACTTGACGAAATCATTTACAGCTCCATTACAGTTCTAAGCGAGGAGGAGCTGTCTCATACTAGCTATCCCACCAAAGCACTTCTGAACAGAAGATCCTATGGGTGATCAGCAAGTCGCTTGCCTTCACACGAGCGCCACGCTCTCGCACAAGTTTTGCTGGCGCATATTTCTGTGTTCAATTTCACACAAGGTGACAAGCAGGCTTCACTCCCGCGTTCTCGTGCTCGCCACAAAATTGACACCGGATGTGCATACGCAATTCGGCAAAAGCCTTGCCTCATGTCTTCGACAGAGAGGACAGTTATCCCCGAACATTTTCGGGGATGCAGATGCAGACTGTCTCTCTTGCCTTCCTCTGACGACGACGGAGTGTGACACAGACAATTTTGATGACTGTTTTGCTCCCATTTCTTCTACATTCCCAGACGTGATGACTTTCAGGGCAGAGCAAGAAAATATTAGTTTGGAGCCACTATTAGTAGTTGCATCGCGTCCTGCAGCCACTGGTCGATTCTGTGTCTGTGACAGCCTGCTTTACAAGACCAATTATTCGGCTGAAGGCGCACGCTTCCTTCTGGTGGTGCCGATAAATCTGCGAGCAGACATACTGAGAGTCATGCTTGATGATACGACCTTTGGTCATTTAGGGCTCATCAGAACTTTGGGCCGGACAAAGGAGTGCTTTTACTGGCCCAGAATGTGAGACACAGACAAGCACTACGTTGCCAGTTGCTAACAATGCCAACGCTACAAGTGCCCTACGACTGCTCCACTGAGTCTTCTCCAACCTCTGCCAATGCCTCGCCAGCCATCTGAATAAGTGGGTATCAATCTTCTGGGCCCATTTCCATGATCATCTAATGACAATCGATGTGTGATTGCATGTGCTGACCACCTGACCAGAAATGGCGGCCATACCATTTTCAACAGCTGCATGCGTTGCAACGTTTTTGCTTCGATCCATGATTATTCAGCAGGGTCCTCCCCGTGTCATCATTACTGCTCGCAGTCGTCAGCTCGTTGTGGACACCATAGAAGAACTGCTTCGTCTCTGCAGTTCGCAGTTCCTCCATTCAATGCCTTATAACCCTCAGACAAATGTGTTTGTAGAACGTACAAAGACAACTCTAACTAACATGCTGGCTATGTATGTATCTTCCCATCATAAAGACTGGATGACATTCTTCCCTTCATCAACTATGCTTATATTACTGCAAAGCATGAAATGACTGATTACAGTCTTTTTCATTTCCTTTACGCACATCTACCACTAAGCTGCTTTGCCACAGTACTACCATTCGACTTTCACAGCTCTGTTGCCAAGATGCTGTCTCTTGCCAAAGAAGCCCGGTGCATTACCCGTCTTTGTACTATGGCATTGCAACACCGATCGAAAGAGCGCTGTGACAGCTGACATCAGTCTGTCTCGTACGCTAAAGAAGCCTTTGTGTCTTTGTGTGGTTGTAGATCCCGCAACGTAAACGTGGCTTATGCTAAACATTTTTACCCTAGTACATGGGCCCATTCGTCATTGTAGATTGCCTGAGCGACTTGACGTACCTGATGGCACGCTTGACGTCAGCTGGTCATTGGTCTAGCCGGACCCAGTTGGTACATGTTGCTCGTCTTAAGCGCTTTCACCTTACACTTTCCTAGTGATTTGTACTTACCCAGCAGGCTTCGTCTGGGAACTGGAAATTGCTACGGCATGAGCTGGGCAAGGAGTAGAGGAAGGTGTTAGGTGGCGCTGCCTGTTGATGCCACCTTTACTTGACCTTCAACGTTGTCCTGTAAATAAACACAGATCAACCGTAACAATGCGATCCAAGTGTGGCGCCATACTGAGTTTCTGTCAGCACAGTGTCATGCCAAAAGCGCTTGGTATCTGCAAAAAAGAAAAAAAAAGAAGAGCATAGAATTGTTGAAAAAAGAAAACTGTATTTTACTGCAGCAGTACGCGCTGCTTCCTAAGGCATCATTGTGTGCTCTACATGCATATACTGCAATGTACTGTACAGTATGGCCATGTGCGAGTCCAGTGCTTGTGTTGTGCCTGGTATGGGCAGATAATGCCCCCTTCCTTTAATCATTTAAGGAGCTTTAAGGATGATGCATATAAATACGTCCCACGCCCCAAATTTCTATTTTCCAGCTGAACGTGCAGAATACACTGAGAACAGGCATAGTCGCAGAAAAAAAAAAATTTTTTTTCGGAACCTTCTTCAGCAGTAGGTGGGCGGCACCAGGCAGAACACTGGAAGTGGGCTTCACCCCAAGCCACCTATGGCTTCGTTTAGAACTCGTGCAGACAGCTCTTGTCATATGTGAACTGTAGGTGAAAATTGCATTTGCTTTGCGTTACCTGTGACATACCACTGCAGCCTGTGTACCTGCTATAATCCAACAATTGACTCTTGCTGCCTGTCATTCAGTGTTGGCAGAAGCTGCTTCGTACTCAAGACCGTAACTCGACAAGAAAAACATATTTTCTTCCGTGTTCTCTGTAGGCAGCTCTTGTCCTTAGAGGGTTAATTTAGAAGTTACTACACGTGCAACCGGTTCACAAAAGTGGGCAGGACTTCCTGATTTGTTCTGCCATGGTGGGTGAAACAATTCCCTGCTGTTGTCTTCAGAGCTTGCCCAATTGTAATGGGGTGGAATATGTAGCGATTTGTAATTCTTGAAAACTAAGTGGATTTAGAGAGATGTTCATTTATCACACCCTTCTTGTGAATACTTATTGATTCAATAATTTTCCAACTCGCTTTTTGATAGTTTTTGATATAGTACTGCTTGTAGCTGCTAAGTGTCATGAAAATATGTTCTCAAGGGGAAAAGGGGGGTTTTGTCCTTGGGGGGCCGTTCTCTTCGAATACATGCAAAATGCGTTAATGTTCTCACGAAGCAATGTCTTAAATTATTTGATAGAAATTTATTGAGATTATAACAAAGGTAAGATTCTGGCTAGTCACTGAAGCAGAATTCTTCTTTAATCTTACTTTTTTTTGCAATATCTTAATCTGCGACTCAGATTTTTAATGCACAACAAATAAACTAAGGACAGAGGAAAAAGTTGTTTAATATTGCATATTGTCAGGATTGGGGGCTCAATCCCTTCGTCCGTGGTCCTTTGCCAAGATTGGAGTACGGCATGAATTCGAAGGTAGCTGGCCCATGCCGTCGTCCAACTTATTTACGCTGAGATCGTTGATGAAGTGAAGAACTGCTTCTCATCGAGAACGAGGAAAAGGGTTTATTTACAGAAATTAAATCAGTCTAACATGACTGCTTGAGAAAAAGAGTAGTAGTCCAACAGGACTGCATGAGAGAAGTGACTCAGTCTAACATGACTGCTCAAGAGAAGTGTGTCCTCAGCATTCGCACAACCACAGTTTTTATACACTCGATCCGCCGGTCCTACGACGCGGCGACTGTTCGTTTACACATCACCAACTCGCAGCTGCTCTGAAGATCAGTTTACGTACACAAAGGCAACCGCGCTCTGTTCACAGAGGCAACCGCGCGGGGTGCCGTTCCGGGAAACTATCGGCGCTGATCGAGGGTCGCTCGTTGTTCCGTGCTAGGCCGAAGCGTGAGACGCTCAAAATACGTCGTCCCCACGGCAGCTTGTCCAGCGTGTCAAATCAGCTCCGCGTTGGGGAACTCCGGAAGCATTGTTCACACACGCCGAACTAGTCCCGTCACAATGTCGATGGGGCGGGTGGAAGGCGGCGGATTCCAGCGCAAAGGCCGCTTCTTTGAACGCCTCCCAGCTGCAGCGACGGAGAGGGAGAGGTGCGCGTCTTGCACCCCTTGTCGTAATCGGGTGGCAAGGTGGCAATCTTGTTGCGCAACTCGCCATTCTTGACAATATGCTTCCAGGTGCACAAAAAGATTTGATTTGAATTAAATGTTAAATAGTGATGAGAAAATCGGATGTTGAAATGAGTTTGAATACTCGGACAGGATAATGTAATGATATTATTCTGATGCACTTTTCTAGTGTTCTGTAATTTCCCTATTCTTCTGTTTGCCACCTTTCACCAGCGATATGAGTGGCTGCGTGCCTATGTTATTGCCATAGTAGCCTGGTCGGGAACAGCGGATGCTAAAAAAGAGATAGGCTGGGAACTCTTACATTATGCCCAGAGTGTTTCAAAAGGAACCCTTTTATTTGCTTGCTTATTGCTTCATCATGGCCAAGGCAATAGCGCTTTCAGGCATGCTGTTTTCGCTAACCATAGGTAGCTTATGTTCATTGGGTGAATGACAACCAGACATAATAATAATTTCAATAAGCGTCTGGTGGATTAGTGTCATGCCCAAATGTTTTCCATTTTTGATGCTCTCTATTTATTCAAAAGTGACAGCAGCATCTGCAGCCCAGTCTGTGGGGAGTTACGTGCTACAGGAAAATTCTATGTAATACTGTAAATGTTAGGTTAGTGCTGTTACCCTTGACCATGGAGGAAGACATTTAGGAGGTGAAACTCCCGTCAGCGTGAGCAAGCACGGGCGACCAGATAAGGTCACAATTGTATGCGCCGACGGGGCCGTATGCAGTGGCGGCACCATGCGGCGCGTCGTAGAAGCCGCAGCGAAAAAAAAAAAAAAATGCAGCGCTCAGGCAGTCGGCTTCGGCGCGCTCTCCGGCCACTTCCTCCGTGCCCTCAATAGAAGTCGGGCGCGTGCAGCTGAACGGGAGCAACACGCTCGACCGGTTGCCAGGCGCCGACAGCATGATAGTGGCTCCGCGGGCTTGTGACCTTTGCTGGTCGCTGCAAACAGCGGAGTTTCCACTCCTAAATGTTTCTTGCTCCATGCCCTTGACTGACATATGTAATGTGGCCATTGTGGAATTATTGTGCTCATGCTAGGGTGCTAATAAATGACAGTTGGAAATTTTTAATTGAATACTGGGTATTCTAAAGTTACAGAAAGCTTTTTGACCAGCTAGTATTTGATTCGAATTCCAAATTCAAAAAGCGTTGTGCACTCCTACTTGTATATTGTTGGATAACCAAGGTTGCCAGCTACTAGCATGGTGCTTTGTCCGAAGCTGTTTGACTGCCAGTGCAGCGCTGGGAGTAGAATTTCTCAGCTTTGGATGCCTATAGAAAAGTACTGACTAGCCCATATTTTAAGGTGTGGGACGGAGTATTGTGCCAACAGGTTTTCAGAAATGTCATAAAGTTCTGGTCAGAGATGAACGGAAAGATATTAGTAAAGCTAGAAAGATCTAGTTCTGGTTAAAAATAAACAGAAAGATAATAGTAAAGCAGGGAAGATCTACTTCTAGTGAGGGATGAACATAAAGGTAATAGTAAAATGAAAGATGTAGTTCTGGTTGCGGATGAACAGAAAGATAATAGTAGAGCAGGAAAGATCTAGGTGCTGGTCAGGGATGAAGAGAAAAGTAATAGTAAAGCAGAAAAGATCAGTGCAGAGAGCCTTTGACAGTCTGCAGTCATGTATAGCTCCTTTCGGTAAACAAATGAAGGGAAAGCACTAAATGTGTGAAGGTAGCTTGCAGGACGCATCTGAAGAAGCGGACAGCATAGCCATCATGCCTGCCAGATGGATTTGGGGACGTGGGTAGAAGTGAATGCGCCTTGTTTGTGTGTGTGTCTGTCTCTGCATGCGTGTACGGCTGTG
This sequence comes from Dermacentor albipictus, assembly GCF_038994185.2. Classification (NCBI taxonomy): domain Eukaryota; kingdom Metazoa; phylum Arthropoda; class Arachnida; order Ixodida; family Ixodidae; genus Dermacentor; species Dermacentor albipictus. The sequence continues at coordinate 76,577,307 of NC_091824.1, forward strand.
CCTTCCTGTCTCACACTGTCCTTCCTTTTCCTCCTCCTCCTCTTTCTCTTTTCTGGGACGGTGCAGCGGCTAAAGGTGCTAGTGCGCAGCCATGCGCTTCGAGATGACGCTTCGCCACCTCTGGATCTCTCGCCCGAGGCAGCCACGGCCTCGCCACAGATGCTGTCGGTGCAGGTGGGAATTCACCTTGGCTGTCCTGGCAGAGGCATCCCCGTAGCTTTGCCCTTTCCTTTGTTTACACGCTCACCTTAGGCGGGAAGGGGCGGCTGCAGACGACGGGGGGCACCTTGACTGTGCTCATCCACTCTGTTACTGAGCAGTAGGCAATACCACCTCTTGGTAGCAATGCCATTGGTTGTCCGTGGGACGAAAGAGTTGCTTTCATGGAATGCGCCTCTGTTTGTCTCTTAGTAGTACATATGGGCCAGAAACGTGGGAGTTAACGAAAAGGAAAAAGAGAGAGAGAGAAGCTAAGGACAGTGCAATGAATGATGGAATGAAAACTGTAAGGTGTAATGTTAAGAGGCATGAAGACAGCATTGTGAGAATTAAAGAGCAAACGGGGGTAGCCAGTATTGTAGTTGAAAGCTTCGTGGAAAAAATTAAGTAGGCCATGAAATGAGTAGGACAGATGACTGATGGTCTCTTAGAGTTACGGAGTGAGTGCCAGTAGAAGGGAAATCAAGGGCGACATAGGGCTAGGTTGTGTAATTTAATTAAAACAATTTCAGGAACAATAAAAAACCGCAATAACGAAATTCCCTGACAATGAAATATTTTCGTATCCTCAGCAAATGCCCATAGGATTCATTGCATTTTGTACCTCTCGACAACAAGATGTTGCTGAACCGCAAGCCCACATCAACGAAATTTGCGGGAATGTCATGCTGCATATTACCTACTTGCGCAAGGCTAGCAGAAGCCAAAAGGTTTGAAATGCCTTTGTTTCACACTTATATTGTGTAAAATACCGCCACATTACCCTTGCGTGGGCACTGCCATTTTTGTTTACGAAAACAACGAAGCGCCGGAAGTATAGAGTTTTATATAATAATTTCTAGATGAACTCTGGCACGAGTGTCTACGGCAGCTGCAATTGGAGTGGTTCAGCCAGCATGGGAGTTATGGGAAGTACATCGATTTGCCTAAACCCTCTGATCCTTCTGACTTCAGAGGGTTCCGCAACTTTGCAAATTTCTTGTTTTCAACAAAGCACTGTGTATTTAACAAATAAACATTGTAAAATGGTCTGACAGCAGGATTCAGACACAGGACCTCTAGCACAAAAGCCTGTTTGAAACCGTTATGCTACTGATGCATGCATTGACAAGCAGCACAGAATGCCCTTACGAATTTCTTGTGGGCAAGCCAGCGTGTTGAGACGCTTGGCGTGTTTCAATTTGGCCATCTTGACAGGTTGAACCGCTGCAGTTGTAGCAATTGTGTGTATTCGCAGAGTATCCTGTACTTAGAAAAGTATGGATCGCTTTGAAATTTAGGACAACGAAGACAGATAAAGCGTAACAAACAAAGCCACAAAAACGTCTGAATCGACAAGTGCGAAGATCAGACATATCCATGTACTTCCCATCATTCCCATGGTGACTGAACGATCGCAGTGCCATAGTTCCTTCTAGTCATTATTGTATGAAACTCTGTGGCTGGAAGTGATTGCGTGCACTGGAAATGTGTCATGGCTACCATCTTGTTTGTTGATTGCCTGTATCAAATGGCACGGCAAGGCTGCATGTCTCTACCGACATGCGATGACGGCTTTTGCAAACCTAGTGTAGGGCGTAATCTGCGACTTAGTGAGAGAAGTGCAGCAAAAACAAATCCGAGTCCACCTACTTGGACTTGTTTATAGTTATTGAGATGGTGGCCGCAGCGTGGCTTGCCATGCATCCGGCCTTGAGTGAGCGATAATCCGAAAATAAGCATTTCTTACTTCAAGAACGTTGGTTTCAGTACCACTCAACATGCATCACTTGTGGATTTGGTGTCTGTAGACGTATACAGTGGAATCTCGTTGATACGATTCTCACGGGCACCGAAAATAAAAACGTATTATCCAAAAATCGTATTATCCAAAACGGACTCCAAAAGATCGCGAATAATACATACTTGGCACAGAACTTGCTTTTATTAAAGCACTTTAAAATAATCCGTCACTTTGCGCTGCACTTTTTGCTTTTCGAGGTCCTGCAGCAAGCTTTTCTGGAACTCGTAAAAACGAGTAGCAGTTTCCTCGCTGAGCTCCGCAGACGCGACAAAGCCACGAAGCCCGTCCAAAGCTTCGAGAGCACCGTCAGTATTTAATGGCCGACGATCGCTGCTGCAATCTCCGGCGTCTTGGTTGTCATCGTCGTCGCTCTCCTTTTCAGCGGTAACATCTGCAATGATGTCTTGGACGGTGCGCAATTCACATGTCGCCAGTTGGTCGTCCGCCGATACAAACTCTTCCGGAGACGCGTCGACATTGAGGTCACCCCAGTCCGGGATGTCAATCTCTGCGCCGTCATCTCCATTTTCCTCAGCATCGCCAGGTGCACAAAAAAAGCCACACTTCTTGAAGCAGTTGGCGATGGTGTCAGGTTTGACGTGATCCCATGACATCGCCAGAAAATGGATGGCATCAAGAAGATCCACCTTCAAGCTGGCATCTTTCCGGTCAATCTTGGCCAAAAAGCGTCTGATCAACAAGCTCCTAAAGTGAAATTTCATGTTTCTAATGATTCCTGCATCTAGGGGCTGCAAGTGGCTGGTGCAGTTGGGCGGCAGGAAAATTACTTTTACGTTTTGCAGCCACGAAGTATCGACAGGGTGCGCGGCACAATTGTCGAGAACCAGAAGAATTCTACGGTTCGCGGCACGCATCCGGGCATCCAGAAATGTGAGGAACTCTGTGAAAAGGGCTCCGGTCATCCATGCCTTCTTATTCGCTTTATAAATGACAGGAAGGCGTGGGTTACGCGAAAAGCAGCGTGGCTTCCAGTATTTGCCAATGACAGTAGGCTTGAGCTTCTCGGTTCCATCAGCGTTGCAGCACAACAATACGGTGACTCTTTCTTTGCTTTTTTTTCCGCCTTGACACGTCTCACCTTTTATGCTGAGACAGCATCGTCAATGCATGCGCCAATCACTGCTTCTTGGTCACGTGATTTTACCGTGAGTACTATGTCTTAGGATAGATGGCGCTAAAAACCTTCGGTGCGTTTGGTGTGCGAGCTTGCGAAAATTGCTCCCAGAGGCCGCCACACTGCTGCAGGCGCTGTGCAGAAGCACGGCCGGACTCTAGCCGAGACGAGCCAGGCCAAGCCTCGAGCATACAAAGCACGCGTCGCCGCGTCTTTAGTGCGCCGTGCCTGTCGTTTCGCTCGATGTTAATTTCAGTAGCTCTGCCCACCCGCTTCAAAGGACTGGCTCTGATGTTATCATCATACAGAAGACGTTTCCGGGATCGTATTATCCAAACCGACGTGGAAATACGATCGTATTAGCTGTACAAAAATGCATTTACCTCCATAGGGCATCGGCCGGGAACGAAAAAAAAAACGTATTATGCCGAAAAACGTATTTAGCCGAATCGTATCAACGAGATTTCACTGTATTTGCACGAAGCGGCCATATGCTTGGTCGATTGCATTCGGGGGTTGAGATAGAAACACTTTCGCATTTGGCACTGGACGTGTTGGCTTCTACGGGTGACATCGTGTACTGGCGAAATGCTGTTGCGCTGCATCTGGTGCTGAGTTTTGTGAAATCTTGCGAAAGTGATTGCATTTCCAAAAGCGATCGACTGAGAATATAGCTTCATGGCAGTGCTGCCATTGCTGACTGATGCACGGGGCGCACTTTTTGCTGACGGCAATGTGGTTCTACAGTCTCGAGCAAGCCTTGCCAAAGCAGGCTAAAGGAATTTTGGCAGTAAAGTTTCGTTTTGCGATGCATTCCCTATCTGTGCGGTTTTCTTTTGCAAAAACAAAAATCTCGCAAATGCGGATTTTTTGCTTTCCTCACTGGTTTTGTTATCTTGTGGGTTGCACTGTATATACCAGCATGGTATATACAGTGGTAGTTAAGACAGAGGTAGTTGTAGTTGGATATTGCTGGGAGGAGCCTTCATCCTGGCAGTGGACATGAAATATGCTGGCGTTGAGGATCAGTAGATGCTGAAAGTTACTGATTGGGATATTATGATTTGGGGGGGGGGGGATGCTAAGCAGTATTATTGAAGCACTATGCATTACAATTTCAAATTGAGCAATCGTAAGAGGACAAGTGACAGAAGCATAGTGTTACAACACAATTGTGAAATTGTGAAACATGCAGCACTGTGTGTTCTTGCACTTGTGCGAGTTATGAGACGACAGCTGTGCAGAGTGAGTGCTTGTGAGTTAGCAGTTGTAGCTCATTGCATGGTTTTGAGATTAGGATCGGATACTTTTCATTTCGTTCAGTTACCTTAAAGACGTCACTAGGGGATATTACATAAGGCGTGAGTGTACATAAAGAATTAAAACACTAAAACTTGCGACAACAGGTACTCTGTCGCATTGGCAGAAAAAGATGATGGGCAGTAAAGCTTACAAAATAGACAAAGTGTCGCCATGCATCGGCAGAGGGATAAAGTTTGCAGCCCAGATTCTGCTTTGTGGGCAGTAACACTGACTTCGTGAGAATGAGTGAATGAATGTGGCGGCACGATTTTGTACCGCTTCAAGGTCATCTATGAGGCATACTTGATGCGGGGACCATATAGCTGACGCATACTCTAGTTTTGAATGGATAAGTGACTTATAGGCTACTAATTTAACGTGTTGGGGCGCGTTACGAAGGTGACGTTTCAGAAAACGGAGTTCTATTTGCCGATGATATGATGTTTGTAGCATGTGCATGCCATTACAGATCATTGGACAAAGTAACGCCTGAGTATTTGAACGATGTTACTGGTTGTATAGGTTGGTTAGCAATTGCGTACGGGAATGTAACGGGGTGCTTTTGGCGGGTAATGGAAAGTTTACATTTAGTCGCGTTAAGGGTCATAACTCTCCAGTTGCACCATTCTTGGATGCGGTCTAGATCATGCTGAAGTATTACTGCATCGCAATGGTTAGAAACTGATTGGTAAATTACATGATCATCAGCGAACATTCGGACTTGGCAAGATAAGTGTTGAGACAAGTGGTTAATATACATTAGAAATTGGAAAGGACTGAGAACAGAACCTTGGGGTTAGAACTCGGACCACGCACTATGTATCTGGCCTTGTCCTTTCAGCACTACTCAGTTTTGCATTATGACAGGCCAACCAAGGCCAGCGCTAACATGTGCTTTGTGTCTGGCTACTTGTCACTTAATTGCCTACAGCCAAGATCAGAAACTTATGTAAAGCTGCATAAGGTAGCTTGTCAGAAAACAGTTACCATAGCTTTGTTCTTTGCAAAGCTTCCCGGCAGTGCGCAAAAGTTTATGCATTTGGCGGAGGTTGCTTGTTGCAAGTTTAACGTTAACATGATTAAATGTAACTCTCACAAATGCGCATTATTGAATATTCGCTGAAGACTAGAGTTAACAAGGGTTGAAAGGCAGTAACTGGTAAATTTTCTTGGGTAAAAATCATGCTTCTGATACAAGGAGGTCCAGGAATATTGAGCCTTCAGTTGGCTTCAACTGCAGTTACTTTAGGCATGTCATAGTCACCTTGTTCTTTCCTTTCTTTCTTCAAACTTTTCCTTTCTATTTTATCGTACTATTGGTAGAATTCTGTGAAGAGTGCCAGAAAAATGTTACTGTGGCAGTTGATTTTGCAGTGCATTTTGCACTGGTTAGTTGGCGTAGCAATGTGAAAAAAAAAACAATAAAGAAGAAAGAAAAGATGTCACAGTCACATTGTAATTGCCATTATGCACTATGTAGCTAGCTGTAGTCAGATTTAAATCCAAGCAGTTTGTGGGTAGGCAGTGTAGGCATAACTCAGTTCACTTCAGAATGAGCCATGCGTTGGGCACGTGTGTGGCAAAGGTCGAATAGGCATTGCATAATGGCCAGTTTCCACTGTCATCGCACAGAGAATGTTGTTCCTAAATTATACACATCTGCACGTGCCATCTCCTGTCACAGTATGAGCGCCAAAACGTATTCTGGCAGCCATTCAGACCTGTTTGTGACATTGCTGGGACCCAGAAAAAGAAAAAAAGAGTGAAATTTTGTTTTATTTTGCCGTGGTCCTCCAATTCGTGCCATGTAAGTGTTCTGCCTGGCTACATCTATGGAACATAAACTGCTTAGATGGTTTAGCAGTTAGCAACTGATTCTCCTCACAACGTGACGTCAACTGAGTGACTCAGAACGGACGTTCACACATATACATCCGAAGCTCATTACCAACAAGTCGCATTTAACATAAAGTACCTTTGTTATATCCAATATTCATTATAAGCATATACTCGTTACGCACTGATATTGGTGAGAAACATTTTGAATTTACTCCATTACAGTCAGCTCATTAGTTTGACCCTTATGGGACCGCAAGTGGTAGACTTAACACAGAGTCCTTCCATGTTTTTCTGGTCACGAAACTCCGCCGTCACGCTATGGGAGAGGTTCATATGCTGCCCAAAGGTGCCGCTACGCGGCGCCACTGTGCCACAGAGGGCATCGCTCGCGTACCGAAACGCTTGCGCAGTGCGAGGCGAGCTGAGTGATCGGGTGCGTTCTGTGCATGTGCTGCGCAATTTTTCGAGTGCTGGGCTGCTTAGTTGAAGTGGCGGGGTGGGACAACGATGCTGAACACGTGTTGCAAGTAACAGCTGAAGAAGTAGAATGGTGGTATCTCTAACAAGCCATTTAAAAAAAAATGCTGTATTTGTGATGCGGCTACTTGTGTTCGTTTGAGAGTTGTTTTGCCATGTGTTATGAAATGTCTATGTTTTAGACTTTCTTGTTGGTAGAAACAATCGATTATGCATTCTGTATTTATTGCCATTCGTTTGCTCGTGTTTGTTTCCTGCCCCCCCCCCCCCCAATGCATATCTCTTATGGTTGATGTTATTTCTTTACGCTTATTATATCAGTATCATGCTTTTAACAAACTTGCATTGTGAATGGTGGACCATTCGTGACCGGACGCCTCTGTGCTGTCTGCATTTCTGTCCGCTTATTTTATTGATAAATGAATGATCGTGCTTGCATGTTGTTTTTGCACCAACACGTTCTATTTCTTTTCTTAATCGAAGTATAAAGTTTTTAACATATTGTAAATAGTTGCGCATTAAGAACCAAAATACCCAGTCTCGCCGTTTCTGCGTCGAAACCACGAGCAGCGTGAATAAGTGCTGGGCTTACTGACGCTTCTAAACGACTGTTTGCTAAGGCAATTGCCTAATTACAATACAGCTAGTTTCAACTGCGCAGGTCCTAACACTTTACGTTCGCCTCAATCCGTTGCTAAAAGCCGCACCGAATACATTTAGTAGCGAAGATTGTCTTGCATTAATCCTACCTAAACGTAATTCAGAAATGGCATCGCTTTGCAGAGAAATCTTAAGCGCACGGAGCAGCTCAATTTCCTTTTCTTTGTCATCAAGTATTCTACGGTAGCAGCCCTTTGCAATAACAATTTCATTCTTTTGATCTCCTTATAAGATACTGCCCACAGTCGGAGTCCTTCTCTGCCACAGTTAAACAGAAAGTGAACAGCTGTGCTCGGCGAACAATCTCGTGCTATGCGCAACGGGGAGTTGGCGCTTACTTATTGGTAAGCGGCGGCGTAACAGCCCATATGTTTGCATCTGGTGAAAAGTGGGACCACTGGCGCTTTGTTGCGAATGCGCGGAGTTTAATCTCAGGCAAATATTAAAAAGCGGAGACCACCAAAGTGCTGAGGCGAACGGCGATGATGTAGAAATGTGAACCAAGTCCAGCCGGCCGTGTACAGCGGATGCATTTTGACGGGGGCGAGAGGCAAAACACCAGTTTATTTAAATTCAGGTGCATTTTAAGGACATTTAGTAGCGAAGTTTGTCTTGCATTACTCCTACCTAAATCTCATTCAGAAATGGCATGGCTTTGCAGATTTTTAGGTGCATTTAAAGACTTTTAGTAGCGAAGTTTGTCTTGCATTAATCCTACCTAAATCTCATTCAGACGTTTATTTATGTTTATTTAAATTCAGGTGCACTTTAAAGGATCCCAGGTGGTCAAAATTAATCCTGAGTCCCCCACTACGACATGCCTCATAATCGTATCATGGTTTTGGCTCTTAAAATCCCAGATTTTTTTTTTTTTATCTGAGACCGCCGCAAGCTTCATGTTATGAGCGGCTTTTTTTTCCCTCCCGGGCGCTCATATCATGGCAGAAGGCGCGCTCAGGCAGTAATTTAAGCATATTCAATGTTAAAAATAGTTACGTGAAACTAAAGCGACGGTTGAGGAAGTTGAGAAAGCTAGAATACCGAGGCTGCCCCACACACAACCACAGCGGTAGCGGCGTTCGCATGCCCTCTCATGCATGGTTGCGCCTCTAGCGGCGGGCGCTGGCTCTATATGAAACTGAGGCGGCAGTTTCGTGACCAGAAAAAAAAATGGAAGGACTCTGACTTAACATGTGGTGGGAAAATGAATGGAGTTAAATTTTTTGTTTGCTTGAAGTAGTTTGTTGTTAACGATAGACTACTTCAATTCAGCATTATAATAACTATATGTTTCATCAGTCAGTGGCCCGTGCACCTTAACAATGTTGTCAGCGCTGACAAAATCACCAAAAGTGGCGTCTCCCTGGCCACAGCTCAAGTCATCATCATCCCTACGGGACAGGTTGCTGCTGTCACTGTTGTTGCCTAAGGAACCAGTGGTGCCATCTGCTAAATTGTGTTTGCAAGCTCTTAGCAACCTCTGCTCACATGAGGGAGTGCGGTGGATGGGTTGAATTAATTTAAGCGACATGCTTTCACATTCAAACTAAATAAGTTTTTATTCCATAACAATGCATGGATTCGCGCGCAGACTTTTCTGTGCGTTTGAATTTAACAACCAGTTTAATTTAACCAAGGCTGAATTAATGGGTGTTGTCTGTATGACCAATCATTTGGTATATATCTGTTCTTGTTATATTGAGGCTCGACTAGCTGTTTTCTAAGGAAGCCATTTTACAGTGGCATTGTGCACCCTGCCAATATATTGCCAGTGGTATCCCAGATTTTTGAGAGTGTATGCATGTTTGCAGGGCCCCGCGAGTTGCAAGGCATTGCCTGGCAACAAGCCAGCCCGTTTGAGCAAGCAGGGCACCAGCAGCTCCCAGGGAAGCCTGGAGGGATCCTCACCCAGTCTCTCAAGAGGTGCGCCCCTTCTCTTCTTGCTCTTTCGAAATGGGTGGAGGGGTGCATTGTCGAGGTTAGCAGAGTGGTATTTTAATATGCCCAGCCATTGCACAGCCTTGAGACCTCACCCATCCCTTCAAGGACAATTGCGAGAAAATTTCACTTGGCTAAATAGGTTATAAATTAGTTGTACACTGTTGTACGCACTGTCCAGGAAATTTTGGCCAAGCTACTAGTGCTGATAACCGTCTTAATTTTTTTATTACTAACATTTAAACAGCGCCTAAACGGTGCATGTGGGCACACAGTGTTTCGTGGATATGATACAAATCTGAAAACATGGTCACTGAGATTTTCAGCGCGCCATGGGTGCTGCCTGATCACGAAGGTCATGCCCAGGCACTGTGCTGTTACACCACATTCCGAATTTCGCATCACTACCAGCGAGTGGTATTGGCAACTTTCTGGTATCAAACATGTAATTGTGAGCTATTCATGGTGCATTACAATTTTTACAAAGATTCGGCTTTATAACTACACTATCAGAAATTGAGCATGTTAAGCATTGCAGAATTTTTTTGCATTTGGTTTTCTGCAAAATGCATAAATGTCAACCCCCCCCCCTCCCTCCATCCCCAAATATCTTTGCAGACTATTGTTTTCCAAAGCTTTATTGTATGCATTAGGGCAGATTGCAGAGACCTCGGGTGACCTTTTGTTGTTTACTTACAGATTACTTACAATGGTGGGGGGGGGCATTCTCAATTGCAAGCTAGCACTCGGGTTGTATATCTCTGCCCTGTCTGTTGGCACTGTTTTATCCCTGACAAGATGTACCACATGGACCCACAGCACCGATTGCATTTTCTCTCTTGCGTCGTATGCATGCAGACTCTAGCACGGAGACGTACACTGACTCAACGGGTGTGGACCTGGAGCAGTTCATAGTGGACACACTGCACAAGAACCACAAGGACCGGGTGATGATGCTCAAGATCGAGCAGGACCTGCTCTCCCTCGTCAAGGACAACAAGTGAGCATGGCGTCTCCCCACTCTCCCATCCTGCCTTTTCCCTCGACCAGTCTCCAGCAGGGCTAACCGCCTGTTTAGCCTGGTTTCATATGGGAGCCATTAACCTTGTGTGTCAATATCAGAAACCTTGGGGAGGACTCCTTCGCATGGCTATGTGCGGCATAGTTTCATACGGCAGAATTCACCTTTGTTGTATTCAATCAATTTAGTGGTTCCAGTGGATTATGGGTCGCAGATCCTCGTGCACCATTGAAAGTGCACGAGGATGCAGTGACGAAAGGTCAAGTGATACTGCAAAATCTTGTCAATAAGCCCTGGGGTTAATTCTGAAGATTGGATTATTCATGCTTAGTGGCTGGTCTTGACTAGCATATACATTGTTTCTATGCTGTCAAACTTTATTTGATTTCAAGTCATTTGGCAGCACACGGTTAAGTAGATCCCTATGCGGGACTATGTGAACCACAGAGTGCTGAAAATGAAGTTGTAAAGAAGCAATGCAAAAGTGGCAGAGTGATCATCGGCATGATCATTACTTGGAAAGGAACTGAGTACATTCTACACATGTACTTATGCCAAGTGGCAATTACAATTAGCAATTCGCCTGTTTTCATTTCGTGTGAGTCTTGATATGATCGAAAGTGTTGGCAAATGGAAGGGCAGGCACTTTTGAGCACAATGTGAATGATAACATTGAATCTACCTACTAGGTTGTGTGATGAATGTTGCCATTGCTGACTTATCATGAAGAGCACAGTTTGAATGAAAATGTGCAAGTCATGGAGCTGTGGTCTCCGCACAGTGAATGATGTCACCAGGCCCTTACCCTTTGGTACTAGTAAAATGGCTAACTGAAGAAGCTACAGTTGTTTGAGCTGTTACATCTCATTAATTGTTGCTCTGTTCATCCTTGAAGTTTCTGTTGTCTGAGCATCTGACAGTACTGAGCAGTCTGGTTATTGAATTTTTCAATTGCACTTGTGATTAGAACAACTAATGATCTTACACAATTGCACTAAATGTTTTTTTCTCTTCTCTTTGAAATGTTTTAAGGTTGCGGGATCAAATCCCAGCCATGGTGGCCACATTTCGATGAGGGTGAAATGCAAAAACACCTTTGTCCCGGCCGTTGGGGGCATGTTAAAGATCCCCTGGTGGTCAATATTCATCTGGAGTCCCCCACTGAGGCATGCCTCATAATCAAAATCAAATTGAGGGTTTTGGCATGCAAAACCCCAGAATTCAGAATTCAATTCTTTGAGATGTTAGTTTGCACTTATTGTCAGTGTAGATACTGAGCAACGATGGCTCTTTTCCAATTGGAGATACTATGATTATCCTGCGCTAAACTAGTGGCATTGCAGACAGCAATGACGACGGTTGTATTGCTTGAGCCGTAAATGTAGTTCACTCTGTTTGAGTCTTTGCAGTGGTTGGCTCATGGGACAGAAACATGCAAAGATAAAGACCAGCATATTGCATTGTGAGGCAGTTCCTTTACAAACTTGAAGGGGGCAACTCTCAAAATAATGTGCCTCTGGGCTATTTTTTTGTTTCAGTGGGATGTGGGAAAACTAAACTTCAGGCACTGGACGAATGTGTTTGGAGGAACATCAAGTGTGCCCTTCTTATAGTTCATACATTGGCGCCCTCGTCAACATTGACTTGCTCCTGCCACAGGCATGGCCTCATGCCAACTGTCCACTCTTGTGTTTTGCAGAAGGCAGTCATTCAAGTTTGCCCAGATGAGCTCTTACCACCGCATGCTGGTGCACCGGGTGGCAGCATACTTTGGCCTGGACCACAACGTGGACCAGGCTGGCACGGCTGTCATTGTCAGCAAGACACGCAACACTCGCCTGTGAGTAGCACCCGCTAGCGGCTTGCATGTCAAGTGGGACTAGGTGTTTGGCAATGTGTGTTTAATGGTGACACAGCAAACTAGGCAAAGGCATTATTTTTATTATTAGCACATGGTTGCATGCTGGCCAAGTCGGAAAACAATGAGTGACGCGTTGTAAGGCGTGTGAAATTTCTCTTGTACATTATGTCTGTAGGATGAGTGCTGGTGACCGTAAAGCTGTCAGGATTATCAGTGTCTACATAATCAGTCAGCAACTGTATCTTTATTTCTGGTCTACTGGCATGCCCTAAGTGAGTTAACGTCCAAGTGAAGGAGCAGAGAAAATAGAGCAGCACTAATATGTGCGGGAAAGAGTTGTCGTAAAGTTTCTACTGGAGTTCTCCATTGCATGAATAAAATTGCACTGGCCCACTTTGCAGGCCTGACATCCGGTTCAAGGACCAGATTCGTGATGACCTGCTGTCCGAGGAGCCCAAGAAGCTGATCCTCAAGCGGGACAGTGCCTCCTTCGAGGATGGCAAGGAGGCAAGGCCCTCTTCTTTACCGCTTCTCTGCAGTGCATGCTTGCCCAACAGGAAAAGCTTAAACTTCGTGGAGCAGAATTAATGATGCAGTGGTTTCCCTGCTACAATGTTGCACATTCTTTGGAGGATCACCTGACAGTCATCCATATATAACTTGTACGTTTCTGCCCTATTTGGAGAGAAAAAAATGGTTGATGACACCTAACGCAGACATTAAATAAAACCATAGTCGGTAGGCTTTCAGGCAGAACATAAGCTGCTGTTAATACTTCAAGTGAATATTACTTTTCTGAATTGTATATGGTTCTATAGTCAAAGGGATCTTTTTAAACATCACAGCAGAGAATGCTTAAGAAGATACTTCTCTTGTATCCATTGTATGGGGATTGTGCAAGTGGATTGCGATGTTGCCTCATTGGGCTTCCCTGGGTGACTGCGGAGGCAGATTATGACGGGCAGGAGAGTAGAAGCATGCTAGGGTGGAAGTTGCGAGCTTACCTGCGCGCTTGCTCCCCTCCCCCCTTTCCCCTTGCCCATGCGGGAAGACGGTGCTCGTCAAGCCACCTTCCTTTTTGGCTCACCCTCACACCTAAAGCAAAGTGTGCGTGGGGTGCAATAGGATCTTATTGCCCTTGGACTTTATACTGAACATGACGCTGCTCCACTTTGGCAATTGCTCTCATTCGTGTGGTGCGCGATTTGAGGGGTGCTTGCGGAAGCAGCTGTATGTAATTAAACCATTTGACCACCTGCATCCATGGAAGTTTCCATTTACTTTCTTGGTATTCATTTGTAGTGAAATTTAGTTATATTGAAATTGTGTATAGACAACACACTTCAGTAAATTGAGGTTCTAAATACATGGTCTTCTTTGGACAAGAAGTTATAAGAAGTTAAGGCGGGAAGCAGCAATTGAAGTGGTCAAATTGTCAAAATTTTCTATTTTCTGATATTTTTTTTTGTGACCCACAGCCCTTTATTTATGATGTGGTGAAATATAACAAAATATGCGGTAGAAATAGAAGAAATGGCACTTTCCTGAAGTGGTGTCATCAAAAATCCTGAAAAAATCGGGCTTTGGAAGGCCTCATCACACCGCAGACCGCCTGGCTATCCGTTGTCACAGCGCCGTCATCTTGGTATCATCTTAAAGAGGAGAGATCGGAGCTAAAGATAGCCAGAGCGACGTATTTCTGCACTGAAGAATAAACCAGCAAACGCAAGCGAAAAAATAGCAAATGTGGCATTGTGACTGGGCGCATTAGTAATGTGGGGCACAGGGTGTGCTCCAGTTGGCTGTTGTAGATTTGAATTGCTGACAAACCTCTCTCGCACGCATTTGTGCAGCAGCGAGCTGCGCGTTCGGATCAACGTGATTGACGATCGTGGTAGCTTGTGCACATTTTCTGTGATTAGCCCCAAAGAAAGCAAGTTCCGAATGCCCCACGTGTACGGACGGCCATAACAGGCGTGGAAAAGAGGGAGAAAACCACTCGTAGAAGTGGATGTTGCTGAGCTTGTTGACGAGGCACGACCGGTGCACGTGGATGACCGGGAAAGCACGCCCACGTGCGGTGTTGACGACGGGACCGTGGGCTATGGTGACGGCACGTCTGCGAGTGATGGTGAAGGTGGGACTGCGAGCACTGGTAAAGGTTCTCTCGCGAGCGATGGTGACGGCAACGCGACATCGGAGGAGCAGAAGTTTTCGTGTCAAATATTCAACTGGGGATTTCAGCTCTAACTCTCACTAATAAAGTGATTGCACAACAAGAGACAAGAGCGGACGCTTTGAATGTGCTTTCATCTACCTCTCTACGACAGATGGATGCACAATGATTAAAAAGGCAACTAAGGTGCACAAAACTGCTGCAAGAAAGTGAAAAACATCAAAATGTAAAGAAAATATGTCCTCACAGGCAAAGGACTATATCCCAAGCGGGGTTTAGGTATTTAAAATAAAGGTTTAAATGTTTACAACCAATGAAACTTTGAGCTCCATTTTCTCAGCTTTCATTTTTTGTGCAGTTGCTTTCAGTCATCCCAGTGCCATTTCACAACAAATGAAGACAAAATCATTGTCTTTTTTGCACTTATATCCTGAAACATTGTTTAGTGCAATGAAGCTGTCTATTTTTAACTGGACCTCTAAAAAAATTTATAGTGCATTTTTTGCAAATGTTCTTAGTGCGACATTATGCATAGGAAGATTAAAAAAATATTTTTATGTCCATTCCAGCATTTAAAAAATAAACCAATAGCTTTATTGCACAGGACAGGCCTTTGTGAACATGCGGATGAGAAAATCTTGGCGAACTTATGTGTAATTAATTAATTTGGGTATGACCATTAGAGGCTGTCAATTCTCGTAACTCAAAAACAATAATAGGTAGCATGAAACTAATTTCAGTTATGATATCAGCATGACAAATCACACCTGCTTGCCAAATTTCACCAGTTTATTCCCTTAAATAAATAAAAAAAAAGTTTTCATTGTCCCGTTCCTCCTCAAGTGCTTCATTAGATTGAAAATGTTGTTTTATTGAGGTTTAACTAGTTAAAACTCAATATAACGAATTTCATTTTAATGAAACTACTTATACTGATGTCACACTTTCACTCGTGATAGAGCTCGATCGGGATCGAATTTCTCCATCGCGATTGGCTCCTTTTACAGGCTGAGGAAGGGAACCAATCGTGATCGAAAAGTTTGATCTGGATCGGGCTCGAACACGATTGAATGTGCCCTATGTGGCACTGCATAAGTTGCTTTATAAATTTTCCTCCATATTAACTGTACAACATTTAGTCTCACTTCATTTTACAATAGTTTATCATAATTACAATCACTTCATATTATAATGGTTTATCATCGTGACAAAAGAACTCGCTGATAGCATGAATAAAGTCTGAAATGTCGCTTCTTCAAAACTGTAAAGGCACCAAAATAGAAATACAGTAGAGCTCCGTTGGCATGTTCTTCAAGGGGCTGCGAAAATAAATGGGCTCCAATCCATGCTGCGAAGTCGGCTGGCCAGCAAAGCTGTGGTACCACCTGATCCGATAGATGAATGTGACGTAGTCTTAAACTGGGTCTTGCCTAGCCTGAATATGACACCATTGTGCATATTGACGTTGATGTTCTTGTCGCTGCTCGTGTTCACGCTGCTCTTCGAGGTTCCTAACCGAACTATGCGTGACCTTCCCATAGTGGTATCAGAACACGAATAAAATCAGTTGCAAGGCGGGTTCTTCTTTTACATGTGAAAGTAGCTAGTCACTCCCTGCTTCGTATGCTCCAGTTGCAGCTTATGCAACCATAATATTTACCAGGAAGCGGTTGCGTCGAACGCTATGCGTGAAGGCGAGCTTTCTGGTTCTTTTTTCTTTCCTTTGAATGAGTGGCACCTCCGCGGATGGATGGATGGATGGATGTTATGAGTGTCCCCTTTGGAACGGGGTGGTGGTTTGTGCCACCAAGCTCTTGCTATTATACTTCCTAATGTCCTACCTAGGTTAAACAATAAAAAAAACCTACTGAACTCCCACAACCAAATTTTCTAATAAAAGGAAAATCAGACATCCACCAGTTCGTAGCAATTGCTACAAAAGAAACCCATATGGGTTCCTCGAAAGAAAAGCCTCGCAGTTGAAGAAAAATTCGTCCTGGTCCGGGACTCGAGCCCGGGACCACCGCCTTTCCGGGGCTGCCGCTCTACCATCTGAGCTAACCAGGTGGTTAGTGAATGGCAGAGCAAAGTCGAATTTGTCAACAACTTGACGCAAAAGCAAGAGTTTGACGTAATAGTTATAGAACTATTACTTCAAACCATATTTTATGATCCCCTATAGTGAACTGTGCTTTTTTATGTCTCCGTTTTTCGTCGTTTCCCTACTTTTATACCACCAATCTTCCAATTGCCTCTTACTAATCCCTATTGCGGGCGTGTTTACTTTTCTACTGCTCTCGCTGAACCCAAGGGCTTCAAGGAGGCCAGTGGTGCCTAAATTGACCGCTGGGTAGATGTCTTCACATTCTAATAAAACATGCTCCATAGTTTCCCTAGCTTTACTGTGGATGCACGGAGCCGAGTGCCATCTGGTGGTGCTGCAAGGAACCCAGCGGTACATGCTGCACACACCTCCCACTGTGATTTGAGTTTTTGCCCACGGACATCACAAATGCATTGGGAAATAGAGGTATACAGCTTCACTGTAAAACATACGTAACAGTTGGGAAAACGTAAGAGTGAGGAAGGCTGCAAATCGCCATAGCAACGTCAGAAATAACCATGAATGGCTGCCAGTACAGTTATTAGATGCCTCGGCACTCGTACTGTAATCGGGGAGGGCGCGTGCACGTGTGTATACTTACCATATTTACACGATTGTAAGTCGACTCGAGCGTAAGTCGAACCCCCCATATTGCGTGTGACAGGGGAAAAAAAAAAAGGAAGAGCATACCCACGGGCACATTCCATAACGAAAATTTATTAGTAGCTGGTATGGTCACTGGACTACTCGTCCTCACTAGTGCCCCCATTATCATTGCTGCTACGGTCCCACAGCACGTCGTCGTCCAGCGAAATTCCGCATTTGTATACATAAGTGCATTGGCATACATACTTACGTCCACGCCGAAAGCACCCAACCGCACAGAGCCGTCAGCGAGGCTCTTTTGACATGCCCGGTTGGCGTAAGTTCGCGATCTTCTGTTGCCAGCCACTCATGCTCACGGCAGAGCAGGTCCTTAAAAGGTGAAGATCCAGGCTTGTCTCATGACCATGTCGCACGTCATTGGCAGGGACTGATCACACATTTCGGCGGCTTGCGCCGCAAGCTTGGCCTTCAGCTCACGGAAACCTCTTCGCTTGCCGTCATAGGTGAAAATTTTGCTTCGCTGCCGTCGCCACTCTTGCACCACCCATTATAAACATCAAACTTGCGGCCTGCTGCGCAGTCATTTGTTTCTTCAGCGTAAAGGATGGCAGCCCTCTTCAATGCTGCTGTGAACGAGCGCCGAATGTTTAGTGGACTCTGAGTACTCATGAGGACTGAGGAAGCACGGTAGTAGCACGTGGCCGGTAGTCAAATCGAACGCATGAAGCTAAAGAGCTACAGGGAAAGAGAAACACACGAGCAGTGTTTGCTCTTCCATGAACTATCAATACTCCCCGCAAGCGCCGCTGTTTTAGGTGAGCCACGGTGGGGTTGTCGGGCGGTGCTCCGTGAATGAAAATTAATTCTTATTCCTGCACTTTACTACATCTAAGTTTTCTTTATAAACTGTCATCTAAAGAACAAACTGCGGCATCGGACTCCTTCGAATCGATGCCCGGCCGCTTCCGATCCCCTGCTATTTCAAAACTACGCGTGCATCTGTCTATGTTTTTTCTACGAGAACCTATGACATATTTTACATTCAGCGGGACAAAAGTGGATTCTGCATACATAACAGCGAAGCGTTCTAGTTGACTGAAATCGGAAACTACTGTGGCGTGCGTGCATTTTGCAAAGGTCTTGTCGTTACGACTGCAGCACTAGCCACATGTGTATCGAAAGCCACAGAGTTGTTTTTTGTTGCTTCAGCTGAAAAACTGCGAAGCTCGACAGGTTGTACGCCATTGCGAATCGATACCAGCACCAATGTAAACGAAGTGTTAATGAACGTTAACCACCGACTCTGCTGTTTTGCATGGCGTTGGATTGTTGTGCCGTGTTCATGTTGACTCGTGACATGTGTGTACTGATAGCAACGCTGGAAGGGCCATCAGTTCAAATTGGTCCAAATTATCTAAACAGCGTAAGTAACGTTGCGCATACGGTGCTGCACAGAGAACTCCGCATTGGTGTGCTGCTGTCGTGGCCCCGGCCGCTATACTGTGTGCACTGCTTTGCCCTGAGGCAAGCTAGAGACATGCCTTGAAAGCACGGTTACCCAAGCATCGTTGAAAGCAAGTGACTTTCCTCGTGTTTTCTGAAATCCATTCGTGGTGCTCGCTCATCTCGGTGGTGTAGCTTTGTCGAGGTTGGACTGGACTGGAGGGGGGCGGGGGGGGGGGTGCACTACCGTGCGGCCAGTTTGGTCGCGCTTCCGTGCTTTGGAGCATCATGTGCGGCCTTCTTTTACAGCAACTGGGCTTGAAGTGTTCGTTGTAACAATATGGCGCTTTTTAAAAAATTTGTATATCTGGATGCAGTTTCAATAGGAAGAGTCAAAAAACCGTAAATGTCATGACATGTGGTCATTATAACTGAAATAGTGTTAAATCTGGGATCGTTGTAACTGGATTTGACTGTAGAACTTTTGGCTGAACTATGAAAAGCAAAATTTTGCTTAGATGTTCCCGGAATAAATTTTTCTTGAGAAACTGTTCAGTTGTCCTGTTTAATGCCCCCTGATGTGTCCCGAGATACTGTTGCATATTTAGAGACCTTTCTAAGAACCAAGCATTTACATTTTCGGTTCTTTTTGTTTTACACAACTGCCCCTGTCTAGTATCTGCAGGGTGCGCATGGACTATAGTACCAAAAAAAAAGAAGAAAGAAAGAAAAGAAAAAAATGGAATCAAAATCTAATGAAATCGCACCGATCAGTCAAGTGAGTTTGTATGCCGAACGGCTGTGCATGGTGCGTGCGCAGAGCCCTGAGCGACAGTTGTCTCTGGATTCGAGGAGGAGCAAGTCGATCGAGGAGCGAGAGGAAGAGTATGAGAAGGCCCGTGCACGCATCTTCAACCAGGATGTGAGTCTCTCTTTCTCTCTCTCTCTCTCCACTATGGAGGCGGGAGCTGTTGTTTACCGCTGTACATTTAGAACCGCCTGCCAAATGCGCGGACAATTTTATTTGCTGATTTGGTAACATTGTATAATATGAAAAAAAACCTTGCCAATTTGATTTCATTGATCCAGTAGTACTCTGTGTAATATCAGCTGTCGAGTCCTGCGCTCTCTGTTATAAAAGTGGAGGCAGCACTGTACTGTTAAAATTGCTCGTAGGTGCAAAGAAAACATTGGTTGCCAGTTGCTATTCTTAAGAGTATGCTTGGAAAACCTTACTTTCACGTCATTAGCTCGGTAATCTGTACAATTTTTAGCTCTATGTGTATTCATAACAAATGCATTAGAACTCTGTGGCTAGTTTTCTTAGATATTGAAAAAAAAAAAGAAACATAACATGGTAGATATAGGGGATGACAATGTTAAGCGCTTGCTTTTCACTGGGGATTTCATTAACGGAAAGTAGCATGGAGGCAGACGCTTCAGTCAGAAATGAACCAGTGTGATTCCTCTTCATTGGCTTTAAAATTGATATGCTTTTCATATTGAGAGCAATATAAGATATACTGATATTTCCGTGTGCCTATTTTTACTTCTGTTGTAACACTGTCAAACAGAAAACAAATAGGGGAATCTCCTTTACACAAAATGTCTGTTGCTATTCAGTGCAGTAAGAAAAAGCTAAGTAAGAGCAAGCTGACAGGCATAGCCGATCAGTGGTTCCATTTGTAATGCATTTTCTCTATTGCGAGTTCATCTCACTGCAATGGGTTCATTTAATTGATTCGATACCTGGAGCTTTCAGAAGTTTAAGTGCTTTGCCTATTCCTGAAGTCTGTATCGTGAAGTTTTGTTGCTTGATCTATCCACTTCGGGCTTGCAGTTTAAACAAGAGTCTCTCAAGCCATAGTTGCTCTAGCTCAGCAGTAGTTATAGTGTGGTAGCATAGTCAGCTTGTGTAGCATGTCCATACTTTCTTGGCTTTTTGAAGTACACTTGAATCATAGAGGTGCAGAGCATGCGACTTGCACTAAGAGACAATAGCCTTGATGAGGCTTGCTGTGAATTCAGTGACAGCACAATTATCTCGTACAGCCAGGACATCCTGCCCAGTTGTGATGGGTGCATCGTTCGTAGAATTTACCTAATTGCAGTAGAGTGCGATTACATTGGAGGTGGCTCAAACCACATAAAGCACTGCATAAAGCTGCACTGGAATTTCTGTAGTTTGATAGTGGCAATGTACTAAAGCCAAGAAGAAGAACCACTATCATAGAAGGAAATTACTTGTACTTACCAGTTAAATTAAAGCAATGAAAAATGAAAACGGACGAAAAAAACAACTGACTGCAGGTGGGGAACAATCCCATGTTTTTGCATTATGGGTGCGATGCTCTTACCAATTGAGCTACCACGGCACTGTTTTCCCATCCACTTTCTGGGGTATAGATGTTTTACTACTAGAACTAACCCTGGGAGTGTTAGCCAGCGCCACCAATCACAAATCTTGGCGGCGGATGTGGAACATCCTTTCTGCCACAGGCATCGCAAGTACCCACGAGTTGAGGTCACCCAAAAAGATCATGTGCTCTTGACTCATGATGGATGAAAATCTGGCCCCTCAGTTCCATTTCTTCTCGTTCATATAAGAGGAAGCGCTACCATAATGCCATCTCTTGTAGCTGTGCAACCATAACACAGCCTACAATTGTGCTTGTGTCATACAAGTAAGCGAACATACTAGTCATGTGGGTGAGATAGATGCTGGGAGATGCGAGACTGTAGGGCATCCCTGTAGTGATAAGTGTCAATTAAGTAAAGATATTGCTTTCATGTGTATTGCATTGCAGCAAACATTAATCACACTTGCCATGGTGGCATAGTGGCTATAGCGCTGTGCTGCTGAGCTTGAAGTTATGCGTTCGATCCCTGCTGCGGTGGCCGCACTTCGATGGCGGCGAAACGCACCTGTTCTTTTATTTAGGTGGATGTGAAGAGGCCCAGGTGGTCATAATGAACTCCGAGTCCACTGTGCCGTGTCTCATAGTCTTTTCGTGGTTTTGGCACGTAAAACCTGAGACTCGAATATAATATGCCCCTGGAGATTCATGAGATAATACGCACCGGAGATTCATGAAGGAGTTGTTCTCCTTTGAAAGTTTCTCAAGGCGCTGAGAGATAGCACCACAATGCGTTAGATCGAAGACAACAATTTTCTCTCTCTGTTGGTTTCTAGCAAAGCACTGTAAGAAAGCCCTGCACTATTGCAGGGGGAATAACTGCCATGACCCACTTGTGACCCATGTCGCAGTGAATGTGTTAATGGCTCCTTGTAGCTTAAGGAAGGCAGCTTCGGTGATGCAGCAGTGCTGAACTGTTAATGTGCTGGTAGTTCGCCGACCTCAAACTAAATCTTTTGTGTCCGAGTGGTGCAGATATCAAATTATTTACTCCTGGCATTTATAGCCTACTGAGAACGAGCGTGTGGGAAAATAGAGAGGATGGGGTGTGTGCTTAACAGTTTGCAGTGCCAACTCAATCAGATGCTGTGAGTCTGGCTTTATGGAGACAGTGGTGGTATAATGTTACTTATCATGCATAGATGTGTGTGGTCGTGTGCATAACCCATTAGAAAAGTCCATTGCGACACGGGGTGCTTTACAGAAAGGTCATTCTTCAACTGATTGCATAAATGCCTTCTTTTAAGCGCTGCTGCGTATGGAGAATACTGAAAGGTAGAATTCGAAATTGCTTTTTGTAGTCGTTGAACATTTGCAGCACACAACCTTCCATTGATTACAGCAAACTTATACAACAGTTGTGTGTACGGAACATTCAGCAAGTAATCGGAAAGCCTGTTGAATCTAAAAAGCATAATGAGAAAAACCTCTTCAACATAAAAAGCTTTTTCGGTCTAGTATGTCCAAAATCAGTGAGGCTATAGTGATGGCTGTATTGTGAATGGCAGCTAACTTCTTGGCTTCCACCCTAGGTTGCTTCCAGATATTCTGCTTGCCACTCTGGCATCCCAATTTCTGCTTATTTTCTTTGCATTTCCTGCGTTTCATGGCTCTGCTTTTCCTATGCATTAAAAGTGACGTCTTTTAAGCTTTTTAGCATGATTGAGAAATTAAGTTAACGAAAATTTGTTGTACAAGAGACTTGAATGCATCTGCCGCCGCCAGTGCTGAAATAAGGAGCCTGGGCATAAAAGCTGAGCATTCCATCCTTTACAGCCTGAGCTTTCACAGGGACCTTGTTGTAATCACAAACAAAGCTTTGTGTATGAAGTCTGGCAGTGATAGTTTCATTGAAAGAAAGCAACTAATTGCGCATGACACACAACATCTTGCCGTGCTGGTCATTGGCTTTTAGGGTATAAATAGTTTACTTTGTCATTGCTGAACATGAGAACAAACACTAATCTTTAATGTGACTGCAAGATTGTGCTAAACTTGAGTATGCATACAGGAAGGAAAATGTACATACACGGTAATGAACTTTCTAAACTTTCTAAGCTGTCTAATTGGAGGGCACTGTTTGTTTCTGCTTGCTTAATTTGGATAGCAATGACTTACAGCTACTTGCAATCGCTTGCATGAGCATAACAATGCTTTCAAGTGAGCTGTGCAAAAGTGGGCTTTCCATAAAAGGTGCTCAGTGGCAGTCTGTTAACGTTTCATTGCTTCTTCGTAACTAAACACTCACGGTGAACTGCTGTCCAGCTCCTTGTCCCTGCCTTTCCCAGCCTTTCCCACTGTATAGTAAACCCTCGTTGCAACAAAAGAGAAAAGTGGTTTCGCTATAAGTGGTATTTCTTTAAAATCAGGAAAGGTACAAGAAAGTCATAGTAATGAGGAAACAAACAAACTTCATTTAATGTGACATTTCTAACGAAGTGATTTTGTTAAAAGGAGGGTTTACTGTATGTGGACGTGGCTTTGTCACCTTGTGCTTGGGTGGCGGTGCTTCTTCTGATAAGCACTTGTGGTGGTGGTGGTGGTGGACTGTCCGCATGACGCTTGTTCCTCTTGCTTGCCCTGTCCCTCTGTGCTGCTGCTGCTCTTAGGAAGGGGTTGGGGACTCCCCCGCCAGCCGCAGTAGCCAAGAGGAGCTTCAGTGGAGCGGCGACAATCGCCCCTGGAGCAGCACAGATTCGGACTCGTCGGAGCGGCGCCGGCACTTGGGGGCGCGCCTCCTGCTCGCCCCCAAGGGAGCCGAGGGGGTTGCGCAGGTGTGTGCGAGCGTCCCCTGTATGCCCCACTCCCCTTTACGTGCATTGTCTACCTGCAAGGGGCAGCCTCCCCTTTGGCAAAGTGTCCCGACAATTTGGCCACATACAGGAACATACATAGGGCGAAAAGAATAATGAAAACCGAGGAACTCCTCTTTTCTAAATAGAAGCGTATGAAGCAAACAGGAAATGAATCTCTAAAAAGCAAATGTATGAAATGTAGAAATAATAAGGAAAGCGAATGTAGAGATAATCTGGAAAAGGTGATATGAAAGTGGGCGAAAGGAATTTGATAGAAGCATTGGACAGATCAGTAACTCTGCGGCAGGTCGGGAAGGAAGAAAAAATAAATGGCTGGCAAGATCAGTTTTTCTGAAGCCACACGCAGGTGTTCTGTGATGCTGTCCATTGAAATCCTCCGAGAAGCAAGCTTTTCCTTTTGCCTTTGTTTCACCTTCCGTCTGTTATTCCGCGCCATCGGTATGAGTGTGCCATGATAAGATTCGAGTTCAGGGGCCACATTCTTGACCAGCACAACCAGTGCACGTTTGCCAGCCTTCAGTAGATGCAATGGAAGAATTGGAGTGCCGCCCACTAGCATTGCTTCTACATTGTGCAATTTTGTAGTGTTGACAAGAATAGGATCAATAACTGAACAAGTCTATATGCGTTCATGTTGTTTCTGCAGCGCTTGCATAAAGATAGGGAGAACAGACAAAATAAGGGTATAAAACAAGCACTGACTTGCAACTGTAATTTTTATTAGAATGCCCACACATATATATGGTGTAAGTAAAACAAAGAAGAAGATAAGTTTTTCCTCGACATGCACAATGAACCCTGTCAATTTCTACATGTGCTGGTAAGGTACTTTTAACTCATTGTCACTTAGGGCAGTGGATGGCTTGCCATCATCACCATCGCCTGTCCTAATATTGAAGGCCTTTGTTGCATCATGTGCTAGCTGCTGTCGGTAATGTGAAAACACAAGTGCGTCTTAAAGTCCTCTTTGATAGGGTTTATCTTCTTAAAGCATCTTTTATCTTTAAAGCGATTCTCCCACTACGCAATTTTGTCTTTGCCTTGCAACATTATTTGTTAAAATCTTATAGACAGCGTATTTATTAGCCATAAGGAAGAAGTAGCGCCCTGGCATGTATGGATGGCCAAGCACATTGTCATAGCATTGTGCTCTGCACCATGAACTGGCTGTTGCACATGTTTGGCTTACAACATAGATTTAGCTTTGAATATACTGCTGTCTTTCTGGCAAAGCTACCAATGCTTGCCTATGCTTTCCTATGCTTGTTGCTTTTGGCCACAGTTTGGAAGCCTTCTCCTATGCATCTGGTTTTATGGCTTTGTATGTATAAAGACACCTTGGATGTATAGATTGCAGAAACAGTTTGGTGAGGAAAACTGTGAACGAACGTGCTGCACATTGTTCATGTGTAATTTGTTTCCAAAGTTGTGCATTTGTGTGCATTATAAGTGCAGGATTAAAGTGCGTTGCAAGGAAAATTGTATTGAAGAAAATGAGAAACAAAAAACTTACACAGGAACGAAGGCACACTGATGCTAGGCATTTACACCTACAATCATCAAACAATGAAAGAGTGGTCTTATCTCGCAGCCATTTGATGCTGGTGACAGCAGGTTTGATGGGCAAGTATAGGCCAGAAATTAGTAGCAAAAGTGGCAGGAGTGTGACAGAGAGGGATAAAGCAACAGGGATGGCAGAGCAAGTGTACTACCATCAAGATTGTTGGCATCGATCTAGCGGGTGTCACATCTTACCGGCGAAAAAGTTTGTGCATTCACTTTCCCCACTTGTATTTGTGAAGGGTGTGGGCCTGGGTGTGCTGGGTGTGCTGAGATCAAGCTCTGTGTTAAGTGGTTGAGCCAGAGTGAGTGAATAAAAGGGGACTCTCTCGTGTGTTTTTATTTTCTTGTGTGTGCGCGCTTTCTCTTTACTGCCTTTTTCTTTTGTGCTGTTTCGTCACGGTTTTCTTTCTGTGCCTTAGATGTGAGCAACATAGAATTTTCTGAAAAAAGAAAGTTACTAGAGCAAACTTTGGTGCTAGTGGTCTACATGAGCTACAAGTATGGCTGTTCAGCCAGCCTTGGAATGAGGCACATGAATTTATATAAATGGTACATAGTATGTACATGAATTTCCAGCCTTTCGTCCTTCTGGCTTTAAACAACCTTGCAGCATTGCAAATTGGTAATTTTCAATAAAATATTTGCACCTTAAATTCAACAGTTCGCAATGATTATGCATGTGTGCTGGGACTTGCTGCGCTTGCGTGTCCAGAGAGGTATGGCTGCTTGGAAATCAAGCATCAAGTTTAGACATATCCATATGCTACCCATCGTTCCCATGGTAGGTGGACAGTCGCAGTGCCAAATTTCCCTGTAATAATTTTAGTAGGCAACCATGTGGTACGCAGCACTGCTTTCCAGTGATGTTTATTGCACAATTGCCCATCCTCAAGGCTTTGTCTTGTTCAGAGAGAGAGAGAGAGAGATGCCTCTGCACAAATGCAGATGTCCCGCACTGAAGTTTATTTACAAAGATCACAAAGTAATTTTTTGAGGCACCGTCAACTAAAAGCTGTTGTAAACAGCTTGATGAGGCTTAAACCTTTATAAGGCATGATGAAAACACTTTGAATAAAGTAAAATACATATAAAGATATACAAAAGTTGTGACACCATTTTTAGCACATATAAGAAGGAAATACATTTAGCATTTTTAGCACTTTTCATTCGCGTATAAGGAAAAGCATACATGTCGATTTTTACTGAAAGACATGCAAAAAGCCACAAAAAAGATTGCATAAATATGTGCTTGACTGAGTTATTCAGAGTTATTGAGACAGGCACATCGTAAAACAAAGCCAAATTATATATTATGCAATCCTACAGTATGGTTACACACAGTCAGGTATTCAAAATGCATGCGAAGTTCCTTTGGCAACAACTTGCTTACAGACCTGATGTTGGGGGGCCTTTGATGCAGGGTGAGCCACTGGCGGGGGGCAAGTTCTACTCGGTACTGACCAAGGGCGGTGGGGTTCCGGGTGGCCCAGCAGTGACCAAGGCGAGCAGCTTTGGAGGGGTGTCCTTGCTGCATCGGGACTCCAGCCTCACGGAAGCACGCAACGCTGCCCTCAGGGCAGTCAAGGCTGGTCAGTGGTCTATGATGCCTGTTGGACTCGGGGCTTGTTCGTTATTTTGCAGACACACTGAGTCTTAAGCCTTCCTGGCCCAATGATTCCTCTAGGAATTGTAATCTCTTGCAGGAAGTATCGTATGTGAGATGAACAAACACCAACACTATTTTCAGAAATGTGAGTGTCGGCAGTGATAACTGCTTAATTTGTTGCCCATGTGCCACAGATAAATATTGAAATTTCGTGAATGTCCATGTGCTGCATCACGCTGCAAGTTGGGCCTCTGTGTTACATTTTTGGAGCCTGCTGCCCAGTGCCTATGAGCTGCCTTGGGTGGCACTATGGTGGTCTTCAAATAATCTGTGGTCACATTTCACACTATTATGATGGTGAATTAAGAAGTCAGTTACATTCAGTTTTTGGCAGCTGTGAGGAAAACTTAATTCATTGCCAAAAAGTCCAGTGGAAATTTTTTCTCTTGTTTTCTTTTTCCCTTCAGGTGTGCACATAAACCAAACATAAACATAGCATAAAACACTTGCCTGAAAAAAAATGTCACTCCAGAAAGGGTGAAGGAAGGTATTAAAGTGTAGAGCAACAATCATTTGGGATGTGGCTGCTGTGGAGAGAGTGTAACAAATTATTGAACAGATAGTACAGTTAAACCTCTAAATAACGAATTTCAGTATAACAAAATTCTCAATATAACAAAGTATCTTCTCATTACCTTTTGTCCATAGAACACCATGTATTTAGAACCTTAATATAACGAACTGTGTTTGTATGCGATTTCACTATAATGAAATTTCACTGCCACCGTAAAGGAATGCCGAAACAATAAATGGAAACTTCTGCGGACACATGCAGCCAAATGATTGAATTACAAGCAGCTGCTTGCAAACGCACTTCTCAAAGGGTGACTGCCGATGTGGAACTCTCGCATCATGTTCGGTATAAAGTCCAAGTGCGATAAGATCCTGTCGCAACTGCACACTGTGTGCTTTGGGTGCGAGTGAAAGTGTGCGAGGGTGAGACAAGAAAGGTGGTGGCTTCACCAGTGCCGCCTACCCGTGCAAACACAGGGAAAGAGGGGGAGGGGAGCAAGCTTGCGGTAATGCAATCAAGCGCACGCGAGGGGGGGCAAGGGGGGGTTAAGTTTGCATACGCCTTCTGGGGTGCATCTCTGCTGTGGCTGCGCACGGCTGTAAGCACATGGTTGAGCGCATACGCAGCCATGCATTCAGCTTTAGAGGCAATCTGCCACGTGTGCTAAGAGTGTGTGTGCCGAGACTGTGTGGCATCATGTGAGCAGTCTTCCAGCCCATTTAGTATTGGAGATTGCGTAATTGCGACTTCCAGTGACACGTTGGAGCGAAATGCAGATGAAGCATTTGCTCTCCGCTGCCAGTACTTTTCATGATAGCATCTTCCCAGTGTGGGCGATGCTATCGGCTGCGGGTGCAGAGTGCACGTGAAAGCATGGCTGGCTTCGCTTAATCTGTACCGCCAATGTGACCATTGATGTGGCATAAAACTTGCTGACTTTCAAATTCATCAAAATGAATTGTTTTCTCATTCAAGTTTGCTTTTTCGCTTGCCCGGTTATTCGGAAAATTCTGCGGCCCCTTGTAAGAAAAATCGATCGGCGAGTTTACTTATTTGCATAAAAGGTCAAATTTCAATACAACAAAATTTCGATATAACGAAGCAAATTGAAGATTTTACCGACTTTGTTATATAGAGGTTTAACTGTATTACTCATTCCACAATCAACACTCTTGCAGCAAGGGTAAAGGCCTTTTTTTTTTTCAAGTGGATTTAAAATGCATGCAGACAGGCTTTAATTCTTTTGTTCTGTTAAGCTCTTGGGAATGAGCCTGCGACACTCAAACTCCTGTCAAAGCAATAAGCACAAACAGCTTTTAAAACTTTTATGTATTGATATGGGCAGTGGAACTCGCAACCTCCCACTGCGTAGGCAAGTACCGTAAAAACCCGCGTATAATACGAACCCGAATATAATACGAGGTGAAATTTCTGGGACGAGAAATGGAAAAAAAAAGGTTTACCCGCGTATAATACGAGTGAGAGAAACTCGGGGAAAACATTTATTGAAATCGGACTCAGCACTTCATTCACTGTCGTCCTCCGCTGCGCTTTCATCGGACAATTCCTTGTCTGACATATCCTCCCAGAGGTACTCGTCCTCGGTGCCATCGAGCGCGTTCGAGATCCCGCACTTCTTGAAAGCGCGACGCACAAGGTCTTCTGGGATGCTCGCCCATGCGTCCACGATCCACTTGCACAGCGTGGCTGGCGATGCCCGCTTCAGCCGCCCAGTTGGCGTCACTGCAGGTTCACCTGACCGCATCCACTCTGCGTAGCACCGCTTCACCGCGTCCTTGAAAGGCTTGTTGACGCAAACATCTAGAGGCTGCAGCTGAGACGTCATCCCACCAGGGATAACGACGAGTTCAGTATTACAATCACGCAACAGCTTCTTCACTGAGTCGGCCAAATGGCCACGAAACGCGTCCAGCACGAGGATGGACGGGAACGACAACAGTGCACCGGGCCGCCTACACCAAACGGACTTTATCCAGTCGAGCACAAGACTCTCATTCATCCACTCTTTCTCATGGCATTTAACGATGACATTTTTCGGCAGCTCACCTTTCGGCATTGTCTTGCGCTTGAAGACGACATAGGGCGGGAGCTTGCGGCCGTCTGCCGTGCATGACAACATGACGGTAACACGCGTCTTCTCGTTCCCAGTGGACCGGACACAAACTTGTTTCGAGCCCTTTTCGTGCACGGTGAGGGGCGATGGCATGTCCAGATAAACTGGTGTTTGGTCAGCATTGCCGATTTGCCCTAGCTGAAAGTTCTTCAACTTGCGCAACGAAACAACGCGGCGCTGGAAAGCCACCAGTAACTCTTCAAACGATTCCGGCAGCTTTTGTGAAATTGAAGTTCTCCGGCGCAATGAAAATCCTGCACGGCACATATACCGATAAACCCAATGCTTGCTTGCTTTGAAGGTGGAGCTCGTTAGGCCTTTTTCTCTCGCAAGCTCCCTGGCTTTTGCCTGCATGAGCTCCACGCTCACAGCAAGATGCGCGGCTCGCTGTTCTCGGACGAATTCCGTCAGTTTGAGTTCAATTTCAAGGAATGCCCCATTCTTCGGGCCGCGAAAGCTTCTTCGCTTTCCGCTGCACTCGAAAAGTGCTTCTTTTTGCCGTCGCCATCCGCGGATACTTCCCTCGGTGACGCCAAACTGCCTCCCGGCCGCACTATTGCCGATTTCCTCTGCCGCTAAAATCACATTTCGCTTGAAAGCTGCCGAGTACTGCTTCCGTGCCCCCGACATCGTGCTCCTTCACTAAAAACGATGCACTTCGCGAAGCGCGGTTAACACATGAACTGCCAAGGTCCGCACTCAACAAAGAAAGAAACGATGCCGTAGCCACGCTGCAATAGCGAAGGCAAGCCGTAGCCAGGCAGCAATAACAAAGCCAAGTCGTAGCCATGCAGATATTACGAAGCCAAGCCGTAGCCACAGAGCAATAACGAAACCAAAACTTCGAGCCGAACTTTGAAATTTTTGTCCGGATCCGCATATAGTACGAGGCGGAAATTTGGGACGCTAATAACAGGAAAAAAACCTCTTACTATACGCGGGTTTTTACGGTACTTGACAACACGGCCTTCGATCGAATTGGTGCCTCAACTTTGCTTAGATTTGGCTTAGCTTTAGTTTTCTTTTTTAAACTGGGCAAAGACTTCACAGGGAAGTGTATCTTCCATGAAAATTGCTTTGCGCATTCTCAATCCTTTTGCGTGAAATGTCTCGTTCATCATTATTCCATGCAATCGTTTGCCACCAAGATTTGACACAACCTTGCAGGTCATGTATTTTTGTCTCATGAAGTTGTTGATTGATTTAGAATCTATGGAAACACCCACTCTTTTCTGTCCTCAACATAATCACAATTGTTACATGTAATACTGCACCGCTTTCTTTTGACTGCGCCCTTCTGTAATGCATTTGGACATTGAAGGTGTTGAGATATACGAGTAAATAAAGTACCAAACAAATGTGGTAACTTGAGTGAGTGGGCCAACTCATGTACGGTGCTTATCTGTTGTCATACCTGCATTTTCTCCAGATTTGTAAAAGCTACAGAAAAAAAAGTAACCAATAACAGTTACTTGATTAAAAAGTGTAATTGCTTACAGTCACCAATTACTGACCCATTAGGGTAATTGAGGTACTACTAAAATGTAATTGATTACTTCTACATTACTTTGCTCACAACTTTGATCAACGTTGCACATATGCAGTAATTAGAACTAGTCAGGTGGTTTCTCTACATCCTTTGTATCCCTTCACACATTGTTTATCTTAACTAACAATTGCTTTTCAAAATTTTATGCCTTTCATCTTTCCTCATTTTTCTGCTGAAGATAACAGTAGCGACACTGAAACTTGCTCAACCTGTTCGCTGGAGAGAAGGGCAAGGACGTAAGGTACCAAAATGTCGCGCAAAAGTTTGTGGTTACTTACTTAGCCTGTTGCTCGTGTCTGGGTCCTCGATGAAGCGTAGCACTTCATTGTCACTATGGCTTGGACAAGGTGTTCTCGATAGAACCAATGAAAGGCTGAAAAAAAAAAAAATCTTCAAGTGATTTCCTGGCATCAACTTCTGAACTGGCAATTGCTGTTGAGTCATATCAATGGCACTTCAATTCATTGGCCAACATCCGGTGGAGCATTAAGGTGAGGAAGCATATACTGAGTGCACAGGTTTGCCTTCTTGAACTTGTGCATCCGCAAGGCTGCGGCGTGGCACAACCGCGGGCGTTCTACTTTAGTTTCTGCCAAATTCATTTGCCCAAAGCTGCCTCATCTGTTGCAGCTTCTCGCTTCAGTAAAGTAACTGGTTATGTGTAATTGGTTAATGAAAAAAAAGTAATCTTTGAACTACAAGACTGCCAGAAATGTAACTGATTACAAGTAATTATGTGTAATGGTTTACGTGCAAGTCTGACTTGCTCTTCGGTTTTTCTCCCCCTCCCCCCCAGACTCGTTCAACGTGAGCTCGCTACCGACGGTGGTGCAGGCGCCACCGCCTGTGGCGACCTCACCCTCTGAGGTGCCCTCGCTGACGTCGGCTGCACCGGAGTCGACAGCATCCACGGGGCCACAGGTCGGTGAGGAAGCAAGCTCCGTGGCTCCTGCCCAAGCACCTCATCCACCCCCTGCCGCTGCTCCACCGGCACCTCGGCCACAGCTTTATGTGGCACAGGTGAGCAGCCCTGAGGTTGGAGAGAGCGCATTGACTGATCCTACTCACTGCAAGGTTAGCCCCTTTACCACTAATTTAGAAACTTTGTGGTCATTCGGGTCTGGAACTGTTTTGCGCATTTTGGATGCTGCACAAAAAAAGCACTCCTGGGAACCAATGCTTAGGGATTCCTGAGTCTTCCTGAGGCTTGTTGAACAGCCTACAGAAAAGTGCAATTTTCTCACCTTGTATATCACAATTCTTCTGAATATTTCCGCATATGACAGGGGAACAGCTGAGGCTTGTTGGGAAAAAGAAAAGGATAAAAGCTTTGATCAGAGCAACCACTGTAATTGCAGAGTCCACCCTCAAAGGGTTGGTGGGCAGTCAACTAGTGCAGTAGGCAGCATTTACCAGGCTGCCCACCATGGGGAGAACCCTGATTGTTAATAGGTGTAGCCTTGCAGCTCTAACAGAGAAGGTCTTGTTGCAGCTCCCATGGGGTGCTGCACCTAGGGAAGCAGGCGCTCTGTCATTGCCACCTGTCTGGCCATTGGCAGGGCCGTCGGTGCTGGAAGCGGCACCCTTGGCTCCAACGGGCCTGCTGCTCAACCCTCAGGCCGGTAGGTGGCCGCATCGCTTTTGAACTGACAGTGTGCCGAGGTTTTTTTTGTTTAATCTCTTTCACTGGAAAGGACTTAGTTGGCCTTGCTGCTTGTGTATTGTTTAAAGGCTCCTGTGCTCGTTCCCGAGAAGGACTAAGCCTCGTGTATACATGCATCAGGGCGCTTTTTAAATAGTGCAGCATGTGCTGCTTGTACAGTTGAGAGGTTGCTTCATCGTAATCTTTGGGGTGAAAAAAGAAACAAAAGAAAAGATGCCACGACAACAGCCAGGAGTTGGAAGCCAGTTTGGTGCTTCCACCCTTTCCTTAACCCTTACCATACCATAGACGAGCTAAGTTCGTCTGCGTGGTTCTGGTAAAAATGGCCCATGACGTGCTCAGCTGGTCAACAGTGCTGTTTATTCTCTCATTTTTATTTTCTCGTTGGTGGTGCATTTTATTTTCTTGTGTACCGTATTTGCACGATTCTACCGCACCACCAATTGTAACGCGCAGTTATATTATCGCCCAAATATCCAAGAAAATAACTTGTTGCCAATTATACCTCGTACATCAAGCAACGAAACCCGAGTCGATGCATACCATGTTGAAACGACGTTATGGAACATACAAAGGCATACAGACAGACGTACAGCTGGATCTTAGTGGCTAGTCGCTATCGGAGTCCAACAACACCTCCTTTTTGCTGTCCACCGACCATGGAAAGTTATCTCCAGTTCTATCTATTGCATTAGAAATGCCACGCGAGAGGGCATTCCATGCACCATGGACCCACCTTGCGACGTCCGAGCGTCGCTTTGTTCAGACGACCCATTCGATGGCTGTGTGGTTAGCTACTTTGCTTGGAATTATTTTATTTTTTATTATATTTTTAATGAATCGGTTGAGTTTTTGATTTCGAGTAAAATTACTTAAGACTGTAATGTGCAAGCAAATTTTTATTCATTTTTTATGCTAAAAAGGTGTGCATTAAAATTGCGCGAATACGGTACTTCTTTTAAGATTCACTTTTGCAATGAATCAGTTGAAATTAAGATAATAAACACATATTGTCTAGATTGTTCTTCGTAAAGAATTCCACATTAAAAAAAATAGTACAATTCCTGGTAGGATTTCAGGGTAATAGCACAGCACAGAAAGGATTAATTATGTCATACTATGGCAATCTATTCATAGAAAGTAGCTGATGCAAAAAGAGCGTGAACTATTTTGAGTAGCATGCCATTGTGTTTGTTTTTGTCATCTTGCCACGCTATGTCCACGTGTCATTGAAGAAGGAGGTCAACATTGTACATGACACAATTTTTAAGTGGTCTCTATCACTGTGTGGTAGATATTTATGCCTGGGCGTTTGTAATAATGTTGAAGTCGGAATCACTCATGATTTATTGTGAGAAAACACAGGGCAAATGACAGAAACATACATGATGAGATAGGCACGGCCTGACGTACAAGTTCAGATGATCAGATTTCGTGAATTCCTGAAGGCCAAATGATGAAGCAATTACTGCAGTGTCTACGGCAACCATACTTCACTTAGTTTCCCCTGACCCTGCTTACTACTAGAGTTAAGCATGCTTGGAGCTTCTGTTTGGCTTAAAAGGATATTTTGTGGCCCAGTTGCTGGCGTGCCGCTGATGTCGCCAGACATGGCAGGCGGGCTGGTCCAAGGGGTGCGGCCTCGAGGGGGCCCTGCCTCCTTGGGCGGTGGCAGCCTGTTGTTGAGTCCCCTGGCCCCACCGCGGGGACCAGTCCCTTCCCATCCTCACCATCACCACCATCACCACCACCACCACCATCCACACCAACAGCAGCCGCCACAGCAGCTGGTGTATTTGCCTTACGTACAACCGCCGACCAACATGGAAGCCCGCAAGCCTGGCCTTCTGGATGCTCAGGTAGAGGGGGGGCAGGGGCCCAATCTTTGTTCGCTCATTTTTGGGGACATCCTTCTGTGGAGCCGAAACTGAAGATTAAAGAAATTAGTCCCGTAAAAGCTTCCCAGATGGAGAAGGTTGTGGGAAATCTTCACGCTAATTGGGGGTGTGCAAATGGTAGTTTTTGAGACTGAATTGAATACGAATTGAATAGTGACCTTTCAAAGAAGTTTTGAATATAAAACGGCCGTTTTTTTTTTTTCAATAATATAAAATGATGTTCATATCCTTATATTCATAGGGTCAGTGAGTTTCTGTTATAGCATTGATCATCATAAATGAAGTGCTGGTTTGTAAGAAGTTTGAATTTAGCATTCGGAAAAATGTAATCAGCTTGTTTCATACCCGGGATTCTTCAGAGTGGGAGTGATGATGATAGAAGGAAAGGTCTGGCTCTCGGAGCAAGTTATAGCGCTCTCAAATTTGTAGCTTCCTGTGTTTTATGTCTCCTATGGACCCCGGGATGAAATTTATCACACTTTTGCTCCAGCTTCATGTTTCATTGTGAACACTTAATTATCAAAACTATTGAAAAGCTATTAGAAAAATATTAGTATCTACAAT
This sequence comes from Dermacentor albipictus, assembly GCF_038994185.2. Lineage (NCBI taxonomy): Eukaryota > Metazoa > Arthropoda > Arachnida > Ixodida > Ixodidae > Dermacentor > Dermacentor albipictus. Next base: position 76,612,655 of record NC_091824.1, read on the forward strand.
TACTGACGATTCGATTCGAAGACCGAATCTAATATGGCATTTTTGATTCATTATTATTCTGAATTTTTTAATCCCACACCCCAACAGGTAGCACATCGTGGTTGGGACAAAGTAGCTTGACATCCAACGCTGTAGCCCAGTGACTAGAGATAAAGTTTGTGGGGTCGATCTTGGCAGGGTTGGCCTCATTTCGATGGGGGTGGAAAGCAGAAACGTTCATGTACCGTACAATGTGCGCATGTTGAAGAACCTCAGGTGGACGAAATTAGTCCGAAGTACCTCACTACGATGTGCCTCATAATCGGACTGTTGTTTTAGCACCTAAAATTCCAGAATTTTACTTCAATTTTTACAGTAGCTTAGCACAGCGCAAACAATGATCTATGCTTGCTTCTCTCGCTGCCTTACCTCACGGACCGCTGGATTGGCTTTGGCTGCTGCAGGAGCCACCAGGATGTGAGACAATGGCAGGCCAGCTGAGTTCGCTCACCTTAGTCGGGGCCGAGTCTGCCGAGGGTGCTGGCGGAACAATGCACCATCAAGGGGGCTTCCTGCTTCAGGCTCCCCTTCAGCCGGGCTTCCTAGCACTGCATGGGCATCCGCCACCCACCCCGCAGCAACAGCATCAGCAACAGCAGCATCAGCAACAGCAGCAACAGCAGCAGCAACAACAGCAACAACAGCAGCAGCAGCAGCAGCAACAACAACAGCAGCAGCAACATCAGCAACAGCAGCAGCATCAGCATCAGCAGCAGCATGGAGCATCTACAGTCTCTGTCCAGGTACCTCCTATTCTGTCTAATTGTAAGAACAGGGTGTTTTGATAGTGACAGTTCGCTACAGGACATTAACACATTCGCTAACAAATACAGTCGAAACCTGCTATAACGAAGTCGACGGAAAAATTCACTTTTGTGGGAATTTCATTATCGCGAGAATGAGACTGAGAAATTTATTTCCAGAAGTTGGTAAACTTACTTGGCCCAGCTTTGCCTTGCAGCAGCTTGACAGCTCTTCCTTCATACTGCAAAACGTGGTCCATTGCCATGTTGTCGTCGTGTTCACCAAAATATGAACGAATCATGTCGAAGGTGTGAGGGGACGTGGGGTATAAAATGTTTTTCTTTATTTTTGGTTCAATCTGAACTAAACTTCACTGTTTCAATCATATTTTCATGCTGATTTCAAATCTATAACTAGTTTTTCGATAGCTATACTCATAACTTTAGGCCTTTGTTCACTATAATTCCTAGGTGTACCACCCTTGTTCAGTGCTGCACAGAAACTTCAGCAATGCACAGAGAATAGCGCGCCTGAGAGATGCAAACTCCGTCCAATGAATGCTAAGAAGCAGAAAATCGTTGAACGCTGTATACACGACCTCCTAGAGCAGGTTCTTAAAAGGTGACACAGCAGCCCTTCGACTAGCGCCTTAGTGCTCGTCCCGATGAATTCTAGAGGGTACCAGCTTGCTGTGGACCACCGACCATTGAATGCACGAACCGAAGTACCTGCCTACCCACTGCCTTGAACAGACTAGACTGGCTGCTAGCACAACTTGGCCGAGCTCAGTGGTTCTCAAGCTTCAATATCTCCCAAGGGTTTTTCCCGATTTCTGTTTGCGATGCCGACATTATGAAAGTTGCCTTCATCTGCCATCAGGGTACGTTTGAATTCGTCAGGATGCCCTTCAAGGTGGCAGGTGGCCTGGCAACTTTTCAAACCTTGATGCACCGTGTGCTGCAGGGAATTAATCAAAGCTTCACTATGACATCTTTAGATATCTTCTAGTCTACTCGGAGACCCTCGAGAGTCACATTGAGCAGGTAAGGAAAGTACTGCAACGTGCTGGTCATACGATTAACCCAGACAAAATACAGGTGTGCCATCATTCCCTTAAGTTCTTGGGCCACATCATCTCGACTGGGCAGTGCAGACCAGATGAAGAAAAGGTGTGTGCAGTGCTAGATTACCTAAGACCCAGCACAATTAAGCAGCTGCAAGCCTTCCCGGGGCTTGCTTACTATTATAGGAACTTCATCCCATACTCCTCATTGACAGCGCATCCACTCAGGGACCTTTTGAAGAAGAATGAGCCATGAAAGTGGGCAGAGGGTCAAGAGCAGGCTTTTACTGCACTCAAGCAATCCTTAGCTCAGGATGCAGTTGTGGGCCTTCCAGATCAAAACTGACCTTTTGGGGTTCAAACTGATGCAAGGGGTGTTGGCATTGCAGCTGGGCTAATGCAGGCTAGCCCTGATGCACTGCGGCCTGTTTCTTTCATTGGCAGGGTTCTTACAGAGGCTGAAAGCCATTATACTGTCCGGGTGTGGGAGTGCCTTGCAGCAGTGTGGGCAGTGGACAAGCCTATCTTGAATTTGCCGAGCTTGCAATTCGCTGTGACCACTCTTCCCTTGTGGATGTTCACCGACCAAGCTTTGCCTAGGGTCAAGCATTGGGTCCTACGACTGCAGTGCGTGCCAAATCAAGCACAGATGGGGACAGGCAAAGATACCCCCTGATGCGTTGAGCAGAGCCCCTATCCAGTGTGAAGACTGCCCAAGTGACAGTCTGTGTGGGATGCTGTTCCCCATTGCTGCTCCAGAAGCTGAAGCGGAAATTACATTTGAGCAAGTAGCAGTAGCCTTGGAAGAGAATGCCACACTCTTAGGTGACACAGGATGGCTCATCGAAGAACAGGCCTGTGACGGCCGTCTCTCAGAACTGAAGACGGTGGTCCAAGGGACTAGGGTCCTAAGCTTGGACCCTGATCACCGCCTTTTTCGTGATCTCGCAGAGCCAACAGAACTGAAGCCAAGTGAACTGCTTGTTCGGCAAAGAGGCAAAAGAAGGTACCATTGCAACCTGGTCCTCTGACACCTGGCAACTGAAGTTCGCACACAACCAGTCCACTGCAGGCTGTGCCGGATTTTTCAAAACCATGAGACTTGTCTCAGCATGGTTCGTCTGGCTCGGCATGTGGGCTGACATATCAAAGTATGTGCAGTGCCGCGCTGTCTGTCAACACACAAAAAGCTCGACGCCAGAAGCCTGAGGCCCTTATGAATAGTCCAGTGGGCCACAGCTCCCATTGAAGAGCTTAGTGTGGATATTATCGAGCCCTTGCCATCTACACCTCACGGCCACAAGTACAGTTGATAAGTTTTTAAAGGGACCGGGGAAATAAAACCTATCACCTGGGAAAACGTAACCGTGAGGAAGGGCATAAATCGCCACAGCACAATGTCAAACAGTGAGAGTGGCTGCCAGTGCAGTTATTAGATGTCTCGGTGCTCATGCCGTGACCAGGAATGGCAGATGCGTGTGTGCATAATTAAGAGGCACCAAAGCTGACTAAAAAGAACCGGCAATTGTGAAATGCAAATAAGACCCTTGCAGGCCTCAAAGTTGTGGGTGTGAGAACCCCACAAAGTAAATGTAGCCCTGTACTTGGCTGAATTGGCCCAGTGTGTGTGGCTCTCGGTAGGTTTTAGTCGATGCACACGGGTTCAGGTGCTTCACCAACTGCTCTGTGCGTGCTTTCTTCCATTGTTTGTGTTGTGCCTGACTTCTGCAACTTTGTTGATTTATTGCAAATGTCGATCGATTGTTGCAACAAATGTAGCTTGCGTCAACAAATTGGTCACTTGTTGCAATGAATTGGTAGCTTGTTGCAACGAATTGCAACATGCGAGAGTCAATTTCTCTCTGTACCGTTATATTTACGTGGTGGGCACTTTCAAATGCAACGTAAGATCCGGGTTAGAATGGTGCTATATCAAACAGGAACGTAATACATAGCAGTTATTGGTATTTAGGAAGGGACCACGAAAACAGTATGCAGCAGCCCGAAGAATGCACCAGCGAGGAATGCATCAACGGGGTTCCACTGTACTTGCTGGCGATTCTCGACAGATTAACTAAGTTTCCAGAGCTCTTCCCTCTGCGAGCGGCAACAAATACGAAAACTACAGGTGCATGAATATTTGAAAATTCATTTAGATATGAATATTCAAATCATATCGAATATATTCCAGCTGCGCACAAGCTGACACGGTTCTTAGCAGTCGTTTCTATCTAATCTAAGAATACTGGAGCGATTTTGTGCTGAATGTTGCAGAAATTTCATGCTGCTGGTTAAGTTTCACCTGTAAAACATGCTTAGCCACTGGAGGCCCAAGCTTTGCAGGAAAGCCAGCCTCTCAGTAGCAAGGGGCATGGGTTTGCAAACTGCGAATGTGCACTCTTTTGCAGGTTCCACGCCCCAATCCTGAGCTTACTGTTTGACAGCAAATGTGATGAGTGACGACTGGTACAGGGTCAAATGCCTCTGAGCTTGCGGGAAATTGGTGCAGTACAATAAGGCGCAGGTTGGCGAGAACCAACAACTAGCAGAAATTACTCAATTTTCCAAAGCTAACATCAGCCAAATACAATCTTTTAGTATAACGGCTTACTAAAATTTTCTTTACCAGTGACAATGTAATTGCTGTGTTCCAACGTGTTAAAATAAACCAACTTGCTAATAAATGCATGTGCATATTATTATTTTATATTTGAGGCTAAGTACTCATATTCAGTTCGTATTCGAAAATGTTGATATTCGCACACCCCTAACAAAAACCTTAGAGTCTACCATACCGACCGGTGGGACAAATGGTCAAGCACCAAAAGGCACCCTTAAGCAGTGCCGTTACAAGGACTCTGAACCACAAGGTTTCCAACCACAGGGACTGTGACCAGCTCATACATGAGATCGCCCTTGCCATGCATATTGCAGAGAGCGTAGTCACTTGATATACTCCAGCCTTGCTATGTTACGGCCGTGAGCTCCAAACCACATGGGAACCCGCAGGTGACGAGGAAGATACAGAGCATCCGGCACCGTCACACCATGTCTTTGCAGCAGAACTCCAGAAGTGCCTTGAAGAGGCCCTCAAGTATACTCAGAAACATCAAGCAGCTGCTTGGCAAGTGCAGAAGTTGAGTTACAACCATCATTGGCAGCCAACAGCCATTAGACACGGTCACCTCTCAGATAGTCCCTCCTTGAGTGATACTGTCCAGTGTGTCTCAGCCAAGTCGGCACCGTGATGTGGACCTTATCTTGAGGTCAAGCGACAAGGACTTTGCTTTGAGTGTCCCTACTGTGGGACATTATTGAACCATTTATTGCTCACGCCGAGGAGTTGGTGCTCTATCATGAACCACAGCTTCTCTCTTCCCATACCGCTTCTTGTTTTGATGGGGAGAGTTGTGACGAGAGAGTGCGGCGGCTTAAGCGGATCGAGAGCTACAAGTGAGGTGAGGCAAGGCATGGTGGACTGTAATTGCCAGGGGAAGGACCAGGTGGCGCGAGAGAGGAAGGAAAATGTGGGTGGCACACAGTGTGTGGGGTGTGATGTGCCCAGATGGACAGCATGAGGACAGCGTGGGGGAAGAGTCACCGAATGTGGTAATCAAGCGAATGTTTGCAACGATTGTGTAGGTCTGTGGTCGTTCGTAACAAGCTTCTGATAAGGTTGAACTGTATGCCGAGCATGCTTCGGTTTCTTTTATGCTGGAACTCCTACATGTACTTGGTGGACAGGCAGACAGACAGAAAACTTTATCAGTCTGTCCACTAAGTACATTTTTATCTCCTGTTTATTTTTAACTCCTTATTTTTATTCCTCAATGTACTTAGTGGAGAAAAAAAAAAGATTGGTTTAAAGGCAGGGTGTCTACCAACTGAGAAAACCGGGAATTCTCGGATTTTTAGTAGTCTGGAAATACTCCGGGAAAACTCAGGGAATTTGTGCTTCTGTCAGGGAAAATTAGCTGTAATTTTATTGAAAGGGAACAAAAGCCGCAATGATGCTGGCTCGAGTAAGAGAGAGGAATCGCAACAAATTGTCTTTGACGCCATGTCATTGGCTGGAGGAGTTGCTAGTGTATAGTCAACGGCCGACTTTACGGATACCCGACAATTCAGATGGCTTTGCGGCACCACCACGTACCCCACAGAACGCTCTGAAAACGTACCTGAAATATTGGATGCAAGAACCCTTTGCCATTCGATTTTCTGTACTTTCTGCCATGACCGAAGGTCCAAAACGGCATCAAAGCCACCGCCGCTGCCGTTTTGATTGCCTCGCCGCCTCGAACTGGCGCTCTTGCACGCAGATCCGATGGCAGCAGTAGCCACCACCGCTGCTACGCTAGACCTAGCTGCTTCGATGTTCGCTATTAAGCTTCTTGCCGTTTGATGCCATGTTTTTCATTGAAAGAATTTCCACTGTCAGCAATGGCACTGACTCCGCCTTTGCGGTCATCACGATTCCATGGCTTCGACGCTCGGAAAGCACAATGCGTTGCATAAAGCCAGTTTCCGGAAGTTAGTTTTGTCTTAGTACAATCTGTGCTGTGCGGCGAAGCATAACAAGTGTGGGAAGGGACAATCCTTAGGGGACACATTTGTTGAGACAAAGCGGAAAAAAAAAAACAAAAAAAAAAACATGAGGACACGAGAAGGAATCGAAGACGCAGTGCTAGTTATGTAGTACCACCTAGCCCACCAATCTGTTCTCTTGAACACATTATGTATTCCTTAGTTATACATGCATACACCCGTCATCTCCTGTCACATTAGGAGCACCGATATGCCTGATAAGTGTACTGGCAAGCCTTCAGGGCTTTTTCGGATGTGCCTGTGGAGATTTAAACCTATAAGGGCAATAAAAGAGATGCAATCTTCTTTTCGAACTGCCCGAATTTTCGGACTTTTTCGCGGCCCCTAGGGAGTTAGAAAAAAATCGGACGTTGACTGCACAACTGACCAAGAGGATGCTTCAAATGGACCATGGGGCGAACGCGCGGCGGAACGAAAATGAGAACACAAAAGGAGCTACGCATTGAGGAATGAATGGGAAAGGAAGCATGCCATCGCTTCTTTCAAGGAGCTTGAGCACAAAAAACAGAGATGCGAGATGCAAGTGACCATCATCCAAACCAAATAAACACTTAAAAGCAGTGAAACACAACGCTGAGGCTTTGTGCGTGGGCTGACAGTATGTCCGGACAGTTGAGGTTGACTTTCCAGCTGCTGAGAGAGAATCTCACTTGTTACAAAGTTCGGGCCTCATGCCAATGAGCTTGCTATAAGTTGATAGAAAAAGCTAATATTTGAAAATATTTGCCTCTATATTGTCACGTGGTGGTGACGTTGAAGAACACGGTAGCAATACTGTGAAAGACAAAACTAACTTTTATTGGGCGAACTTGTTCCCACAAAAACAGGCTACACTTAGAGCACAACGATAGCGGTGAACACGGTCAGCGATCGTTGAAAATTTGATCAGCGGGTTAAGCGCGTAGGCTTTTATACATCAGTCTTCGAATGTTCCAGAGTAATCGTCGAGACCCGCGTGTCTTCCACAAAGTTCTGCATTATTTGCGTTGCGCACACATGCAATCAGATTACACAAGGTTCGGTCACAGACAGTCGATGGCACCATTGATAACATTCCAGAAATTTCCAAAACATGCAAGTGTGTCCTGCACTGTGCGATAACATTTGTTAGGTGGTGAAACGTGCCACCCGATAAAGACAAGTACACGTGTCAATATGCATCTCCTTTTTTTTTGTATTTGAGAATGCTCGACTCAATTTGCAATGGGTTTTGCCATTTTTTTAAATATATTTTTTTTTGCTGTGCATTTTACTAACACCTGCCTTCTGTTTTCTTTTATAGCAAAATAAATGCTGCTCCTTACTATTCAAACTGCATTAAGTCAATTTTTTTAACAAGCTTGCTAGAGAGAGACAGCATTGGGCGACATGGTGTCAGCCCATCTTTACATAAAACAAGTTTCTGGGTAACTCTGGATCACTTTCTGGGTCAAAGGCACTCAGGGAAAACCTCGAAAACTCAGAGAATTTGGAAATGTCAACTTGGTTAGACACCCTGAAAGGGCTGTGTTAACCACAAACAGCTTGATCTTTTGCTAGAATGTTGCTTAGTGCAGTGATAGTCACAGATCCAGGTATTTCTATGCAAAAAATTTGGTTGTAAACAGGTTGTCTGACTTTCGTCGTACGTTAAGAAATGATCCAAATACAGACACTGCTTATTCTAGAGAACCAAAAGTTTTGCATGGGTGACTCCCAGAAACGTAACAAACGGCTTATTTTGTCCTTGCCTTTGAACTGTCTTCCACTGTGGCTCAGTGGCTATGGCATTGCACAGCCGAGCACAAGGTCATTGGGTTCGATTCCCGGCTGTGGTAGCCGGGGAAATGCAAAAATGCTTGTTGGGTGTTGGGTACAAGTGTAAAAGATTGCCAGGTGTGGAGCCCTCGCTACAGCCTCTCTCATGATGTATTTTGCATTTAGAGATGTTGACCACCCCACGATTGAATTGAATTGCCCCATTAAAAGCTTTGATGAGGCTGTTTAATGATGTACGCTGCTTTTCTCTGCCCAGGGTCCCATTTATTATGTACAGCCGGCACCCCTGACAACATGTGGGCGCAACTATGTTACCTCGGTGCCTGAAGCTCATGCAAATTCACACGGTGAGTACGAATATTTACTTCTGTAATAAACTTTCGACTCCCTTCCATAGTCTACATTACTGCATTTGCTAAATCCTAGCGCGAATTTTTTCAAGAAATTAACTAAAGTTGACTTGAGTGCTAAACTGAATGCACGAAGTCATGGAGTTGCCTTTTTCTTGAGTTTTTTTTTCCTTGATTTGTTGTCAGCGTCAAAAACTGTCATTCGTGCGACAACAGAAGTTCCTTAACAAGGTGTTCACATTGCATGATATTACGTGCTTCATCATGACTTCACTTGTGTGCGCTTCTTCACATGTGTTGAAATCGCAAGTCTTCGGAGGCAAGCAAGCAGGTCTATGGTTAGGTCCGTCATGAGTTGCCGCTGATTATGGTACTTTCAGAAAAGACATCTTGAACAACTGCTGTACAACAGTGCAGCAGTGGGTATTTATGACACACATTGTGGGAAACAGAAGGCCACCTCGGTCGAGTTCTTTTGCAAGCTCATGGTGCTACTCTGTTACAGAAACAAGAACCTGCTTGTTTAGTGTCAGCAGCGTCCTGGATTTGATACTGTTCAGTCATTTCAAAGTTCTGTAGATTGCATAGCCAGCAACGTAAACGAGAACAGGAATAAATTTTTTAATTTGTGACATTGTTTCAGCAGTAACTACATTGCTATACAGTTGAAATCCACGATAACGAAATCCCGCAATTAGCAATTCTCGTGGCAGTGAAACATTTTCATATCCTCGGCGAACGCCCATAGGATTCAATGCATTTTGTACCTCTCGGCAACGAAATGTCGGTGTACCGCAATCCCTCGTCAACGAAATTTGCCCATATTACCTACTCGCGTAAGGCTAGCAGGCTCCAAAATGTGCTGAAACGCGATTGTTTTGTACTAAAATTGCGCAAAATACTACCACATTGCACTAGTGTGAACTTGTGTGAATTTTTGCTCACAAAAACAATCAAGCGCCGGAAACGGTCAGTGCGCTGGAAACACGTTATGGCCGCCATCTTGTTTGTTGATCACCTGTTTGAAGCGGCACACATGTTACTGCCGACATGTGACGACGGTTTTTGCACGCCTATACTATAGGCGAGATTGCAGATCATTCGAAACGCACGTTCAGTTTGCATTCCCCGTGGCTGATGATTTGGCGAGGCCTAGGCCAATTGCATGAGACGAAACTGAATGCAAGCTGAACACTCATTTCGAAGAACAATCGCCGATCACGGCAGTGCACTGCGTAATGTGCTCCTTGGTGAGAAAAATGCAGCAAAAACAAGGAAATCTATGTCCCACCGACACGGAATGGTTTATGGCGATTTGGTCGCAGAATAGGGAGTGTCACGCATCGGGCCATGATTGAGCGATCGTCCGGTATTATGCGTCCCTTGCTTCAAGAACGCTGGCTTTGGTGCCACCCGACAGACATTGCTTGCAAATTCGGTGGCGGCCGTATATTTGCTCGAAAAGGCCATTATCTCGATCGTTTACCTTTGGGTACACAAGATACAATCACTTTTCCGCTCGGGACCGGACGCGTTGCCGCTTACGCGCAACAGCGTGCGCTGGAGAAATGCTGCTGCATGCGCTGTTGCTCTGCGTCCAGTGCCAAGTTGTGCAAAATGTCGCAAAAGTGATCGCATCCCCAAAAGCAATTGACCGAGAATACTGTGTTACGGCAGTGCTGCCAATGCTGGTCGATGTATGCGGCACACTTTGTACTTTCGGCAACGTGGTTCTATATCCTCGAGCAAAGCTTCCAAAGTAGGCTAATGGGATTTTGACAGTAAAGTTTTGTTCTGTGATGCATTACCTATCTGTACTGTTTCTTTTTGCAACAACGAAATTCTCACGAAAGCGAAATTTTCGCGTTTCCCGCCGATTTCGTTATTGCGAGGTTCAACTGCGGATACTATAATTGGGGAACTCCAGAAACCGACTGCACATTATTTGCATGAGGGTGGATGTGAGCCAAGGGCACTGTAACTTTGTGTCCAGTGGTGTCGTACACATGCAATGCCTTGCGAAGATGTCGCCGTCTAAGAAGTGAAGCTCACAAACTTAAAAGAAACGTTAGAAATTCTGTAAATTAAGCAATAAATTGTTAATCGGTGTGTTAAATATTTACGAAGCTCTTTTTCTACACATTTCTCAAATATACATCTAGCCGCTTTTCTTCACTGCAAATTGCACACACAAAAAAAATTACAACTGATTACAACTTACCCTGGAGTGCTCTACGACAATAAGTTTAGCTTGTTCACAGGTCGTCCTCCTGAGGAAACTTGACACGTGAACCTTCGCTCCCACCGCATATTTACCATGGCAATTCGGCACACACTTTTTGTGTGGTATTTCCACAGCAACCTTTTACCATGCCGTGCCGTGCCTACACACTCGCACAAACAGGCACACACACAAGACACGCTGCAGTCATGACTTTTGTTGCCCAAGCAGCACAGATTACTAGCACAAAATACATGATCCTGAAATGCAGTACAGCGAGCAGAATGTGACCCCGTGCTCATGTCTTGATGTGTCCCAGCAGTACTAGCACGGTGTGGCATAGTGATGATGTTGCCACGTAGTGCTCAGGCCTTCTCCTAGTCTAGCTGGTGTTGTCACAGCTGGCAGACCACCAGGGGAGAGGAGAGAACTGCGCCTGGCGGCTTACCTGTTGCGTTTCAAGGGTTGAGACCTGTCTTGTGAGGGTGCACGTCTTTGAGTGCACTTTTAACATGGATGGCAGCGCTGTAAACGAGCAGTGTAGAAAGTCATGCTGAGAAACGTTGCTGAAAAAGGTCGAGGCGATGTTGTGGTGACGACAGGCCAAATCAGAGGAAGCCTGTAAGGCTTGTTTGGCTGCACCAGCTGTAACGAAGCTCTGAAAGCGTGCTGCGGAGTGAAGAGAACAAACGAAGTGTAAAGTGACATGCGTTAAGGGGGGGATGCTGCTTTCGCATCGCGAAAAATGGCCCCAAAATATAATTTCTGAAAATTACATTTTCTGTTTCTATTACCCCTTTTCTATCTGATTCCGAAATATCATCACTGTAAACGACGTAGAAGTGCTCTAAAAAATTTGTTTTATCAGCCAAGGTGGCGAAAAATTTCGCGGAAATCGTGAAAGAACAGCATTTTTAAAGCCACAATATCTCTGGAACGGCGCAACCAAGTGCCGCCATCTTAGTCTCGTTGGAAAGCGCACTTCTCCATCTTCAAATTTGCTGCTTCAGCTACCTCTTCTATACAGAAACAAGCACACAAAAAGCAAATGATTGAAGATCGTGCTGGAGTCTGTGATTGGCCGTGCCCGCCACGTGACTCCAGCGTGGTTCGCCATTGGTCGGGCGCTCGCGTCGTCTGCTCGGCTCTTCGTCTCCACTCGCCATAATCTACGTGGACATCGCAGTAGCTTGGCCGATTCCTACGTTTGTGGACGTCTCAGACTCACGGCTAAGCATACTGGGCATTGGTGACGCGGACATCATGACCAAGATTTGTGCGCCGAATTCGGACACGTGGCTAAGCCTTCAGCACTCAGTGTTTCGGAATTCGTGACCAAGCACATTGTGAAGGCAATTCTCGGATCCGCGGCTAAGCATTTCGCGCATAGGAGTCTCCAACTCGGCGATTATGCACATCGCGCGCGGACATCTCGGACACTCGCCTAAGCATTTTGTACATCGGTGCCTCCAACCGCGCCACTCCTCAAGCCCACGATTAGGCATTTTGCGCGTCGGCACCTTGGACTGCGCGACTAAGCATATCGAGTGTCGACTCCTCGAGCCCGTGGCTACTAATTTCGCGTGTCAGCACATCGTACTGTGCGGCTAGGTATTTTGCGCTTTGGCACCTCGGACTGCGCGAATCAAAGGCCAGAGACCCCAAAAATCACACTGTAAGCAAAGACAGCAAAAACTACAATACTGGTGCATTTTGAGAGATGTGAACTGCTCCAAAAACTTTGAGAGACTTTATCTCAAACCTGTGTTTTAGGCATTCTGCATTGTCTGTGGAAAGGGTAGCATGGGAATGCCTGTACCAATTTTGATCCTGTTTGTTTTTATGTATTCCCTGTAGTGTGCTTGATGGTATGACAGTCTTCAGTATCTTGCTGAGGGCTTAGTTCTTTTTCTGCATGCTAATTTGTGAATGAGAAGTTCTGGTACAATTAGTGAAAGTGAACATGATGGGTCGACCGAGCGGTGGGCCCCTCCGCGTTGGACGCCCCGGTGCCGGAGCCCCTGGTCACCTACCACGACATTACCCAGCACTATCGCCTCGAACGGTACGCCTACCCACCTCCACATGGCAGTCTTCCCAAGCGGTCCGAGATCGCCTGGCGTCGCCTCCAGACCCGCACCTTTCCGTGCCCCCTAGTGTATTCGCACATCCACCCTGGTGTCATTGATCCACGCTGCTGCCTGTGCGGCGACGTTGCCTCCTTGAACCACATCCTCTGGGGCTGCCCGGAAGATCCCCCGCCCGCCGACCTCGTCTCGTCACCCCCCACCGACGAACAATGGGAGGCTCTTCTCTCCAGCACCGACCGAGACATCCAAACACGGGTCCTGGCACGAGCTGAAGACTCCATCGTGAAGCACAACCTGGAAGCCTACGTAGCTTAGCCTCCCTTATCCCTTACCCCTTCTAATAATAAAGTTGTCACTCACTTCTGGGTAAAAAAAAAAAAAGATTAAGCAGTTAAAAATGTTTTGAAACTGTTGTACCCTGTAGTGCTCTTTTGAGCAAAATTTAAAACTACAGGCAGCTCCCTGGCATGTTTTGTTACAATGCCAGGTTTTCCACAAGCGGCACTTAACACTCTTAACACTTAACACTTAACATATTGTAACTTGAAAACTAGTCAAGGTATCGTAATGACACTACATATTTCTTTGAGACACCTTCGAGTATGGCTGCCAAATTTTGTTGCTCTAGGTCAAAGAACAAAAGAGTTAGCTCTGATCTCTACCTCCCCACTTAAGCGTCGTTAAGGAGTTCTGTGGCGCTCTTCAGGTGTCTTGTTGGTCACTTAAGGCTTGCGAAGGATTAGTCCTAACGCATTTTCATCAGAACTACCAATTGATCGACCATTAGTTCTTTACTTCCATGCGTGATGCGTTACTGCTGGTGCAGCGGCAAAAGGAAATCTCGGAAGGCGCCACCACTAAAGCATTTTTGTTGAGCCACGCCCATGTGATAAAGGTCACCAGGGATTCTAAATCTATCTCATAATTGTTAATGCTAAATTGAAGCTTTGAGTAGGACTCTCTAGAGCTTTCCAAGTCTATTTGTTTATTTGAGGTGAAACGCCCAAAAGCACCATAATTCTGGTGTTACAAATGGAAGCCATCAGCACTGTAGCAGTCTCACTCCGCACCGCCATTCTGCGGCCTCAAGAAATCAAGATTTATGGGAAATTGTTGCCATATAATAGTGCCGGATTCACGTCAGAATGATGGAACGACTGCTGCTTGTCTGTGGTACTTGATAGACAAAAGGAAATTCCTCGCCGAGTCAAACTTGTAATTTACACATTTTGGAGGAAATGCCCTGACAAGTGGGACTCGTCAATGGCATAGAAAGGATTAATGGAGCACAAACCTTGCAAAAGCCATTCAACAAATTTTCCGTCGCACTGGCACTCTACGAAACAAAGAAACCAATTTCATCATTGCAATTTGTTGTTTTTTTCGAACTGCCCGATTTTTTTTACGTTTTCGTGGCGTTGTGCTTGTCCAAAATCGGTTGTGACTAAATATGTTCACAATGAACTGCCAGTGGCTGTGTTAGTTTGCATATCAGTTTGAGTGCAGATCGAGGCCTCAGTGAATAGTCATAAGCTTGCCTCGTGTAAAACCTGCACCCAGAAAAAAAATCGGGAAAAAATGTGCGGGCCTTACATGAGTAAATATGGCATTTGATTCGTTATTCGACTGGTCTCAGATATATGCGCGCCTTTAGAAAAGAACCATATTTTCATGAAGGCTCCTAGCAATGGTTCTTATAGTGCAATCGCAATTTGGTTTGTGGCTTTGATTCTGACTGCTGTGTTCTCTTTCCGCTCGCAGTGGGCCTAGCAGCGGCGAGTCCTCAGGCAGGTGCTCTGGTTGCTGGCAGCCCAGTCGGGGGGGGATCGTATCCTGTGTGGGGCTACTACGCACCTCCCATGACTGCGGCCGGCCTGAGCAATGGTGCGGCTGATCCAGGGCCTCCTTCCCACACGGCCTTTCTGGGGACCTTTGCAGCACCCCTGATGGGGCAAGGAGAGCCCTACCACCACCACCACCAACAACAGCAACAACATATGCCACAACAGGCTGCTGCACCTCCTCACCACCAGCACCAGCAGCTGGTGCCCATGTACCTGGTAGCCACCAGCCCGCCTGCTGTCGCACCCCACCAGCAGCCACCTCCACCTGCCAGGTACAGGGGCCTGACAGCACAATGCAACCATTGAGGGGCCGTAACCGTTTTTTTCCCCTCTTTGAAAGAATAGATGCCCACAACATAGCACACTGCTAGTGTGAAGATTGGTCAATCATGCTTCTGTGCGCCTGGAGTACAATTGAACCTCAGTATAACGCAACAATGCTTGTGACGAAAGCTCTCTGTAATTTGCAAATTTTAACGAGTCTAGGCTTCTATATTTGAGCTCTATTTTGCAGGTTTCGAGAACAGTCCAGGCAGCTAGCATCTTTTCCGTAAGCATTTATGAACAGAATCCCGCAAAAGCACTAGCACATGCTGTCAAGATTGTGTTGAGAGCAAAGGTTCCAAGTGGGCCATGCCTTCTGCTAGCAGCCGCTGTCGCATGGTGTGATGCAGTTGTGTGGTCATCACCAACCACCACCATTATCATCGTCATCCATCAGTTTGTTTGTGATAGTGTAGCAAGATTGATAACTCAATTTGTGATCAACATCTGCAAGAGTGACATGGTGCAACAACACGAGGACTAAGCATGTTTCTTTTGCCTTCGCCAAAGCGCTTGTAAGATCACCTCTGACGACATTTTCATGGTCTGACTGGCTGTTAGTATGTTTGGGAGCCTATTCGTGGGACTGTGTGCACAAATTTTGTGTACCCAGCTCCAATCCTGTTGCGGTCATACACGTATGTATGTATATATTTAGCAATGTTATACACAGCCACTATGGAGCCAGCAGAAAATTAAGCCGAAGAAAGCATAGGGGAAGTCAACTCTGGTCTTTAATTAAGTGGGGAGGCTACACTTGAAAGGCAACTTTTTTATTTGGGGCAGATTAGAACAAAGCTTCTCCACCTTGTGTACTTTAATGTGTAGATTCTAAAATTGTAATCAATATTGTCATAGGATAAGTAGTTTACTATATACTCTAAAAGCATTCTATTAGCTGGGTCCTTTGTTTGGAGAAAAATTAACATCTAAGCAGAAAATCCAAACCCAGTGGTTTGAGTATAAAGATTATCTAGAATATTCAGGGAGTGTCATAAATTATGAATGTTCTAGGCCAATTCGAACAAAAGTTAGAGCTGATTAAAGTTGCTAGAAAAACATGTCATCTTGTCAAACATGTGACCCATTTCAAAATTGTTTTTTTGAGAATAGTACTGCCTTGAAAATGGGCATATTGCTTTCTGCATACATTTTTTTCTTGCAAAAAAAAAGAAAGAAAAGAAAAAAGCCGGTAGCTGAAATAAGACGGAAGTTATTTTACCTTCAAAATTGGAAGCGCACCAAAATTGTTGTTTTGAGAAATCAAGGAAAAACATTCTGCAACATCTTTATTCAGAACATACCCATAATATCTCAGGAAAATGCACCCAGAGTGTAATCTGGATGCATCCCATTCTTATACCTCGTCTTGGCCAGCTTCCTCACACTCAGAGGCTTCTTGCTGGAGCCAGCACTTTGATGGAGCTCTTCCTCCTTTGCTCTCTGAGATGCACTGGCAGAAATAATTACAGTAGAACCCTGATTATACGACTTTCTTGGGACCGTGAGAAAGCGTCGTAAAATGCGGGCGTTGTAAAATCCGAACAAAAATTATGCCTATAGGAACGCTACTTACTTCGTGCGACGGATTTGCGAGAAACTTCAATGCAAACTACTAACATACTCTGCAGGGCTTGGAAACCCAAATGACCAAAAAAGTAAATGCAATAAGAATTCATGCTGCAGCACAAGTACCAGTCATGCTTTGTTCAAACAAACCTTTACGGCACTCTACTACCCACTGCTGCAATTCCCTCCAGCCGGTGCGAACTGTAAAAAAAAAAAAAGTCGGTAAGTTTCTTTTGGACTGTGTTTGATCTGTGAACCAAGAGCTTTCGCTCGAGTTGTGCAACGTCCAAAAGGAGGTCCTCTGCGGCGTCTCGTGAACAGATTAAGTTCCGGATGCTGTCTATGTGCCGAAGCACATAGACGGCATCCGGGAAAATCGCATCGAGAAAATTTCTATTTGTCTAACTGCTGCTGCTGGCACAAATTTAGTTAGAATTTGTTTCTAATTCTCAATAATTTTTAGTGATTAAATAAATTAAATTTTTTATTATAATTTTTTAAATATTATATAAAAAAGTTAAAAATATTTCCCACTAACCAAATCAAACTTTGTAAAAAATTTGAAAAATTTATTGCTATATCTTCTTAAAATAGCAAAACGTTTCAAACTCGTGTCTATCGGTCATCTGGATATATGAAAGGAAACGTATGCCAGACTTTACACGTCAAATTTCCCACCATTTTACAATCGGTCCTATATTTGAGCAAAATGTTTCCATTTCTCCTTTTCCACTGCTCTTCGGCGAACGTGGTAGGCACAGGCACAGCATCTTTGGCGTCGTCGTTTTCCTCGTTCGATGTCGCAGCGGTGTCGGCATTAGGCAAAGCCTCCTCGATGGCGTCATCCAGAGACACCTCGCGGCAGATTGCGACATTGTTGTCGGCCTCCATGTACTCGGCGAAGGTCGTGGTGAGGTTTAAACCCTTGAAATCGTCGTTGGCGAAGCCTGCATCTGCCTTGAGCGGCATCGAGGTTGTTGTGTCCGCAGCAGAGGAGACAGTCTCTCGCTTAAGGGGGGACGCGGGTTTCAAAAGTCGAAAAATCGCGAAAAAACCGATTTTTCAAAAAGTATATATTTCGGCTATACGTGTTGTAAACTACCTTTCCTGTAATTATTAACGCCTAATTCACCGTGGAAATGCTTCTAATTCGATATACAACAGGCCACGGCAGCCCCCGAGCCGCGAGCGAACGGCGAAAATAACCAAACATCGCGCGCGCGCCATTTCCATGCCGCTGAACCGAGCGCCGCCATCTTGGTCTTGTTTTGCTTGTGAATGCTTGCCCTTTCCCGTGTTGCCTTCGCCGGCGGCGGCCGCGGCATGGTAGAAGCATGGCTTGCACGAGATTGGAGGCCTCGAAGCAGTGTTTGAGGTTCCCGCGTCTCGAATTCGAGCTGTGATTGGACGAAGCGCGCGCTCCTGGAAAACGCGGGGATAGCGTGGCTGCTATTGGCTGCTGGGCACGCTGACACGTGGTCTCTCCCCCGGCGCGTCGTCTGCCGCTGCTCGCTCCGTTGACGGCGTTCTTTGAGCGCTCGCTTTACTCTTCACCATTTTCGAGATCGCTGTCTTCGCTACCGTCGGGATTCTTGTGGCGCGTTTTGAACGGTTTTGTGCACCCTACGGATCGTCGCGCGTCCGTTCACGATGGTCCCTAAGCGGAAATTCAAAACGCAACATGCGTTCGGTGCGCGGCGTCGTTCTATGAATGCCGTCCGCATGGCGAAGTTGGCAAAGCGCGTTGCCGGCGATTGCGGAGACGCTTCCTGCAGTGCTGCCTCTGCTACACCGCTTGAAGAAGTCCGCGTTGCCACTTCCAGTGCCGTATTTTCCGAGTCAGCAATGCAAGGAGACGGCGTTGCAAGTGTGCCTGCTGTCCTGGCCGCATCAACCTCGGCGATCGCGGCACCCTCTCTCGCGTCTGTCGCCGTGAGCATAGACGCATCGTCGACCGTGCGCGTGAAAACGCACTTTCTGACGCCGGAGGAGATAGAGGCGGCGGAGGCACAACGTAATGCTGTGAAAAACAAACTTGGTGCCACGCCCGCGACGCTACGAAAATTTCAAGCGATGTCGCCCGATCCCGCACCTGCCACTGCTACTACCGTAGATGAGGTATTTTGCCTTGTGCAAATGTGTGTGTTCGGCCACCTGCTCTCCAAAACCTTGTGCCAGCGCTGCCTTTCAACTGGACTGACAATTCAACAAGGTACCCAGTTCGGACTGGCTACAAAGCTTGAGTTGGTATGCCCACATTGTGGGATTATTGCTAATTCTTGGAGTTCACCACGCCAGAACGCAGGAAATGCTTTTGAGGTGAACATCCGAGCCATTATGGCTATGAAGCAAATTGGTAAGGGGCAGACAGCTGTAAATGACTTTTGGGCTGCTATGAATGTATCTCACAGAGGACTTCATCACAAGACGTACCAGGAACATCTGAAGAAGACATTCAGGGGCCCAGAGACTCAACGCATGGAGAGTTTCTATTCAGAATCAGCAGCTGCTGTGAAAAAGGTTTACCAGGGAATGGACCCAGGATTTACCAGAGACATTACTGTGGTCTATGATGGCACCTGGCACAAGCGTGGACACACATCCCACATTGGAGTTGGGGCAGTGATAGAGTATCACACTGGCCTCATCTTGGATGCAGTTGTCCTCTCAAACCAGTGCCTCGGGTGTCAAACAGGACCCAAACCAGAAGACTCCGAGTACTCAAGCTGGCGTGAGCAGCACATCTGCCAAAGAAACACTGATGCGAAGTCTGGAAGGATGGAGGTCGAGGCAGCCTTGATCCTTTTCGCCCGTTCACTGACAAAGCACAACCTCCGTTACACAACGATTGTGTCCGATGGAGACAGTGCCACCTACTCTGCCCTTGTGAAGGAGAATGTTTATGGGCTAGTCCCAGTTGTCAAAGAAGAATGCCTCAATCACGTGCAGAAAAGGATGGGGGCTGCACTGCGCAACCTAGTGCAAAAGAGTGATAAGGCATTGGGAGGGAAAGGAAGGTTGACAAAGGCTCTGATCGACAAGCTGACGGATTACTATGGCTGGGCTTTGAGAAACAACTCGAATGACGCGGCAGCAATGCAGCGTGCAGTGATGGCGTCCTACCATCACATCACATCCACCGATGCGGAGCCTCACCATGACCCATGCCCAGAGGGCGCTGGCTCATGGTGCCGCCACAAGGCTGCTGAGGCAAATGGCTTACCACAACCAAGGCACAGGTACAATCTGCCAGGCTATGTCACTGAGGCTATGCTGCCTGTTTATCAGTGCCTCTCCGAGCCTTCCCTTCTTCAGCGGTGCCTTGGAGCGAAGACTCAAAATGCATCGGAATCATTTCATTCTGTTCTGTGGTCACTGATGCCCAAGGAGCAGCATGCATCCCTGATTGCAGTGGAGACAGCACTGAATGATGCAGTGATGCGGTATAATGCTGGAAACCAAAGGGCCACCAAAGAAATTTCTCTGTCTGCGGGGCTCACACCTGGCCACCTAGCCATCCATCGAGCCGTGGAAAAAGATGCCCTGCGCATGAGAAAGGCTGAGAAGCGAGGTCAAGCGAAGACTGAGAGGCGGCAGAGAAAGAAAGCCTGCAAAGACACCGCAAACTATTCTGCGGGGTCATTTTAGACCCAGAAATGTTGTGTCAAAACTTCAAGGGCCGTTTTCTCGAAATGAATTTTTTTCCTGGTGTGGCTGCTTATGCAAGCAGTATCTCTGGAACCGCTAATCAGATTCCCACCAGGTTTTTTTTATTGTGTGCCTGAATAAATTTATGAGGGCAAGACAGGCCCACTTTTTCAAGTTATTGAGTCTGGAATTTATTATAAGCAATCAAAATTAGGCTAATGCAAGTCTAAATAGTAACACTAAATTCAATGTTGTGCTAAAACTTTTCAGCAAGGAAATTAAAAAAAAGGGCTCTGTCTTGCCCTGTGGTACCTATTCAGGAATCTTCATATTGAATTTGACAGTGCTAACACATTTTGCAAGTTCTCCAGGCATGTCATAAGGAACCTATGTGAACCATTCTGATATACTCCTGTAACTTTAGTACCAGTGTACGTAGCTCCATGAAACTTTGTAGTTATTCATATGTCTATGCCATGAGTGTACCCTGAAAATTTCATTCAGTTATCTCAAGAAACAAAAAAGTTGGTGTTCGAAGGTAGCCTCCTCCCTTAAAGGCACAGTGCTTGAACGAGTTAGCGATTGTGCTTCGCGACACTGCGTTCCACGAACTCGCAATAAAATGCATGACGTCGAGCACAGTGATCTTTTTTTTCGACTCGCTGCGCTCCATAGCAGCCAGCCGACGCTGCACTAACCTCTTCCGGTACCCTTGCTTGATGCACTTAATGATGCTGGCATCCAGCAGCTGCAGCCAGCTTGTGCAGTTGGGCGGAAAAAAAACCTTTATGTTCCTCAGACTGGACATATCAGGTGGGTGGCACGGTGTATTGTCCACGAAAAGCAATATTTTCCACGCCTTAGCACCCATTTCGTTATCCAGCTGCTGCAAAAAATTGCTGAAGAGTGCAGACGTCATTCACGCCTTTTTGTTAAAGTCTTCAAGTTCAAGTCTTCAAGTTCTTAAAGCCCCATGGCTTTGCAAGCTTTCTAACAATGAGCACGGGCAGCCTCTCGGAACCGTCCTCGTTAGCACAGAATAGTGCCGTCACATGCTCTTTACTATGCTTGCCACCAACACAGCTGTCACCCTTAAATGCAAGGGTTTGCTTGGGCTGCACATGGTAAAAAATACCGCTCTCGTCGGCGTTGAAAATGTCGCAGGGCTTGCATGCAGCAATCATCTCTGGCAGTGACTCCATCCACTCGTTAACCGTAGAAATGTCCACTGAAGTGCTTTCTCCGCAGAAGCGGCTGTACACAATCCTTTTTCATTTTTTAAAGCAATCCAGCCATCCGTTCGATGCCTAATTGTCGTCGATGCCCAGATGCAATGCCACAAGGTTCGTCTTTTCTTTTAGAATGGCGCCATCAACGTTGATCGCAGAGCTTCGTGCTTGATGCAGCCACTTGACGAGAATTTTTTTAACTTCTCAGGTTGTCCTTCTTTTGCCACTTTCTGCTTGAGCCCGAACTTGTTGGCATTCTGCAATATCACCACTTTGTTTGCCAGGATTGTCTTAAGCGAAGGTTCGGCTATCTTAAGGTCCCGGGCAATGCTGGCTTTCGTGGCTCCATGCCGCTTTTCCACTTCCTCGATAATATTCAGCTTATCGCCAAGCGACAGAACTGTCTGCTTTTGGGGCATCGTGCGTCGTGTTGCTCCACACAACTCAAAACCTCCGCTGAACGCGGGTCGCTAGGATTACGACAAAGAATACGTGCGATAAACCTATGCCTCTCTTTGCTACCTTGTTGGCGATCTGTTGCTGGGAAACTGGAAAAAGAGAAACGCTTCCCAACGAGACGAGAGGCGACGCCGCTGAGAAGAGAGGGAGAAAGTGATTGGAGCGAGGAAAGAGACCCACAGCACTTTTCTTTTGTCCGCCGTTCCATTCCGCGCTTCGCGAGGGTCGTCGTATAATGCGGGTCAGGCGTAAAATTGCGTCGGATAACGGGGGTTTTTAATGCATTGCTCTATGGGGACTTCGCCGGGACTGCGCCAATTCGTCGTAAAACATGGGTTGTCGCAAAACTATGGGACGTATAACCAAGGTTCCACTGTATGTCTAGCATCTGTAGAATTGCAGGAGATGCATGCAGATTCCCAGTGTTGAAGCGTAGGACAGCTTCTGCAACAGCAGCTTGTACAGCAAACAGAGATGTATGCTGTTCCTTTGAGACTAAACTCCAAATCACAAAATGTAAGGAGCGGTAGGCTGATCTGACGCTGGCGTCGTTGCTGCACCGCTGGCCTCTGTGAAAGGCTCAACCTTCCATGCCATTGCCGATACCAATGAAAGCCCCCTCAAGTGAGGCCTTTTCACGGGTGTGCACCTCGCGCTCTTCTTCCACACCTATTGGTGTCTATTCTGACGTGGCCTGAGCCGACATGCCGACACGTGTCCTCGTGCGCCTCGTAATCGCCGATAGCATCGCTGTTTAAATAAGCATTTTAAAGATAAAATAAATAATAAAATAAACATAAAACATAAAATAAAAACAAATAAAAAATAAACAAAAACAATAAAATAGGCATTTTAGTAATTCTTGGTTTAAGGCCCACATCCCCCCTTAGGTAACATTGTCCTCTTACCTGACTGCGTTGTTAATTTTTCTGAGCACTAGATTTCTGTTTGCTTGCATACTGCATGCACTGCTCTTTTTGCTGTGTAAATTGCTGTGAGCACTTCCTGAAGCTCATCCCTGTGCACACGCAGCCTTCCCCTGCGGTACTTGCGGCCACAGACGCCTCCATCCAGCACAGCGCAGGCACAGCAGCAGCCCCTGGTGGGCTATGCCCTCTGCTCAGCTGGACCACCCGTTGTGCCACCCCAGCACCCACTGCCGCCCATGGTCACCGCCTTCCAGGTGAATTGCAAAAACGTGTTCGTCAGCGTCATAGGCTGGCACACTCATTCACAAGTGGACCAACTTGCGCTCGCTGCACACCCATTTCACGGGAGTGACAATGAGCGCTAGTATGAATGGGAGTGAGTGCTGTTGAGTTTGAGTGGGCGGGAGTGGGAACAGGAGTGAGTGCCTGTTAACGCAAGTATGAATGGAAGTTGGTGACAGAGAGTTAGTGTGGACACGACACGTATGCGAATGCATATTGGTGAATGGGAGTGGATGCAAGTATGAGCATGAGTGGGTGCTGGTAAGTGCGAATGGAAGCGCCTGTGAACATGGTGCTAGTGTGGGTGAGTGTGAGTGAGTGTGAGTGCAGAAGGCGCATGAGTGCGAGAGAGTGCCATATTTACCCAGATCTAATGTTGACCTTTCTTCTGGGAAAATGGGTCCGAAAATCGCCTGGCGCGTCACAGTCACAACGCCGTCAAATCTCAAATCCCCCAGAGGCAGTGTCATTGTCATCACAAGATTGCCACAGAGCACGTTTTTGTCAAGGTCTTTCTGGATTCATTTTGTGCCCAACTATGATCTGGAGCGGTACTTGTGATCGGCCGCTTTTGGAGATACTATAACCCTCCCGAGAATTTGCCTTACTAGGCTCAGAATACATTGGCGTATGCAGACGTCAGCTTCCCTGGCGCTATGTTAAGCTCACCATCTGGTTACAGTGCCAGGATCGCTGTCGGCCACATACTTCTGTAGTGCAGTCACGTAAAATCTAGCAGAAGTGATAGCAGCATCTCTAAAAGTAATGACTAGAGAATACCACCCTTGTGTGCTTTAGTAACTGTCGCTTATAAGTGCAATTTTGCCATTTTCATGATGAAACCTTATTAAAGAAGATTCTCCTCTGTCTAGTTTTTTTCAAATAGCTAACATGTGGGGCATGCTGTATTTTATTTGTAAATAGAGGCCACGTTAAGTTCAGGTGTACTTTTGTTTCCTTATTTTTACTTTATTGCACATTAGATTCGGGTAAATACTGTATGTAGCCTACAAAAATATTGGTGAGTGTGTGTGAGTTGGCGTCTACTTATCCTGCTGACCTATAAGCACCATCAAGGGGTGTGCAATGAGGCAGGGAAAAGCACCACAGTTGGCCTGATGTGCTCAGGCCACCTGAAAGCAACACTTACCTCTCCGGGGAGAAAAAAAAAATCGAAATACAAGAGAGAGAGAGAGCACCTTTAGGGGCTTGATAACCCTGAAAAGACCCAAAAGCAAAAAACCACCCTGAAGTTCCCGCACCAGCATCGTTCTTTATAATGCCAAACACAGCTGTTTATTGTTAGAAAAGTATTCAATGTTCTATTTGAATCTGCTGCTATTCGACTCGTAGTTGATTTGGTCTCAAGTATTACCATTCGCACACCCCTACCTGGTTTCCTCACCATTTGTGTGCCTGAACAATGGAGCAAACAGCAGCGTTGTGTGCATGTGCGAATGCAGTCACTGGTGCCGTGTGTGGCGAGGCCTGCTGTGGCGAGTAATGCAGCAGGAGCTAGCCGTGCCTCCCTGGTTGGGCCAACCTCATTTGCCGTGGGCTTACCGGCCTGTGGCATGGCCAAAAGCGGCACACCCTTCCTCGGCATGGGAGCACCCACGCACCCTTCGGCGACGACACCGTATGGGGATGGTTCAATGGGAGAAAGAATGGCGTCCAGTGGAGATGCTTCGTCTATGGGTGAGGATTTCATCCAATTTTTGTTACCCTAGCTACTCAAACATGATGCAGCAAAAAATGATAGTGTTAAACTGGTCAAAAGATCAATTTCTTGAAAATCTCATTTTCAATTTTTATAACCTGTTTTTTATGTGATTCCAAAATATCACCACTGAAAACCACATAGAAGTGCTTTAAGGAATTTGTTGTATCAGCCAAGGTGGCAAAAAGTTTCGCAGAAATCATGAAAGAACAGTGTTTTTCAAACTACAATATCTCTGGAATGGCGCAACTGAGTGCTGCCATCTTGGTCTTGGAAAACGCATTTCTCCGTCTTCAAATCTGCCACTTCAGCTATCGCCTCCACACTGAAACAAGTGCACAAAAAGCGAATGACTGAAGGTTGTTCCAGAGTCTCCGATTGGCCGCACCCACCACATGACTCCGGCACGGTTTGCCATTAGTCCAATGCTCGCTCTGTAGGGGCGTCATCTGCTCATTGCACCTTGCGAGCTCTCAACGTCGTGATCTTGATGAGTGTCGAAAAAGGGGTGACGTGGACGTAGCGGAAATGCAGCCGACCCCTCTGTTACTGGACATCTGAGACCCATGGGCTAACCGCCGTATTCAGAAATGCATCTTAACTTGAAGCCCACGGTTGCCTTGATTTAAATGACACCTGTTGTGAATGCAGCAAAGGAAGTGCATTGAGCGTCTTGGGCGCATTCACACCAGGCATCATTTATATCAAGTCAAGCATGGGCTTCAAATTAGGATACATTTCTGAATACAGGGGTAAGCATTGCAAGCATCGGTGATGCGGACTTCGCAGCGAAGCACTTTGTGCGCGGAATCCTCTGACACATGGATAAGCCTTTTGAGCATTGGTGCTTTGGACTTCACTTGCAACTTTACTTCCAAGCGCATTGCGCAAGCAATTCTCGGACCTGCGGCTAAGCCTTTCGAGCGTCGGTGCCGATACAAAGCACGTAGTGCACGCAATCCTCAAGACCCACGACCATGCACATCGCGTGCATACTGTTTGGACCCGCTGCTAGGCATTCCTTGCATTGTCCCGTTTAGCTATGCTCGCAATATTCAACAAACCTTCCACTGCATTCTGTAAGCTCTCCAAGCCCTCGCAAGGTTCAAAGGAGAAAAGGTTTGGACAGCACAATGTTCTCAAAATGTGGTAGCTGGTGCAAACATTAAGCTGCGAAAACACCTCCGCATAAGTGCTGGCTTGCAAGGCACGCACGTTTCAGCTGCATTGCTGTCCTTGTACCAGTGCCTTTCTAATGTTCAGCTAGGTCCTCAGCTGTTGTCTAGGAAACAAAATTAAACATGCTGCTGAAAGCCTTTCTTTAGCCATCTGGGCATGGCTACAAGAAGACAAAAATGTGCTATTGAATGTGAGGGAGACATTATGCGAGTGAAGTTAAAGGATAAGCCTCCCTGCTGCACTAGAAACAGCCATCAGCAAAGCATTATGCAAATACAATTTTGGGACTTGCCGTTTTTTTTGTGGGATATTGTGTGACATTTGGTCTGCAACCTGGCCAACAAGCTTTTCGCAGAGCAGTGGACAAGGATATCTTGGGAGGAAAAAGGGGCAAGCAAAGCCCTTCAAACTAAAGGCAATACACTTTAGAAGCCTTGCATTTGATAAGACATCAATGACTACAGCCCTGGTGCCTCTTGATAACTTAAAATCGATGGTACAACTTCTGAAAGCCATTTTCTCAAAACTGTTTTTCTTGCCTTGCTGTCTTTTACTATACCCTTTCAAGTGCAGTTCAGGGTGTGACATTCTTACTTTTCAAGTATGACTTTTTCAGAATTAGTGATTCAGCTAGTTGTTCACAGTCAAAATGCCTGTTCTCATAAAAAATGAGAACTAAAAAAAGTCATGTTGTAAATACTGAAATCTAAGAATGTCATGCCCTCAACCATTCATTTTGGAATGCACAGTCCTTCAAACGAGTTCTATATCCCATTTTGCAACGCGTTCAAGCTTGGGACAAGACCAAAAGGAGAAAAACGTTCGTAAAGAAGTTGAGATTGAACTTTCAAATTTGTATGATAACAATCACAAAAACATTACCGCTACTTCTGCCAATTTTCAAATAAAATCCATGCAGAAATAAGGAAGTTGATTTTGAAAGCCACATCCTTTTTATCGATGTGGAGAAAGGCATTTGAAGTGAAAAGAAGCTATTTCAGAAATCCTTTGCTGCAAAAAGTACTTCAATGCGTTCAACAGAAGTGGAGTTATCGGCAATCAAATACAGCTTCCGCCGTGCTCCTGTTCCTCCTTCAGTGCCTTGCACTGTGAAGGTGACGGCGCAGTGGGGTGTGCCCAGAACGCTTCGCTTTTTAGATGTCGCCTTGGTGCGCAGTTCAAATTTCATTTTGGATGTTGACGTAGACACCAAGACTTCCGTCTTTGGTGCCTATGACGCACGAAACATAAACCAAACGCGGTTGTCCCAAGTGAGCTTGTCCCAAGTGATGATTGGCCGACTGTGTGCACTATACTGTCAACACGCTCGCATGTTCGTTAGCATATCCAAGCTCTGTACATCGTTCTTTCTGAATAGTGGGTGGCAGTTGTTTTTGCAGCCTAGCCGACCCAAGCTTACTGACTGTCTTGGTAGTAACCTACCCAGCACTCAACTACCGTAAAATAGCGAGCAAGTTGTCCCCCTTCCCTTTTAGATAAGGGAAGAAAATGTTGGGGAGAGGACCCTTGTTTGGGATTGCCCCCAAAATTCAAAATGGTGGCCAGAATATTGCCACCCAGAAAAATAAAGTGCAGTGTACTGTAATTGAAGAGCTTTATTTGAGTGCACTCGTACCTGTCAAGGTTCCCCAGGATCTACACTAAAAAAATAGATTGCCTGTTTGCGAAGTTACAGCACCAACATAAGTTGGCCATGAAACTCTCCAGACTCCAGCTCACCAGTTCGAGATGCCACAACCTTCAAACAAGTGTGCTACAGCCTTCTTTGCAACAGCAGCTACAAAGTAACGGCAGCCGTTTGACGCCATGCCTCACATGAGAGAGAAAGGTGCCATACTCTACGACAGGTGGCGTCACTCGTGATTTTCTATTTTCGTAATTTTCTCACTTACAAAAGCCCTGTTGTGTGCATGATCTCTGAACATGGGGAAATGTGTCTATGGTGCCAGACAGCTTGCAAAGGATGCGTCATCTGCGAGTGTGTGCAGGTATTGAGACAGGCCGCTGCTTGTGTGTACTGCAGCCATTTTCATATGCCTCGATTCTAAGATGTGAAAATCTGGCTTGGATTGCTTTGCATTGCATCACGTCTGTGGTCTGGCATGTCAGTTTGTCTGGCCACAATATCAATGCATGTTTGCATGCCTCCTATCCCATGCTCGTCACCAAAACACCATGCATAACAAGTATGGTGCATGCCCCAATGTTGAGTTAACCAATTATCGCCAAATTGGTGTCACATTAACGAATATCCTATGGTATACAACTCAATACAGTTGAGCCTACTGATAAGGGACATAGCTGGCATATGGGGTACATTCTCTATACCCAGCATTCATAATTACATAATTTGATGAATAGTTCTGTGGAAAGCTGCAAGGTGGAGAAAAGTAATAATTAAGGGAAAACGAGACATCTACCCAATCCTAGCCATTGCTACAAAGGAAAGCCATACAGGTTCCTCGATAGAAAAGCCTCGCAGTTAAAGAAAAATTCTTCCTGGTCCGAGACTCGAACCCAGGACCACCGCCTTTTTGGGGCAGCTGCTCTACCACCTGAACTGACCAGGCGGCAGGGCGAAGTAGAATTTGTCAGTATCTCGAAGCAAAGGCAAGAGTTTTACGTAATAGATTTTCGGAAACCCGCAGGGTGGAGAGAAGTAATAATTGAGGGAAAACGAGACATCCGCCCAATTTTTCTTCAACTGCGAGGCTTTTCTTTCGAGGAACCCATATGGGTTTCCTTTATAGCAATTGGGTGGATGTCTAATTTCCCATAATTATAATTAAATATTATAATACATTGTACACAGTACATGAAAAGCGACAAAAGTTAATATGGGGCCACCAAAGAGACACAAAATCAGCTTAGACTGATCAAGTATTCACCCAAACTCTATTTTCGTGAATTTTAAGGCATAGGTTGATTTTGAGAACAGAAAATGAAGGTCAAAGTTCAATTCTTGTATGTATTGTGATGAAATCCCAGCACTGGTGCATCAGTATGATGTTTACTGGTTCACCAGTGTGGTGCACCAGTGGGACATTTTAAACTATTCTTTTTGTATTTTGGCCATTGTGGGCCAGTGAATGTTCTTGAACCTGGCCAAGGTGAGCCTTAGTACGGAATTAACTCCATTATCTCTGTACTTTTGCTAGCTTTGTTCACCAATACAGCTTGAGATTGTTTGGTTGATATAGGCCGATATAGGTTGATAGCATATTCCGGGTGAAATTTCCGAAAAAAAAAAAAGGGGCCCTATAATATTTGAATAAATACTGTATATAATTCTCAGGGGTGTTTATGAAAAACGGTGCCACAGTAGCTTAATTGGTATGAGCAATGCATGCGTGATGGAAGATGTGGGTTCAGATCCCACCTGCAGCATGCTCTTTATTGCCTGGTTCACTTTACTTTATAATAATAATAATAATAATAATAATAATAATAATAATAATAATAATAATAATAATAATAATAATAATAATAATAATTAGCCTGTTTTATGTCCACTGCAGGACGAAGGCCTCACCCTGCCATCTCCAATTACCCCTGTCCTGTGCCAATCGATTCCAACTAGTGCCCGCAAATTTCCTAATTTCATCGCTCCACCTAGTGGTCTGCCGTCCTCGACTGCGTTTCCCTTCTCTTGGTACCCATTCTCTTACCCTAATGGTCCAACGGTTATCTAACTGGAGCATTACATGACCTGCCTAGCTCCATCTTTTTTCACTTGATGTCAATTAGAATATCGTCTATACCCGTTTGCTCTCTGATCCAAGCCGCTCTCTTTCTGTCTCTTAACGTTATGCCTAGCAATCTTTGTTCCATCGCTCTTTGCGCAGTCCTTAATTTGTTCTCAAGCTTCTTTGTCAGTCTCCAAGTCTCTGCCCCATATGTCAGCACTGGTAAAATGCACTGATTCTACACCTTCCTTTTCAATGATAATGGTAAGCTTCCAGTCAGGAGCTGACAATGTCAGCCGTATGCGATACAACCCATTTTTATTCTTTATGAATTTTCTTCTCATGACCAGGGGTCCCTTTAATTGACCTAGGTAAATGTACTACTCATTCACAGACTCTAGAGGCTGACTAGCAATCTTGAACTCTTGTTCCTTTGCCCAGCTATTCATCATTATCTTTATATTCTGCATATTAATTTTCAGCACCACTCTTATACTCTCCCTGTTAAGGTCCTCAATAATTTGTTGTAGCTCGTTTGCATTGTTGCTGAATAGAACGTCATCGGCAAACCAAAGGTTTCCGAGATATTCGCTGTCGATCCTCACTCCTAAGCCTTCCCAGTTTAATAGCTTGAATACGTCTTCCAAGCACACAGTGAATAGCATTGGATAGGTTGTGTCTCCATGTCTGTCCTCTTTCTTTATAGGTATTTTCCTACTTTTCTTGTGTAGAATTAAGGTAGCTGTAGAACCACTGTAGATATTTTCCAAGGTATTTACATAAGCGTTTTGTAATCCTTGATTACGTAAGGCCTCTATGACTGCTGGTATCTTTACTGAATCAAATGCCTTTTCGTAATCTATGAAAGCCATATAGAGAGACTTATTGTACTCTGCGGATTTCTCGATAACCTGATTAATAACATGGATGTGATCCATTGTAGAGTATCTCTTCCCGAAGCCAGCCTGTTCCCTTGGTTGACTGAAGTCCAGTGTTGCTGTTATTCTATTTGGGATTGTTTTGGTAAATAATTTATATAATACTGGGAGTAAGCTAATGGGCCTAAAATTTTTCAATTCTTTAACGTCTCACTTTTTGTGGCTTGGTATCATGTTTGCATTCTTCCAGTTTTCTGGGACCCTTGCAGTTGATACTCATTTCGTACAAAGGGCCGCCAGTTTTCTAAGCATTATGTATCCACCATCTTTGATTAAATCTACTGTTATTCCATCAGTTTACCCATTGCTTTCTTTGGTTTCGTTTCTGTTGGTTTCACATGATCAAGCTTATCGGGCATTTTCACTGCCAGATGCGCCGATGCATGAGTCCAAGACCACGAACTTTACAAGCATCTCCTTTTACAAGTGCATGCTACACCTGCTTTCTCTCCTTTTCTTGCTTCAAAAAATAGTTTTCCTGCAGGTTGCATAGATATGGAGACTGAGTGCCACAAAGGTTTAGCAGCTGTGAACGCGCTGTGGTCTTACCTCGCACACACAAACGACTAGTATATAACAGGTGTGAAGGTGAAGGAGAAAGCTCGCGACGTCATAGGTCCACAGAATAAGTGGTTACACACTCGCTCAGCAACACATTTTGCAGGTACATGCTCACTCGTTTTCACAATCCTGTCCACAAGCATTCATCAGCACTCACTTAAGTTTTTACTCGAACTTCACTCACCGGCGCTCATTCACGCTAATAGCCACATCCAGTCGTGCTTGCTGGCACTAACCCGCATTCATACTCACGCCTACTCATCCTCGCTGTCATTTACTCGCATTCATAGCTCACTTCCAACTCGCGGCCATCTGCACTTACCGTAAAAACCTGCTTATAATACGAACCCACATATACGAGGTCCGTTAAAAAGGTATCCGACCTTTGACCAAAGAAAAAAAAACTGGCTTAGTTGGAATATTGGAAACTTAATCACCCTCAAAGTAGGCTCCTTGGGACTCCACACACTTCTCCCAGCGGTGCTGCCATTGTTGGAAGCATTCTGAGAAGGCCTCTTTCGGAATGGAGTTTAGCTCAGCAGTCATTGCAGCCATAATGTCCTCTCTTGTCTGAAATCGCGCTCCTTTCAATGGCCACTTGATTTAGGGAAACAGCCTGAAGTCGCAGGGTGCCATATCGGGAGAGTAAGGAGCCTGTTGAACTACAGGAGTCTGGTTTTTCGCTAAAAAAGTCTGAATCAAGTGCGAGGAATGTGCAGGAGCATTGTCGTGATGGGTGTGCCAATTTCCTGTTGACCACAACTCCGGTCTCTTGCGCCGCACAGCATCACGTAGGCGATGGAGACCAACCCTTTGGTGATTGTTTGACCCCGTGGTGCGTACTCGTAGTGTACCAGACCACGGGAGTCAAAGAAAGCAGTCAGCACCACTTTGACGTTGCTGCGCACTTGGCGGGCTTTCTTTGGTCTTGGTGACCTGGAATGCTTCCACTGTGACGACTGGGATTTGGCTTCCGGGTTGTACCCATACACCCAAGACTCGTCACCAGTGATTATGGTTGTTCATGAAGTCGTGGTCATTGTTTGTGAAATACAGCATGTCTTGTGAGGCTTCAGCATGAAATTGCTTTTGCTCCACCGTGAGAAGCTTCGGCACGAATTTCACTGCAACTCTCTTCATGGCCAAATGTTCGGTCATAATGGAATGTGCAGAAAAAGTGCTGATGCCCATCTCTTCCGAAATTTCTCGGATAGTCACACGACGGTCACGCATCACCACAGCGCTCACTTCGGCAAATGACCTGATGATTTCGGCATGTTGATGGCCGACCGGAGCGTGGCTCGCTCTCCACCGATGTGCGGCCATCTTTAAACCAGTTATACCACTCCTTAATCTGTGTGCTGCTCATAGCATCGTCACCGAAAGCTGTCTGAATCTTCCGAATAGTTTCCACGTGGCTGTCGCCCAGTTTCTGGCAAAATTTGATGCAGTAGCGCTGCTTCAGTTGCTCCGCCATTTTCCTTGCAATAAAAAACCGACGAGAGCACTGCGCACTACCTCACTCAAATGCGGCATCCCAACAACTGACGCTATCGGCAGGTGGGAAAAAATATGTGCATGCGCACGAAGGTTCAAGGTCGGCTCATGCAAGCGCTTGTTTTATATCCATCAGGTGTTCGCAAAAAAAAATAAGGTTGGATACTTTTCTAACAGACCTCGTAGTATGAGGTGAAATTTTTGGAATGCGAAATGAAAAAAATAGTTTTACCTGCGTATAATACGAGTTAGGACAACTTTTGGAAACCATTAAATTGCAAGCAGCATTCCGGGCAAGTTGGTAATCCATTGCTTAAATGATATTGCGCGACATAAAAACGACACGGACGAGAAAGAAGACGACACACCAAGCGCAATCTGTCTGAATCTGAAGATTCAGACAGATTTCGGTGACGATGCTATGAGCAGCACACAGATTGCGCTTGGTGTGTCGTCTTCTTTCTCGTCCGTGTCGTTTTTATGTCGCGCAATATCATTTAAGCATTAAATTGCACTCCGCACTTCAATCGCTGCCTTCCTCAGCCGCGCTCTCTTCGGATAGTTCTTTGTCGGACATGTATTCTCAGAGGTACTCATCCTCTGTGCCATAGAGCGCGTTCGAGATGCCGCACTTCTTGAATTTGCGACGCACAAGGGCTTCTGGTATGCTGGCCCATGTGTCCACAATCCACTTGCATAGTGTGGCTGGTGAAGCCCGCTTTAGCCACCCGGTCGGCGTCACTGCAGGCTCACCTGGGCGCATCCAATCTGCGCAACACTGCTTGACTGCGTCCTTGAATGGCTTGTTCACGCAAACATCTAAAGGCTGCAGCTGAGACGTGATCCCACCCGGTATAACGACGAGTTCAGTGCCAGATTCACGCAACAGCCTCTTCACTGAGTCGGCCAAATGGCAACGAAATACGTCCAGCACGAGGATGGACAGGAACGACAACAGTGTGCGGGGCCGCCGGCACCAGATAGACTTTATCCAGTCGAGCACAAGATTCTCATTTATCCAGCCTTTCTCATGGCATATCACGACCACATTTTTTGGCAGCTCCTCACCTTTAGGCAGTGTCTTCCGCCTGAAGATGACGTAGGGCGGGCATTGCCAGTGGACCGGACATAAACTTTTTTAGAGCCTTTTTCGTGCACAGTGAGGGGCGATGGCATGTCCAGATAAACCGGTGTTTGGTCAGCATTGCGGATTTGCCCTAGCTGGAAGTTCTTGGACTTGCGCA
This sequence comes from Dermacentor albipictus, assembly GCF_038994185.2. NCBI lineage: Eukaryota > Metazoa > Arthropoda > Arachnida > Ixodida > Ixodidae > Dermacentor > Dermacentor albipictus. The sequence goes on from NC_091824.1 coordinate 76,646,655, forward strand.
GCAAAATAACGTGGTGCTGGAAGCCACAAGCAGCTTTTCGAGTGGTTTGGGCAGGTTTTGCAAAATTAAAGTTCGGCGGCGTAGGGAAAATCCAGCATGGCACATGTAGCGATAAATCCAGTGCTTGCTCGCTTTGAAGGCGGAGCTTGGTAGCCCTTTTTCTCTTGCAGGCTCCTTAGATCTTGCCTGCATAAGCTCCACGCTCACAGCTAGATGCACGGCTCGCTGTTGGTGTATGAATTCTGTCAGGGTGAGTTCGATTTCTGGGAATGTCCCACTCTTCAGGCCACGAAAGCTTCTTCGTATTCCACTGCACGCGAAAAGGGCTTCCTGCTGTCGACGCCATCCGTGAATGCTTGCCTTACTGACGCCAAACTGCCTCCCGGCCGCACTGTTGCCGATGTCCTGTGCGGCTAAAATAACCTTTGTCTTGAAAGCAGCCAAGTACTGTGTTCGTGGTCCGGACATCTTGGTCCTTCAATGCGGAGTAAAAAAGATGCACTTCGCAAAGCGTCGTTTGTATGGGTGCTGCCAAGGTGCGCACTCAACAATAAAGAAACGATGCTGTAGTCGCGCAACAATAACGAAATCAAACTGTAGCCACGCAGCAAAAACGAAGCCAAACTGTAGCCACGCACCGATAATGAAGTCAAGCCAAAGCCACGCAGCAATAACGAAGCCAAAACTTCTAGCCCAAATTTCTGACTGAAATTTTTGTTCGGATCTGCATACAGTACGAAACGAAAATTTGGGACGCTAATAATAGGGAAAAAAACCTCGTATTAAATGCGGGTTTTTACGGTATGTTCATTCATCCACTGGCGCTTAGTCAATTTGGTGCTCTTCACACATTCCTAAAGTTTAGTCATGTTTGCACTACAGTTGGCACTTGCCACTGCATCTATTCGCACTTATCGGCATTTCATGCCCTTTGTCACTCACTCCTACTCCCACTCACAACTGTGAAATGAGTACGAGTATGCCGATCCATGCATGGCGCAAACGGATGTGCAGTAATAGGGTGGTGTACATTGAAAAGGGGTTAACACAGTGATTATCTCGAGCTCCTGTCCAAATAACCTCCTCGCATCCCCCTTGAGAGCATTATCAGCAACGCAGCAGCTAGAAATTGGAGGCCAAGTTATCCCTCACAGGGACGAGTATTCCTTGTGTGTTCCTGTGCATCCCTTGTGTATCCCTTGGGTGTCAAGGTTTGTGCCACCTCAGTGCTTGAACAGGGCAAAGGTTGGGGTTGTGTACATAACAGAGAGAAGCATATGAGGGGATTTGCCAGCACACATGTGCATGCTGCTTTGATGTGTGCTTTCTACTGCGTTCTTGACATGTCACTGTATTTGTGCTTTGATTGACCTTGTATTTTGGTTGAGGTCACTTTGAACCTCGTGCTTAATCGAGTGTTCCTTTCAATTTCATTCCGAAATGTGACCTGAAGGGATGCTCATCTTGCAGAAATATAAACAGTAGTTTTTCCTCATCCTGGCTTAAAGAGACGAGCAAGAAACGAGAAAATGATTTTGGGTTATCACAAGGTGTCACTTCTTTTCTGGTGAAGGCATGTTTCTTGAGATTATACTGACAGCACATTTCGGGCCTTCTTGAATCCTGCACCTTTTCAGAACAGCCTATTCAAGCTTCATGAAAAATCAGTGTTTGCTCGCAACGACACAGTGCTCAGAGCACATTTTGGACCTTGGTCAGTAGCTTGGCATAGCTTTGGCTTGCAGCTTCATTAATTGAAGCTTGCTTATGGACCTTACCAGCATTTGTCAATTCCAACTGTGATTTCTTTTACTGTCGTTAATTAAGGATGGCTCAACCATGAGGTGTTGAATATCTCGGCAGGCATCCAGCATCACTTTTTTTGTGTGCATCTTGAAGCTTTTCAAGCGGTGTGATCTCTGACTTAAACTTGGCCAGTGTTGTGTCATTGTTATGTAGTGGCGTTGTATCAGTGCAAATATTGTGCATTACAGTGTTGTCTGGCCCCATCCGAATGTTGTACATCCTTGTTTGATTTCATCAAACGGCAACAGAGGGACATTAGAAATGACTGCAATTTTTGTAACCTTCCTACTTGGGTAGTTATTGCTTTCCTGCAAATTGATCACTTAAGCAGAAGATCAGCTGCTGTGTGATTCTCCTGCTAAGCACCAAGTTTGTGGATTTTGATTCTTGGTAATGGTGGCTGAACATGTCAGTGGTTGCGAAATGCAAAATCGGCTGTATGTCAAGGTTGATGCATGTGTTTCCAAAATGAATTAAGTTAATTCAGAGCCCTCCGCTGAGGCATTTGTCACAGCCCAACTGTAGTTTGGGTAACATGAAATCAGCTGTTTGGCTTGCACATCCTTGTTTGGCTTGCACATCCTTGTTTGAAGCTGTCAAGGTCTTGTTGTTAGTATGAGACAATGTGCTCTCTGTCCCTGTGCCCTTGGTGTGCGGTGCCTGCACTGTGAGGCAGTGCTTGCAATAGCCAAGCTATCATTGTCGTTTAGGGAGCATGGGGATGTCTGGAGGAGAGGATGGACAGCAGCAGCATCACCAGCAGCGCCATCGTGGGGGAGCTGGCCGCAACGGGTCGCGAACTCCAGCTGCTATGAGTCAGCCCGCCTCCACTGTGGCTGCCATGGCTGCCCTGTACCGTTCACGGGGCCTCTCTCTGCTGCCAGGTGAGCAGAGAGGGGGAGAGGGGGGGTCGACTCTGTGTGGGCTGGCATAGTGCGACTCGATGGATTTGGGGTGCACGGCTAAACTGAATCTCGGTGAAAAGTCTCTTGTTCAAGATCACCTTGTAGCAGATGTCAAACAACAAAATTTGGGGCGCCTGAGCTGTTCAGGGGGCACTTCAGTTGCCAGCGTCTCTCAGATCCATTCTTGCCCTTATTGGCCAGGAAGAATGATTGGCCTTTCAAATGTATGCCAGTGCTCTGCTGCGCTGTGGTATCGTTTTAAGTAATGGTGGAAGTGTCCATTGGCTATGTGGAATGTGATTGTAGCTGTTGTAGGAGGCTGGCTTCTTGCAATCATTTGTGTGAAGAGGCTGTGCTCTTTGTTTGATGCTTTTATATTCTGATTATGTCCTGGCCTAATGCCACCAGCTTCCATTGGATCATAGTTGTTGTTGTCGTCCATGCAGCGCCTAATGCAGGACACATTTTCAACACAGCTATGTGCTGCAATGAACAGACATGTAAACAGACATAGCACAGACAAAGCACTGCAGGTGCATTGTAGTGCTGAATGCGTTTACCTAGCACACTCAGCAGTGTGTCTCAGTTGTGAATACCCGTGGTGGTGCTCTTGTTAGGTGTATCCGGAATGTGCAGCCACAGCACTAACATCTGGATGTACATGCTTCTAATAGTGTGGAATCAGACCGGTACTTGTGGGGTATTGGCATGGTGAGTGTTTGTATGTGGCTTGCATTTCAGAAAATTTATTTTTATGGGTATCGCTTCTGGAATTTCTCCCATTGGCTAAAGCAGTGGAAAGGAAATTGCACAGTCAATGGGTGTGCTGCCAGAAATCATACATGGTGCCTCATATTTTGCCTTTTGCCGCAATGGTGATCAGTGCGCAAGAATGCCCACTGGTTGACAGGAGGAGTCCAAAGGGTTTAGCAGCTTGTGCACTACAAAGAGCACCTATTGCTTCTCATAAGGATCCTCTTTCCGAAAGTGCCGGGTAGCTATGTCATGGGGAAAACAGTTTTCAGTGTCCTCTAGAAAGTGGGTTCAAAGCCAACTTAGCTCCTAAATGGCAGACATTGGGGGAAAGAATAGCATGGTGCCACTGAGTCTTCTCGTCATTCCCCCCACTCCCACCACCCCACTTCGCCACAGACGTGCGGCTGCTTGGCCACCCGCTGCAGCAACATCACGAGGGGCCACCACAAGCCATGCTGAGGGGAGCACTGCGGCTTGTGTCACAACCCCCACCTGCCCCAGCCACCCTGGGGCCTCGTCCACCCCGAAGTGCCCGCAGGCAGCCGCGAGCACCACCCCGTGCCCCCTCCAACCCGCCAAGCTCGGCCCCTTTGCCCACAACGTCTAGCACAACTCCCGGTATGTGAGGTCCTTCCTCCTTGTGCTGTTAGCAGGGCACGGCGACCTTCATCTGTGCCCTGTGAGGTAGAAGTAATAAGAAAAGACATTTTGTTGGATAATTGGTTTGCCATGTGATATGAAAACAGCTTGCGAGACCTGTATGAACAGTTGGGATTCTCGAATCGTGACAGCTGCTCGTTGCTTTCGACATCCCACAGCACGTCGCCTGCCCAGGGCAGGGCTGATGCAGCACTTCTTGAAGGCATGCATGACCATATCAGGCAGTGAAGCAGGGCACATGTGAGGCACAGCAGGGTGATCTTGGGTTATCACAGCACATCCATTAATTTCACTCCTCTTGATCGCAATCTTTAGAAGTGGTGGTTTCTCATCAATTACAGGTCAGGAATCTTTCTTGTGCTGTTTTGACAGGCAATAGTGGCTGGTGCCATGCCAGATTGCAACTGGCCCTCCTCTGCATTGCCCATTAATCCCAATGGCTAGTGGTTCAGTCATTGTCAACTAATTACAGAGGGCTGAGATCTCGCCAGCTTTTGAGAGATTGAAATCTTGCGGTGAAGAGGAAAACCTTATTAGCGTTGTGCAGCAGCACACTTAAGCCACATTGCAGCAGATCTATTTCACCATCATGTGAAGAGATTGTACAAAATTCTTCTGAAGAAATTTCATTGCCCTGCATCCAATTTCATCGGGAACCAAACAGTGCACAAAGGCACAATGTTTTTTTAAATGAAAATTGACAGTGTCACAGTTTGGCTTTCTGTTCTTGGAAACTCTGAAATGGTTCTATTCTGTCATGGTCTGATTTGCTTCTGTATATTCTTTCATAATGTTTTTGTACAGAGCCCAAGACAGTTGAAGGCACGTTTACACGGTCTTGAATTGCACAATTTTCATGTTGACAACAACAGGGTATGCACCTTTGCTTGTTTGTTGACAATTATTTCTTTCCGATCTTTCCCCTCTTGTTCTTCATTACATAGGTCGTTACAGCCCTTGACTTGCTTTCTACTCTTCGTGACTATACAAATGCCAATGAGCTCTGCTTAAGAAAGGCTCTTAAAGCTCACTGAGACGCTTCCAAGTCACCTGAAGGATCCCATCTAACCATCTCGTGCACTGGCATCCCAGTTTTCTCCTGCATTCCACTTTAGTGAGCATTAAATCACTTTCCGTGGAATTGGTAGCCTTCCTGACATGACCCAAATAAGGAAGGTTTAGTTTCATTACCTTTGCTTCGCAGGAACATTTGGGTTTAATCTTGCGTAAGACTGAAATGTTCGTTCATCCTGCAGTCCATGCAGTTCTCAAGACTCAAGAGTAAGCACCAGAGCTTGAAGGAATGAAGTTTCATATTTTCTCAAGGCCCACAACTCACACCCACACATCGCTATACTTGGCACCTAATTAATATTGTTACCAAGGCAGCTATATAAATGAGGTTGTGCTTTTCCACATAACTTTCTTGGAAAGAAAACGTGACCCCAGTTTTGGTGAATGTGCCAGGCTTTCTGACAGTGGCACGCGGCTTGTTAGGCTGGTGCTTGCTGCTTGTTGGCAAGCATGTTGTCCAGCTTTCTGACACTGCCAAGCTGCTGTTTTGGTTACCACGCACTTTTGTCGGTAACTAAACTTTCTGACTGCTGAATGCTATCCAACGACTTCAAATTGAACGAAATTGGATCTGTTTTCCTCGTATAGGCCATGTTGTCACTGCCACGTACCGCGGCAAGGTGCGCGAGTCTAGTGCTCGTGTTGAAGCACAGCTTTTGCTGCTCTGCTTAATCTTCATTTTATTTGGAATGGTGGAGTGCTGGGTTCTTACTGTGTGCATTGTCTTGCTGCTGCTTTGCATTTGTTGCTTCGTGTTTGTGTTGTCCCAACACTGCCTTCATTGCTTTTGGCGTGGTGCAGTTATTGAGTTTTCTTGGACCTTAAAAGGGCCTTGAATTATGTTTTGAATACAGTAAGAAAACATTGTCGATCTGTCGTAGAGGCTGCTATGAACATGCGAGCCAAATATTACTGCACAGAATGCAGCAGGGCATTGGCAATCTCGTGTCAGAGACAGTGAAAAATCACTTGTTCGTGTTTCCTCAACGCCTTTATACAGCATCTTTGGAAGCAGCTGGCCCGCCAACGCTACTAGTCGATTTTGGGATTGCGAGGCCATTCTCAGAAAAACTTAATTGCTAATTCTTAGTTAAATAAAAGAAAAATATACATGTCTGCGATCTCAAAAGACGGAAAAATTATTTCATCTTTGTACTCTGCACGGCTGCATCAGCTGCATGTGACCTCCAAGACGGCAGCAATGTGCTGCATATCGTAGTCTTACTGCAGCTGCCACGGGGTGTCATGAAAAGCCCTTTCACTGCTGGGACACTCAACTTTCGGCCAGGGCTTAGCCCCCTTGGCTTCTCTGCAGTGTAACTTACGGCGTACTAGTGAAGGGAAAAAAGAGAAAGCTGAGGTAATAACTTATAGTTGAAGGATTCAAAAATTTTTTGCGGGATGACAGTCATGGAGACGACGTCCTTTAATAGTGAGGCCATTCTATGATTACCTAGAAAACTGTTTCAGGGCCGCTTCATGTTTTACTTTGGTTATGGTCCCGTGAAAAAGATAAAACAAAAGAATTGTCCTGTATTTTCATACATGCTTTGAGAGATGGATGAAATTTAATGAAAAGGGGTCAGAAACTGGTAATCATTACTTCTTACAGCAAATCAGTTCTGTGGAAGCTCACAAAGTGGAGGAAGGCTCATGAAAGGGAAGATTGTCATCCACCTGGCTGTAGCTCGAAGCTACCAAGGAAACGCATACAAATGAGCTCCTGGTTAGCACAGATGGTAGAGCAACTGGCTTGGAAAGGCGTTGGTCCAAGGTTCGATCCGCGGACCAGGATAAGCTTTTCTTCAACTCCAAAGCCGTGTTTCTGAGAAACCTGGGTTTCTGAGAAACCTGAGAAACCTTTGTAGCTTTGTGCTGTAGCCAGGTGGACAACAATTTTATTTGTCATTACTTCTTGCAGTGGCACATTTCTCAAAGTGGCAATTTTGATAGCTTATACATTGGCCTTCTTGTTTCCAACAAAAATAGAGTTCATTCTAAATGAACATGCCAGCTCCTACTGATCTGAAAACTTGGCCATGCAAAAAGACTGATGAGTGCAAGAATACTGGGTGTTCCTACGAAGATGTTAAGTAGTATTTAAAAGCAGCTATATTGAAGTAAAAGGTCTGTTCCTTCAGAAGCATGTAGTCAGTGGTGACAACCATGGGGCGACAGGTGATACATGATAATTGGTTGCTAATTAACAAAAGTCCGTCGACTTATAAACATTTAGTCTCATTGGGCCCATTGTAATTGGGAAATTGAAGCAAGATCTCCATACAAGCCATATCAACTTTTGTACCTGGGAAAATACGATTGCCAACGTAACTGTGGCATGACAAAATTAGGCTATTTTAGCACGCGAAACCGAAACTGGTAGGCTGCAGCGAGTGCAAAGCTGCGCCCCTCCAGGTGGAATTACACTTACATCAGCCAGCAGCAAGCAGCCAGCGTGCTGCGGCTCTGTGCTCCTCACTGTTAACCTGTTTGATGTTCATGAAAACTGTAGCTGATAGCCAGAATTGTTAAGATTTGCTTTCATATTGGCTAGTATTTTCATGTAAGTGATGAAATTTGGGTGAGTTTGTGAGACTGCATACTTGACATGGAAGCGGGGGGGGGGGAATAATAATAATAATAATAATAATAAAACATGAGGACACAGGAAAGGAACACCAGGCAGTACGAATGCTAACTTCAAACTAAAGTTTGTTCTTAGAAAACCGCACGTTTTTATCTGTCGACAGGTCCTTGTCTTTTCACATGCTATAAGCCTCACAATGTCTTACCAACAAGCCCAAATCACTGCATTAGTGATCAAAAGCACAATAGATCGTTGCACAAACGCACTCCATCCCCCCAAAATGTTTAAAATAGTTGTAAAATTCAATCGCGACACCGCTATGTGCATAAAAAAAAAACGAAAACCAAGAGCTCCGAGATTGCAAGACATAGAAGCAAGCTCTAAATCAGGCCCTTATGTGTGCACTGATAGCGTTGTGGGCTGGCTGACACACGTGGAAGCGTTTTTGTGTGTGGAAAGCAAAAACAAAGAGGGTTCCACATGTGTCAGCCAGCCTTCGATTAACCTTCACACAAGTGAAATAACATATCTCGACTAAGCGTTTTTCGCTCCTAACACTATGCTATCAGCGCACACATGATAAGGGCCAGATTCGGAGCTTGCTTCTATGTTTTGCAATCTCGGAGCTTTAGTTTCTTGTGGTATTTTTTTGGTATTGTGGTATTTGGTTTTTATGGTATAGCAGTGTCGTGATTAAATTTACAACTATTTTAAGCTTTTTGGGGAGATTTGAGCACGCATCCGTAATGATGTAGTGTGCTTTTGGTCAGTGTTGACAGATAAAAATGTGTGTTTTTTTGAGCATAAACCTTAGTTTGAAGTTAGCGCTGGTCCTGTCTGGTGTTCCTTTCCTTTGTCCTCGTGTTTCCTTTTTTTTGTGCTTTAAGTCAAGTATGTAGTATTTTCACTATGTGAAGATATTGGCAGTTTGTACATTTGGAATTATGCTTCTTGGCTTAAGTTTCTTTATATAAAGCAATCTTTAAGTAACAACATGCGAGAAGAAATATTTGTCTTTATTGATTTGTTAAAGTATTTGAATGGGCTCCTGTTTTCTTGAGAACTAGCTGGCAGGCTTCATCACACAATATGCAGTCTGCATTAATGTTATCAGAGGACACTTGAAGCCTGTACCTAAACTACTTACTACACCTTTGGTAAATCATGGAGTAGGATTGGATTCACTGTATGCCATGTGGCATCCTTTAGTTATCCAGTAATGGTTATGGTTTGTGGGAACCAACGTGAAAAATCAGTGCCGATGCTGAGTCCAGCAGCCAGAAAACTTTAGAAAAGTCACTCGTAGCACAGCTTTCCTGGAAAGCTCTTCTGTTTCCATTAAGCAGTTGCTCGCTAAGTGGGGAACCATTTACATTGCAGTCTATGGCAGCCAGGCCGGGAAAACAGAATAGGTGCGCCTAGAGCGGAACAATGCAGGTATGTGCTACCCGGATTTTACAGTTACTGTATGTTGAATCAGATATTAAAAAAAAAAAGATCTTGACACGAATGGCAATTGGCACTGCAGCAGTGGTGTAGGCTACACTCCTTGGCTGACAACTGCAGGGCATGTAGCTGTGAGTTCTGGAGCATAGCCTGCTGGAACTGTGGCTATACACTGCTCCTTACCACTGTGAATTTCCAGTTAAAGCTGTACTGCCTGTTCTGGCTGTAGAGTTCGACAATGCTTGCCTAGTGTAGCCTTAGTGTAGCCGGCAAGTGATTAGCCATTGCAGTCATTTGAATGGAAATTTGTTGGACCTGGAGGGGCCATGCTTCACACAAATAGGTGCTGTATTCTTCATTGGTCACTCTCAGCAAGGCCACTTGTGCTGCACACGAATTGGCTAAGTAAACATGTGCGCTTCACTACAATGAGACATGTTCTGAAACATCATGCTACGAGAGGAAGTGAAGGGATTCGGCATTATGTGTGATGTGCAGTTCAGATAAATGGCAGTCTTAAATGCAGTTTGGAACGGTGACGAGCAATGACCGACGCTCTATGACGACCATAGAGCGATGACGTTAAGATATTTATGTAATCCGCAAATAAGAAGAACCCTGAATTGAACTAGCTTGGCCTAATGGTGGTGTTGATGAGGCAGCAATGATTATTGAGGCGCCGGGGCGTCACACTTGTGCGCACAACACTGAAGGTGTCGCTGAAAGTGGCCAACCTGGAATGCAGCTTCTATCTTTGTCATTGTGAAGGCTGGACACTTAGATGCCATGCGCGATCTTCTACTTCAGCAACAACGGCGGTGGCGGCAGGGGGCGGCCAGGTGTTGGAAGTGCTGGGCCTGGCCGAGGGCCTCACGCCCACCGAAGTGGAGCAGCAGCTGGAGCCCCTGTTGCGGCTCGGGGCACAGCTGAAGCGGGTTGGCACGAACCCGTCACAGCTGCTGGCCTGCTTCGACTCCGCAGCGGCTGCGCAGGGTGCCCTCCTCGTCTCCGGCCTGCCCTTTCAGCTGAGACCTTTGCCCACAGCGGCCTCTTCTTCCTCCACCGAGCTGCTACCCCCACCACCTCCATCCAGCTAGCGCCTCTTCGTGATGATGTGCTGCGAAGAAGTGCCAAGCATGCAAAGAGCTGGGCATGGCAGGACATCCGACGGCCACCCGGCAGGAAACCTCGCAGTGAATCTGTCGCGACTCTATTGTGTGGTTCAAGGGGCTGTTCAGTAGTGTCCTCTTGTGGCAAGTTGCGTGATTGTCTGGCATGTAAAGTGTAAATTTTTGCTCTTGATCGTTTCTCGTTCTGGGTAGCGCCTCTCACGGACAGTGTCTACCTGGTGTCAAGGGGAGGGCATATGCTGTGCTGCCAAGTGCGCCTTAAGAATAATTGAAACAGTACATAGACAAGTATGGCTTCTCTGCTAGGTGATACCGCAGCCACCAGAAGAGATCATTGCTACATGGCAACTAACACACTCGAAATACTCTTTAAGGCGCTAGACAAAGAGGAGTGAAAAAGTACTACCCATTCCGACACACTACAAAGCATCCCTCGAAATGGGGAGCGCCTGGGAAAGACATTCAGGCCATTGTGGTTGGCTCTAAACACATCACGAGTGGAACATCCGTGAGCCCCAGGTATGTTTTTAAGGTAAAAAACACGTGCTTGAAAGCATGAGCGACAGTTTCAGTTGTGCTAGAATTTGGCTTTTTTTTATGTACTAAAGACATTGTTGATGCATCTGAAACAATTTGTAGCGATAATGTAAGGATGTTCAGTTCTGCCACGTTGTGCGCATTGTGAGCATGTGTTGGTTCTCCTAAAGTTGCCACAATGTGGCACTGACAGTTTCTTTTTTTTTTTTTGAGGGGTCAATGTGGTAACCAGTTCATTCTTATATAGTAGCCCTGGTTTCCTTTCTGAGAAGTTGCACACATCTGTTAAACTGATAATGCTATGCCTTCTGCACCCCTCATACAGTAAAGTTAACGTTTTCCCAACTTGAGCTTTTCTGTTGATGGTTGTGTCTGACCAAATTTAAGAGCTCGGTCACGTTCTCTTCGACACACCACTGGGAGGTTTCCTGTTGGGTTTGGCACCAAAGCAGACTGGGCTATGAAAGAATAAGCCGGGAGCTCACTGCACTTGAAAGGGCTCATGGCAGGCCAAACTTGCACATGCTCCCAAAAAAAAAAAGTTATAGTACTGTGAAAACTTGCAAGACTCTTACCTGTGTGTCCTGTCCAACTGTGTGTGCAAGGTAGAGCCACACAGAGTGGTAATGGGATGTGTTCCCGTCAGCTGCAAGGATGTATGTTAGGAAGTGGGCCATGCAGGCTGTACACTTAAACCTCGAGGTGTTTTGGAGGAGTGCTCACAAAACTGGCCTCCGAGTAGCCCAAGGCGACAGCTGTGTCACCTGCCTTTGTAAAATGTCGATAGATTTACACCCTTAAGAAAAAAAAAAAAATGTTCATGGACAAGTTTTATGGCAGCGTTATGAGCCGGCCATTTGCGTTATAAGGGGAGGGGGAGCAGTTGGGTGAAAGGTTATCTTTTACATTTGTTTGGAGTGTTTTGCTGTCCACGTTCCGTTGCTGCCATAAAATGTGCAGAGCTGTTTTTTTGCAGTTGTTCTGAGGAGCCTTTTTGGCAAATTGCTGGTGCAACAGTGCTCACCGGTTGTTTTTGTCATAGCTAGCATTGCAGAGCAGCTCTGGTGACCACTGCTGATGCACACGGGGCAGTGCCCCACCCCCGCCCGAAATTATGTATGGCATGTGTACGCCCTGTGCAGGGGATAGTAGGGGTTCTGTGGCCAGCACATTGTCAGCACTGTGCTACGGCAGCTGCAAGACTTGATGACACCGAAGGTGGCAGCGGCTCGGCAGCATGACATGGTGAAACATAGTTGTCTGTCCTGGCATTGACTAGCAGTCAGAGTTGGTTGCAGCCTGTGTGCACCCTCTGAAGAAGCTTTGCCCTCTCTAGACACTGTTTGCGCCCAAAGTTTAGGGTTGTTACCTTGTAGGGAGGAACCTGTGTGTTCGAGCCCACCTGGCACAACTCGCAATTTGCCTAGTTTCGAGCCATTGCATTGCATTGCTAGTCATTGTGTAGTACTTTCCTCATATCTGCCAGTTTTTTGCACTCTGGAAGATTTAGAGCAGAATCAGCTGGTGGCGACGTGCAAGCATTATCATCGATCTCTGCAGGAGAAACGAAAAAAGGGCATTGCCCTCATGTTGACTAGCTGGAGACTCTGGAGCAGCCTCAGAGTGATGCAGTGGTCGCACCCGTGTATGTGTCAGCCATGTTCTTTTACCCTAGTCTGTGTGCGACGCCACGGTGTGTTAAAAGTTCGAACACATTGTGACAGCCTTTTAGAACTTTTGTTGCATTTCTTTTTCATTTGTCCGTACCTGGGAGGGCTTTGTGGACAGGCAGTCATGAGGGGATGATTTTGACAGAGAGGATCAACAGCTATTTGTCATTTATTGGATGGACATGGTTTTACCATAGCTTTGCTGTGTGCCTGAAACGGGTGTGCACCCTCCCTGGAGTCTTGCACAGTTAGCCTGGGCTGTTACAAGTGACTGTCATGATCTGAGTTGTCTCACTTGGCACGGCGGTGCCCTTAGCAACCGCAGAAGCCAAGTGAGAGGTTGCAGCGGGCATTGCATGCGTGTGGCCATAGGGACTCCTGTCGTTTCCCTCCCCACCCTCTCTTTATTTTGGCCTGTGTTGAGCCAGCCCCTACAAAGTGACTCCACCATCATGGCGTACTGTGTGCAACGACCCAGTGTGCCAACCAAGTTGCATCATTCTGATGTGTGTGACCACGTTACACTCTCACGCAGAAGGCTGTGAAGAAAAAAGATTGGCAGCATTTATTTATTCTGCGAGGCACTTCGCGATGAGAGCAAACTGCATTACCAGTCCCTGGCCTCTCCGCCAGTCATCCTGTTTTATGCCCTTTCGCTTCTTGCTCTTGAAGGAGGTGCTCGGGGGTTAAGTGTTTCAGAAGAATCACATCAGGAATATTTATTTATTAAAAGTTGAACATTGCTTTATTATACCTGGGCATTGAGCGTTGACCCGGGCACTGTGAGAGTTGGATATACACGAAGAGTGACGTACATACAGGTGATTGATTGTTGCACTATTGAGAGGCATATTTATAAGAGTTGCAGCTGCTGTTCTCTGATGCATTGGCAGCCGCAGTGGTATCCTCTTCACCACTGTCTGGTGGAGCCAAGACAGATCGAAAGCGGCTGTGAAGGCTGTGCTTTGTGTGCCAATTGTTAACAGAACGGCGGGACAGCACTCGCAGTGGCCAGTTCGGCTTTCTTTCTGCACTATCTCAGCGCCCGACTCGGGAATCTGTGGAGTGTGTTCTCTGCGCTAACAGCAAATCTCTTGTGTTAGCACCGAGGGAGTGAGAGAAAGGCAGATGTTGCAGTGACTTTTTTGCCACAGTCTTTTTTTTTTACATTCCGTGAAGAGTTTTAAAGAAAAGGGACACCATGGAGATGTATGGGGGACGTGCATGCTAAGCTGACCGCAAAGCTGCCGCACTTTCTGGCAAATGAAAATGGACATGATCGAAAGCAGCAGCAGCAACAAACACCTGGGAGGAGGAAGAAGAAGCAAGGGGAATTACCCGCATCTCATATGCAAAAAAAAAAAAGTACATAGGCCTTGTTTCCCCCCAGCAGCAGCCCACCGTGGACCCACTTCCTCCTCCCCTCCGCCTCACACCGACCACGTGTCCCTGACACCCTCTGCACCGCATTGAGGTCTGGGCGGTCACTAAGTTCAAGCAAGCGCTGTTCTTCCGGCCTCTTGTGTACAAAAATGTGAGCCATGAGTGTGCGGCCAGGTGTCAGCTCAAGAACGGATCCTTGTCGTCAGCACAGCGACAAGACCAGCGCCTGGTTGCCGCCGTTTGGCAGCTCGTCCTCCGTTCCCGCTCAGAGGCCGAGGCATCGGAACTGTGTTGTTCCCTCGTAACCCCCCTCCACACCTCGGATCCCTCGTGCTGCGAAGAACTGCCGCGGGGAGGCACTAACCCCTTTCTGGCCGAGGGACGTACACGTGAGGGGGCAGGGACAAGCCAACGGGTGACGCCGACGATGACGACGTCCGAATGCCGAAGGACGGCGTCGCGATAAATTGCAAACAAGAGAATTTGGACACGTGGAAAACGACGACGACAAAAGGCCGTAGAGTTTTTTCTAGGTGTTTTTTTACATTTTTTTACATTGCCAGAATTGTTTCGTGGTGTCACGTCCCATGCGCTGCAATCACTCATGTTAGGAAGAAATAAACCTGTTGGAATTTGCCTCTCGTGTGGTGCCTCTTTCTTTCTCCCCGTTTTGCGGAACGAATTGGAGGTCTTCTTTGGAATGGGTTTAAGCTGGAGCTGTCTTTATGCAAGTACAAAGTTGCTGGGTGGCAAGTTTGCTAACCATACGACCTAATCCCCCTGAACCTGTGCATCATATCACAGATCTTGCTGTGATAAGCAAGCATAGCGACCTTTTATTGTCTACAGCAGTGTTCAGGAGTAAGAAAAATGCTTTACATCGAAGATAGATTTGTTGGAAGTATCGTTCTTGTGCAACATTTCCTCCCTGTGCTGTGAGCTGTGCGCGATTTGTTTCCCAGAATTTTTTGACAATATTGCACCGCTCGTGGAGTAAATTATGTTAAGGAGTAGTTTGTATACAGGGTGATCATATTTAAGTTTTATGGAAATGTTAAACATCGTCTGTTTCAGATAATGTAATTTTAGTTCTCGAGCTGAATTGTTCAGAGGTGGACGTTACCTGCATGAGAAGTCATGCAAATAACACTTCATACTACGTAACTTCTTGATTTATCACTTCACGGCACATATTGCAATTTCCGAATTGTAGCCAGTGATCTTGTAAGTGACCTTGTAAGTGACCTTGGAATTAATTTCCGGAATGCCACTGCATATGGTACTCGGCAATTTAGGCAGAACCCATCTCAAGATTGCTATCAACATGAATGCAAATGGCATTCAAGCAATGTAGCAACATTGTATTTCTGGAGATGCCTTTACAATCTGCAGTGTTCATTCGGAGATTTCCATTGCTTTGAATTCGTTACCAATTGCACTTATCTCACACTTATGTAAAAATAGGTGTCAAGCGAAGCTTCCTTTGACGACTGCTCAAATGTTAAATATAAATGAGACTCTAGTGATGGAAACGCTTGTACAAAGTGATGCCAATGGAATGTGCTTTTATGCACTTCACTGTAGCCGACTTGCTGTTGCCAGCTGCTTCACTTCTGTGTGGCTCGATGATTTGCACTCTGTGCACACTCAAGCTGGACAACAGGCAAGAAGTAACAACCTCGCTCGGTGCATGCTCATGTCCCAGTGTGTTCCCTTTAATTCCTTTTCCACACTCCGATGCTTTGGTCGCAGGCTTGTTCACGTCTTGCCTGTTGCCCTGCTTGTCTACTCAAGTACACACCCATTCTGCGGCATTACCTGAGAATTGGCACACTCGGTGGCAACTACGCAGTGCCACTGAATGCTCCTGTCCTGCTTGTCTATTCGGGTACGTACTCGTCATGGAGCATGGCCAAAAAGGGGCACTGCCCAGATTCTGAAATCGTCATGCGATAGTGGTTAGCAGCACACCCAAGTGGGGTTAGTATTGTAAGGATGCCAATCGAATGAAAAAGCTCATGATAAACCCTTTAAGGTTTATCTTGTCTGCAGACAATAATAATAATAATAAAAAAAATCAGATTCAACGCACCTACTGGAATCCATGTGAAGCAAAGATTCAGGCAAGCGGTGTTTATATTATGCAACTACAATTGCGTTTGCCTTCATTCTGTGCAGTGTGCAACCTCAAGTATGTTTGTCTATAGACTGCAAAGGTAAGAACTTTAAGTCTGGAGCAATTTTATATTTATGCACTATACCTACACGCCACGCCAAAATGAAACATCTGGCGGATACACAATGCGAGACATCTGTGCAGTGATGTCGCGAGGACAAAGGTGGTGCGCGACACTTGTTGAGGGAAGAATATGGTGATGGCAGGTGTATGCACAGAAGGACACTACTCGTATTTTGCTCCATTTCTGTATTTGTGGGTTTTTGTCTTGGGCATATACCTGCGGCATATGCCTGTTCTGGATTACTGGCACACACCCAGCGGCACGAATCCGAAGGATGTGCGACTGCTAGAAAAGAAGCGCGTGCCTTTGAATACCTATAAGCCAACATTATGTATACCAAATCTTCAGGAAAGATTTTTTTTAGTATTAGAACGGAGGTGTGTTCACTCGCACTACTTTGTCGCATACATGGGTTATGCGGATTTTATTTTATCGGTAACAATTCTTTAAAATTACCTGTGGCATGTAGCGGAATCACACTTATTGAGATGGACATTATTTCCACGAAAAATCGAAATGTACATTTGTTAATGAACTTTTATACGAATTGTGGCACACATTGCAATTTACAAATTGCAGCCGTCGACTCTGATAGTCGTATCTAGTTGGAGCGAAATTGAGAATGACGCCAGGGCCGCTTAAGGCCCCACCATCCGCGCGTCAGCGCCACTTTTGCTAACTAGCACCAACCTTTGATGTGCGCCGCTGCTCCCTGATTCGTCGCTCATACCAGTTCCGCTTCCGCAATTTCCGCTTCTGGGGTTTCCATTTACGGTCGTTCCGCTTACTCAACTTTCACTTGTTGCATACTCGCACCTCTATGCAGCAGTCACGTCGCTTGCGCTTAAAACCAGAAGCTGCGACTACGCAAGTTCCGTTTGACGCCGGAAGTTAAGGGGGTGAGCGAGAGAGATGAGCGCTGAGCAGGAGGGTAGGTTGGTACTTCGACGACTTTCGCTGACCAGGTACTTACCCTGGCCGGCTTTAGGGCCGCTATGTTGTAGCAATGCCTGCCCCTCGACTCTGTCAGTCTTATCATCCACCGCTAACGGCCGGCTGATGCCGTTGATAACGCGGACGGAGAGTCGCTTTGACTACTGAAGAAGTGCGAAACGGCATTTAGCAGCGGAAAAGGCATCGCTACAAAATAGGCGCCCTATTTTAAGATATGCGGGCCCAAAGTTTTCGAAGGTATGCATTGGTGTTCCAGTAACTTTCGAGCGATAGCTCTACTACCCCAGGCGCAAAGCCAGAAAACGCCTGGTTCCGTAAATCTGACTTTCAAGCTCGGCCAAGGTCATACTGTGACAGCCTGCATCTACCGGCGGCTGCTGCGTACGCCGCGTGGGCGCCCATATCTTGAAAGCGATCTGCGATGTGGACAAAGCGCGCGGTCGCGCAGGCCTCATCAAAGCGATCTGCGGAGTGTACAAAATGCGCCAAGTGCTGGTAGCTTCGCATGCGCTGTGCTTTCGGCGCTTCGCTCGCGTTGAAGCGAGACGCAGCATGAAGGTCACCTCGCTCGCTGCTGCTGCCTCGCCGAGCATCGTCTGTTTGTTGTCTTGTGATGTAATTGTGGATGCGGTAGTTGCTGACGGCGCCAAGCAGCGCCTGTGTCCTTTCCCAAAGCAAACCGTGCTATCGCTCGACAAGCTTGGTTTAACCGCGTTCCACCACGCCAATTTTAACTATGCACATACACACACAAAACGTTTTCTTAAAGGGCCCCTCACCAGGCCACACAGCTAATTTTGGTCATACGCTGGAATTCGAAGTTGTTACGTGCACTCTAGGGAGAATTCTACCGCAAGAATATTTCAGATTGGTTCATTAAAAATCGAGATAGAAATATTTCAGTGCCGCGAACCGATGATTTCAGGAGGCGAGCGTCACCGCAAACATAGAAGCTCTCTCCGCTGGTCCCTGTATAGCCCCCGCAAGCGAAATTCCTTCCTTGCGTTCTCCCATACTGGAGCTGGAACCGCCACAGTGATTCGTCGTATACTACGTGCATGCGCAAACGTGTCGCGTATCGCTGTAAGGTATCATGTACTAAGCTAAACAAAATCTATAGTTCTGTCAATAAACGCTTATGTACGGAACTATGTTGCGCTGCGCAGAGATATTACCTGCCCACACGTAGTACCTTCGGCACTGCTGCAAACGACTTGTGAAATGGAGTACAGTTTCGAAATTCTTTCTAAGTGAATGTGCCCTATGAAATAAGTGGCTACAATTAGCACATTGCAATGAGAGCGCTGAAGTAATTTAAAAGTTTAGTGAAATTTTGTTAGTCAATCATGCATTTTGATTTCCAGTGCAAGTATCTGCCTCATCGAGTGGTACAGCTCATTATGTTTCTGCTCCGCTTCTGAACGTTTCCAGCGGAGCACTGGTATCAAAATAGAAAACGATCGTCGTTTCTATTCCCAGTTGAGGTAATTTTAACGATACCTACCGCCGCCAAGCAAACGTTTGCGAGAAGCCGGCTTCTCCCCACGTAGGGTCTTATTGCGGCGAAGCAAGCTTTGACGAGCGGTATGTTTTGAACCTGTGGTTGGGAGCAAAAGTTTAGAATAGCGCTTGCAAGCAAACGTAAAAGTCTCATTACGTTCGCGAAGAAGTGGCTTTGTACTCGCTGTGCATTCTCCGTACGTTATTGAGTTTCTGATCTTTACGTACGCTGTGTTAACGTTTGTCGAGTTAAACGTGCAAGTGCGGTTCATTTCTGCGTAAAGCGCGCGAGCGGCACACTCCGGTGTGCGCGGCAAATACTGCAAGTTCAAGAGCATGCACAGCGCAGTAGGCATGCAGAACTGCGCGGGATACTTTTCAACAGCGGCGACGTTGATAAGCGCCTTCATTTAACCGGACATGGACTCGGGTAAGTGCCATTCGTTCACCCCACTTGGAACTCAGACTTCTCGGTTGCACAGGCGAGGCCACGTGTCTGTGCGTATTGTTCGACGCAGGTGGCTGCTTGTTGCAGATTATGTTCTTTTTCTCCAAGGGACCCTTGTGTGGCCCAGGACCCTTGTGTGGTGGGGCGCGCAGGAAG
Source organism: Dermacentor albipictus (assembly GCF_038994185.2). Lineage (NCBI taxonomy): Eukaryota > Metazoa > Arthropoda > Arachnida > Ixodida > Ixodidae > Dermacentor > Dermacentor albipictus. The sequence continues at coordinate 76,665,907 of NC_091824.1, forward strand.
ACGGTGAGCATCAAACTGCCACCGTTTTCGGCTATAGCCCTCGCACCGATGTATCGTGTGGCCAACAACATACGGCGCGTAACACACAACACATGACTCAGGATAGCGCTAGTTTTAGAGAATTTTAGTGCGACCAGCTTTATTGAACGAAATAAAAAAAGGAAGTTCCCGCGTGACGTCACGCGCGTTACTTTTTATAGTGCGCGCGCACGGCAGTAGGCGACGAGCCGCCGTCTTGGGAACGCGTATTTTTCTGATCGTGGCATGTCGTGCTTCTACTATACCTGAGTGCGTGATGCGCGCGCCCCGTTTTGCGGTCACTGCGTGGTTGTGCTGCTGTTTTGTGAAACGTGAGAGAGGCCACCGGTCATGCCAAGGGCCTCTCTGATCGTGTTTACTTTCACTTTTCTGTGAGAACAACGAACGCTCGTTTTGCGTCAGGGCGAAAAAGCACAAGGGTGCCACGCAAGCTACCCCAACGAGTCGCTGCTACCCGTGTTCTCCTTCCCGAAGGGAGAAAGTCGCCCGGCAATACCGTGGAAGGAATGCGAAGGGACGAGCTCTACAGAGGTAGGTGAATAACAACTCTTCGGTAGGTAAAGCACTATTACTAAAAAAGAAAAGAAGATCATGCTTCTGTCCGCAAGCAGCACCTTCGTCAGCTTTTCACGACAGTTTCTCACCCCCCCCCCAGAAAAAAAGAAAAAAAAAGAGAAAGGAAATTGGAGCGGTGTTTGTCCCTCATCTTCTTGGCGACTGCGTGAATGCAGCGTTCCAAAAGACGCTACCGAGAAGTGTGCATTGTTCTGTCGAGTGTCGAAAGCGATATTGCGCATAGAAAGGGATACGTATAGTTGTTTTGAGCTTAGCTGATTGTAATTACTTTAATTTTTCTGTTAGAACAACGAACGCTCGTTTCGCGTCGGGGCGAATAAGCAACTATGTCGAAAAGTGCTATAGACGTCACTTCAGTCATTTTCGTGCGCAGCCCTTAGGCGGCCGTTCCTAGGTTGAGCGTCGGCGTGGGTGTAACCACGCGAATGCGCGCGTGCCACTGCTCGCGCGTTCGTCGTCGTCGTCTTCCACAGCTGGCTCCGATGTCGCTCATCACGCCAGCGTACCCATATGCTGCCCCTCCCTCTGCAAAAGGCGCTGACGGCACTGGCCCACTGCCAGTCGGTGCAGTGATTTCGGTCTCAAATTCTCTGCATCAATATATCGCGAAATGAAAACACGTATCAAGATGCGCCCAGATTTCGCATTGGGGAGTATCGTAATCGCCGGACGTTTTCTTTTTGTGCCCACAGCATTAATGGCAGAATCTTTGCTATTTCACTGCAGCGTGATTTACACAAACAGGATAATTGTGTTCATATTTGCATGCTACAACTCGTGTCGCGCCATGTACTGCCAGCCATGTTTACTTTAGAGAAATGTTCGCTACTGCGGCATATATCGTGAAACACCCAATAATTTCATGCTTTCTCAATACCTTATCGCCTTTTCAAGAAGTTCATCAGGCGCAAGACTCCATCGATTACCCATTTTCAGACGCCCTCGAGTCATTTCTTGCTGCAATGCGTTCACTTCCTAAGTAATAAATAACAAACAGCTTCCCTTTATTTCTCGTCAGCCGATTACGGAAACTACTGCTTTTTATACAATTTTGCGCTTACATGTACAGTACACGCGACCACAATTAGATTTGCGGCTAGTTCTATCAAATTTATAACGAGTATCAGTCTACAGTCTTTCCAACGACATTCTTTTATCTTGCCACCCGAGACGGCAAGCGAGGCAACAGCGCCCAGATATAATGAAGCCTGCTTGTTCTGACGGTGGCGTCAACATCGTAGTCTGACGCTTCTCGCTGTTGGCGATATTCAACGGCGGCTTTCTTCGTTGAACCGCTACCGATAATGTTTTTTATGCGTTGCATATTGCAATCACTCAGTTCAGCCCTTGGACGCGGCCGCGCAGCCACCATTGAGGGTATGAGCCATTGTTCATTGCTGCGCGTCTCCTATGTGGGTCTATTCTCTTTTAAGTTTGCTATGTTTGTTATTAAGTTGCTTCTATTTTTATGCGTTGCATAATGCAATCACTCAGTTCAGCCCTTGGGCGCGGCCGGGCAGCCACCATTGACCTTTCGCGCAACCACATGACGTGACGTCACGACAGCCGGAGGAAAAGCTGGGCCCCAACTCGCGCAATATGCAACGCATTCTTGGCTTAACCAAGCTAAGCCTGGCCATTTTTTTTAACCTGATGTTCCTTTTTCTTTTCTACGTGTACAGTTACGATGTCCCCTTGGCAATAATTGAATTCTGCGGTTTTACGCGCCAAATCTTTTTTCAACAACCATTAGCGCTTTCTAAAAGCTAGTCCCACAGCAGCCATTCATTCTTAAAAGCTTGTTTGCAAGCATGATATAAAGATATTGAGAGGCTATTCGTGCAGTTCTTTTAAAGACAATTAGTGCACTTGTACTGACTGCAGTTGATTGTAAGCTACGTCTTTTGTCACTAGTCAGTATAAGCGTGGCGCCTAATTGTACCGAAATAAATCTTCCTGCTCTAAATATATGCGTCTGAATTTGACTATTCGATATTCGACACCGATATTCATATTCGATTCGTATTCAAATAAGTTTGTATTCACCCTCCTCTAGTTACCTCTAGTTTTATTCAAGTGGTTCAGGTGACGAATCGCATCATGACCAGCCCGCACCCGTGATTCAGTCGCATCGCTCCGCCGCGAGACAGCGCCCTCAAGCCATGCGCGCACCCGAAATTCTATGAAGGCGCTTACTAACACCACTGCTCGCTGAAAGCAATCAGGGATAGATATCGGACCCAGCAACCGCCCCGCCAGGCCGTCATCTCGAAAACTTAAGCAACGAATATGGCGACGCACCAACGAATATCAGAATTAGAACAGCGGTTAGGAAGCGATGCACAAAGAATAAGTATCAAGATCGTATGGAATTCGTTACGTATACGCGCAGAGTGGTCGCTGGCAAGGAAATATAAATGGCCAGAAATTCAAATGCGGCTGAACGATGAAGCTATGGTATCGTGCGCGTCTTGACTGAAATGCATCTACGAGATTTGAAGCAGCCGCCTGTTATCGGCAATTTTGTGAGGGAACGGTGACTGGACAGAATGACCGGGCCGAGGAAAGGCGGAGGCACAGGCGTGCTTATTAGGCGAGGTATGACGTGGCCAAGGGTAAAATACGAGAAGAAGGGAAACAAAGGGACCCACTTTTTACTTAGTATTAGGGTAAAATAGACATTTAAGGAGCATTTATGGATTAGCGGCACATAAGAGTGAAAGAAATTGGAAAAGACACGGCTGGTTTAGCTTACCTATATGGACAGAGGAAGAACGTGTTTTTCAAAGTGATCGAGTCAATTTCGCAAACAGAAACTATTCCGAAATTGCTTGAATTCGAAACCACATTCATACGCTTCGTTTTGAAACTCGTGTATATAAACATGAGCCAATTTAAACTACTAAGACGAGTTACAAAAATTAAAAGAACGCATTTTCAATCGAAAATGAGGGAAGTCCTTCGTGCCAATCAATTCCCAGACTGACTTGTTCAATTACAGTGCTCCAACGGCATCACGTGACGCTGGTATGGCGTAGTCACGTGATGCCATTGGTATGGCGTTATGGCGTGACGGTATGGCATGACGCCGGTATGGCATCTGCCATGAGAGTTTCCGCATAAGCAGTTTGTTTGTTTTAGATTTCAGTGGCGAAAGGGGCGGGGGGACCCTTGTCTGTGAGTTTTTCAGTGGTACGTCCGCTAACAACTCCAGAGAGAGAACTAAGTATAATAGAAAGGATGGCCCAGTGGCCTAAGCAGGACTGAGCGTCATGACGTGGATCATAAACTAAACAAGGAAACATGAAAAAGAACACGTACACCCGGCTACAAGAATATTACGGACCATGAAATCTGAGAAAAAGCTGAATATCTCCACAACCTCATAACGCAGCCTCGTATTTGTATTGCGGGCCTCGACTAGAATGTGCTAACAACGTTGTCGTATACAGATTTACTGACTACTGCTACAGGTTGCTCGGGAATGATTCCGGGCTTTTAAATGCTGTCGCATTAAAACGCCTGTAAATACTAAGAATATACATACAATGAGTTCGTTTCCCCACAAACCGAGTCGTACTGTGGGGAAACAAGCTTCGAGTTTACGGCAGAGTTTCCCGTGCACAATGTTTTATTATTGTGAGAGCAATATATATGGACACTCCAGGCGCATCTACGCCGACGTCATCGGCGTCGTCTTCTCCCTCGCCGTGACGTTCCGTATAAAGTCCAAGCGCGCTAACATCGTAGCCACGCGCCGTATGCTGTGGGCGCGAGCGAAAGCGTGCGAGGGTTGAGCCGAGAAGCCTGGTGGCTCAGGCTCGCAGGCTACGAAAAATGGCGCACAACAACGCCGCAAACAAGCACGTCTCGGTGTCCATTTTGTGTACTATACAGATAAACAGTAGTGTGGTGCACGCAAGCTAACGTTAACTCACGACTCTCGCATTAGCAGCGCGAATTAGCGTCAATCAAAGCCAGCAAACAGCGCAGAAAGCTTCGCTTACATTGATTCCCGCATTGAGGCGGATCCATATAATTTTATTGCGATATCAATTATATGGACAGTCCACGCGAATTTCCGCCGTCGCCGTCGACGTGATGTTCCGCATAAAGTGCAAGCGCGATAACATCGTGGCCGCGCGCCGTATGCTGTGGGTGCTAGTGAAAGCTTGCGAGAGTGAGCCGAGAAGGATGGTGGCTCAGTCTCAGGCAGAAGGGGGGTGGGGGGGTGGGAGGCGTTTCAAGATAGGGCCAAGTGGGCCCTATCTTAAAAGTCATACGCGGCGAGTATTGAGTGCAGGGCGCGCCGATGATGGCTTCGTGCGCGCAGCCTTCTCGCCGTTTAGTTGGCGCGGAAGCGAGAAGCAGCATGAAGGACAATTCGCTTGCTGCTGCTGCCGCCCTTCCTCACGCCAGCGTGTTGATAGCGAGCGGTCATCTAGTGAGATGTGTTCTCACATAACGTCATCTAATGAGATTATGTCCACAAAGAGACCCAAAACATGATTGGCACGGTGACTCTGCAAGGGCGCAGACACAAATCCACACAGAGATGCGACCTTATTTTTCTATACTGTCGATCCTGCAGTACTATCCATCGGCCTTTTCTGCGTGTGTGCAGGCATGGCAGGCAACCCCAGCTATGTGCACACCTTGTGCAGTAATTCATTCGCAGAAACGTACTTGTTATAAGCAGAGAATAGACATAACCAGCAGCGATATACAATGCATTTAATGTCGTGGGGCCTTGGTGAAGTCGTTCAGCAATTCAAATCGTAGGCGGCTAGTAGGTACAAGCCACAAGTTGCGACGTGACAATCTGTGGTGACATACAGCAGTGAGTGTTCGGGGTACACAAAGAAGATGCTTTGCACTTTGGACGTTTTTTTTCCTCGGTATGTAACACACGCTAGTGGCAGCACGACATACAAGCGCATCGCGATACGCCAGAGCAGCCATTTTAATCGTAACGAAACGAATCGTAAACACAATGTGCGTGTACTTCGTGATGTAACATGGAAGAACAAGTTGTATCGACTTTAATTTAATTGGATGGTGGGGGTGAATATGTATTTCGGTATTTCCGGCGAAGAGGACCAAGTGGATTAGCTGAGGGTGAAACGATGCTCGGTTCCGTCGGCCACCATGAGGATGACAATGCGGCTGGTGACCCACACTAGGCGCGCCATCTTGAGTGGGTTGGCAACCACACTGTCCGGCAGTTGGGGCGTTGTGTGGGTGCGCAGGCAACGCGGCTGTGAATTGCCCAACCCAAAGAGACCGGTCGCAGTCTGCAGCAGAAAAAAAAAAGAAATGCACAATCAGCAAACAATACCGCTGTTTCTGCATGGCCAAACTGTGCAGACGGCAGGACAAGAGATACGTGTGCAGGACAGATATACTAACTGTGCTGACGGCAGGACAAGAGATACGTGTACAGGACAGATGTGCTGGCTATCAAATAATTTTTACTCAGAGCTATAAATCTATAGAGTCGCTAGGCACGCTAGGAAAAGCCGGACAAGCAATTTACTTAGCATTGTACTTTTGCGTCCACACTTTTGTCATTTTTGATATGCACTGTACAGCTCCAAATCAAAATCGCTGTTTCACCCAAAAAGCGAAGTATTGAAATTGAAAGGTTTAGCATTGCGTTGGGGGGAGCTCCTCGGTATTGTTCAGTACGTGAGGGAAACATGCTGGCAGGACAGAACACGCGAGGCAAATGTTTTTATGCAGCAGAAACAGTGCCCTGGCAGCTACCAGGCATCTCAAAACGTTGTCACGATGGGTGCGCCCAGCAACGTCGCACCGTGCTGGTGCACGATGGAGTTGGGACTGAAGGAAAACCATCAGCGTTTGTAGGTTGAAGTTTACTGTATGGTCGGCTCGGACTGCACACAGCTGCACAGCAGGACTTCCAGTATTTTGCGCACACAATATGTCAGAAGCGGAAAATAGAACGCTGACCTGGCTTTACTGCAAATCCATTTGAGCCGAGTGTGATGGTGCGTCATGGATTCAGTCGGATTCATTGTTTTTGCCGCCAAATACTAACTCGCATCTGCGTGCCAGCCACCAGCGCAGTCAATATCCTGACAGCACGGCAACGACAATGGAGGAAGTGTGTCTTGAGCGTCCGTATAATTGCCGCTGCAATAAAAACTCCCGTCTCGCAATTAGCACACCTCTTGTCCTCCCGTCTGTGCTGTTTGCTATGTTGATGATGATGTTGTTTGCTATGCCAGCTCAAAACTCTCGTGGTATTGTTATATTAGCTCAGGACAAGAAGACATATGCGTGGGCGTATGAAAGGGGGCACTCAGTAAAATCGGAAGTGGATTCAGACTTGTGTGTTACACTTTTGGAACTCTGCCTGCAAATATTTGCGAGGACAGGGCTGCTCAATAACAGTGAGAATTATAATGCTGGCTAAGGGCAGAGAAAGAAAGTGTTTATGCGTGTGTGTGTGTGTGGGGGGGGGGGGGGGCGTGTGTGTGTGCGTGCGTGTGTGCGTGCCTGCATGCGTGTGTGTGCGTGTGTGTGCGTGTGCATGTGCGCGTGTGCGTGTGCGTGTGCGTGTGTGTGCGTGTGTGCGTGTGTGCGTGTGTGTGTGTGTGTGTGTGTGTGTGTGTGTGTGTGTGTGTGTGTGTGTGTGTGTGTGTGTGTGTGTGTGTGTGTGTGTGTGTGTGTGTGTGTGTGTGTGTGTGTGTGTGTGTGTGTGTGTGTGTGTGTGTGTGTGTGTGTGTGTGCGGGTGGGCGCGTGGGCACGAGCGGGGGGGGGGGGCATCTGCTACATAAGGTTGCTGTGCTCAAAGCCTGAACTAATGAGTTTCCTACAGTCGCGAAGAGAGAAAAATGGTACTTTTTCTGTGCATGCAAAAGCTGGGAAGCCTAGGCTTTGCACTGACGTCCCTCAGAGAGCTAGAATAGATCAAAGACTATTTTGTAGCCAGCATTCTTTTTCTCAACGGTTCAGCCTGTACTAGAAGAAATGTGTTGTTATATTGTTATATTATTATTATTATTATTACTATTATTAAAGTTGCTATTGAAAGATAGATATGCAGAAATGTAAATACAGCTGAAGTTCGTTATAACCAAGTTGCATCTCTCACATGACAATAACTTCGTTGTATCCTGATATTGTAAGCACATATTCGACCGCTACATGCTGATATCCTTGAAAAACATTAACGTCTACTTTATTATATCCAATAATTTGTTATATTCGAGTTTCTTACATCGAGGTTCAAAACACGAGCAGTATTGCCGACGATGAGCTAAGTTTGGGGAAAATGCCTCAGTGTCGAACATATATTCCATTTTATTATTTAAGTTAGCCAGACATATATTTTGCAGAAAAAAAAAACTAGCATTCCCAAAAGGTACTGACTTTGTACGAGCAGACAAGTATATTTTTTCATGAATGCCTCGATCACAATCGTTGCACAAGCACCACTTGCGCCTTCGTGTTCAGCAAATAACGTGAGAGACAGTCTACCAATGGTTCATTGCTCCTACTGCTTTACCAGCATAGCCATGTTGCCAACACCTGTGGCTATCACGCTACACTGTTGCACTTATCATCGGCAAATAGATTGAGTAATGATATCATAGCCTTCTGCATAATCTGTAAGAAGATTCCGGAAAGCAATGAGAAGCAATATGGCTGTGGCGCTAGTTTGGCAGAGTTCCTTCTGCGCACTTTCCGGATTTTGGGTGGTTGTTGACAAAAAAGGAAAGAGCTTGGCAATCAATAAAAGTGCAATAGTTGACGTGTGAAATATGAATATTTTGCTTCTTGTTCCTTTTCATAACGAAACCCTCTGCTACCATCGTAGAGGACAAATACTGCTTCCTATAAAGGAAGTATATAGAAAGATACACTTGAGTACACGGACCACGGGCCACCACAAAACAGCTGCCGTCTATGGAGAAGTAGGGTGAAAGCCGTTACCCTTAAAATAAGAACAGACCATACCAGTTCTCACACACCATTGGTGCTGAAACGCGGGAGAGGACAGAGGTTGCTTGTAAGCGATGATGCAACATGTCATCGTCATCAGCTCATCAGCTCAATATAAGCTCACTACGCGAGATAGTGCTGGCTAGGGTGTCCTTTAGTTGCAAGTCTATAGCAGGTATTCAGTGCAGTAAGGGAACAAACTACGAGAACATTGAAACGTAGACACAGCTCCTTGTTCCAGTTAATCTGTATTTGAATCGAGCGCACATGTATGCATATAAATTGACGAAATACAAAAGTAAACCAAACAAAGAGACTTAGAAGTCGATATACATCGGCACGTGCAGAACCAATAAAGACACACAGTCACTTGTTGCGCCTTGTTGATTTTGAAAGAAATGCAAGCTCCTTGTGCTTGTTTGCACCATACCTATGCCACCAGACTGCAGTGTCTCCACTGCCTCTATAACTTGCCGCACTCCTCGCCAATACAAAACCATATTTAAACAGGGGTTTGCAGCCGCAGTCATGTACACGGACGTCCAGGTGACCCTAGGCATAGCTGTAAACACTGTATAATTATATCCACAGAACCTTTAATTAAGGCAGCGCCTGTCTAGTTTGTGCCTGTCGCTTTGAACGCATTATGTAGCGAAAAGGCGCCGGGTCCTGATGAGCGGAAGTTAATGAGTTTAAGCAATAAAAGCGCCAACGTGACGTTCGGTACCGACAGAGCGACCACGCGTCTCCCCAAAAAAGTATGGGAGAGGAGGAGAGGGCGCCCGTGGGGGAGGGTAGCGAAGACGAGAGAGAAACCTATATCTCGCCTTCGAGCTCAGAGTGCTTTAAGGGCCCTATAAGAGTGGGAAAGATGGCAGTGTGGATTACAGGGTGAATGTGCACGGATAACCGACGGTGTATTAAAGCGAAAAGATTGGAGGCGAAGGGGAGTTGAGCTAAAACCTTTGCTTGGCAATAAATGAGGAGGAGTAGATTTTAATGGAGAGAAAGGAGGAGAGGTCGGCCTGGAGAGCGTGTCTCTAGCCTGCTACTCCTCACTGGGGAAAGGGGAAGTGGGAAATACAGGGAAAGGTAGGTGGCGGGTGATTATGATATGGTACAATGAGATACTATATACACGTTGTCCAATATGCGGATGCGCACTGGAGCCAGCCACAAGCCAAAGGATGCGCCAGCTTGCACTGAAGCAGCAATGCACATAGTCTTCTATACAATCAGCGTTCTCTTTCTGCCCTGGGAAAATCTTCTCGACTTCGCAAATTTATGGCACTTGACAGAAAATGTGCTTGGTGAAACGTAAAAATAGGTTAAAACCACAATGCTGGGCTAGTTTATTCACGCTTTATCATTTGTATCGCGCTAACGAGGGCGTCACAACAGCTGTGGTGTCGTTCCCGTTAGCGCGACACAAATTATAAACTGGGATTCTGCGTGCGTAGCAATGTTGTCGTGCATTGATTCTGCTGGTGTGGTGACGTGCGAAGAAGGAATGAAAAAAGCACGGAGAGGAGCGCGTGAATGTCCTTTAAATTATCAGGTTATCGTGTTATATTATCGTTCTTTATTGAAATACCGGTTTAGGGAAAATTTAATGTTGCAACTGTAATTTCTTGTTCCATCACACACTGTGCAGTCCTTATCTTCTTCTCAAGGTTTTTGTTACCTTCAAAATTTCGGCTCCATAGGTTAGTACTGGGAGAATGCCTTTGAATAGAGTTCCAACTTCTCTATCACAACGTCACATCTTACCCTTAGTTAAATCGGATGTTCTCTATGAAAATGCTGATAATTATGCAACGGAATTTCTGATGAGATCCTGCACACAAGCAGCGCAATCACAATGCTGCAATATCAACCCTGAAGTCCAATAACTGCCGTCGAAAGTTGCTCTTGATGGGAATTCAGAAATTTTACCAGAATACTCATTCTGAGTTGCAGCGAGCAAATAGAATCGTCACTATAACAAATATTTCTGTGGATCTCCTATTTATGCTTTAATTGTGGCCGGAGATAACCCATTCATATAAAGCATGACTAACACAATTTTAAATTTAGTTACATATCTAGGGATTGGATTTTCGGCATCTATTTCTTTTTGAAATTCGGCAGGCATCACTTAATTTCCTTGAAAATACGGCAATTATCGTCACCATTTTTTTTTACCGTGCCGCCAATTCGGCCCTTTGAAAAACTGCTCACACTTATTTATTTTGGGAAGGAAATAGCGAAATGTAAAACGTAAAAAGTGTATTGTCATAAAGGCAGTGACGCAAATTAATTACACCAGAAATTTGTTAAGGAATCATGCACATATAAATGCAGGGATTCTCGCCAGAGAGCTGGGGCGCTGTAACGTAAAGCTATTCCAAACTTTTCTGTTCCATTTCTGCAATCAGCGCTCGACGAATGGTCGAACCCCCACCCCCAGACACTTAGCTTGTCTGTCAAGCGACGTTAGAAAAACCGCGAGAAGTCGTCATCTGATATGACGTGTGCATGTTGATTATGCGTGATTACACTGAACAAAAGACGTATTTATTTCACGTTCTACGGCCTTTTCACCATCAGCCCTCCGCTATTGGTCAAACGTTTTCGGGCTGCGTCCACTTCGCCTGTCTGTCACGCGACGCCACAAAACCGCGAAAGCTCTCCGCGTCAAAGGGAAGTGTACGAACACTTAAAGATGCATTAGTGTGCATTAGTATGCGGAACAAAACTGTATTTCTTAAGAAATAGCTGGAGACTGCCCCGTTCCGAAATATATATGGCTGCTCACCGATCCCTATAGCACTGGCTACTCGGAGCTACCGAGGAGAGTGGGTTATTTGTGTAGAATAATAAAAAAAAAAGATCGCCTACAGTATAACGTTGTCGAGCCCTTTCGGCAAATGCACGAAATCACTCTGCCAACTTTTATTCGCGGAGGATTCGTTTTAGCTGCATTTTTATCCTTCCGTTTCACGCCGCTACAATTTTCTACCGAAAGCTACGCAAGGAGAAGCGGGCCAATCGCTAACGCCGGCACTGCCCTACTCGTCCGGTTGTCTGCTTTCAGTGCGCTAGCCCATTCCCACCGAAACCCCCGCCATTTGTACATACTCCACGCTTCTGGTGAGCCAATTAGAAAAGAAAAAAAAATTCAGTGCCATTCCACTCTCAAGGTGGGTGAACAGCGAAGCTGTGTATGTCCAACTGTCCATTGCCGTGTGTCAAACGCGGTATGCACATTATTGGAAGGCGAGGAGTGACCAGTCGCTCCTCCACGATGTTGATCCTCGGATGATGATGAGGCACCGGGGGGATACATATTCATGTATTGTTGCAAAACGCGGCACGACACTTTTTACTAACGAATCCCGACGCTTTGAACAGACACGCACCTAACCGCACTCCTAGGGCACACACTGCAAGGCGATCGTGCGTTGGTCGACGTCCCGCAGTGCAGTAACGGTTGTGATGTCACTCGAAAACCACAAGCGGTTGCACGCAACACAGGCTACACCAAATTGGTTCGCCACAAACTACCTCTGAAACCTGGCCCTTGCTCCGGTGAAAGGTTCCAAGTTTACGGGATCGGGGTCACATGGATGGTTCGCATTTCTTTCCGCCTCGCGGTCCTGGCGGGCAGCACGCTTACGGGACCACCACCACGGAAGAGCGAAAGGAAAAGAGAGGAGATACACGAGCGCTTGGAACGCCGACAAAGAGAGGGCGGTACGAACGTAGACATGGCCGACGCGGGTCAAAGTGTAGTCTCTTCTTAGCTTAATATCTGATACGGGTTGTATTTGGACCTAAGATATTAAACTTACTTTTGCAAGTTGGCGGAGTGCTTAAAGCCTGCTTCACCTCCTCCGCGGGTCGGCCCGGCATTTCACTATCTTCGGGATCGTCCCACGTATGAGGGGAAATTCCCGATCTAAGCGGCTTGGTATACGCACGCAATTCTTTCCAGAACGTAACCATACAGAGCTTCGCTGTAAAAACTGTCAAGTAACGTAATGCTGTTTGCTTTGAAAACAAACATAAGTGACCTCCTATAAATGAAAAGAGCGCTTCAATGGCCTGTTCAAACAACGCCGCGAGTCACCGCCCTATGCTTGCCACGGTGGTTACGTAAATTTGACGTCAGGAGATTGGAACGAAAACAGATTAGAATAGTTTTACGGTATAGGCTCCCTGGTAACGCTCCTTTTTGTTTCACTCTTATTTGGGGGAAAAGAGGGACAACACCGGGAATGCAAGAGATGCAAATTCAAGATGAAGAGCAAAATGAGAACAAAGTGAAAGCAGGAGCCAACGTTTCGACAAGTGGACTCGTTTTTTTCAAGGCGACATGTGCTGTGTTCGGCACAGTATATATACGCACGGTTCTTCCGGTGGGGTTGGTTCTTCTAAAAGGGGGAGAGGGTAAGACGGGTGGGCGAGGCAGTGACAGAGGGTGTGAATAGCGGCGAGGGTGTAGAATTAAAAAGAAAGTTCTGCTACTGAGCGTCGGTGGAGGAATGTGAGGTAGTGCAGTGTGTCAGTCGGTTGACGTGTCACTGTGGGTTCCTCTTTTCGTAGAAAGGGCCTGGATGACGGGGGGCAGGAGGGGGGAGGGATTATCTTCTGTACCATGTAGCACGACCTGTTTCTTTCTTTTTGTAAAATTGTCTAATACAATGCCCACCTGCTTTGGTCTCACTGAGACTGGCTGTATTGCAAATGAATAAATAAATAAATAAATAAATAAATAAATAAATAAATAAATAAATAAATAAATAAATAAATAAATAAATAAATAAATCTGCTCCGCTGGAGGTCAATGAACTATCGTCTCTTAATGAGAGAATAAAAGTAGCGGCAGAAAATGCTGATCTTGGGAAAAAATGAATAAATATATAAATAAAGAACGAGAGAAATGAGAGAAAGAAGAGGGAGGTTGGAATATTATTGACACGCCAATAAAAACAGAACTAGGCAACTTAATGAAAAATAACTAAGTGATATTGCCTATAGTTTGAAATTTAGCATAGCCAATAGATTCTAAAGTTTCCTTAAAGATGTTAACGCCTATTGGTTGCAATGCCTTGAACTTACGAATGATGTATGATTTTTCTGTATTTTCTTTTTCGCGCAGGGCAGAAATTTGACTGCAGTATGTAGAGTTTAAGTTCATCAGTGTTATGACCTGGTTGGTTAAAATGCTCGGCGAAGGCTTTGGGAACTCTTTAGCTGTGTCAGCAGGTTGTCCGTTTAATCTGACGTTCATTGATTGTACCGTTTCAGCGCTATATTGCTTCTAAGAGAAAGAACATTAAAGCATATGAACTACATCGGAACTAGTGCAAGTAAAGCTAGTTTTCACTTCGTGTGTAGAGCTAGTAGTGGTTCTTTTAATTTTAACATCACTTTGAAGGTGCTTGCAGGTTTTGCGCCTGAAGCTTTCATTATTGGAAATGATGTAGGGTGACTTTTGCATGCATTAACATGCCCTCAATGCTTCTGTTGTGGCGATAGGTAACGCTTGGTGCATCCTGGAACACTTTTCTCAGACGCTCGTTACTTGATAATATTGGGTGGTATTTTCGCAGGATGTTGTTTATGTTTGGGAGGGCATTAGAACATTTTGTTATAAAGGCTGGCGGTCTCTCAGATTCTGATGTAGGTTGTTTCTTAGCTAATTCCGACTGCCTCTCAAATCTTGACACGACGTCATAAGCACCGTCGAGAGGAATTTTTAGATAGGTTCTTTTCGCTAGCATTATTTTAGGGTCATTTAGGTGGTGGGTATAATCGTTGTCTTCGCTACAGATTTTTCTTATTCGTTCCGCTTATCTGGCAAAAATTTCTTGCTTGCAGTGTCGCGGGTGATGACTGGTGTAGTCTGAATACTGTTGGCTATCTGTAGGCTTCCGGTAAAGTGTCATTTTCAGTTTTCCCTTTTTCTATGTAAACCGTAGTGTCGAGGCTAATTAGGTCGTTTAGCGTGTCTGTGTCGTGTACCCATATTACGAATATGTCGTCAATGTAACGCAAGTAGGTGCGGGGTTTTAAAGGGTAGGATTTTATCAGTTGTTTGCTTCAAGCTCTCCCATGAAAATTATGATATACGTGGGAGCGAATGGTGTTCCCATGCTTGTGGCGAAAGTTCGTAGGTAACCCGCCGTGGTTGCTCAGTGGCTATGGTGTTGGGCTGCTAGGCGCGAGGTCGCGGGATCGAATCCCGGCCGCGGCGGCCGCCTTTCGATGGGGGCGAAATGCGAAAACACCCGTGTACTTAGATGTAGGTGCACGTTAAAGAACCCCAGGTGGTCCAAATTTCTGGAGTTCCCCATTACGGTGTGCCTCATAATCAGATCGTGGTTTTGGCACGTTAAACCACATAAGCTAATCTAATTCAATGTTCGTAGGTAGTGAACAGAATCAAATTCAAAATAGTTTAGCGCGAGAACTAACTCAAGAAGTGACAGGTAAACTACAGGAGCGTGCGCTTGAGGATTGACTGCAAGGGACTCCGCAGCTGCGGAGGCAACCGAATTTGGAAAAAGCGACACTTCACGTTGACGCTAAATGCGCGAAAGGAAACCCGTTCAAATGCTGCAAGTGAGAGGCATGGGCACTCAGGTCGGTGCGTTTCCAAGAAAAGGAAGGGTTCGACTTTGTCCTGCACTCTGTAGAACATACATTCTGCAAATTCTTGTTATTTTTTAAAAGTTTCCAGCGTCCTTTACTCGCTTCCCACCATAGAGAATAGCGAGCCGTAAACACTGAAGCGAATGACGGCTCCTGCTTGGAAGACACCACTTTTTACCCCGTTACCGGATCACCATTTTATTCCACAGCCGGACTCGTAAGCTGACGCGAGTACGCGGGAAGAACGGGGAGGAATGGGCTCGAACGCGCAAAGCTTTCTTGTCCGATCCCCTTTGTCATGACGCGGCTGCGGAGGCCCCCAGAATTCGGGCGATACTGGCCAAAAAGAAAATCTGCTCGTCCAGAAACCCCTCTCTCATCCCTACACACGCTTTCGTATCGGCCGTGCACGAGTAAGGTGGCTCAAGCATGAGCACCCATCCCACCGGAGGATCCGTACGTGTTGTGCCGACCCAGTTTGATGAGCCTTGACGAAATCTTAAGTTTGGCACATTTCGGTTATAATCGAATTCCTAAAATTGGAATCGGCAGGCAGCTTTTGGTATTTATAAGTAGTAACCCTAGATTCCCAGTTACATTTGACAAGTAATTACCATGTATGCCGTCCACACTTTTCATTTCAAGGATATCAGTAGGCTGTCACTGCACGAATGTGACGCACTAGAGAGAGATGGCATATACGGTCATTACCTGCCAAAAGCAGAGCTTGTTCTCCCCGTTGGAGTAGGTGGCCAGGTGTTTGCCATCAGGAGAGAACGTGCAGGCATCGACGGCTGCTGAGTGGGCCGGTGTCACCTGCAGCAAGGGCGATAACCTCAATGAAAGAGGGTCAATTGGAAATCAAAAACAAAGACATGTTCCAGTCTCTTTCTCTCCCTCTTTTCGATCGTAGGGCTAAACTAAACAACCACACAGACAAGGCTCATGAAAAACGACACAAGCGCGGACAACTGAAGGGTCACTCAGGAAACGCAGTTTGTAAGCACGAACCTGTCCTCTGCGTCCACCACGTCACTTTACAGGATCTCAACATGCACAACTTCTCAACCGCATTTCAAAAAGGAGAATTGCGGTGCATATAAAGTTTAGGAAGCTAGAATCACGCGTTTATTGTCCTTCTGCTTTGTCAAATAATCTCCCGGGGCATGAAACCATCGTGGTAATGTAAAACTGTAGTTGTATGAAAGAGTGGCTTGCATGGTTTGCTTAACAGCAAAGCTGTTAAGGAATGTTACGCAACGGTTTTCGTGCGGCAGTGGAGGCTGATGTGGCTGAAGGCGGGGTCAATGTCAGATATAAATGCCCCGCAATACATATTGGAGCCCAAAGCTTCCTTTGAAAAGTAAAAATAAATAATTTCAAAACAAATATTACCTCGCGTTTGCGCGTTTTATTGCGATAACAATTGTAAATACACTCCAGGTGAATTTCCGCCGTTGTCGTCGCCGAGAGGTTCCGTATAAAGCCTAAAAGTGCGATAACATCGCGACCGCGTGCCGTACGCTGTAGCTGCGAGAGAAAGCGAAAGCGTGCGAGGGCAAGAAGGAGAGAGAGAGATTCTTGTTTGGGAAAGAAGAAGCATGGGGTAAAGTGCAGCGCAGTAACTGTCTTATGGTGGCTAGAAGCCACCATAACTGTCTCTCAGATGAGGACACCTCAACCGCGCTGCGATGGTGGCTTGATCTCGCGCGCGCCAAGAAAGAGTGCATGCGAGGGGGAAGCGCGCTGCCTTCTCGCGCACGCAAGGAGGGGGAGGGGGAGATGTGCGCGCGTCAAGGCGCGCGTTGTGAAAGAGGGGGGGGGGGGATAGGAGGCAGGTTAGCGTGCGTCTCCTCTTCTACTCCGGCCGCGGCTGCTCAAGACGCGGCCGCGCGCCCCATGTCTTGGAGTTAATCTATGGTGGGTGCATAGGGTAAGCAATCCGAAATAGCTAATGGCTTCGAGTGCGCTGTGTTCTCCACGCCTAGTTCATACTGAAGTGAGAGGCAGCACGAGGGGGGAGGGGTGTAATTCGCTGGCTGCTGCCGCCGCTCCTCATCACGTCAGCGCTCTGACAGCGAGTGTCCGCGGTCATCGAGTGAGATGTGTTCGCGTTTGCCTGTGCGCGCGTGACAACGCACTTGTTAATTTAGTCAGTGAGCGAATGTTTACGGCAGGTCATAGGGCCGATAAAACTGCTAACCTTACTTCGAATAGCTGCCGAATAATTTGATATCGCAATCAATGCTTCGCTTTTTGGGCCAAACTGCGACTTTTTGTTTATACGGTAATGCGTAGCTGTTGCTTCTCGTGTCTATTTTACCGTCTCTACCTTGTAGGCCAGATAGGGGTTTGTATATGTGCGGTGGCGAAACGGGACGGTGTTGAAGCCACGAAGCGGCCGTATGACCAGGGGGTTGTTGTGAACGCGCAGGTGGATTCACTGATGAATTTAAGGGCAGCCGACTTAGTTCTTCCGAAGAGTTTGACAAGTGAATGAATGAATGAATGCTTATTTTGACAGAAAAAATACAGAGGATCTCTGTAAAAGAGGCTGACAAAAAGGCACGAATGCCTGACTAAGTGTCAGTCCCCTTCCCCGACTCGTTCCCAGTGCATAAAACACTCAAGCATACAGGGCAAGCATGGTACACAAAGTTGTACAAAGTTGCTTTGTACAGCTTCGCTCTCTTTGATGTACCCTTTGCTCAGATTGAAATACGCCTGCGAATGATTTTTTTTATGTCCTGCTGTAGGGCATGCGTTGCAACATCTGCCAGACACGAGGTTGACGCGCACGACACGAAGCAAACACGTGCCTGACTGAACATAAGTTTTGGTCAGTGCCTCTCGGTGAATGTATCATTACCACCTAGCTCAATTTACTCTACTTCTAAGTTTCCTTCCGAAACACTCATTCGTTCAATGTCCTTAATATAAAGATGGTTGCAATAGCACTGCACGCACTGCATTTAAGCCAATGCTGCGATGTGGTGTATAAGCGCAGTGGAAAGCAATCACTGTTTTTTATTGTGTAATGCAAGTAGTATCTCTTCACTTACACAAATGAGCTGTACCGCTTTTATCTGCAAAGAAGCTTGTAGGTTTTTCTGTTGCTAGTTGTACACAATGTGCTTTCCAGGTCTTTTTCAAGTGATTTAAATGAAACGATTCAATTTAACATTCAATACATTCAACAGCATATAAAAAAGAAAAGAAAATGTGCCATGGGTGTATCTTCAACATTTTAATTGTGTAAATATCGGCCCACTTTCCGGCACAATCTGATTTAAACACATTCACTTACAATGTGGTGAACAACAGGTCTGTTTGGAAACATGCAGAATTATTTTCGCTCTTGAAGCCTAAGTTAACAAAATTATAAATTAAGAGTTCTGAGTATTACTTCTGAAAATCCAGGTTCAACTGTTAAGCAAGCAGGAATTAATTCTATGCATCAAAAACTTATCCCCACATTTTTTTGCATCTTCAGAAACATTGAAGGCATATGATAGTTTTCATATCAGGAATTTCCAATTCTTAATGAGGTTTGTAAAGTTTACATAATACGACATCTCTCGACAGGAACATCAGATAGCAGAGTGTCAATTATTTCAAGTCTAGCATACTTGAAAGGCACCTATCTAGCCACATGAGAAATATGCTCGATGTAAACCATTGTGAAAGACATTGGATCAAGTTAGCGCGCTATATGACGACATACTGACACCAAGAGCACACAAACAACCATATAGCTTTCAACTCATCTTTACTAAAACGTTTTACAGATAGCATACTATTCAAACTTTCAGAACACGTATAATCAGAAGTGTTTCAAGATGTATGCGACAAAGTTTAGACATTTTCATTGGTACTTTTGCTTTTGATGAACTATCTTGGCATGTACAATTGTGCACTCAGCACAATTGCTCAGCAGTGCAATTAGTTCATTGCGACATCCATTAGAGGAAGGGGGAGGCCGTGCACAAGCATATTGGAGGAAGGAGGCTCATTTATTACTCTCTGAAGGCTGGTGAGGGTACCCCGTGCTTTTTCGAGTAGGGTAGTAATATTACCCTGTGTGCATTCTTTTAACTTCTGTCAATGATTTGATTTGAGAGAATGATCTCTGATAACGTTAGCACTTTAGTGCGAGATGAGCTTTCTCAAAAAAATTGTGAACGTTGTAACGACTTTCGCAGCAAGACAGACTCCTCTAATCAGAGTGTACGTGATGATAATAGCTAATTAGTAACACTGTCTGGACAGATAAGAGCATTATCAGTACGACAGGTCACTGACCAGTGTCAAAACACAGTGTGACTTCTCGGGATCTGTACAGATCCCACGCTCACAACGAGCCGGCCATTACAAGGTTCGTTTATGTGTGCTTGAGCACTCGTTCTAGGGCTCGAGAGTACGCGTTGCTCGTATTGCTTTATGTCCTGTTGAGCGTGTTGTCAGTGGTTTGGATGACTAGCGATTTCAGGCGTACTCTTGCTGATAAGTTGCTTCTCCGTGATAATGGCCTCTGCCTCGTCCCAGTTTATCGCGTGGCGTGTGTTTTGAACGTGATCGGCTAATTGTGAACAAGGAATCTGCAGAGATCCCGAAAAGTCAAAGTTTGTGTTTTTTGACGTTGATCATTAAGTATTTGTACTAATCATACGGTAGGTGTGACGCAAACAGTACACTGCATTCTGGAATGTACGTAAACACCACCAACTGGTCTCAAATATACATTGTCGCAGGCACTATAAATAGCAGTCAGATTTTAGGAGTGTGATTCGATTCGGCAGCCGCCATCACAACATTGTTATCTGGGCCCGAATAGTGAAACTTTCGTTCCCTTGGGTGACTTCCTAACTTTATCATGACGTATTGACGGAGGAAGCAAGCACACCTTGAAAGCTAGCTCCTTCCATTCGTTCGTAGGAAGGGAGTGCTTTCGTAAGGTAAGAAACGGAGGCCGTGCATGCGGGTTTGATGGCACAAGTTTTATGCAAATGATTTAATAATTAAAACAAAAGAAGTGTCCGACGTGAACCAACAGCGCTTAGACCGGTCAAAGTGAGGACGTCCTCACTTCGTCGGGTCCAAGCGCGGTTTGTTCCCGTCCCGGTAATGTAGCAGCCAGCGTAGACCAGCGCACTCCTGAAATCTGCGTAACATATTTATGTTTGTTTAATTTTTAGACAGTTAAATACAATAGAGAGACAATTTCGTGTAATTTTGCTTACTTCACATGAAAATTCTCCGTAGAGTGTGACGTGGTATGGCAGGTGTTGAACAAATAAGCAAAAAAAAATTAAAACATGCAGTCTTTTGCATGATAGGCGAAGCTTTGATAGCGATAGCAAAACATGGACAAATACACGATGCATTGTTCGTAGTTTTATCAGCCGTATGAATTGCGGTCAACATTCGCTTATTATTACGATAATAACTTTATGGACACCTCAGGCGAATTTCCGCCGTCGCCGTCGAGGTGATGTTCCGCATAGAGTCCAAGCGCGATAACATCGCGGCTGCGCACCGTGTGCTGTAGGGGGGAGCGAAAACTTTCGAGGGCGAGCCGAGAAGGATGGTGGCTAGATACGGCGGTGTCTTTCCGCGCTCGCAAGGGAGGAAGGTGGGGAGGGTGCGCGCCGTCTTTCACACGCCCAAATGGGAGGGAGTGGGTAGCGGGGAGATGTGCGTGTGCTAGGAGGGGGGAGGGGAACATGCCTCAAGCGACTATGCATAAAGAGGCCAGACACAAGGTTTTTCTCAACACCCTATGAAGGCTGCTGGGGTTTTTAGAGGCCAGACCCTATCTCGAGGACATGTGATAGCAGCAAATCTAGTCCCACAATGGCGAGTGAGTTGAAAGAATACACAAAATGAATAAGAAAAAAGAGTGGACATGCCTGCGACTTCGAGGCCTTCAGTTCAAAGATGGTGATGTTGCCGTTCTTGCATCCAACAGCAATGCGCCGTGATGCCTTGCAGTCGCTGACCATGTTGAATCTGAAGAAAATGCAACGCACGTGTGACACGCCTTCTTGAAATGACTGGAAAAGCTCAAGTGTGACGTTGGCAAAAGCTATAATGTGTCCAACGCACTCGCAGAACATGTACACAAGCGCAATCATGTAATCAGTGAGAACAACAGAACAGTTATCGCCAAAGAAACAAACAAGCAAAGGAGGCCAATGCTCAAATCATAATGACAGTAGTCGTTCTGATGCCAGCGGTAGTCGTAACAGTGTCGATGATTCTTGTGTGTTTCTGTGCACGTGTGATTCGCATCTCAGATCTCTAAGATACTACCATAAACTCATACACTTATATAGATGTTTACATCGTCATAAAGACGCGTTGTGTACGTTCTGTAGCTGTTTGCGTGTCAGTAAGAATCAAACGCCTCAGTTGTTAAATTATTGTAAAGAAATTGTAACATGCCGTGTAATGCCACACTAGCCGAACCTTTCTTGTGGTTGTACCTACTTTATTAATGTTCGCTGCGGGGTCCCAAATTCCTGTTTTCACGTTCCATATTTTTTATGTTCGGTTCGCAACTAACGTGTGGCTAAAGTCCTGCTTTCATTTCTGTATTAAAACATGTACGCGCACACAGCATTGCTGGTACAGGTGAGACCCAACACTATGAACTTGGTGTGGATGACACCCTGCCTCCAGTTTATTCTCAATCGTTATGCCACATGCTGCGTGCTGACGATGACCTAGTGTGTGTGGTGAATTGTGAACAAGAAAATCAGCTTGGGTTCCAAAACATAAATTGTATGTATAACTTGTGACTTCATCAGTGACCCCCCCGCTGTTTCGAGAAGGGGAAACGAGAGGCGCGATTTTTGTTAGTCACAACCTTATGAAACTAACAGTTAATGAAGCATGGTGTTAATGAAAGAAAATGATTTGTTATTTTTTAATAGAAGTGCATAACTGATAAAGTAAAGGAAAATGAAAGTGGACGAAAAAGACAACTACCTCACATCAGTGAAAGCTGAACCCACAACCTGGCAAGTTGTTCCTTCCACGTCCTCTTCTGACAGCTCAATCGAAAGTGCATTAAGACATGTTACACAGCCCGGCGATTACCGCTGCTTCTGTAATCTTTCTTGTCGTTTGCTCGTTGATTCTGCCTATGTCATTGCACTGGTTAAACAACGGCTGACAACCGCAACTCCTACAGTGAGAGCTTAGGTGGCCAGACGCGACATTAAGCACATTGTTCGAAGAGGTATGCTTAAGACAGCCAAGGCAGGTGTGCACGTACATACAGGTATGCTTTAGACGTACCTGCAGATAGGTGGAAACAATTCGTGGAGTCCGTGCATCTTCAGCTGGGTGGGGTCGACGCAGTGAAGCACGATCTCCATCACCTGTGCCGAACAAAAGTTGAAACAATGCACCGACATAAACACAGTTACGCATTCTACTGGGACGTGACGCGAGGCAATGATCTGAACAAGGCAATCAAAGAACATTTGCACACAAACACATACATTGGAAAGACTGCAAAAAGAATTACATAACGATTTTTAAAATAAAAGCTGAGGAGGTTAAATTGGCATAGAATACTAGGCACGGAATAGTTAAAGGCATCCACATTTCTGATGTGTCGTGCTTCGATCGGCAGCGAATTACACCTTCAGTGTGCTGCATGCTACATAGAGAAAGAAAACGATTCGACTCAAGTATAGGCTATGGAAATTCATATTACACATTGTTGGAGCTTTCCATATTCAGAGCCTATATATAAAATAAAAGAGAAATGCTACAAGAAAATTTTTACATGCCTTTTTTTTACAAATTGTGATGAGTGTGAGAGCCACACTGAACTGTCTAAAAGGTGTGCTGTTGTTCCTGATTTAATAATTGCTTACATGTGCTATGCGCAGGAGTGCTTAACAACTTCTATACTTACAAACTATGATCCTTACGCGCAAGAGACATGTGGAATGAATAATACAACTTGGAAAATATGTATTCAAACATAACTTCAACGTCGTGGAAACTCTAAAAACACTAAAGTTGTCCTTGAAATGCCAGACTTGGCGCAATTGACATTATCATGACATCATAACACAAAGCAGAATTCTTGCTGTTATTTAGTAATAAAGCCAGATATGATGGGTCTGCTGATAAAGATTAAGCTAGAGCGCTGTGTGCAGCTCTTCTGGCTGCACTACTGTGAGGCAACCACAGTGATCGCAGGAACAAAACAAGGAAATATCGTGACGTTCTAATGCATCGACCTCTTGAGTACCAAAGCCAAAACTAGTTAATTGGAGCAAGTATATAGTGGTAAATTGTTTAGGCCGTTCTAATGCTTTCCAGTATATTTCGTTGGGTTTAGAAAGTTTAGCAGTTCGGGTGCCACACGAAAAAAGGAAATAAGTCAGAAACGTCATGTAAGTCTTTATTATCGATTTTGAGAAGTTGCCGCTAGCGAGCGCAGGACTTGAAGGAAAGTAACAACACGAAGCGGTGCCGACAACCGATGATTTAACGAAACGAACGCCAAGCTTTTGTAGATCAGAACACGCGAGTGCACACGCGTACCTGATCTATAAGAACTCGGCGTTCGTTTCATTAAATCATCAGTTGTCAGCACCGCTTCGTGTTGTTCCTTTCCTTCAAGTCCTGCGTTCGCTAAAAAGAAGTGAGGCCTGCAGACAGGACACAAGAGTAGAGAAGTGGACAACACGGACGCCTTCCTACTTTTTTGCATAATGAATCCTTACCAACTAGCTCAGCTTTCTGTCCTTCCAAGCTACGTTCGCTTCGGGAATTTCCCAAAATCACGAATCACCAACTGGCCTACGCGCACGCTCTTCGATGTTTCTTTATTAGCCCCGATTCCTCCCAGCCCAAGTTGACTACCATGGATGGATGGCTGGAAAAACTTTCTTTTCGTCAGAACGCATGTGCGGACGATTCCGTGCTAGATGGCCATCAGCTCATGGCTGACGGCGACCTGGGTGGCCCACTCCGGTCCACGGGGCGAGGGACTACGGCGGTGGAAATTGTCTGGCTACCGGCACACTCTGGGAACCCTGGGAACGAGGCGGCTCACATGATTGCTCGGGGTTTCGTCAGCCAAGCAGGTGAGCCGGACGTTCCAGGGAGGTCCGCGAGAGATGGGCTGGTGTCCTTTCACGACATTACTAACCATTACAAGTTGAGTATACCAACTCGCCTCGGCGATCAGGTCGGCCACCTCCGTCTGCATCTTGCTGATGAGCATGTCCACGATGCGCAAGATCTCGGGCCGCGCTCGGCACAGCACCGTCTGGTGGAGCGAGATGTTGAGCGACTGCGCGTCCTGGGCGAGCATCGTGTAGCGGCGCACCTCGCGCGCCAGCGTCGTGATGAACGTCGGCGGACGCGCCGTCGCGATCAGGGACAGCGCGTGCCGGGCCGTGCGGCACGTGTCCGCCGCCGGTGTCAGCGGCAGCCCCCACGACATCCTGCGAACGAACGAACGAACGAACGAAGCAAAGGCTTTTGAGGTGGAGGCTATATAGCGCAGGAGTTATGAGAAGAGACACGCGTCCTCTCGCTTTCTTGAACGAGACGCGGGAAGGCGGGAGATTTCATTGACAGTGGTCGAGCAAGGGACATGCGCCTCGGGAGCAAACGTTTCGACGAGGAGTCCCGGTCAGTGCGAAAACTGACAAAGTCTCGCTGTCGAAACATCGGCACCAGAGACATTCTCTGTTCGATTCTTTCTTGTAAACCCGCCGTGGTTGCTCAGTGGCTATGGTGTTGGGCTGCTGAGCACGAGGTCGCGGGATCGAATACCGGCCGCGGCGGCCGCATTTCGATGGGGGCGAAATGCGAAAACACCCGTGTACTTAGATTTAGGTGCACGTTAAAGAACCCCAGGTGGTCGAAATTTTCGGAGTCCTCCACTACGGCGTGCCTCATAATCAGAAAGTGGTTTTGGCACGTAAAACCCCACAATTTAATTAATTAATTATTTCTTGTATTTCCTGCTGCGAAATAGCCCAATATATGACATGTACCATATTTATGCAATTCTAATGCACCTTTGATTGTAAGTCGTACCACCTGATTTTTGTGGTAAGTGATGCCAATGATGTCACGCGAGTGAATGTAAAACACGCCTTTTGAATTGTGCGCTAAAATTCATTCGGGAGGCTTAGGCAGCTCCTCCGAAAACATGACTCTTTCTGCGTAAACTCTGCTGGCACACTATGGCTGATGCATGGCCGCTGAGAACTCTTCCTAAAGGACTTCCTGTTTGTGTGTCGGCTTAGGCCAGCGAAAAAAAAAAAAAGAATTGTGTGAAGATCATATCGGAGCTTGCCAGCCAATCAGCTCCCCCACTAACAAGGAACGTAGAATGAATGCTGGGTGAATGCTGGGTTTAATGTCTCAAAACTGCACATTGAGTTACGTGCTGTAAAGGAGGGTTGGGGGAGAACCATGGAGTAGTTTTGACTACCTCTGCTTCTCAAATATTCACCTAAATTATAGTACAGGAACGTCTTTGCATTTCGCTTTCACGCAAATACGGCTGCCGTGGTCGGGAACTAAACCCGTAACTTTGTGCTCAGTAGCGGAGTGTCATAGCCACTGAGTAATGGTGTCCAATGTTGGTTAAATGTAGCCCAACAGAACGCTGCCAACCACAATGCCAAACCATACGGTGCCATAGTATATCTTGTAATCACTGCACTCCAGTTGCAACTGAGTTGAAACTATCGCTTAATATATAAGGAGGTCTCTTTTTTAGACTATAAAAATATTCTTAAAAATAGCCTTTGGTAGATAGCATAACTGTAGTTCTTGGCTGGGCTATCCGAAGCGGCGGACTGTACTTGCACAAGAAATTGACATGGACATCACTAATTAAGTTTTTAACTAAATACTTTACGGCACATATTGCAAATTACGAATCGTAGCCGGCGAGTTTTCACGGAACATCCGCTGGGAACGAATTTTTGAGGATGCAACCGGTTTCGAAATATGCGCCATCAAGCCTGCGGTAAAAATGGACGGTTGTTTCAATTTAACAGAACGCATTTGTATGCATTGCACTGAAGTCCTGGAACGCCCACGTATTTCGTTGCACACTTTGTGAATTCGTAAATTACAATTCGTGCCATGAAGTAGTTAATTATAAAGTTCATTAGTGATTTTTCTCAATTGGCCAATTATGCGTTTGGAGTTCTCGGGCAAGTAACATCTGCCTCTTTGAGTAATCCAGCTAAAGCACTAGAATTATGCTATCTGCCACAGGCAATAAAAAAAAATCTCTGTAGCCTAAAAAAGACCCACGCTATTTTAAGGGTACATGCCCCTTGCGTCACCTTGCCACATTCATTCTGGGGGATCGGCTAAGAATATGCACGCTAATACCAGATACGCCGTGACGAAGTTGCTTGTTCAGAAACATACTCAGTGGCCCATACAAAGTGGCCCAAATTGTCACTAGGCCAGGCAGCAGCATGCAGCTAGAAGTCGATCTATTCGGGCACCTTTACTACGTGGCCAAGCTGTCTGCTTAGCACGACAGCAGCCAGCACACACCTATTGACCTAGGTTGTCTGTCACCATTATAATTAGCCTATGTTTATGTAAACTGCATGACGACGGCCTCTACCAGCGATATCCAATCACCCCTGTCATGTGCTATCTGATTCCAACTTGCGCCCGTAAACTTCCTAATTTCATCACCCCACCAAATTTTTTGGCGTCCTCGGCTGCACTTCCCTTCCCGTGGCCTCCATTCTGTAACGCGAATGGTCCACCATTTATCTGACCTACGCTTTGCATGGCCTGCCCTGCTCTGTTTTCCTTTTCTCTGGATGTCAACTAGCATATCAGCTATCCCCCTTTGCTCTCTGATCCGCACCGCTCTCTTCCTGTCTATTAACGTCACGCTTAACATTTTTCGTTCTATCGCTCTTTGCGCGGTCCTTGAGTTGCTCTCGAGTTTCATTATCAACCTCCAAGTTTCTGACCCATGTTTTAGCACCGGTAGGACGCAATGAGCGTACACTTTTATTGTCTGCCATATGCACTCCAACCAATTTTTATTCTTCTCTAAGTGTCCTTCTCAAGATTAGGGTCCCCTGTGAGTGATTACCCTAGATTAAGGTACTCCTGCACACGCTCTAGAGGCTGACTGGCGATCACGAATTGTTGTTTTCTTGCCAGGCTATAGAACATTACTTTTCTTTTCTGCACATTAATCTTCAACCCTACTCCTATCATTTCTCGGTCAAGGCCTTTACATATCCACAAATATATCCGACACGGAAACCATGACGAACACCCAAACCCAGGGAAAAGCGAAAGAAGCTTTGCTTTCAAAAAGTATGAAACACGGCAAGCTAATCAGCCAAATGGAGGAAATGGGAGACGGAGGTGCACCAACCTGGGCAGCAGCTTATCCGCGTCGCAGCAGAGGTCAAACAGGCCAAGCAGCACACGGGACACGTCCATGTATGCCTGCCAGACCGCGAAACCACGGCCGATCAGGTCAATGGCCGCTCGGCGTAGCGATGAGTGCGTGGGAACTGTTGAAGATGCAGGCGTCAGCAGCAGGTGCGCCAGTGCCTGACCTGCAGCCGGACAGCAAGTCCTCACTGGCTGCCAGCTTCAGTCATATTCACGCAAAATGCACCAGCCAGTGATACTTAACAGTAATCCGAAGCACAAGTTTACAAATGCCCACCATAGTTCACAACCAAGGAGGCGCTCAATTTGGTCTATGAATCTGAGACTTTATCCTGTGTTTAGCAATCCTTTAATGACAACAGTTTTGATTCTGATTATAAAAAAGTAGTTGGTATTTTTATTTGGTATTTTATTTAGTTGGTATTTATATTTATTTATAAAAGTAGGTGGTTTTTATGGGAATACCGTAACACGAGTGGCTAGACTGCTCTGCTAATTCAACATTATAACATGTGTTTGATAATTCTGACTGTTGATTTCTTCCGTTTCATTGATATATCCGCATTGTCATTGGTAATACAGTCAAAACTTGTTACAACGAAGTGGTATACACCACAAAAATACCCTTATTATATCTGATATTTTTAATAATATTCATTACATTATCATATGAACAAAAATATTTTGGAGTTACGTTGTTACACCCAATAATTTGTTATTTCATCTTCATTATGTTGAG
Source organism: Dermacentor albipictus (assembly GCF_038994185.2). Classification (NCBI taxonomy): domain Eukaryota; kingdom Metazoa; phylum Arthropoda; class Arachnida; order Ixodida; family Ixodidae; genus Dermacentor; species Dermacentor albipictus. Next base: position 76,694,310 of record NC_091824.1, read on the forward strand.
GTCTGTCTGTAAAAATTGCCGACAACGTCCTTGACATGTTACTTTTTAAGAGATTGAGCGATCAATGCGAATAATTGATGGTTGTTACGCTCAGGTGTCACCTGCTCTACCGGGTGCTTGTGCATGAGGGCCCGATGCATCTCTTGGCGGCTGTTGTGACTCTCCCCTGCGAAGTCTGCGGCACCAGTTGTGTTGTAAGCGCAAGTCGTTCGCTGTTCGGGCTTGGGAATCTCCACGTAGGGCGCCCACTGTTCCTCCGAGATTTTGGCGTCCCATGAATTTGTTCTGTCGTATGTTATCGCAATGACGTCTGTACACCTGTCCATCAGTCGCTTTCGCCAGAAGAGAATGCGCTTCGCTTGGTTGGGTTATGATCGCCGGGATCCAAGCTTGAGTTCCACGAAAGTTTCACACGTAGATAGGTTGTCCAGGGTGAAACTTCATGAGGCGATTGGTTGTGCGTTCTTTCTCACGACATGTTGCTGATGGAGTCATGCAGGCAAGTCACCTTTCTGCCCAACATAAGTTCAGCCGGCGTTTTGTGTGTAGCCGTTGATTTCACGCGTTCTAGTGCTCCCTGTGCATTTAGTCGGCCGAGCTGCTCGTACACGGCTGTGCAAAGGGCTAGCGGCACTTGAAATTTTAGAAGCTTTGACGTAGCTTCAGGTTGCAAGCGAATGTTCAATGGTTCGCCAATATGTCCGTCCCACTGTCCATCTAACATGTAGTCGCACTGTACCGGAATTTCATACCGTCCTGATGGGTTCAAGGCATTAATTCCGGTGATTCTGATGTCCAGAGCCTGGAACCAGTCTTCTCCGAGGAGGCTATATATAGCTGCTTTGCCTGGTACGACACGCAGGAACAATTGTTCAGTCTTGGGATTCAGTGTATTTTCACTGTACAGCTCCATAGCACCTTCATTTTCTGTTCTAATCCAATGCACAGAGTAAGGACTGTACGCTGCAGCTGTGCAGAACACGCACACTGGAGGTGTTGAAAAGTCACATCGCTGCTTACCGTATAAGACGCTCCAGAGTCTATCTTCTCAATCAGCAATGGCTGCCTGTTCACAATAAGTTAAATTAGGATTTGTGTTGACGGACTGACATTAATTAATTAATTAATTAGTTAATTAATTAATTGGAATACCCTCAGGGCCCAAAAGTCGCTGCAGAGGGTGTGGGTAAACTGTGTTCATACAGTTGTAGTAACGGAAACAACATTGTTATATATGAAACAAAATAGAAAACTAATAATTGACTGAGCAGGTTATTCTAACAGAGGTCCATAACAGAGGCCTTCAATGACAGTACTGGAAGCAACACCATTGCACATAACAGGAAACGGAATTAACGAATAGCAGCGCATATATATGCGCTGCTATTCCAAGAAGTGCTCAACGACGGCGGCCTTGAATAACTGTGCAGCTTCAGTGCTGGTGATGGTTCTGGGGCGGTGATTCCATTCTGAACTAGACTTGGGTATAAACGAATCCTGAAACAAATTAGTATGGCAAAAAGGAATGGTGTCTTTATTCTGGTGATCAGTGCGGGATGACAAATATGATGGTTGTGATAAAAGTTCGCGGTTCAATGATTGGTTCAAGAAAAAAAAAATATGAAAGAGAATGAAACAACAGTTAAAAAATGTGGTGGCTGCCGAAGGGCGCCGGTCAACCGATTTTCAAGAATGCGCGCGATGGTGCGTTAAGGCAGGGGGAAACCGCTGTCCCCTTTGGTTCAAGGTGATACGTCGCCTGTGCGGTCTCAGGGTGCCCCATGGTCTCAGTGCCCGCCAGGTGGTCCTTTTTGAGTATAACGAGGTCGCAAAAATGGGGTAGTTTCGCTTGCTTCCAAACTCAAAACTTCCTTCCTTTAACAAAATATTTATCAGGATATACATCAGTAGTGTTAGATCTTCCCAGAAATGCTGCGATCTTACATAATCTCCGCGCCGCCATTTCGCCAACTGCCCTAGTCATGTGATCTAAACTGTGTTTCATACATACTAGACAATGTGACGAAGGCTAGAGGGACTTCTCTCTATTGTCGCGCTTGCAAGAAAGATACAGGTACGCATCACCTAATTCGACACAACATTAAGTGTCATAGTTTTGTGTCGCAAAGTGTAATAATGTAGTTACTACATGGAAGGTGTCGGAGATCTGAACTTATTTACCACCGGACAAGTGGAGGGCCACGCTTCTGCGACCAGTGACCGCAGCGTACGACTCGCGCTCGCGGCGAAGGCATTGCATCGTACTGGAAGCAACAAGGTGCACTAACACGCTATTTGACGTAACTTTACGTCCGCAAGTTGTATTTTTAATAACCGTAGTTATTTTGCATAAAGTGTTACAATCAATTATGGGATGAGCTAAACGTGAACAAGGTGAATGCAGGAGCCAACGTTTCGACAAGTGGACTTGTCTTCTTCAAGGAGACGTACGCTTTCCTCGCCACAGTATATATAGGTGGCGAGGAAAGCGTACGTCGCCTTGAACAAGACAAGTCCACTTGCCGAAACGTTGGCTCCTGCATTCACCTTGTTCACGTTTTGCTCATCGTCTTGAATTTCCATCTCCCGCATTCCCCATGTTTTCAATCAATTATGGGGTATTACGTGCCAAAACGACGATCTTATTATGAGGCACGACGTAGTGTGGGACTGCGGAAATTTTTGACTATCTGTGGTTCTTTAACGTGCACCTAAATCTAAGTACACGGGTGCTTTTCGCATTACGCTCCATCGAAATGCGGCCGCCGTGGCCGGGATTCGATTCCGCAACCTCGTGCTTAGCAGACCAACACCATAGCCACTAACCACCCACGGCGGGCAACATAAGGTATTACAGAACAAGAACATGTACGTTGGGAAACGCACAGAGTAAGCATTCTACAACCGCACTATACTTGCGTAGATTCCGCAGCGCTTCCTGCTAAATATGAAACGGAGTCGACGGAATCTCAATTACTCAGAACAGACATCTGGAAAAAAAATATTAATATGATAGACTGAAGAGTTAGCGTGGTGTGAGTGCTGCACCAAGTTGTCAAGTGAGAACCCTAGCAAAGTAAGACAATTAGGCTGTACAGATGATTGGATGACATTATAGTTGGGAAACCTTGGAAGACAGCATACGAAAGGCAAACACAATTACCTCTCACCTGTGCACGTACTGTAGGACAATGAAAATGTATTGCCAGTGTTATGGAATACTGAATTCTCTTGCAAAAGCCAGAGCTGCACTGCATAAACTCGAAGGAGTGCCAGTGCGTTTGCAGAGTTAAGATAGACCAAGTTGCAAATGAGGGCCTGGCTACTGTATCACGTGATCACGCATTACTCGTTTCCACTACTCTGCCCTCGTCTGCGCAGACTGATTTGCAACTTTGCTCAAAACCAAATTGCTCTTGGGATACATTTCGTGAAAGATCTAAAAACCTAACAAATGAAATGTTTTAGTGTGATAACAAAGGTAATTTACATTCAACACGAGGTACAACTTGAATGTATATAAAATTGAAAAGCTGTCATCTCATGTATAAAGTGAGAAGCTGGTGTAGCTCTGTGCAAGCATGGTTGGCTGCTACTCAGCAAACATGAGATGAAATCTTGCGACAGGGCAAAATAATTGCTTTCTTTTCAACGTTGCGTGGATCCGTAGCATTACTGTTGCATTTGCCCGTTGTGCAATCAGAGGCACCAGCGCACATCGATATGCAGTTTCCCATGATAAGGCCACGGAAGTGACGTGCGTGCCATTCGGGGCAACATTTTTCGGCAGGCGTGGACCAAACACCTAACGACATTCGAGCTATATTAAAACTCACTCTAGTTGAGGAACACTTGCCCTTGATTAGCTCACCAACGAGTAGCAGCAAGGCGTTACAGCATGTGGCCGATACCAGTTAATGCGGTCGCTTGATCCGCGCTCACTTTTTGTACCGAAAAAAGAATCACTAGTATACGTCATGCATGTTAAAATTGAGTACGAAACCTAACCTGCAATAGGTAGTGTTCAACACCCCCCCCCCCACTCACAACCCACCTTCCAATTTCGAAGGACGTATGTGTTCAGCCATGCTGCGAGTGCCTAAAAGCTCTTGCGAGTGCCAGATACTTGTCATTATTGAACGCCAATCATAGTTGCTGTCAAAATCGCATTTACAGTATCTAAGAAACGCGGGATCTGAAATGCCGCGGATGCAATTAGAGATGACATCATCTGGGCAGTTGATAGTGACAAGGAGATCTTGGGTAACGATGGCGAGTGATCGTACCATAAAAATGTTGTGAGAGAATAACCATGGGTATCGCATTTATCATTTTTTTAATGCATGAAAATTAGGGTAATCGTTACAGCTCAGGGCATTAAATTTCTCATTTCCAGCCACGAAACGTCGTACGCTTTACAAACGGGGGTGTGTTATAGCCGAGTATTGCAGTATGCTCATAACGCTACATATAATTTAGCGAAAGCAGAGACGCCGCGACACCCATCAATGAATCAACGCTGCGTGTGCGAAGAGACTCACTCGTGTGCCACGCCAGCGAATAGTTGCTGGGTCCAAATCCCTCCACGACACTCTTCTTCTTCTGGTCGTCGGTGCCCTTCCGCTTGCTCTGTTCGATCTCGTGGCCGTACTCTGCTCCGATCACACCCAGAAGAACAATAGCCGTCGACTGCTTACGGCGGGCTTCGGCAGCACTCCACGAGTGCTTTGTGGTCGCCTTCCCACCTGAGCGCACAACGCAAATCAATTTTCGATCTATCATATGGTCACTCCAGGCAAATTCTCGTCGTTTTTGTCGTCATGGCCGAGATACTTCGCATATATTTAGGTATATGTATCCTATACGCTTAGGTACGCCGTGAATGCAAGGCAGACGCTATGCTATTCAAAAACTGCCAAAATGTCTCAGACCATGGCCTACGTTTTGTTAGCGAAGTATACCTTCGAATTTTTAAATGCATAAGCATTCCTATATATAACTGTCCAACGAAGAAACAAGTCCGTCCGTCCGTCCTTCCGTCACGTAAGAAAGTCGCATTCAGGATAGGGCCCTCAGCAGCGAGCGAATTAACCTTCCTGCTGCCTCTCGCTTCAACGCGATTTAAGCGGCGAGAACACAGCGCACACGAAGCTATCAGTACTCGGCGCACTCTGTCTCCAACGCAGATCGTTTTCAAGATAGGGTACGCGTGGCCGCGTCATACACAGTCGCCGTCGGAGTACGGTTAATTACGGTTAATTATGGTTCGGCATCGAGAGGAGGCAGCGCCATCCACCACGTCTACCTACGAGGTATACCATACGGGTGACCGTTCGATTACGTCGCGTACTACAGCAACGCAACGGCCAGTGCTCATGCTCCACGAAGCAGCGGCATCACGTAAACGCACCATCATCCAATTTGGAGATACAGAAGAAACGCAACAAGAGACAAACAAGAGACAGTGTACACAATGAATGTTGTACATATTTACGTCATTTACAAAATCTCTCTCGTCATTTCATCCCACGTCCACATCCTGTGGCAGTTATTTATAATATGAGCGAACGTTGCTACTACTCGCCTCTTCTTCGTTGTCTTATGCTGGCCTCAGTGAACATTTCGGTGTTGCAACCGCACTTCTCCGTTTCATTATTTCGCGGTGTTTCTCGAAATTATACCAAACACAGCAGCACACGAAGACGATACAGCAGGCGATTAGCAACAAATGCTTACGCATCATTTAGACAACTCCCACAAAAGATTCTAGATTCTAGCGTAGCATTTCTCGCACGTCGCATACATGAAAACGTGATAATGTACTACGAAGCGAACGCAACGCTGGCGTTGCTCTGCATTGCGTACGGTAGCTGTAAACTTGGAATGACGTTTTACTCAACTACGTTACGTTCAAAGATGAGTGATTGATTTGGCTATAGTTGATATTCTATGAATTTTAATTGCAGGAACGTATTACTGGAACTAGTAGTGAGGCTACTGCTAAGCCGTAAGTAGACGTGCGGTCTTTTTCCCGGGTTTCGGCGACACAAAGTTAATAATAAAGTGAGTGGCGCATTCGCTTGCTGCAGATGTTGCCTGAAATTCCTTTATTTTTTCTTTACGCAAGGCTCAACCTGTAGCTCTTAACAGTAGTTCAGCCTTCACTTTCCTCCTTTTTCCTAAGGCTCAACACGTTATATAAACAACCAACCAGGTCATGTGTAGGAGAATGCACAAGTTCTACGCATAGCTTCTCTTTAATGACCATCGGACACAGACACGCACACGTCTTACTGAATTCCACTTGTCCATATTTCATCCTACCCTGTCTGTGCACAGGACTGCAGACGTACACGCTAGGCTGCATGCCCTCTAGAGCGATACTAGACAAAGCTTCGTTGCGAAAAGTAGCACTTTCCCCCAACATTCGGCCACCGCCGTGTACACATGTACGTCCGTGACGATTTGTCACCCTGAAGAGTTAAATCATTCCAAAAGGTCAAAAAATAATTCGGAGCCCTGCCATTCTCCTTATAGGTAGGAGAATGCACAAGTTCTACGCATAGCTTCTCTTTAATGACCATCGGACACAGACACACACACGTCTTACTGAATTCCACTTGTCCATATTTCATCCTACCCTGTCTGTGCGCAGGACTGCAGACGTGACTGGCGCATTCACTTGCTGCAGATGTTTCCTGAAATTCCTTTATTTTTTCTTTACGCAAGGCTCAGCCTGTAGCTCTTACAGTAGTTCATTCTTCACTTTCCTCCTTTCCTAAGGCTCAACACGTTATACAGTAGTTCATTCTTCACTTTCCTCCTTTCCTAAGGCTCAACACGTTATATAAACAACCAACCAGGTCATGTGTAGGAGAATGCACAAGTTCTACGCATAGCTTCTCTTTAATGACCATCGGACACAGACACACACACGTCTTACTGTCTCCGATAGCCTTACTGTAAAGGCAATGCAGCAAACTGGGTTCCTCCTCGTCCTCACCTTCTCTCTCCTCCTCGTCTTCTTCCTCTAACGAGTTGTGCCCATCGCTGCTTCGCGACTGGGCCTCGGCCTTGGCTTTGGCGCCCGCGGGTGAGCTTGCCCCCGATGAGACCTGGCCAGGAGCAGCGCCCCCCACCGGGCAGCTCGCAATATTGCCCTGCAGGTTATGCAAACGTCGTCAGCAGGAGCACTTTACGGCATGTTTTCATGAGAGCTAAATGCTGCCGAGTAGTTTAAAATGAAAGTAATGCCCTTTCCAAAGAGTAATTTAACGCTCAGCCCAAGGCAGTGAAATGCAGCTGACAAGCTACTTATGACTCAGAAGGGTCTTATGAACTTATGACACACACAACGAGTCAACGATGCATCACTTATGACCAAAACAGATATTAATTACAAAGGTACACAGGTGATATTGACGAAACACTCGATGTGCAGTGAAGTTTACTCAAATAAACCTTTTGGAAGTAGCGCAGTGTGGTGTCTCATTCTGACATTGCCATGTGCTTGAACTTTAGCTACAGCGATCCGAACTCGCTGCTTCACCCGAAAGATGAGTCATTGATAGCGATAGCAGTGTTGATGTGGGGTGTTATAGCGCGGAAATGAGAAACACGAGGGTGAGTGCTGGTCCTCGTCCCCTGTATTTCCGCGCTATAATACTCCGGATCATGGAATACCAACTGGACTAAACTCTCGTTCTTAAGATATCAGTGTATTAGGCAACTACTCTGAGTTCAGTTTCATTGGCTGCATAAATTGCAGTAAGTATGCAGTAAGCGTTCGTTTATTAATTAAATTACCAAGCGCAGTGCCACGCGCACACAGGTAAACACGAACAGATCTCACTCGACGACCGCAACCACTTGTTTACGCAACGCTGACGTGATGAAGAACATGGGTCTCGGGGAACATTCGCTTCGGATCTACTCTCGCTTCAACGCGTGCTCGACACGTGAGATTACGCGACCTCTAAAACGGAGGGCAAGGGAAGTCGGCGCACGTCAAGCGACAAGCCATCCCGGCTCGCCAAACTTTGCACCCGCCGCAGATTACCTCCGAGCGTATGCGCTCGGACATTGGGCACGTGAGAACACGGAGCGCTTCAAGCCACCATACTTCTCGGCTCACCATCGCAGCCACAGCAAACGGCACATGAGGCGAGATCTTATCGCACTTGGCCTTTATGTGGAACCTCACACGGGCGTAGACGTTGACCCCGACGCGCACGCAGGGGTGACGGCGACGGTGAAAACTCGCCTGAAGTGTCCATATAATTTATATCGCAATAAAAATGTTCTGACACAGTAATTTAGAAGAGTTGGTTGTTGGCTAGTTGGTTTTCCATAATTGAAGTACTAACTTAGCGCGATGAAATCACAAAGACAAGAAAGGCGGACAAAGACAAGCACTACATTCTGATTTTTATCGCGCCAAGTTACTACTTCAACTGACACAGTAACAAACACACACACAGGCGCGCACACGCACACACACAGACACACGTGGATGTGCACAAATATGCACAGACAGACACAAACAAACAAACAAGCACGCAAACAAACACAAGCAAACAATCACACAAGCACACAAGCACACTAACACACACAAACACACACAGATACACACGGATATGCACAGATACGCACAGATAGACACAAACAGACACACAAAGAAACACAGACACAGAAACAAACAGACACAGAAACAAACACACAGACACACAAACAGAGAAACAGACACACAAACACACACACATCAACACACGCACAAACACAAACACAAACGCACACACAAACACACACACACACACACGCAAACAAACCGGCGGAATTCATCTCACGATGGATGTAGACGGTAATTAAATTCACATTGTAACAAGGTAGCGACAAACCGTATTGCCACTAACGAGACGCGTCATGTATGAGGCTTGTACTGCAGCTGGGTTCCTCTCTCGCGTATCCAAGTGAACATGCTGCGTCATTTAACGGCGCCGCCACAAAATCCGCACGTGGCGCCTCTGTGAATATATATTCAGACAAGTTTGTCTGAATATCTCTGTGGCGGATTCGACCCTGCCTTACATTGGAGATATTCTACATGATTTTTTTATCGCGATAGCAATTACATGGAACCTCAAGTGGGCGTCGCCGTCGCCGTCGCTTTAGTTTCGGTATAAAGTCCAAGGGCAGTAAAATCGTTGCCGCGCACCGAACGGTCTATGTGCGAGTGAAAGCTTGCGACGGTGAGCCGGCGATCGCGGCTCGATTTCGCACACGCAGCGGCGCAAAGCGGCGAGGAAGCGCGCCGCCTTCTGTCGCGCGCAAGGCTTCGGGGGGAGGATAGGGAGGAGGCGCACGTTCTATTCCGGGCGGCCCGGGCGTCCGCGTGCGTCCGGCCGAGCCGCTGTATCTTGAAAGCCATCTGCGACGGGTACAGAGTCCGCGCTGCGCTGTGTTTTCGCGGCGTACTTCACGTTGATGCGAGTGGCTGCAAGAAGGGCGGTTCGCTCGCTGCTGCTTCCGCGTTTCTTCACTGCAGCGTTTTGACAGTCAGTTTGCGCGGTCATCGAGTGAGATCATGTTGGATTGTGCGCGTGTGACACAATTCTTGTTAATTTGGTTAGTATGTCTATGTTTGCAAGTTCACATGGCCGATAAAACTGCTGTCCTTACTTCGCATGGCTGTCCACTAATTGTCTATGGCAATCGATGCTTCGCCTCTCGGGTGAAACTGCGACTCTTCTTGCTATTAAAGAGGCGGCGCATGCCCTGGGGCACATACACAGCAAGTAAAGTTGGATTCTTGAAAGTTCATTGATGGGCGGCTCATACATATATAAGCGAAGTTAGCGTGAAAGAGGTTCATTGAAGAGCCGCATATACCCATTTACCCAATTTGGCGTGACAGAGTTTCAATGAAGAGCGGTACATGTCTCGTGGCACATATCCCGTGAACAAACCTAGCCTGACAGTTGGTTTCGAATCCTGTTCCCATCAGCACAGCAGCCCGATGCTGTAGCCATCAGACCATGGACTACCCTCTGGCCCAAGTTGGGGTTTGGAAAACGGTTAGAGACCCACACAGATAGGTACGCAGAAAGACAGAAAGACAGTTGCCTAAATGTGCGTGAAGTTCTCAAAGAATGCCAGTCGCATTACAAAGCATTTTACTTAGCAGAAAGTCAACCATGGCGTGCAGATGAAACGCCGTTCACAAAACACCGGACGCCATTTCTTGGCATTGCACACGCTGCAACGCTTCTCCAAGTAAATTGTGAGACTCCCTATACCTGTAACAGCTGCCGCTGCAATATAGGACGGAAGTTTAAGACGTGCCTCGATTACAACAGCGGTCGGGCTGCCGCCGACAGGTTTGGGCGTCGCCTGAGCTGCCTGTCCCGGCTGAGCCGCTGGTGCGCTGGGTGCGGCACTCGAGGCATAGGGCGGGGCGACGAAGGGCTCTCCGTAGTTTGGCAGGTAAACGGCCCACTCGTCCACAACCATCTTACGACCCTTGGCGCCGATGCGGCGAAGTTCCGCGAGCAGAAGCCCCTGGGCTGCATCCCGCACCTGGAATACAGCCGACCCCAACCGGAGCCTTAAGGTGACACTAAAGGCAAATACTAGGTCAACGTGAACTGTTAAAATGTCATTCTAGAAACTTAGCAGCGGTTGTTTCGAGCGAAGAAGACACTTAGTTAAGGAGAAAATACCTTTAGAGCAATTCAAATTTCCCGCCCCCGAGAGGGTAGCGGTGACGTTGCGCATACGCCATAACCGCCCTCTACTGCCGTCGATGAGTAAAACTATAGTATTCTGGTAACTATAGTGAAACGGCGCCCGACAGACGGGGCTATGTCTTTTTTTTTGCGCAATTCGCACACGCGCTGCCATGGAGAAAGCGAGCCACGACAAAGGGTTAGATTCGCCGCTGCAGCTGTTCTCGGCCAAGTGGCGTGGACCGTTCAGGCATTCCGCGACAACACATCCAGACGAAATTCTCAGCTACTTAGTTTGTGTGCGTTTCGCCAGCCAGCTGAACGAGTGCAGCAGCACTACGTGATGACGAAGCTACTGAAGCGCGAAAACACGGGCTGCGTAGAGTCGAGCGAAAACGAAACCTTCCGACCGTCCGCGTCTTGTCAAGGGTAATGTCAATGAGTTCTTTTTTTCTAAATAATCGCATAGAACTGGACTAGTAGCATTCTCTTCGATTTAGTAATGCAATACAATGATCTCTTCATTACGAGTAGTTGAGTAGAAGAGACAGAATTATAATGAAGAGTGCCTACGTCATCGGGCTAGTACTTGAATGTCACTGGATGAATCTAAAATTGTGCCCTGCGTTCACTTCAATGTCTCGATTATTAAAACTCTATTCGCGATAACATTGACGCCTGATACGTTCTAGAGCATTAATCTATCACTTTAACTTGACTTAATATTTTCCTTTAGAGAGGGGGGGGGGGGTTCTTTCAAGTTCAAGTTTATTCTTCTAGTACAGACTAGAAACGTCCTCCCGGGCTAAAAGCTGCCGTCAGCAGCTTGACTGGACCAAGGAGGCGTTATACATCACACAAAGCCACACAAAGCCCAACCACCATTCCACACCTCCACACCAGCGAAAAAGAACTTGTTCAGTTGTGTTTCTGAACACGAAGAGTGCGTTCATAAAAAGAAAAATGAAATGTTCCAGGTATAGGTTAATTAGTGTATCTTAATTATTGATTGGTTGGTTTGCTGAGCTTTCACTACTGAACTTCACTTCAGCATATTAAATAGCTGCTATGGGCTTTGCGTTAAGGGTCCTGTGCTTAAATCAGCACTTTGAACTATTGAACTCAACGTATGAAAAATGATACGTTAAAATGCCTGGAGTTAACGTATCATGGAAGCCTGCACTTGTGCATGTACTGCTGAATTAAAGCGGGCCGAGTCATTAGAGAGTTTTAGGTTAGAGGGGGTTTGCATCCCCAAGCGCTTGGGGTTGCAAACCACCGGACGTACAAAAGATCCGAAAACGTACCATTGTAACCCTAATGGAAAGGATTACTGCGTCAGTGCTCCTTCTGTAGAGCTCGGAAAAAAGAATGTGCGTGTCGCGTCAGCTATGTAGCGTGGGAGATTTGCAAGATATTTGCAAGACTTTTGCTTTCACTTGGTTTTTTCCCCCTTTGACGATTCTGGCCTGGTTCGAGGAAATATGTTTGATCAGTCGGGTGCGCCGGCAGCGACTTCCTGTCTACAAAAGCTGTGTTCCGCGAATAAAATTCACTTCAAGTTCGGCGTTCCTGTTGTCCCTCTCTGCACGTCCGTGTGTTATATTTGCGCGCTGGAACGATGTTTCATAATGCTATTCACAACCAACTAGCCCTACTCTCCACGCTGAGCGAACGCAAAATAGCGCGACGGGCCCACAGTGGAGTTAGCGTCCTCCAACGCTTGGGTGCGGCTTGCGCCGCCTAACCTAGAGCTCTCTATTTACAACTCGATGAAGTGTATATTAGCAATGCTACAATTCACGGCACAAGGCACATCAGCAGACAGGGCAGGCACAGGAAAACAGCGGATTTTATTGAAACGAGATTACAAATAAAGTAAGAGTCAAAGTTAGTGTCAGAAAACTGCCAGACAAAAATCTCAATGCCCTTTCACTCTGTGTGAACAAGGATGACCAGCGAAGCTGTTTAAGTGGGCCCCTTAATGGCGAACTGCACCTCCGCCGCGGGTCGGCCCGGCATTGCACTATCTCCGGCATCAGCCCACGCATAGGGAGTTTTTTTTTTTGCTTACAACGACACGAAAATTTCCTTGGCCGGTAGAGGTATACAGATTCGCTGTAAAACACACAGTAGTCCTCACTTGTCACCAGTCACAGAGCACACAAGGGGAAGTTTCTTTGAGGAGAGCCTATTAAAATGAGTTTTCAGCCAGTTTTAAAGCGAAGTTTCCTTTGCTTCTTCCTTCGACTTTCCCACTGCTGCTGCTGCTGCTGCGGGCTGCATCAGCTGCTGCTCACGTCAGGACCTATAGTTGAGACGCACGCTACTAACGCCGGCCGTGTCGGAGCGAGGCCGAGACGTGGCCATGTCGCAAAAACATACAAGGCATGCGCTGTCGGTCTTTAACTTCATGACATTTGTTTATGAGCTGTCATTCTCAAAAGTCCGAGGAATAACTTTAACGAACGTAAGACAAGGCATGCGCCACGTGGAGGGCCTTCGCGGTTGTGGTTCCGAATTTCTTCTCGCTAAGCGACGCCCGCAGCGTCGACACCAGATTTTCTGCCACACGGGGTTCTTAACGCTATAGCGACACGAGATGACTGTGGCACAAAGGAAAGACGACCAGAGAAGCTAGTGTCAAAATAGGCACGGTAACATTTCACATCCCGTCACGACTGTCGTATGCCGTCAATATATCACCGCTGAATAACGGCAACGAACGCAAATAGCAGACAAAGCTTCGCTTACATCGACTCCCACAGTGCGTGGGAGCTAGATATTTTTTCTTTCCTGGCTTCTCGCTGCTTCTTCTAGCTTTACTATAGTTGTAATTTTCATTAAAGTAAGGTCAGTTGATGTCTAGCTCCCAGACTAACTAATTTTTTTGAGCAGTTAGGTGTGACACTGACAAGAGTAACTATGTACAGCGCAAGCAGACGAAGACAGAGCAAGGCCATCCTGTCTCGTTCCTTGCTCTGTATGGTCGCTCTGTACGTATTTGCAAACTGGAGTGTTCTGGAATTTACGGACCCTGGGCCGCAAAGATCATTCTAGATCAATTCAAGCTAAGATTATTGGACACGAAACTCACGGGAGTCAGTTTTTATTTCTCTCCACCGTTTAAGAAACTAAAGAGAAGGTCGAATTAGGCTACTTGGTATTGATTCATAATTATTGTAGCGTAAAATACGAACACAAAGGGGGAACACGACAAGATACGTGTTCCTATTGTGTCGTCTCTCCCCTTCGTCTTCTTATTTTGCGCTGTATTATTCATGCAAGTAAATCATACATTCTGGGGGGGAACATTTTGCACTAATAACTACGAACGTTTCGTCTTCTCCGTCCAGAACAGCTTATTTATCTTCATGCGTTGAGCATAACTTGCCTACTGCCGGCACTTTGATAATATCTATTTAGCCTCTTACATCAACCAATTGACCCGAGTCCCCTGCTAGCATGGACCACTAGCTATGTGTGCTCGTGGTCGTGATGCCGTCATGGTCGTTTCATTGTCGTCATATTCACGCTTCGTCCTCCGACTCTTGTAACGATCAGTCTTCGCAAAACATATGCCGACCCAGTGAACCAAGTTGTCTAATGGCTCGGGCCACTAAGTATGAGTTCGTGGTTGTTGCATCGTCACCACCTCCAGCTTCGATATCGAATTGTCGCCATGCGGTCATCACACCATCGTCCCTATAGGCTCGTCGCGACGCCATCCTCGTCACCCCACTATTCCCACACCGCTTTGATGCCGTCGTCGTCCCGCATATTTCGTCATGCATTCGTTGTGATGGCGTGGTCGAGTCTCCATCGTGATTACGTGCTTCCCGTGCCGACGCTGTCACGTTCTCGTCGTTATAGGATCGTCGTTATTTGATAATCGTCATATTTCTTTGTCGTCATAACGCCTTCGCCAAGTAGCGCAGACGAACCTCAATAATCGCAATCTCAACAAGATGGCTAAGATAACACGGGTCAGGAACGGCTACCTATTCGGACTGAAGCGGACAGGCCGAGACAGTCCAGGTGGCGCTGTCAGGGGACGACGTAGTTTTCGCTGCATTTGAAGTCTGCGGGAGACCTCGACAAAAGAAAAAAAGACTACGCTTATGCGGTAATAGATAAAAAAGAAACAAAAAGATGGCAGAAGAACTACCTCGGGGCAATGGTCTTGCCACCGTCGGGCCAGTATTTCGACCTGCGGCTGCTTGAAGTCGGGGGTCTGCACCAGATCAGGCAGCAGGACGCAGTGGAGCGCAGCCAGCAAGCTCCAGCCCTGCTTGATGTCTGCCTGCTGCTGCGACAGCGCCTCCTGGAGCACGGCCAGGGCGCCACTGCTGTCGACGCCGCCACCGCCGATTTCCCCGGGCGTCATCATGTAGGCACGGCTATCCGCACGGCTCAGGCGCCTGCGTCGACGGGAAGAGTTAGCGGCGCATCGTCCTGTTTGGGGAATTACTCAACTGTTACGTGCACTTTTTTTTGTGTGTGAAAGAGTCACTAAAATATGACATGTACATCCGGCCACTAAATATTGGGACCATGAAATTTGAGAGAAAGCTGAATATAAGCAACATCACAACGCAGCCTGGTGTTTGCATCTCGGGCCTCGACTAGAATGTGCTAACAACATTTTCGTATACAGTTTTACTGGCTACCGCTATAGGCTGCTCGGGAATTGAACGTCTTCTAGGGCCCCATGGTCCGTAAATTTTTGTTGCCGGGCGTGCGCGTGTTATCCTTTAGTGTGAAACCTAAGGGCAATGGAGAAAGCTGAAATCCCGCCCCGCAATCTCGAATACCACTTTCCAATCGTGTAAGCCTTGCTTTGCTGTACAGCAGGTGCCAGATAGCAAGGTCTGGGCAGCTGATACTTATAAGGAGGCCTCGGAAAACGATGAGGGGTGAGGCCCGGTCCAGTGTCACTCATTGCAAAAGGTTTAGTTTTTATACTTTTCCTATTTGTGAAAACAAATCACTATTTGTTTCGATTATCATGAGAATCTGGTGAGAGAACAATCAAGAGCATTGCATTTTATATTTTATGTAGTACTAGAAATCGGGGTGCACCTCACAATCGCGGACATCGCATTTCCCATTTCTGAACGTGAAAGATTAGGTACGTATTACAGTTGAGGGCGTGTTAGAACCGAGTAAGTACGCTGAGCACAGAGACCAACTGAACGGGAATTGAAAGAATAATTTTATATAAGAAAATATAGTGAACGATGCATAACACCTGAAAGCAATGAGCAAACACAAGGCCTAACGCGAGACAGTAGTAGAGGGCTATTAACTTTGATGTCCTACACTCTTAAAAAAAGGTAGTTTCTTCAAAAGCTAGTAACCGCGGCAGTTACTATCAAAAACAGACCTTCACGAACTTTATACTACCCATTGAATAACATAAGTGAGTCATCCAAGTGCGTGGAGGCTAAGTAAATAACTCTACCACCTCGTCATGACCGTTGTCTACTATGCCTCATTGTGCCAGTTTTGTTCAAAATACAGATAAGCTATAGTTTCTTTTATTGCGATCGGTTAAGAATTATGCAGTACGTCGTCGCTCTCGTATATGCGGACATTACACTAGAGAAATTGATGTCCCAAACTATCATTATTTATTCTAATACATAGGGGCTCATTTGTACTAAATGTTCTTCTAAGGTACGGCTATAAAGATAGTGCTTAAATTGCTCATAAGGCACCTGTCGCGTAGTATACCTTCGTTATTTTCCCGTATGTTTGCTTTTGTCATTTAACGTTCGTTTATGAATTTTTGTCCTTATACAGTAACCCGAGGCTGCACCATAATGTTGCCCCTGGTAAGCTTGACCATTACGTACCACAGTGATGAAGTGTGGCAAAGAGAACGCGTATTTGTTCTTACTTTGTTTTGTTTTGAAAATGACATCGACCTAATATGATAATCGACATGACGCTTATAAATACAATAGTTCCCACTATATTGTCGGTAATTGCAATGTGGCTCTGTTATTAGCGGTTATGCTGCGTTTCCCATACTTGGCAAAAGAGCGCATTAGTCACGGTTACTACCTTTTTGCCAGTCCCATTAGTAATGGCTACTACCTATTTTAGTTAGTAAAGTTACTACGTACTACTACCGCTACTAACTGCGGTTACTTCCTATAATCCATGTCATATGTACCTTTCAGCGTTGCCGTAGGTGCGAGGTGTACACAGGCAATATTCTTGCCCAGTGGTATATAGTTCCGGGCGTAACATTGGCTGCAATAACGAGCTTATTTTTGCTCGCTACATGAAGCAGTACAGCGATACGTGACATGTTATGGCCTTTGCGCATGTAGGTCGTGTACTGAGAATTAATGGGGCAGTTACCGCTGGTAACCATAATAGCCACCCTAACCGTGATCAACTATAGCAACATGGCAGCGCCCATACAGCGCCGACCACGTGCGCTTCGATCCGAATTCGCGCTCGTTACTGGCTCTCCGCCCTGTCAGCAAGAAACAACTGACAAAATCCGTCATCGCCGAGTCTCGTCTCAAGCTGAGGTCAAAGCACTAGGTCTATTTTGCCGTAATTATTGAGATCGGCTGTCTGTTTTCACTCTGCTAGGACCATAGAGTTTCCTACAGAATTACTAGAGGGAACTCTGGCGCTAGTGTCTACGTGAACTACAATGGGAGCGGTTGTCCCAGCATGGGAATTATGGGAAGTACATGGATTTGCCTAAACTTCGTCCTTTTGGCTTCAGACGGCTTTTTTCAACAGTTTATTGCGTAATAAATAAACATCATTAAGATTGCCCGATGGCAGGATTCGAACACAGGGACTATAGTACAGAAGCCTGATATTGAAACCATTAAGCCATGGATGCATGTATCGACAAGCGAATGAAACGCACTTATGAACTTATCGCGGGCATGCCAGTGCTTTGAGACGCTAGAGACGCTTGGCGCGTTTCGATTTGGGCACATAGACAAGCTCAATCGTTGCAATTAATAGCAATTGTACGCGTTCCCGGCGTCTTCTGCACTTCGAAGAATATAGATTGCGCTGAAATATACGACAATAAGATTTATATAGCGTAATATACGAAGCCACAAGAACGTCTGAATCCATAAGCACGAAGATCAGACAAATCCATGTACTTCCCATCATTCCCATGGTAGGACAACGACTGCAGCGCCAGAGTTCCCTCTAGTAATTTTGTAGGAAACTCTATGGCTAGGACTACAGGCATGGCGCCGAGCCTTAAAACTTATTTGATGTCTAGTTAGCAGATGGCGCCACAGCATTAGCACTGGTGATGCGTTGGCAATGCGTAACGCTATAAACGCCCAATTGTTCACCGCACAATTAATTTGCTACCCAGCTCTAGCATGGTACGCGACGGCGGTAGCTAAAGTTCATAGATTTTCCGCTTTCTTCAATAACGCGAAAAATATCTAGGGACTTTAATGGTAACGAGCAAACGCCAAGTAGACGCCGAGCAGACGCTGTGCCGCAGGTGGACATCTATAAGGGCGTTCGTCCGTACTACTTGGTAAGAAGGCTGCAAGGTAAGTGCAGCGAAAGCCTATACAGGTGAAACGAAGGTGGAGTGAGAGCGAAGCAGACGTCACGGCGCAGATGAGCACATATCTAGGGGTATTCGGCCTTCCTATTGGTTAAGATTTCGTGTAGCTTCTACTGTGCTGCAAGGAACTGCTGAGATAGAATATAAAAAAAAATTATGAGGCTTTACGTGCCAAAACCACTTTCTGATTATGAGGCACGCCGCAGTGGAGGACTCCGGAAATTTCTACCACCTGGGGTTCTTTAACGTGCACTTAAGTCTAAGTACACGGGTGTTTTTGCATTTCGCCCCCATCGAAATGCGGCCGCCGTGGCCGGGATTCGATCCCGCGACCTCGTGCTCAGCAGCCCAACACCATAGCCACTGAGCAACCACGGCGGGTGAGATACAGTATAGGTAGTAAGTATTGTGACAAACATTTATTACTCTACAGTTAGTAACTATACTACAACTTGTTTTTTTATAAGAATGAGGGATTCCCCTAACATGCCGCCAATGAACACTGCATAAAGGTTATTGTATACATGTATTCATTTTTTCAGTAAGTATCCGCATCACGTATGCAAGGTTGATGCCATTAGAGGTCTATGACCTTAACTTTTTAGTGCAATTTAAAGTGAAATTGCTGCTACACGCACAGTTTTAATGCCACTAAACGTCCAAATCATGATAGCTGCAGTGAATGGAGCAGATATGTCTAACAATTATAATGTCACGCCCTGTCCCCCTCCCTTAAACCGTATATATACCTAGCAGGCAGAAGTTGAATAAATAGCAGTAAAACATTGATAGGCATATTAGAATTATTTTAGTTTGCTACAGAAATTTATCTTTCATGTGTAGCCGTAATTGCTAACATTGGGAGTGAAAGCGTGCATTCAACGGCCAAATGAGTTGTGAAAACGTGCTATAGACCTCAAATGACATGAAGCGTTTAATCAGTTATCATTAGGAGTGTCAAAGTGGAAAAATGAAGGTGAACACAGTTTGAATCATGGATCCGGGACTTCAAAGAAGGGCGACGTAATGCTAAGGCATTTATCTCACATTTACCAGTAAATTGCCACTGAATTTTCATGTTAATAACTATTTGCCTATGGCACCGCGTGAATGACAGTAAACTTTAAGGTTTTGATTATGATATCTTTTTTTGTGTCCGTTTAGCACGGGCAAAAGATGCGAGTGTCCAGCGTTGCTTATCATCTTGTCCCTGTGCGCTCCAACGCATGCGTTCATTCAACTGCGTTTCATTCCCTTTCTGCCTCACCGCACTCCCCTTTCCCAATCAAAACCTTCTCACATGCAGGTGAGCTTGCAGCACAATGACAAAGCGACACTCAACGACATCCCTGTACTACTGCGTGGGCAGCTGAATCAAGTACCCTCGTGCCTTGATTTCTCACGCATTTATAATTTAGTATGAATTTGAAAGCCCACTCAAACGAAGTTCTATGTGCGTTTTCTGTGTCATAGTTTGTTCGCGTTGTGTTAGGGAAACTAATTCATAGCGACTAGCAAAATTCAACATACATCTAAAAATTTTTAACTTAGAAGCATGACTAGTGTGCCATACTCATAACAGAAAGATGACTACATCGTGAGAGGGGCCTTGGAAGCCAGATGAGAAGCGAGAATGAATGACAAGTGCTAATGCAGCTCCAATATTTCCAGACAAGCTCTCTGTAATGTCATGAAACTTAATTGATGATTGCATTTTGTTGCCCTAAAGAACCGATAGGGAAGCACTAAGCTGCACTTGAAAAAGAACCATAGGCTCAGCCTAACAAATTCCGCCAATATTTCTTGTGGCAAAACAACCTGAACATGGTAAAACAATAATTTCCTGGAAATAACACTGATGTATGGCCCCGACGGTTCGGATCAAATGAGAAAAAAGAAAATCTTTGGCCTTCATTTTTTTCCGGCTAGTCAGCATGCTCCCACAATATGAATGAAAAAAGCATTTTGAAAGAATACCAGGATAAACCCATTTAGCGTTGTACCCGGCGTCCTTTTAGGAATAAATTATAGATCAGAGTTTTTAGCCTCTGCGTTTTGCAACATTTTGCTATTTTGAGCTGCAGCAAGTATGCAAAGCTGCCGCATAGTGCAGGCAGTGGTGGTCATGGTAAAGTATCAGCAGTAGGCTAAACTCTAGCTTTAGCTTACAACTAGTGACTGAGTGGTAGTGGTGTTCTAAAACGCTCTAGGTTTAGCATACAGCACTGTGTAGATTCAGCAAATCGTTAATGGCAGAGTGTATACTAGGCTTGAAGCATAAAAAGCAGGACAGGGACCAACAGGACAGCTAAAACACTCTAGTTTGAGCATACTGAAGATGTCTACTGTGGTCATGCTATTAACAGCAGATCAGTAGGGGTATGCCAAAGCTCTGTGGTGATAACGTTATGCTATATTTTAAAAGTAAAATACTAATCACGTGACACTATTGTTTTAGCATACAAGGCTGTGTAGATTCAGCATATTGTGAATGGAAGAGCGTATACTAGGCTTGAAGCACAAAAACAGGACAGGGATCAACAGGATAGCTAAAGCACTCTAGCATGAGCATACTGAAGATGTCTACTATTGTCATGCTATTAACAGCAGATCAGTAGGGGTATGCCAGAGCTCTATGGTTTTATCTTAGACCGGGTATGACATATTTTAAATGCAAACTACCATTCACGTGATCAAGAGTGTGACAAGCATGACAAGTGGTGTTGAAGGTAGTGAAGGTAGTGAAGAAAAAATCTTGAGCTCACCTGTGCAGCTTCCGGCGCTGCTCCTGCTCGGGTACGAAGGTGGCACCTTTCATGGACTTTAGAGTGTTGGCCAAGGCGATCATGGAGAGCAGGTGGTTGGTCGTGACAGCCGTCGACAATTCCCAGTGGCCTTTTGACGAAAAGCGTCGAGCCCGCTCCTCCTCTTCAATCTGCTCCTTGGGCACCGGCATGGTCACCATTTTGCGTTCCTTGCTGCGGGGTCATTGGGATCAATCGCGAGGTATTGAAGCGACAGTTGACTCCCGTGCCTTCAGCTCGAGATTAGCGTTCAGAAAAACTCGTCTGATACGAAAATGTCGTCAAGGTCTGGCATTCGCAACGGAAATTATCTCGTTATCACGCCAATCACAATCATGAGTCGCGAGTATTAGAGCCCAGGCAACGGCAAAACGCTGTTACAAGATAGCTCATAACATGGGCCAAGTTTATAATCAGAACTATATGCTATTGCAGAAAATAGTGCAGTGTACATCGAGACGACTATAAATGAACTAGCTAAAGACAAAGTAAAAGGAAACACTTAATCATTTTAAATGACGAAACATTCTTCCAGAATTACACTTTCGAATTTTGCATTAAGAGGTACAATACTAAAATAGCAAAAGAAAGCCAAGCTTCCGTTTTGCGCCGAAACCCGCGTGCCGGTATGTCAAAGGCCTTCATTAATTTCCGTTACCATTTTTTCCTCGTTTCTGGCTTGCCGAGCCTCATTAGGTCACGAAAATTATGGAATATAAAGGGCGTGCCATATTGTCTAACTGTGGTTCGTGTTGCACGAATGCTGGAGAAAAGATTTGTCAGGTATTGGGCGTACTGCTAGTGGCCGCGCGTGAAGGGTAGGGTAGATAAGGGCAGATAAATTCAGCAGGCAGGCGCAGGCGACGCGCCGTTCACGAGATAGGCCGGAGAGTTCTCTGACAGTTGTGAGAAGCCCCGTTAGAACCACAGGTTGAGCAGTGACCCATTGATCAGCCATGCCGTGAAACATGAAGGCAGCCTTCAGTGGGCAATGAAAGTGCTCGACCGAGCCGTTGCTTTGAGGATAGTAGGGCGTGGTCTTGTCATGGCAGGTCCCGGGATTGCGCGTGACATGGATGAAAGAGCTCAGACTCGTGTTGACGGTCCCTGTGTTGAGTATGCCAAAACGGACGATCCATGTGGAAACGAGCGTTTAAGCGATGGTCTCGACTGTAATGTCCTGTAACGGCGTTGCCTCAGGCCACTGCGTGAATCTATCGAAATGGTGAGGAGATAGGGAAGCCCCTTGGAAGGCGGCAAGGGTCCTAGCATGTCAACATTCATAGCAGCAAAACGCTCATAAGGAACAGCATACTTTGCCAACAGAGTGAAAGCGTTCGTAATACTTTGCACATACAATACGACACTAAAGCACATACAATCTGCAGGGGTTATATGTAGCTCGTACAAAATGCAGGTAGCACTATGTATGGAATACACTCAATGTTGAAACTATGTAAAAATGATATGTACGAGAACTAAGAGAGTTCCCTACTAAAATTACTATAAATTGTGGCCATTCGGTCGTTAATACAGCACGGAATTGATGGCTAGAACATGCATATGTATGATTTTTGTACACTTGTGTTTAGACGTTCTTTTGGCTTTATTTATTACGCTTTATCTGATTTTACTGGCCGAAATTTTGAAGCAAACCCTATTTGTCTCAACACAGAATGTAACATCATTTGGCACACACGCTAAATAATTGCTAATTGTTGCACTTACACAGAAACTATTTGTTGGAAATTATCAGTTTGCAAAGTCAGAAAGCCGCCTGAAGCCAGGACGATGACGGTTTGGAAAATTCATGCACAACGCATCGCTTCCACGTGGGCTGAAATGCGCTACTTGCAACTTCCAAACACATCAGTGCCATAGTTCCTTCCACTAATGCCTGTAAAAATAAAGCACTTTGGTGCGTCAGTTGCTTTGCCCGGGACTGTACAAAAAAAAGCGAATTCCACAAACCTGATAGGCCCAGCCTTCTGGGATCGGGGCAGCCTGCGATATGTGTGGGTGGGCAGCAGCAGGCTCATGTGGTTGCCCCGTGACAGCAGGCCGAAGCAGATGGGTCGCATGGGGCAAATCAGGCCCAGTTTGCTTTCGCACACCTGCACACGACACAATCAGCAGGCGTCAGCAAAGACTGGTACCCACCTGGCTGTCCCAGAGTACTACAGAGGGACCCGTCTTGGGGTCCTCGAAAACCAAACTCAGAAGCTGTAGAAAAACGAATCGTTACTCGGGTCTACTGCATGCCATGGGAAGTAGCGTCACATGACTAGAAGGGATAGCGAGAAGGTCGCTAAGCGAGGTTCAATTTTCTCTCTTTTGCATAGCGCACATCTGGTGCTTCGTGCTCAGCGTGCTCCGAGGGTCGTCCGAAATAGCGGTGGGCAGCCAAACCCATCCGAATTCATTAGTTTGATCTCATTAATTATCTTGTATTAAGCCTGCTGCCGTGGCTTAATACAAGAAGTCACCCGCCGTCGCACACACATTCCAAAGCTTTTGTGCTCGATGGCGTAGATTGTTGACCGTAACGACCTCTCGCTGCACACCATCGAGCTTCAAGCAACCTGTGCACGTGTGCACGAAAAAATGTGGGTGTGCGGTTTATCGTATTCGTGTCCCCTTAGGTGCCCGTACCGTCTGACGAGTGGCCCGTACGTTCTTAGCGAGTTGATCGCCGCCATTGCAGAGACGGTGAATAATCGGATGGAAAAGTCATCGTCCGAGAACCCAAAGTAACACCGGTTGGCTCCGTAACAGCTTGATAGCACGACTGACGTCATGTGTGGCGGAGTGGACGACGTGCAGGGAGGACCCAAAGAAGAAAAGCCCCCTTTCCCTCTGGCGGGGTGCTCACACGCAGCAGTGCGGATGTATGAAGAATTTCTGAGACTTTTCGCGAGCAGCGTGCCTTTTGCGAGTGTCAGCATCCCTTAGGCACGCTTCAACATCTCTGGCCAGATAGCTTCGGCGGTTCCGGACGCTGACCTGGCAGAGAACTACCGGGCGTCCGGACGGAAGCATTCCGACCTCTCCGGAAATTCAATGAGGAGCAGCGGATGAGAAACATTGTCGTGGTTGGGAGTCCAATGCGGAAAATCATTGCTAGCATTAGCATGTGATTTGGCAGCAATGGAAAGTGTAAATCTCGCGGGTGTTTTCCGGATATCTTACACCCGGTCTGCGAGCCTGAGAGGTGACCGCGTGACATAACGACAGCTGCAGTAGTCACACAATAGGCGATTGCGCACTGTTTAGCGTAAATCACTTAGCTTATTATTTGCAAGGCTTCGCGAGTTCTCGCACCGATAATTGCTCGTAGCCGTTGCTTATACTAAGTGATACTAATCGTTTTTGAACAACGCAAGTTCGGGGGTACGAGCTGCAGGCTTGACGTACACCCCCCCCCCCTTTTTTTTTTTACTAGTGTACCGACGTTATAATGGGACAACAAAAAATACTCTGATGCAGTTTTGTTTTTAACGTGTTTAGGCCTGGTGAGAAGTGTGTCTGCTGAGTACAAAGTCACTGAAATTGATTGCACAAAAGATTGTACATATGTTTCTGAGACAGACCAGCACAAAAAAAATATGATCGTTTGCATACAGATGCACCTGACAAAAATGAATTGCACGCACGGCCCCAGGAACGTTGTAAGGGTGCTTCACATCGGGACTAAATAAAGAAACTACTCGTTCTTGTTTCACATATTTTTAAGCGCTGGGGCTTCTTTTGCATTAAATTGGCGTATGCTTCAAGAAATTTTTTTTTTAGTAATGGTGGCGCTTCTTAAAAGGCGCAGCAGCGCCGCTCGGCGGAGGTTGAGAGGTCGTCTGTAGCACGTCATTCGACAAGTGTCTGACGTCACGCACGAGATGGTGTAGGCCAGCACCACGACATCTGTCCCGTTGTACAGCGATGTCGTCCACGTTTCGTGACTCAAGCGTTACCACCATTCCTGTGCTGAGGGGTCCTTAGTCGCGGCGTACCGACGCTTCTTCAGCCGGGAGTCTAAACGAGGGTCATGCTACGTGCTATTTCAAGGTGATGTAGATCCTTGAATCCAGTGGGACATACTGATACCCAGTAGCACACGGCTGCCCACATATTTAGACTGCAATATACCCAAAATAAGCCCACGGTAAGAGGCTAGAGACATACCCTTTACGGAAAGGTGTTGATAACCCGCTAACAAAGACCATTTTTAAAATTTATTTGGCGTTTGACGGAGTCCACCAAAACTTTGTCCTAAAGCATGTGTGCATATGTGTATGTAAATAAAATGTATATATAAAAATATTTTTGCGTATGGAGATAACATATACATCGAGCTCTTGATAAAAAACGCTCTGCACTTGTACATTTCACAACTCCCTCTCTCCCTCTCTCTCTCGTTACTTACATAATGATAATCAGCGTCATCATGACCATAACATGTAAAACATATAATCAATTACACATCCATCATAGGAATCGCACTGCTATCACCAATCATCCTCACAGCATGGATGCATCGCCAATATTTTAAGAAGCTTGATCACTACAAAATTGTTTCAGCGTGCATAACAGGCCGCAAACACAGAAGGTACATGGGGTAGAATGCAGGCAAGGCTGTGTGTTGTCCCATGCATCTTATGTGGGTGCGTTTTCGTTCATGTGGCTACAATTAGAGAACAGCCGTTCAACGAGCCGATATATCCAAACTAGCCGCTGTTTTACAAGGAACTGGCAGCCTTGCCTTGTCAAAGTCGGGGTCGAGCCCCCAAGCGTGCAGGAGGGACAGCAAAAGCTGAGCGACCTCCATGGTCAGGTTGGTTTCGGCCAGGCTAAGGTGTTTCAGCTTCTCACTGGCTTCCACTGCCGCTGCACTCTTGGTATATTCTAGCTGTCAGGTAAGAAAAATATCAAGAGGGCACTGTGCTTGGATAGAGCTCACACAAAGTGTTATTCATAAATCAAGAACGCACACAAAAAGACAGACTTCTCCAAAAAAACGTTTATGTTGAGATAGGTTGATGCTGTTGCAACGGTGTTCATTACTTTAAGCGGCGGAACGAGCATTGTGCTGGAAGTTATTATCAGATGTTTGTACTAGGGTCGTTCAATCAACTGTCCCAGAGGGTTCGCTTGTCTCTCACTGATATTATTCTAAAGAAGTATAGGGTAATTAATATAACAGGCAAATCCTCTCCTCAAAATACTTGATCTGAAAAAAAGTTTCGTACAGCGGAAGGCCATCTGAGTTTTGTCACATGACAAGAGGGACAAAAAAATCAGAAAACGAATTTCTTATTTATAGTCAAAGAATTACGCTACTATAGTTGGTAGACGATTCTTTATTACAAAAATATTCAGGCACTAGTTCATTATTTTCCTTTCTGTAAATTGTTCAAGAAGAATGTAAAAAAAACAGCGTTTTCTAAAAGCTACATGCAAAAAAATACCCGAATACGAAAACCCGAAAATACTTTCCTGCTAATGTCCAGAAAGAATATCTGCCATAATTTGATTTAGGCTTAAAACTCGCGCAGTAGCCCCGCAAAACCAGCAGAATTTGTAAAACACGGCATTTTCGACTATATTTATGCGCCGAAAGAACACTGGAAAAGTCCTTGTAAATATTTGGCAAATAGCATTCATCGTACAGAAAGACAACTACTTCTACAGAATCTTTAAAGAAGTAATTTTTGTATTAAGGAAAACAAATATTCTCAAGTGGAGACCTGAAGCGCAAAATATTGTTTTAAGTTGGATTTCACTCCACAACTTTCTGGCTTGAAATACAAACTGGGCCGACCCACACGGTACTGAAATTCTGAAGCTGGGTTAGCTGTGTCCGATGAAGGCCGGAATACACGGTTCTCTAACCTATTATTGTAGTTTGACTTCACAGAGTTCCGATTTCCAGCAAAATTTTCTACACACACGATGTTTCAGAGAACGCGTTCGTAATTCCTTCAATATTATCAAGATGCGATAAGACAACGACTTCCTTGGCATTTTCTTTATCACAAAGGTATACATACCAAATGGCTCGAGCTAGTAATACTCGAAAAGACAGACTATTTATCCTACAATGGAAGAGTTTATTCCCGCAATCCGGAGTGTTTATAAGCACTTTCAGACGTGCAGAGGTTGGGGCTCCTAATTTGTTAAGCCTAAGAAGTTCCGGCCAACAGCACCCAGAAAACCGAAACTTAACTGACGAAGAGCGCCACTATTAGGCCCTTCAAAGACGTCCGTGAGTGACTTGAATACGCTTCACATTCGGGCAAGCATGAATCGAACGTCCATTTCAACCATGCGCCCTCGCTCTACTATAAAGTTAATTAGTTTCAATTCACATTATTGCTGTTTTAAATATTAGCTTGAGGTATTTTAGAGTGTATGGATCAGTGATAAGAGCAGTACCTAGGAACTTTCTGTGAAACACCACGTACATATTAAAAAAAAAGGACATTTTCTGGAAACTGGAGCTTTAAGTCGAGCCGCATCAATGTGCTATACGGTCGTGTCTTCTGGGCATTGTTTCGAACACAGGGAATCCAGCTCCAGCATTTCAGTACCGCGTGCGTCCGTCCGGTTTGAATTTCCATTCCTAAAGTCGTGCAGTGAAGCCCAACATACAAAATTTTGCGATGCGGCTTTCACGTTCAAAAAAGTTTTGCTTTCTTGAAACAACAACAACAACAAAAAACGCATTTAAATCTTTCTGCATAAATAGTGGATGTCCATCTCCATAAAGGACGCTATTCACCGGATTTGTAGTGAACCACTAATATGTTTCCATTGACGCTTAAACATACACCGCAATTCTGCACTTTCCCAGTTCAGCGAGGTGTTGCGGGGTTATTGCATAATAGTGAGGCACAAATAAAATTTTGGTGTATAATATACGGTGTGGACATTCGTATGAAATAATTTCTAGGGTTTCGTATCCAACCGTTTCAATGCGGTTAGCATTCTTTGGGGACATTACTCAATTTGCGGTATACACCTGTATGTCTGTCAGTCCTGTCTGTCTGTGCCTCTTTCGTGGCGGTGTCTCGGGGGACTCCCAAGTACGGTTACCGGTAAAAAAAAATCAGGTTTCTTCAAAACCGATTGGCGGCTATAAGACATGTTTTTTTCTGCTAGAATATATATTTCGAGCCGTGTTCAAACATTTACTTCCTTATACCCACCAAATATTATGCTTATTTCGTTATACCTGATAATTCATTATATGCATGTCTGTTATATCGAGGTTCAACTTATATGCTGATGAAAAGTATAACATTTTACGAAAGAATATCACGCGACTTCGTTATAATGGGGTTACACTGTACTAAGGTAGTAAACAATAATTAAAATGATTACATCATGGCGTCAGGTCAACGCTGAAAACGTGGCAGGGCGAAACGAGGTGCCTGAAAAGAATTTCAGCAACGAGCAAACAATGCCGATAAATTTTAAGAAATAGTTTCAAACCGAAAATGTGTCGCCATACTTGAGCCCACGGCAGGACAAACACCTCTTCCGGCTCTCTGTCTTGCAACTGCTGACTCCATCTTTTTCAGAGAACTTTCGTAATTTATTTACAAAATCTTTTTTCGGCCATCCTCGACTGCGCTTCCGTTACATTTGTACCAATTCATTAGCTTGACGGTATGTACCTGCCATGCCCTGCACGACTGTGATTCTCCCTGTTAGTCTAACTTGTAACATCGGCTATTCGCGACTGCTCTTTAATCCGCACCGCTGTCTTGCTGTCTCTTTACATTAAACGTAAAATATTTCGCTCCATCGCTCACTGCGCAGCTCTTAAGCTACTTCATCATCCTGTTTTGGCTCCATGGGTTGGTAACCTATGGAATGCACAAATGGGGATCTATTAAACAACACAAAATTAGGCAACAGTAGTAACAGAAGGTAGCACACCTTGGTGCCTCCTAGAACTTGAAATGTCGGGATGCCAACACTCTCTGCCGTTGCCTGGATTTTTGACGCTGCGCTCCCCGCCGTGGCTTGGATTATTGATGCTGCAGTCCCCGCGGTGCCGTGGAGTTTCGATGCTGCAGTCTCTGCGGTGTCTCTTACTATGGCAATGAAACCTGCACCAGGATGCCCGGCAAACTTAGACAGTGATCCTATTTTAAAATTAGGCAAGCATTTCCGCAGATTATCAACTGTCAAATTGTTTCGAAATAAAAAAAAAAACTACTGATTGCATATGTACTCAGGCTTAGTAAAAGGTTTGGGAAAGCAGTTACCAAAAGCTGGTAGGTGGTGATAAACTTTATTGAAAGGGGGAAGGGTAAAGTGGGACGTGGCTGAGCGTTAGGGCTCAAGTAAGGCCCTGGGCCTGCTTGGCCTTTTCCGCCCAGTCCACCAGTTCCAATTGTCGGTCGACGTCCCCGGAACTGAGCCAGGCTGTCCAGTCAGTCTCGCTGCTGACGGGGGGATGAGAGAACGGGAGCGAGGTGCATTCCCACATTATGTGTGTGAGTGTTCCTGTTTCTGAACAGAGCCTACATTTGTCGCTTTCCCTGCCCCCTGTGATTTTGTTAATGTATTTTGGGTGTGGGTATGTATTTGTCTGAAGTCGCGTAAGCATCTAATGTAAAACTGGGGTGAAAAGCTATTGAAATAAAACAGGCGATGAATAGCTGATGTAAGTATACAAAAAAGATACCCACTGTTTAACTTCTACCCGAGGTGACACGGTTATGTTCACAAAAACATAAGTGCAGTTCATCATAAAAATAACTAAGCAAGTTTACCTTTACTGTCTCGGGAGGCAGCCTAAACTTTGAATTACGATTAGCAGCCTGCTGTTTGGAAAATGTGGTTAAGTATGAAAGCGCTTGTGTCTTTGTGGCACTAATAGGGTCGACGTATGAGTAACTATTATACAATGACCTTTGGTAAAAAAACGAAACAACTTCACTTAAGTTTTCACTTTGGAAATAACTCATAAATGAAATGAAAACGCAGTAAATGAATGAAAACGCAATAAATGAATGAAAACTTTTCAAGAAACGTAATAACTGGGAAGCCTTTATAACATTCTGTCACAATTCACGACTGAAAGGGTTACGTGCCGTTTGATGCAGATAACTCAATAGTAGGAGATGGAAATAATAGGTGAAAATCAATTAGTATACCATAATCTTTTTGGAGGGAGTCTAAGCCTTCAGTGAAATTAGCAGCCTGCTGTGTGTTAAATGTGGTTAAGAATCAAAGCACGAGTGCCTTTTTTAACACGAATAGTATCAAAGTATGAGTACCAAGGTTTGAAAAGCACTGATAAACAAAATTTACCGGAACTTGTGTTTTGTTTTTCTTAACCTTTTGTAAGACAATGGGACATATGTGGCCCACTTGAATATGTGTGCAAAAACGCCTATTTTATTTATTTACACTTTACCTACATCGCCGCAAGGCATAGCGTAGGGGAGAGGGGCGCATGTATCGCAACAAAAAAAAAAGGAAATGTTGTGCAAGACGCGCGATAAAAAAGAAGAAAAACACGCAAATTATGCGAACTTACACATAATATATAGAAAAATTGCCACAAACATACATTGTAAATAACAGGGACACTTCAGGACAATAATTCCCTTTATGTTGGCATTGTTGATGTCGACCTTATCATAGGGAAGAGAAGAATAATTCATTATTAGTTCTGTTCATGATATCGCATGGCAGCCGGTTCCATTCTTGTATTGTTCTTACGAAGAACGAATTACCCAAACGGTGCGACTTCAACGGGTATAAGATTTTTCGTGAATTATGTGGACGAATTATCCCGCCTCATTGAGCTAATTAGCTGAAAGGTTACAATCTTGGTATCTGGAACAGGCAATTAAAAAAAAATTGGTGCATATAAAGAAAGATCTGGTATAGGATTACAAAATCTAAGCGCATGAGCGTTTGTTATTTGGTCTCCGTCGAAATGCGGCTGCATCACACCCCGAACGTGGAGCTAATGCCATGGCCACAAAGCTACCGCGGTGTGCCCTAAAGTGTTGATTTGATGTGTGACCGCTTCCGTAGTGCCGCCCAGACCATGCGGTGCGCATTCTTGCGGTTCTTCGTCTTCACGTCCGGCGTAGGCTGTTCACTTCGAAATTTGCACGCTGTTTATATTTCACAAATAGCAGGAACGTACGGTATACCGCCCCTTGAACCTAAATTTAGCCAATTTGTCCGCAACCGCTGTCGTGTCAATACTAGTAACGTTTCCTTGCCTTCTCACGTCGGCTTTTCCCTATCGAGCTGTAAACTAAATAGGAAGTTAATATTTTAAAATTTGTAATTAGCTGAGTTTGTGTTTACATGCCTCGTGCTCGCCGCGCTCCAAGCCGGAGGATTACGTACAGGTGCTAGTGCGCCTACGTGCGTGCATGTATTATGACGTCGCTCATGGGGACACGTGACATCAAGGATTATTCTAGGCTATAGATCTGTTATTAGTGTAATATGTCGCTCGAAAAGACGACTTAAACCTTAGAAAAATAATAAAACACACAAGCCTAATGTCTGCATGATTTTGTTTCACTTCGCACCGCAGCAAGAGAGATTGCTTCCGCAAGAGAGATAGAGGTACTTCCGTTTCGTCTTTTTGTTCCCATGTCATGCGATCACGCTCTCAGACACCGAAACTATGCCATTTTCTACCGTGCTCCAGAGCGGGACAATGCTCTGTGATCCACTTGTGCCTGCCCCACTATTCGTGTAGCACTGACTTATACCGCTGGTCAGGTGTCCTCGTGCAGTACGCGAAAAATCTTGTGCTGTGCGAAAAGAGACAATCGCGACAGATCGCTCGCGACGCCGTCAGCGGAAGTGCGCCGCGCCGCATAAAAGCGAGGAGGACAAAAAAATGAAAGCGGGTCCCGTGACGTATGCGACACTGGTACCTCGACGTCCGGCATGGGAGAACGCGGGGAAGGAATTTCGCTTACGGAGGCTAGACAGGGCAAGTCGAGAGAGCGTCTGTGTTTGAGGTGAAGCTTGACTCAAGGGTTTGCGACAGCGAAGTATTTCTATCTCGGCGATTAATGGGCCTTTGAAAAATGTTTGCGCCAGAACGCTCTCTAGAGGGCACGGAACAACTTCTAGCATATAACCAAAGGTTGCTATGGGCCATGGTGAGGAAAGCTTTAAAGGCAATTCTATAGAAATCATTCCAGGTTTCCTACCGTAACCGTACTTCGTAAAATATTTTTCGGAACCTTTATCATTTGCAAGTGTTTACTTCGCAGTTAAGGATTGAAAATCTTGAAAATATTTTTTGAAACTGTTTACTAAGGAAAAAAGAATGTTCAGACAGCGCAAAAATGCAAAGTCTGAAGTAAGGCGCCAAATGTCAATTTTACACAAGTTTTTATTTTGCACCGGGGTTTCCATCGTTTATGTCCAAATGGCCCTCACGGGGCCATTTGAGACATCTTTTGAGAAAATACTTCGCAAGTAATGCTCATATAGTTGTATTTTCTTGTAGTTGTTTGCGAGAAATGGACATTTGTCGAGTGCCAGGGTAGGAAAAGTTGGCGTGGAGTGACCCTGTTGCTGAATATTCGTTGCACTATTCTAGACGAATAAAATTGACGTTGATTTTTGAGCCTTTCGGGCACCGTGATTAATTCCCATCCTATTCGCTCACCTTCCTAAGCAACGTGCAGAAGCAATTGTTGTCAAGTAGCCGCATAATTATTTTGACCTTAATAAGTACGCCACCCCTATAGTTTAATGAAACCCTCGCGCGTCAACTGAGGCGATGCGCAAGGTCGGAGAAGAAAACTGCTGACGTAGTTGTTAAAATCGCCGTCATCATCATCATCATAGTCATAATCAGCCTATCCTATGTCCACTGCAGGACGAAGGCCTCTCCCTGCGATCTCAAATTACCCCCTGCCAACTGATTCCAACTAGCACCAGCATATTTCCTAATTTCGTCGCACCACCTAGTCTTCTGCCGTCCTCTACTGCGCTTTCCTTATCTTGGTACCCATTCTGTCACGCTAATGGCCCAATGGTTATCTAATCTGCGCATTACATGACCTGCCCAAGCCATTTTTTATCTTAATGTCAATTACAATATTGTCTATACCTGTTTGCTCTTTGATCCAAACAGCTATCTTTCTGTCTCTTAAAGTTATGCCTAGCATTCTTCGTTCCATCGCTCTTTGCACTGTCCTTAACTTGTTCTCAAGCTTCTTTGTCAGTCTCCAAGTCTCTGCCCCATATGTCAGCACCAGTAAAATGCATTGACTGTATACCTTCCCTTTCAATGATAACGGTAAGCTTCCAGTTAGGAGCTCACAATGTCTGCCGTATACGATCCAACGCATTTTTATTCTTCTGTGAAATTGCTTCTCATGGTCAGGGTTCTCTGTGATTAGTTGACCTGGGTAACCGCACTCCTTCACAGACTCTAGAGGCTGACTTGCGATCCTGAACTCTTGTTCCCTTGCCTGGTTGTTCATCATTATCTTTGTCTTCTGCATATTAATATTCAACCCCACTCTTACACTCTCCCTGTTAAGCTCAACAATCATTTATTGTAACTCGTCTGCATTGTTGCTGAATAGAACAATGTCAACGGCAAAGCGAAGGTTGCTGAGATATTCGCCGTCGATCCTTACTCCTAAGTCTCCCCAGTTTAATAGGTTGAATACTTCTTCCAAGCACGCAGTGAATAGCGTTGGAGAGATTGTCTCTCCCTGTCTGATCCATTTCTTTATAGGTATCTTCCTGTTTTTCTTTTGTAAAATTAGAGTAGTGGCAGAACCTCTGTAGATATTTTTCAGGCTATTAATGTAAGCGGTCTGCACTCCTCGATAACGCAATGCCTCTATAAATGATGGTATCTCAACTAAATGAAATGCCTTTTCGTAATCTATGAAAGCCTTAATAAAAAAAATAAAATTATCGGGTTTTACCTGCCAAAACCACTTTCTGATTATGAGGCACGGCGTAGTAGAGGACTCCGGAAATATCGTCGATCGCCTGGGGTTCTTTATCATCATCACCACCACCACCACCACCACCACCACCACCACCACCACCATCATCATCATCATCATCATCATCATCATCATCATCATCATCATCATAATCATCAGCCTGGTTACGCCCACTGCAGGGCAAATGCCTCTCATACTTCTCCAACTACCCCGGTCATGTACTAATTGTGGCCATGTTGTCCCTGCAAACGTCTTAATGTCATCCGCCCACCTAACTTTCTGCCGCCCTCTGCTACGTTTCCATTCCTTTGGCATGCAGTCCGTAACCCTTAATGACCATCGGTTATCTTCTCTCCCCATTACATGTCCTGCCCATGGATGGATGGATGGATGAAAAACTTTATTAGGGTCCTTTAGGGCGCGCACTAGCGCGCAGCGGGCCGCTCCCACGTCGGGACAGAGAGGCCGAGTCTCTCCGCCGCGTCGCGGACCCGTTGGACAGCCCATAACTGTTCTTCGAGGTTGGGGCTGCCCATTTATTTCTCTTTATTTCAACTAAGATGTCATTTACCCGCGTTTGTTCCCTCTCCCAGACTGCTCTTTTCTTATCCCTTAACGTTACACCCATCATTCTCCTTTCCATAGTTCGTTGCGTCGTCCTCCTCAATTTCAGCAGAACCCTTTTCGTAAGCCTCCAGGTTTCTGCCCCATACGTCAGTATTGGTAAGACACAGCTGTTATACACTTTTCTCTTGAGGGATAGTGGCAACCTGCTGTTCATGATTTGAGAATGCCTGCCAAACGCACCCCAGCCCATTCTTATTCTTCTGGTTATTTCAGTCTCATGATCCGGATCCGTGGTCACTACCTGCCCTAAGTACATGTATTCCCTTACCACTTCCAGTGCCTCGCTACCTATCGTAAACTGCTGTCCTCTTCCGAGGCTGTTAAAAATTAATTTAGTTTTCTGCAGATTAACTTTCAGACCCACCCTTCTGCTTTGCCTCTCCAGGTCAGTGAGCATGCATTGCAATTGGTCTCCCGAGTTACTAAGCAAGGCAATATCATCAGCGAATCGCAAGTTGCTAAGGCACTCTCCATTAAATTTTATCCCCAATTCTTCCCACTCCAGGTCTCTGAATACCTCCTGTAAACATGCTGTGAATACCATTGGAGAGATCGTATCTCCCTGTCTGAAGCAACTCCCTGTCTGAAGCAACAGGAAGCACATGCACACAAAAGAAGCACAGGACCACAGACAACAATATATCAGAATGTCTAATGGAACACAAAGTTATTGTGTATATAATTCTCTATACCGTATTGGGGAATTCAATGAACCATGCCTTGCGGTTGCACGGGATGTGAATAAGCATCGTGTCATCTAATACTGCTGGCCGGGTGAGCCCACGCAAGCCTCCCTAAGGGGTCGAACACAGGTTCCACAAAAAGGTTGAATATCAGCCCAGCTTCAGCTTCGTCACTAAAAAATTGGTCGCGCACATAACTACATGTACATGTGGAAGTACATGTGGAAGACTTCCAATCCATGCCGCATGCTCAGGCTCAGGAAATGTTCTGATACTTCACAGGCGTCATGTCCCATAAACTTTTGACGCTGCCTCTACAAGATTCCTTGCTGGCACATCTGAAAATACACTTATTGCTACATACCCGAGGACTTCTTGTGCGTCTCGGGTGATATGGTGGACGTGGCGAGGTATTTCTGGTACTCGGTCTGGTTGGAGAGGCCCTGCGACTCCAGTGTGCCTGGCAGGGATCCCGAACGCTGCTCAGACTGCATTTGCACTGCATGGTAGAAAGCCCAAAGATCTTTTAGGAAACGCTGATTTTGCCAACGGAATACATCTGGTTTAAGCAGACGCCTTTTCGGCAGCGAAGAAAGGTATCTTGGAGATCTATTCATATTCCCAGAAGTTGGGACTAGTCAAGCTGCCGTTATGCAGCTTTTATCCTGCCATCCCTACCGCTTTGTATATATCAGTGTACTTATGTGGTAAAAATAAACTTCTTCTTCTTCTTCTTATGCGCAGTAGAGGAAGATTGAATGTATCAGAAACTGAGCAAAGCTTCGCAAACTTCTCAGCACAGTATAGCATTTGTCTTAACACAGAGTGCATCACAAAGGTTGAGACAAACCACCTATTCTGGCGCGAAAGTAACCAAGGCCACTGTTTGCCAAGCACAAGTTGCAACTATAAATCTAGGTTAGAAACTACAGTAAAATTCACTTTTATTATATTATATTGAACATTCATAGTGGTCTGGTAACACTGGCCACGTCCATCATCTTGTCTGGGGCGTAGCTGCGAAGCCACTGTATGTTGTACGCATCGACGATCGTCGCTGTGTAGCTATTCAGTATTCTAAAAATGCAAACAGTCGCGTTTGTCTTTCAGCGAATTCATGAAGCGCCAACTTTACGGTGACCCCACGCGCCATCGAAGCTATACGCGCTGGCAAGTGCAGCCTTGGACATTCGTCCGGACGGTATCTTTCAAGAGGCGTACTGCTGTAAAAACAAACGTTCGCCGAATGTGTTTTCGTGGGGACGTCCATTTCGAACCTGGCCTGTGTACTCTGAGCGATTACGCACGCGTTCTCGAATTTTCGACTGAAGCCTCTAAAACAACTTGGCATTGCATTAGAATCTCCCAGATTCATTTCGCACGCAAGAAAACGCCTCTCATGTCAAAAATCGAAGCTCCGGCGTTCTTCGTTGGCTCTGATAAAACTCCGCGCGTGCAACAAACGGTCACTGTCGTTGCCCCGTTCGCATTGTATTATCGCTTCCAGCGTGCGAACTAAAATTGTGCGAGCCAGGTCGCACATGCAAGTCCCGTGAAAATGCAGAACAGCGGTGATCTCCTAGTTGAATTAGTCTGTTGATGTTGGGGTGCACCAAAAAGAGGCTTTCGAGTTAGCCTGAGCATTTACACTCAATTATTTGCAAAATAATGAGATCCTTTAACAATTGTACTGGTTCCTGGAAGGTGACTGCATGTAAGTGTAGATTCAACTGTGTTGACTACAACAAAACTCGAACTCAAAGACGGGTAAGGAATCAGCTTCTGGTGTTGATGGTGGCACAAAGAAATAGCTTTAACGACAATTCTTGTCCTGGTTTATAACAGCCCGAAACAATGAAACACACAGGCAAAGAAGAAAAATGAATTAGTGCTAATTTCCTTCTTTGCCTGTGCTATAATTTAATATGCCATATTACATTATCCAGCCCAACTTTTCAACCTTCTGCACAATATCATAATTTATTTTTCACGCTGGGTTCCAGGTATGTATATGTTTGTGGCATAATAGGTTAGTCCGTGCAGTTCACATTTGCTTCTATTAATATTGGTTTTCACCTTAGACTCATTTTCTGTTGTCACCTTGAAATCACTTCTACTAAAACGAACATAGCTTGAGATATCAAACGCATAATTCAACTTTGAAGTAAATACAACAATAGGTTGAAAGAAATAAGCTTCTATTAGAATCGTTTGCTACAATTGGTAGCACAAGCAAAAAGTTACTATATTTCGTTTCATACATAGCAGTTAACGCTGTGGAAGCTACGCAAATAGTGTGATCATAGCGCTATCACTCCGCGCATTTTGCAGTGCAGTTACTTTTGATCTGGGTCGCTTTCTAGAGAACAAACTACTTCACATATTACAACCACAACTTGTGGACACAAGTTAATGTGAAAGTGCCTATTTGCGCACTTTTGTGCCTCCGGCTTGCGTTGTTTTGGTCGCTCCGAAAAATCGCTTGGAGAGCTTCGAAGACACTCAACAAATGGCAAAGTGCAAATACAGACGCGTGCAGTACCCGTACCTTTGAATTCAGCCAGCAGTTCCGACATGTCTCGCGAGGCGCGCATAGCCATCCGAGCAGCGGAAGCATCTCTGCGTTGCTTTCCTTTCAGGGAGTTCAGGAAGCCTTGAGGCGAAGCAAACACAACATACACAGTGTGTGATACAGGCAAGAAAGAACAGGAGCAGTGCATCGTAAATGAACGGACGGCACAAGCGAAAAATGCAAGACTCGACAGTGGGCAAAACTGGCATTCCATTGCTAATAAACATGAAGCGCAAGGCAAAAAAAAAAAAACAGGGGTCACAGGAGAGACATAGGCTAGCGCTTGTCTGTCTAGCTGTGTCCGTCCTGTCGCGCTTCAAGTTTACTAGTGGAGCAAAATGTGGCACGAAAGCACAGAGAACACTCTTGGGGAGCTAATCCACGGCTGCCCTCATATTACACTGGTTAAAGCAGGTTTTGCGGATTTAATTGACAGGGCAACGAAGAACTGCTGACGTTAGAACGAATTTTAGAGCGCAGCTCTTTGGCGTCCGTTCCTGGGTTTCGCGTCGTCGTCGGCGTCGTCGGCGTCGTCGTCGTCGTCGGCGTCGGCGTTGTCGGCGTTGTCGTCGGCCTCGTAACCAGCTCGCCTCCGCCGCCGCGCTCCGCCGCCGCGCATGCGCCGCTGCTCCGCCGCCGCGCATGCGCGCTGTCGGCTCTCCGGGTGAGGGAGGATGATGGAAGGGAGGAGGAGAGACTGTGGAGGAGGGCTGGATACACAAATGGCTCTTTGGCGTCCGTTCCTGGGTTTCGCGTTATCGTCGGCCTCGTAACCAGCTCCGCCCCCCTTTCATCCCCCCAGCGCTAGCAGCGACCGACTGATACCGCTTTCGTGAGTCCGCTACCGCACTCACGAAAGACGTCGTGCACTTCCTGCAACTCGCATTAACCGTCCATCGATCCACACCGATGTTAGTAGTGGGGGACTTTAATGTTGACATAAAGACAAACAGCAATTTCCTAACACTTATGCGGGAGAACATCCCGTTCCTCTCGCTCGTAACGCGTCCCACGGCTGTGACAACCTCGCGAGGCACTTGTATAGATCTCGTCTTTGAGAATCAAGCATTGGTGTACCAAGTCGAACATATATCAGTCTATTTCTCCGACCACAAAGCTTCCTTCATGACTGTCAAGAACTGTTAATGGAGTCTTTGTTAAAGGAATACGTGTGAAAAATAAAAAAAAATTCTGTGATAGCGCATACATGTGTTGCTCGATTTCTTTGCCTCAATCTATCGAAAAGGTGAAACAGCTTATTTGCTGCGCTCAAATTTCGCATTAGGAAGTAACGTAATCGTCGGTAATTTTTTCATTGGACATACCAAAATTTCTTAATCTGATTTACAAGGCCCTGTTTGCATCCCTCCGATGGCACCGGCTGTTGGAATCTCAGCGCTGCCACCAGCTGTTGGAACCTCAGTGCTGACACCCGTTATTGCAATCGGACCGCTGGCGCCCGTTGTTGCAAATGGGTCGCAAGCCCCAAGGGTAGCGTTGGCCTGGCGGCCTGGAGCACACTGGAAGCATCCGAAGGTCCCGGCAAAGCATGAGGCGACTGCTAACAGAACAACTTGTTTATTCTAGCATCGCAAAAGAGCGGCCGGTCAGGTTGACCGAAGTGGAGAGACGGGAGAGCACGTTACTCAACAGAAGAAATCGGAGCCTCTCTCCTGGCGTCCGGGGGCAGCTGCTCTTATATTCTTGGCGTCGCGGGCAAGAAGGAAGGTCACGAGATGACACCACGTGACAGCGAGCTACGGACGGACTGAGAGACATGTAGAGACAAGGAGGTGACGCATCAGCCGGGCCGGCGCCGGTCAGACCTCCTCGCTTCACACTGGGGGAGCTCCTCTCCCCGGCTGCCGCGCTTTGACAAGCGTGGGCACACACACACACACGCACACACAAAGACACGTGGCACTGAACATGCCGGGACGCGCTCGGCGGGGATGCGTCGCGGCCGCTCCGAACGGGCCAAAATGTCCGCCGCTTTGAACGAAGCTCCGGCGTACGTTGCATCCGGGCCGGCTTTACCGCGCGTCGTAGGCGAAACCTAACAGCCCCATGACAATGTTGATACTTCAGTGAATTTTCTTATACATCAAGTGTATATTTGTAAATTTGATTGAGAGAAGCAGTGTTTACATTTTAACATTATTTTTGCTAGGTCCATCACCTTTAAAATTTGATATAGGGGGCGCAGACGCAGCATTGAAATTTTAGCAGACAATTGCCGCGACATTGTGTGATCTTTAACGTTATGAAATGCACAGAAGGAGCGTTCACATTTAGTACATGTTTTGCTAAGTGTAGGTATGTTTTGGAATGCACGGCATGACGCAGAAGCAGTACTGATATGTATAGCGTAGTTTTCACTGGATCTCGTGTGTTCTTCACATTTTTTCCAGGGTGCAGCAGTGATTACATTTTAGCAGATTTTCCATCTAGGCCTAGCAGATTTCTCGAGTTTGATACGCAATGTAGAGAAGCACTGCTGACATCTTAGCAGAATTTTTATTGATGTTGCGAAACTTGCATTGCTGATGAGGAAAAACAGTAAAAGCAAAACAGAAGAATTCTCAAATACCAGGGACAACAACAAAATCTGAAATATGTAAAAAAGATAAAGTTAAATAAGTGCTGCTAGCCAGTGTTGGCAAAAAGGAAAGGAAGACGTTGGGAATACGCAGGTGCTACGCCATGGCTTGCGTCTGCGTTTTCCTTATCCGTCACCGTCTAAGTATCCGCAGTAGAGACTTGATATGATGAACCTGGATATAACGAAGTTACTATAAAATTTAGTTGGTAATGCTTTTGTTCAATGGCGTAATCTAGCTCCTGAATATAGACAATGCGGAATCCGACAGACAATAAGGTATCTCTTATAGCGGAGCAAAAAAATTTTTTACACTTGCTTCAAAATGTCGATATTTTAGCAAAAATGTCTTCACTTACCAATCCATTTTTCAAACGACTGATTTTTAGGACCTGCCTGATTCGTGCGTCACCACCACCCAGAAGTTGGACCAATGTATAGCGGCAATAACCGAAATTTCGTACGCCACGGAGCACTAGAGCCAACATATATATCGGCAATAACCGACATTTCGGACGCCATATAACACTAGGGCCAGTGTATAGCGGCGATAACCGAAATTCCGGACGCCGCACGGTGTTTTAAGCGTGACCCACGCGCGCAATGCCGCAGACATGGCGGCCATGAACATACTTGCCTCCGCGTCGTCTGATTCGTAAATTTGGTTGCCGACTCCCGATAAATCGGCCTAAGCAATGCGGCCGGCGTAGTAGCAGGTGACAAGTCGTCAGGGGAAGCTCGCCGCCAATATGTTCCCACTAGTAGACCTTATAGGCAATCGAGCGTGGAATTAGACTCACGGGTTAGACTGCCGACCGCAGAAGCGACGTGCGGATTCACGTGCGACTCTCTCTCCATGTCCAAAAGGTCTGCTGGTGGTACGCGTGCTGATTTTTATGTTCACATTCGTAGGCCTTATCGGCTATCGAGTATGGGATCAGACGCATTGTCCAAATACTTGCTTTTGATGGCAATGTCCCGCAAATACCATGATCGCTATTGTTGCAATAATATAAATATTTTTTTGCACTTAGCGTTGCTTTTTTTTCAGTCGAAT
Source organism: Dermacentor albipictus (assembly GCF_038994185.2). Lineage (NCBI taxonomy): Eukaryota > Metazoa > Arthropoda > Arachnida > Ixodida > Ixodidae > Dermacentor > Dermacentor albipictus. The sequence continues at coordinate 76,735,920 of NC_091824.1, forward strand.
TTCGCTGTGAGAATGAAAGCCCTGCTCCAGCGTTATTCAACCAAACGTCCATCGTTGCTGTTCGCCTGTTTCATCGGGAACATTTATTGCTACAGGCAGCAATATTAACAGTCTATGTCTATGTTAACATGAAGTCTATGTTCACTAGTCTATTTTAACTTTAGGCAATAGCTTGTGCATGGTTTTACGAGCATGGTTAGCAGACTAGAAATAAACACAAGGAGGCATCACGTGGGCGATAACAATGCTCGTAATCGCACATCTTGGGCAATGTCCAGCATACCACTCATCTACATTGTGCTTCCCTGTGTTTGGTTCTAGTCGGCTAACTATACTCATAGAACCACCTCACTTCAGCGGTGATGAAGTGCGCCTATGGTAGTGTCTTTTTTTTTTCAGATCAGGGCAAGAAAACAAGCGAAAAGCTTGAGTAAATGGTGTTTACCAAAACGTGTGATCTTGTGGCGAAATCTAAGTAAATATAGTGTTGCCGCAAACAAAAACTTCTTTTAAAGTACTTAGCACTACAAGAATGCAGGTCATTGTATACACTCCACACACTGTGTGCATAACAGTTTCCTCTGATACTTTTGTGTTGATGATGATGATGATGTATGGGGTTTAATGGTGCAAGGACCAGGTCTGGCCGAACAGCGCCAACCAGGTATATCTTTTGTAATGTGTCGTTCTTGTGTCGTGCGGGAGAGCCATGCAAAATGCCTACTTATGAGCGCCTCAATGTCGAAGAAGAGCACGTGGCTGTACTGATCCATGTGGTTGGTCCTGAGCCCCTGGATCATGAGGGGATGTGACCGGGACCGAGCGTGGATGCTGTCGCCCGCTTCATGGCCCATTCCATGCTGCGTTAGGAGGGTGGAAACATAGTTACAGTGAAACAAATGGGACACACTTTACTTGCAGGCATTCACAGGTTTCTTGTAACAAAATGGGGTCTCAACAGAAGAGTCATGCCCTGAATTGCATCAATACCTCTATCTTGCGTCAGCTGACTGCCTCATGGGACGGAATGAGCTCACGTTAGGCATAGATAATTGAAGATTATTGGGAAATGCCTTCGACCTGCAGTGGAAAAAAAAATGGCTGTGGCTTAGGTAAGGTTAAGCCCAGGATGCGAAGCATACTAGCCTTTATTTTAGTTGTTGAACCCCTGTTTAGCCTGGTGAACTGCTGTTGCTTGGCTATATTTGGTTCGGCTAGACGAAGAAACAACTCATGCATTACTTCTTCGCCTTCAAGAGTGGAACGCGACAGCGTTCCCGTCGACCCGCCAAGGGGTGTAAGACAATGGGCTACAGGGCAGCGACTACGCACCCCGCATTGGACGCGGTGAGCGTCGAGCAAAGCAGCGTTCGGCGCGGCAACGAAATGTGCGCCTGAGCAAGAGACGCACGCCTTAGAAACAGCGCGTTTCTAAGGCAACACCGCATTCACTAGAGGCGCTTTTGTACCGCTTTGAAGCGTTGTACTCGTGGCTCAGTGGTAGCGTCTCCGTCCCACACTCCGGAGACCCTGGTTCGATTCCCACCCAGCCCGTCTTGCAAGAGTTGAGCCAAAGCCACTTCTCCTCTGTCGTGACGTCACGGTGTCACGTGATTTCATGGTCACCGCCGCGCCTGAGGAGCTGGGTTGAGCCCTCGTAATATGCTTCGCATAAAACCTGGCTGACGACGACAGGGGCTGTGTACTCTTGATCGATCGCTTTCAGAGATACGCTCACTTCTGCGTGACTTGACATCTGGTGCAAGGTCTCATCAGAGTGAGCGATAGGCTTTCTGCACGCTGGCTTGAGCCAACAAAAAGTGAGACCTCGAAAGTGATCAACTATAATATCGCCTCAGTTGATTTGCCATAATGCAAGGTTTAGTAATTATAGTTTCGGTTTATTTGTAGCTTGATTCTTGGTCGCAGGGTGACATGGCCGCGCGCACCTAATCGTCTCTCCCGGTGACCATTCTTGAGCAGCTAACAAATGATAATTATCGCCTGGCGCAAGGAGCGCCTTTCTGTATAGAAAATTACTGGACTGTTATGGCTGGTTCTATATGTTTTTTTTTGCGTTGTCGTAGGGCCCAGTGTAATAAGATTGCTTGTGCAACGAGAATAGTGATGTGCGCTCTAGAACTTACACAAGCACCAGCGATTACAGTGGACGGTTCGGTGAGTCATCTATAAACAGCCGACGCGTCTTATCCACAGATCAGATTCTCTATGATCACCGGCTTTGCTCGCCGCTACCGTTGTGCCTGAGGGTTAATTACTTGTTTTACTGGCCACAAGTTCACCCAACAAGGAATTAAATTCGTAACTCACAGTCTTGACACTGCCTTCTTCTTCACCGTCACTACAACGGGACGATATTAACATCTCAGATGCTACTATTCACATTGAAAAGACCACCCGGCCTGCGAATGCTGTGAAAATATTATGGTACCTCATTCTCTGCATTGCTGTGAGCCGTTATTTTACTTTTAGTATTGTCTGTTCAAATTAACCGAGTATTAGTATGGCACTTGTTAGTGCAGTTTTTAAACTTTATTCGCTGTGTCCGCTCGAGCTGGTGAAACCACCGTCTTGCCCATCTTATACCACCCGTGTTGATGGAAAGCGCCAATGACTGAATAGGCATGCGTGTATGCGGCATTTCAGGGCAGTAATAATTCTTGATAGTGCCTTGTCCTTGAACTACAGTTCTGATTGCACGCGTATGCCCCAAGGTTGTGAAGACGGACCACATTTGTATCAACAACTGAATAAGTACTCTGACGTTCCAACAAGCTGGGCCTGACTCCGAAGTAATGAGACTGCTTAGCTCCATCCATGTGTGAGAAAGGGAGAGGGGAAATTCCCATATCCACAACACATCAGTCGCTAACGAGCGAATTGTCTGCCACGTCTTCCTTTTCCCCACATCACGTATGATTGAGGCGTTCCTGACCTGGTGTCCGGGAGCGCGGTGGTGCGAGGAGTGGCGTTGATGGTGCACCCCACGCTGGCCGGCTTGCCGGACGGCAGACATATTACGATGACGCACCGCCGCATTCGCCATGCGTTCTCCGGTCTGGCCGGTGTAGTCTTCGCAGGCGCTCAGAACGTCCTCTGCCGTCAGACCCTGAACCACTCGGTCCAGGAGCCCTGCGCAACCAGACGCACGCTCTGATTTTATCATCGCCATTGTAGGCCTACTGATGTCCACTGCAGGGCGAAGGCCTCTCCTAGCAGTCTCCAGGTTTACACCCATAGAAGAAGGAGAAAGAAGCCGCGCGCCCCTCTATCTTCGGGACCTGTTCGTGTGTTTGTTCTCGGGAAGTAGGCCCTCCAAGTTTGTCAGACTTCGAGACATTGCTTGCTGCACGGTAGCATTTGCTGACACCCTCATTACAACCCGCCTCCGCCATTTTATTGTCCCCCGTCTGTAAAGCTATAAGAAGACACGTGTCTTTCAACTCTAACACTTTGTACTTTGTTTTTCTGTACTCTTTAATGTTTCAGCCGAGAATGCGTGACCAAAAGTATGTTCCGAGATGGAAAGCAACAGAAAATAGCTACAAAAGAGAAAAACAGGTTGAGGTGCACTATATGTATATTATTCATACCACATACAAAAAAGAAGGCCACTCTTACTACCGTGACAATAAGCTTTATAAACCAACAAAGATGCGAAAACAAACACACGAGTGGTTGACTCCCCCTTGAAGTTGCCACACCAGCTCACTCTGACGTCACGGTTTTGTCAACGTCTGCTCAAATCCAGTTAATATTTTATCGCCAGTAGAAAATTTTGGCTACTCTAAAATGCAGTAAGTCGAAACTGTATTCTAAAGGAGCCAAGGACTGCTATTAGGAGAGTTTTAGGAACCTTTACTGTGCCACAACGTCCCAGCAGCTTCGACCAACGTGTTGTGTGATAGTTTAATTAAGCACAACACTCAGCAAAATTAGGTAAGTTATTTACCGCTGCTGTTGTAAAGAGGAGCAAAATTAATTTTATTGCTGAAATTCATTTTTCCAGACTGCCGCATTATTCATACGTTCTGTGAACTTTTACTGTGTCACCAGTGACCAAAACGCAAGCAAATACATTGAAATCAATGACGTCACACTGACGTGTCACAGCCGAGGTCTCAGCAGGAAATTTTAAAAAAAAACGAAAATCTGACCTCTATTTTATTTTTTAGCAATCAATCTTTTACATCAGGCTATTAAACGTTAATTTGTTGAAAAGTCTAATCTAGTGTTTCCTTTTGGCGCCTCTTAAAGGCACAGTAATCTTCAATCTCCACTTCTAAAGGACTACGCGCACAGCCAAGTGGCACACCCCGTCTATATGCGTTGTCTCCTGTTCCATCGTTCAGGTGACAGCTCATTATGCCTACGCACCATTTGGCTCACACTTAGACATTGTTATTTACTGTTGCGCTCCTGTTTCTGAACTGCACCATGACGAATGTGCTTTTGTGCACATTGCCGCACCCTTACCGGTCTCCATTTCCCAGATGTAGACCGAGCCGTCCAAGAGGCTGACCAACATGTAGTCTTGCGACGGTCGCCACTTGACCACACTGACAGGGAACTCGTGCCGGGAGGCCAACAAGATGGGCTTGCGTTGCTTCAGGTCCACCAGCGCCACAGAATGGTCACTGGCCACACTGCAGATGCTCTGGAGAATTCGTGGCTGTAAGGAGAACACGTTTACAGTGTGGAAGTTTGTACGTCGCTGGCCATGAACTTACCAAAACTGCCAGGTTTCTTTTATGCATACAAGCACCTGGTTCGAGTCGTATCGCTTTACTTGTTTATATGATAATTAAACGTTGGAATACGATTAGGGAACGCACTGTTAAGAGCAGTGATGACGTAAATGTAAGAACACTAATAGAAACGATGAACCGGAGATTGTGTAATTGTTTGTTGGCAAACATGTGCCCAGAAAACAAAGCGAGACTTGCATGTGGTCAAACTTCCGATTTCTCCATTCAAATGTATGTATGAAATGCAGAAGTGCTGTCCTTAGACAACCACCTAATTGATTCCCAATGAGAAAAAGACAGAATGTATGAACACTTGGGAGCCATGTTTTAGTGTAGAGCTTAACAGTTTGTTTACAAAAATTGCAGACGACCGTCAATTGTAAAAAAAGTAAACGTAAGTAGAGACATGAAGTTCACGACTCCGTCACTCCACCAAGCATTCATACCACAATTTTGCAAATTGTAGCTGTTGAAAAAATAAAATTTATTAGTTGAAAACTTGTGTACAACTGTTACATTGTATATTAGTTTAAAGATTATGTGTAATTGTTATATTGGTTAAACGACTTTTGCAAAAGTCCTATTTTTACCTATTTTGTACAGATTATATGTACAAGTAGACAGTCTACATAATTGTGATAGCGTTTTTTATTGGTTAGCTTACACGCTTCGCATTTTGAATATTTAGTCTCTAAATTTGGCCAAATCTCGCTTTTAACATCTGGTCGCCTAATCAAACATTTACTCACAAAAATCAGTAAAATTCGACTTTTCACGCACTCCATCGCAGCTTGGTTCCTGGTGCAGCGTGTTCGATTTTTGTTATACAGTCTACTGAACACAACATTCTAAAGAAACATTGACCAGAACACATCTGCGATGAATGGTCAAGTACGTGAATATAATTCATTAGAGGTGAAAATAAATTAAAATGGCACCAAATGAGGCTTTATTGTTCTATGCACGCTTTATAGACGTTGTACATGTTATTATCAAATTATATGATAACGTGTGTGAAATTGGCGATGAACTTTTTGTATGTTATGACGAGAGTAATCTGAAGGACGGCACATAATCCAGTGGCACATAACCAATGACATGATTTGGGAGTAAAAGAGGCGCAACATATTCTTTGGCACATACCGAGCCATCAAAGCTTGTCTTTGGCTGGATAGCTATACAGCCGGAAAGGAAACTGGTCCGACAAGTGCCAAGAATGCTATTCACATTAAGGAAAAAAAAAAGAAAGCAGCAGGGGCGCTTACGCTGCCGTCATTCGGTGGCACGAGAAGCTGCGTGACTTCGCCCGCGTGGACGCAGAATCGGTGCAGCAGAGTGCCCGCGTTCAGGTCCCACAGGCAGACGGAGAAGTCCACGCCCCCCGAAACCAGGTGGGTGGGCTCGTAGCGCGGGTGAACGTAGTTTGGATACAGCAGGCACGTGACGCGTCCAGCGTGGCCCCGCATCACTTGCAGCTGCGGTTGGTCTGTGGGCGCAGGGAGCGTATAGAATAAAAAAAAAACTGTGAAAACACAATTGGAAAAATTTTTTTGAAAGTCATAACACAAAAGCTTTGAAATGCCGTGCACTCCTCCTTCACATTGTTTCTTTTTCAGACAATATTTACGAAGCCTAATTCTGTGACAAGCGAAATAATTCACTGACCGTTGTTACATACCGTAGAACCCTCTTCCTCAGTACACCCTTAGCGTACGAGGTGATCCTCTTTATGTTTTACAGAATTTAAACGAAAATAACCTGTTCCAGATAACATGATTCCACTCCTTGAGCTGGATCACTAATTAACTTCCTCCTTAATTAATTTACGGCACATATGGCAATTTACGAATTTTAGCTGGTGAAATTGCAATGCTTATCCACTCGGAATGAACTTGAAGAATGGCGCCAGTTTGGAGATATGCGCCATCAAATTTGCCGTAAAAATACAGTGTTGTTCCCCTTACTTCTTTAACAAAGCGGTCGTTTATGCATTGAAGCACAAAAGTAACTGTAACGCCCTTGTATATCGTCCCACACTTTGGAGTGCATATCGAAACGGGCATAATCCTGGCAATTCATTTCAAGCGGATACGTCTTGCAGGCTCACCGGCTATCATTTGTAAATTGCAATGTCTGCCCTAAAGTAATTAACTAAAAAGTTAATTACTACATATTTTAATTATTAATTGAATATGTGTTTCGATTTGTCGTACTGGTAATGTCCGCTTCGTCGAATAATAAAGCTCAATGACAAAAATTATGCTACCTGCCACAGGCGATTCTTGGAAGTTTCGTGGAACCTAGAAATGATACCACCGCATACGAATTTATCATTTCCCCGATTTCGCAAAACGCACAAAATGTCGCGAACTCTAAGGGCACGTGAAATTTTTCCCCAAATGCAATGTCAACACTACGCCACAAACTCTGCGAAATAGAAATTCTGCAAAACAGAAATTCTGCGAAATAGAAATTCTGCGAAATAGAAATTCTGCGAAATAGAAATTCTGCGAGTACCTCAACTTCATTCGAGAGCTTGAGGTTGAGCGGGGTCGGATGCTTGGTGCGGTCGTGTTTTGAGGTCGATCTTTTTTCCGGAGCTGCTTACGTCTATATCTACTCATCCTGAACGAATGAGTCAGTGGTAGCGGTTCGAACTTCTCCTAGTGAAATTTCTTTTAAAAATCGTTAAGGTATCTCTACATGTAGGTATTAGAACCTAGAAAGTTGAGTGGCGTCCCCTCGTGTGTGTGACGTTACCTGAGGGACTCTGCATCCGCGTCGCTGGCGTGCTCGCTACGTGAAGGCTTCAGTTAGTCTACCTCCCCTGTCGAGATTTTAAAAAAAAACTCGTGAATCTTGCAAGTTTGCACTATAAGGTGACGCACGTTCCGTATATTCTAGTACATTATTCGCCACGGAGATCAACCAGTCGGAGTCGCCGCCTGGCAGATCGTCAGAAGTTTGGAGTACTCCTCGAGTTCAATGTTATCATCAGTGTGCCAACGTGAGTGTAGGACCTGTTTACCTCGCAATGATAATGTTCCGTAATTATTGCACTGCCTCAACAGCTTGGTCACTTTAATTTTGACAGTGGGCAACATCATTGGTAGTTTGCGCTGCCGTCTCTGCACTGTAAAAAATTCAATGCTTGTGTCTAGCGCGCCCGGCATAGTCGGTCACACGCTCTTTTGTCCTCAGGCATTTCATTTTCGCTGTCTCCCAGCTCCTTAGAACTTTTCTGAAGGCATTTGATGCCTTTGCTGAGAAATTAAGTAGTCACTGCGAGGCATTACTACTATGTTCTAGCAGCAAACTAGCAGAGTGTGGCATTAGCTGTGCAATGTATAAGAGAGGGCCCAGTAGTGTTAAATCATCAGGCATGAAGCAAGCTGACCGTGCTAAGAAAACTAACATAGCATGATAAGACTGCTTGGTTCAAGGTTCCACGTTAACCTGATATTCTTTTATGTACAATATAAACATTTAAAAAAAATAAGAAGTGACGTTTTAGGGGAGTGTATTATCAATCAGTAGGCAAACAGGTGGTTTCAATGTCAGAAAATTGAACGAGGCACCGGCGAAGCACCTCCGTTTACACTTCAGTGTGTACCACCGAACGCTCGTTGACAGGTCTTGGACCGTTGTCAAATGCCTGAAACCCATAGCAGAAGTGCGGACATGAAATAGTGACAATGCTACGTGACAAAGTTACAAAGAAAAGTAGAAAACATTATAGGTAGTGAAGCGCAACGGTGCTTGCTGACGTGTCCCTGAAAATTTAACTTGATTAATTCCATTCTTATTTAGCCATAAAAGCCACACGTCGCGAAGGACTCCGCTCAGCCCTTGTACATTTGTTAGTTTGGCGTCCGTCTGAGAAGCAGGGAATACAATAAACACCCGGCTTTTGATGCAAAGTTATTTCATTCCATCTTACTTGGGTTAGGCGCACAGTTCATGGGCGATATTTGTCCACCAACTCAAACAGGCGCTTTCGTCTAACGAAAAGAGGAGGTAATGTCTGTCAAATGCGTCCTGTATTGCCTTAAATATATATTGGTTTCTTGTGTGTTTTGTAGGGAGAGAGATTATTGAAGGTGGGGATGTTAAACGAAAAATAGAAATGCGATTTGCTACCCTGTACTAAGGAAGGAGCAAGGGGAGACAGAAAGATGAAGAAAAGCACACGCAGGGGGGGATGGAAAAGGATGTACCAAAATTACACATTTAGGGAAAAAAAAGATAAAAAAAAGATTGAAAAAGCAGCGAAGGCATCATTGTAGTTGCCCTGGTCAAGCGACTTAGACTGTTTTGACATTCCTCGTTCTTCCACATTGTGCGCATATTTTGTTTATTTTGCAAGCGTGCAATGTATGTCGGAGCTTTGTCCCGTCCGCTTTTCACACGTCCCGTCGTCTGCGCTGTTTGGTCATATTGTAATACTTATTTCGAAACTAAAATAACGAGAGTGAGAAGAGAATTTTGAGCTTGAAGAAATAACTAACGCCCTTTGGACAGCCACAGCCCAGAAAGGTGACGCACGTACGCACCACGGTTGCCTTAACATGCTTTTCTCGTGCGTATATTTTTTATGAATAAAATCTTTCTATTCTTACATTGATAAAGTGATATTTTGCAACTGGTTTCGTGTTTTGCACATGTGAATTCAACAGATATAGTTCTACCGTGCTAGCCGAAATTGACGTTGAATTTTTGCGTCGAAAAGCGATTATGAGATTCTTTGCATCAGAACATTGCGACGCATGCTTGACGATTGCGAAATATAATAAAGTGTGGTGGCGACTACTTTTCGATAGTAACCGTTGGCAGTGAAAATGTGATTTTTCTCGTCGATGATAATTTTGATTATGTAGAACCTAATGAGCGGAAATATGGGCCAAATGTGAAATTTGCGCAAGGACGGCTGCTTTCGTCGATGTGCCATCTTTCGATTGAGCCTCAAGATCGTGCTTCGATTTTGAAGCTGCGTTGAACCTATAGTTTATTTAACGTTCTGCGACTGAGTCAGGAGACAGATAGTGCCCCGGACCACGACAGTTATATAGGAGGCACACAACATTTAGCGTTTGTTTCTCTCAAAATAATTAAATTTATAAAACCTCTCGAAGGAAGGCGAATAATATTGTTGAAGAGCACTATGCTATGCGAACGCACAGTGGGAGCAAACATTTCTTACCTTCTTTTTCTCTCGAGCGGCAACAAAAGTTCAGCCATTCCAGTCGGAGCATATATATTATACTAGAGGCGAATCCCCCCAGCTAAGGTCACTGTAACGGCGTTAGCACCACCACTATCAGTTGCACACGGGTTTACCTAAGCCATTGGACACCTATAATAGCTAAAACCTTCTAATCAACTAATTAATTCCTGAAGTGTTCATTTGCTATAGAATTACTCGGGGCCCATGTACCAGAGGCATTAGAGCATGCTTACGTATCTTTATGTTCGGGTAATGTATAGTCGGCACCAAAATACTTTACTATGAACTCAAAAAATAATGTTGAGTTTGAGGACGCTCAGGTGAGGTCGCTGGCGGCCGATGAAAGTTGAGGTGAGTTCTCCTAGGTGAACCTCAACCTCATCCAATAAGGTTTCGCCAGGTCGTCCAACCTTTTTGAAGGTTGAGGAGAGGTTAAGCATTTTGAGGCCATTTGTCCAACTTTGGCAGCCACACCGATTTGCCTTACTTGCCGCTATTATACCGGCATACAATCTAAAACGTGGTGCACTCGATATACTAGGCTGTGCAAACTTGCGCTATGCCCGTGCTCTCAAAATGCATGGCGCACTAGTCAACTGAAAGCACTTGTTTCTCATAGTCTTCCTGCCCTGTGCTGCCCTATGTTTTAAACGGGGAAGACTGAAGAGACAACGCATTTGAGTGTATACAATCGGTTGTGTCGTCTTTTTTCATTTGTTTTGTTCCTTGTTAAAAACAAAACATACCTCGTGAAAACTATGAAAGTGCACCAACTAGACCCGTTTGTTGCTTTGCTAAACTTTTCTCATTTACAAGTCCTTCAGCTGACCAGACGTCTATTTCTGAACGTCTTTAATTGCATTTAAGTACGCCTTTGTGTAAGCCATGTAAAGGATGTCAATAAGCCTTTCTAGCAAGCCATTTTTTTACTGATTCATGGTATTTAAAGTACCGAAGAAACACTGGAGCTACGATAGACATTGTAGTAGAGGGCTCCAAATTAGTGTTTACCAACTGAGGTTCTTTAACGTCGCCTAAATCTACGCGCACAGTGTTTTTTTTTTTATTTTGCAACCTTACAAATGCAGACGCCTCTGTCGGCAACTTCGTTTGTTTACTAATAAAAATATTCCATATTCAATTCGATGATCAAATATCGCTTTGCTCGAATATTCGCATGCGATTTGATCCAGAAAGTTCACTTTTCAAAGAACCTTGATGGGAAGTCACATATTAAGGACAGGTGGGAGTGAAGTGTCAGGTAGGACGCTAAACAATTTTAATTTATTGTTGCCTTCATATGGTATACTTAAACATAAATTTTCTTTTCAGCCAAAGCACAAAGTCCTTATTTGCTCACTCAGCAGTTAGCGAAGCATTGCCAATAGTAGTGAAGACACAGATTCAAAATGACTGAACGTTGACTAAGTTGGCAAAGATTCTTGTTACGTAAAGGCAGGCTAGTTATCATAAACGAAGGCATAGAAACAAGAAAGAACGGCATTTATGTTATCCTTTTCATTACTACTCTATCCGTGTTAGCAAGGTAGCCTTTAAATAACATGACGTACAGATTGCATCGTTTTGAAAAGACAGAACCGGTAAAAAATGCCTCTGCCAATTGGTGGGGAACGATCCCACAACCTTCGCACTTCGCATCGCACGTGAAATGCGAAGGTTTTGGGATCGTTCCCCACCTGGGGCAAATTGTTTTTTCATCTACTTTAATTTGCATTAATTTATCGTTTCTTTATTTCATTTATTAAGCACAAGTAATTTCCTCTATGTCGTCCTTGGTGTCAGCGTTTGCTGGCTTCTTATGATATGGCTGATAAACATCGGGCCCCTCGGCTAACCTCCCTTTCTTCTATTGGTATTCAACAACACAGACATCCTACAGAAACAAGGAAATGCGAAATAACAGCACATGCAGCCCTCCAGAGTCGAGACAAGCGAGTTTGTTTTCGCTCAACGACAGAGTGCTGACAAGGAAAAATCAAACTGGCTTATCTTGATTTCACAGGATTGCATTGCCAGTGGCTTTGCTTTTCCATGTTTCTGTGGGCTACGGGTATTGTTGAATAGGCGTACAAATGTCCCTTTTCCAAAGTTCTGATACCAGACCATCTATAGACAAAAAGTGTGCTCGCGTTTCGTTCTAGTTTGAGCATATGCACCGTCTTGTACTATATTATCTGCGCCTTGAAAAAAATCCTTATACAAGCGATATTTTCATACAGGAAAGAGGCGAATATGCCCCGTGCCTCCCTCTTACCGTCATGGTGTTGCTTCCCATAAAGGAGCTGTAGCATGACGGCATGTGTGGCCGACGTGACAACGATGCTGCCGTCTTCCCTGCCAACCACCAGGCGTCCTTGCAGGGGCAGGTAGACGCTAGCCGTAAGTTTCACCTCGTTGTTTCCTTCAGGCAGATCCTGGAACAGACAAGTGGTGTAACGTGAGAAAAGAAACACATGACAAGGACATCTTCAGATCTGCCTGAAGTTTCTTTAACCATTTGAGCGTCATCGCCGTACACGTGCGGTGGCGGAAACAAGTCTTAATAAGTCCAAAGACGTTCATGCACGGCAGCGACTGGACACTTGACAGACTGCATCATTGCAGAATGAAGAGCAGCCGGGCTTCTTTCTAGAGACGCTGTTACTTCCAATGAGTTCTAAACAATTTTTATAATGCTGCAGAGAACAGAAAAATGGGCTAGTTGGTACTTGTTCATGGCTAACAACGACATCACATTGAAAACGAGGAAAGAGGTCGGCACAACACAAGCTCTTACTATTGATTGGAAAATTTATTGATGAAACGAGTTAACACGGCTCTTCAGCACTTCCAGCTGCACATGCAGCTGCAGGGCAGTGAACGACCATGTCAAGAAATCGTGGTTAGATCAGTTAGTACAAAAAAAGTAAGAGACAAACTAAAGCAGGTACAAGAGACTCAAAAGCGGTGTGCTGCTTGGCTAGCACCGATTTGCGCAGTCTAAAAAGGAAACTTCAATTTCTTGGTTGTCTATCGAAGACCGACTAACGCAACCAACCGTTTTCAGTGTGCTGTTGTTATTAGTCAGGCACTTCACAGTGATGCTGCTTCTCCGCTTTCCCAATAATTTATTTTTTGCTTTGTGCGGTCGTTGCTGCCGCCATAGTGACCTAGGAATATCGCCATTTTTTGTTTTGTTTTCGGTCACGTGCTCACGCCTGTGCTTGCACACATTAGATTCGGTATTCTCACGCTGGCCTTTCAAGTTGTGGGCATCGCGAGAACTGATTTCACGTTTCTTCTCTCAAAGTGTTACTGCAAGATCCTTACCTGCATGGCTATCCCGTAAGATCAAACGTGGGCGCATGCAAAGCTGGCAATACTGTTGCATACGCGGTGATTCTTGCGATACATACGACAACCGGTTGCACCTCGTCTAGCGATCAAACAATTGATCGCTGGATTTTTTAAGTCGCTCCGTTTTTCTTACGTGTGCGTAACCACCGAGTTTGCTTGTAGGCGCTTGAACACCATGCCTCGCTTTCACAATGGCTGTGCATGCTGGAACCGTACTCTTCAGTGGCACATTTCATTTTCTATTCTTTTCGCCCTTGACAATTGGTGCGGTTGTGGTTCAAAGACTGCTCCAGCGATGGTCTCGCTGGCAAGTGCCACTCAGTTTGAGGCATGACAAACATTTAATAGTGAAATAGAACCCTATAAAACATGAGCTGAGTTGCTCCAAAACTATTTCAGACATGGAAATTGGTTGTCTGAGCTTGGCTGTTTTTGTAAAAAAATATTATTCTTGGTTGTTCACTACTGAAGGATAAACAATGTTTATTCATTGTCGCTATAACCGACACCGAGTTGGACACCCCATTTCCGATTTCGTTATAGCACTATAACAACACATTGAAATAAAGCGTGGCCAACTATCTTTTATGTTTACGTCATTATATCCGATAATTCGTTATATTCAGGTTCTTTATATCGTGATTCAACTATATTCTCAGGCACGTATGCGACTAGACAGTCAAAGAAGCTCACTGAACAGCTTGCAGTTGCGGAACGAGTCACACCGGCACTACGACAGCCATTGCAAACGTGTGTACTTATGCAAGACAGAAAAGGAAACGCGCAATGCAAAGCGTCAAACCATTTTGTCCAAAATGCCAGGGGCTGGAGGCTTCATTTCATCCCAAGCATCTTGCAAAGACAGGCTCAGGAAAGGTCCTTTTTCTAGAAAAAAAGAAAGGCGTGAGAAGAGATTCAAGTTCTGACCTGTTTGCAGTACGCGGAAATTCTTCTTGGCAAGTACCCACAGGATAACCCCTTACTCTTTACAGTGTTGTGCCAGCGTGCACAATTGTTCACAAATGTGCTCACAATTATTCAGCGTGCACAATTGTTAAATGCAGTCCGAAGTTAACCCTGCTATGCCCAAAGATTAGCATATGCCTTCCTATGGTTGATGCCTCAGCATGCTGGTTTTAGAATGGTAAGCTTAATGTAAATTCAGCTAACACATTAGTTCTGTACAAATTCATCTTCGGTGGTCAGAAATAAAGAAAAACAACTTGTATTAATTTTTGTTTCAATTTTACTTGACCTAAACAAGATAACATTACAAGATTAGAAGGAACATTGTAATATGCGACTCTCACGTTGGTAGCGCACTAGTTGCAACTGCCAGCTGAAGCTCCGTCAATGCACTGCATTAATGTGCAGAAAGGTGCAAGCGTCAGCAACCTCAGACAATCTGCTGCAAACCCAGGCGATCGTACACTTGCTAGTGGGGAAAATGCATGGTTTCTACATAAGTGGTAATTTTAACAGTTAATCGCACTGTACACACTGCGATAACGCCTTGTCATACAACCTGCAGTGAAAATATGGACATTTATAGCATGATGCGTACGCCTTCAAGCGCTGTCGAATAGACCTGTTCAGCTAAACTTGTTATTGGGGCCCAGTAGTGCCTTTTACCAAAGCTGTAGAATGTGTCTAGTGTTAAGGAGCATTAAAATTTTAAAAAAGACATTCAACGTGGCTTGCACTAACGAACTTATCCAGTAGTCAAAAGCAAACGAATGGGCAATAAAATTCGCCTGTTTTTTGTTGTTCCTACCGCCTAGAAGCTGTTTTGCTGTGCTCAGGCAGAACAATGCCCGTCCACTTGTTCATAGCTCCATTTTTGATTTGTTAAACCGTTATCAAAACGGTGCAAACTCGGACGGAGAATATAAAAAATAATAAACGAATACTTTGTCCGCCGTCCGCCGTTGCGTTATCTTTTACAATGGATTACCGACTGTCCTGGTCTCGCACATTGATAAACCAATTATGCCGGCGCAGCAGTCTATCATCATATTTATCGCATTGCAGGCCTTTCAGTTAGCACTTGCATGAACAGCTAGTAAGTTGACGTTTAAAATAATTTCTGTTGCTTTGCGAGGAGCTACGAATTGATGTCATGTTCAATTAAGACTTCACATACAGTATTTGTTTTGAACTATGTCCTGCGTTGCGGTTATCAGGCAAAAGCGCCCTGCAAAATGGTTGTCTTCTCATGCAAGTAATAAAGCTCGCGATAATTAGATAAAGCACTTTTGGACACAGTCGTAGATTTCGGACGTCTGAGCATAAGCGCATTAACAACTAAAGGGCTGTTCGCGTGACTTTTCTTATGCAAAATTGTTGCCTCATTGGCCAATTCACATTGCCACTATTCACAACAGCAATTCACGCGACACTGAAACAACTGCCTCAGCAGCGACCAAATGTATGTGGCAATTACAGAGGACAAGTTTTGTTAATGCAGACTGATTTTCGAAGTCCCTATGCCTATGCTATCAATATTAGTTAATATGTCAATATGCCTTTGTAATTTACGATATAATCAAATCACATCAAGGCCATTAGCGAGTCCGTAACTTATTTACCTCCACATGGAAGCACTGATCTGAATTTGTGGCACTTCTTCTTTTTTATTATTGCACAGTGTGTGCCGTTCTCTTCTGTAAACACAGTGACTATTTCATCCGTGTTTGAATATGTCGTCAGTTTTGTAAGTGAACATGCTCTCGTGTACTCGTGCTATATTGTTCTCAGCATCGTCATCCTTTTAGGTGATATTTGCCGCCCATTTTGTCTCTCAACATAATCTGATGTATTTTCTCTACTTAGCATTCAGTATTATGTTTCCGTACGGCACCTATGTCTGTTTCGCCACTAATTGTTGTAATATGTAAGCGGTGTTTGCTGTATCCGTAGTATTGTATTGCTCTGTTTTACTTTATATCTCATTCAGGCATTTTTGTCCTGAATAAGTGACCCTGGCATTCATACTGGCAGTACTTCTTAAAATAAATAAATAAATAATGCTTAGAAGTTGATTTTAGTGTGACACAGGTACACAATTTTTTGTAGAGCGTTCTTTGTAGCAACAACACTATACTCTGACCAAGATAAATTACTGGTGAATAAGATGCCAGCATATTTAAATTAAGTAACTAATGGGGCAATCTGCTGGTTTCAGATTGCCCCATTCGTTACTTCTACGACGGAAGAGGGAATACCTCTATACATTAGTATAATAAAAGTGTTCGGTTACAACTTTAGAGTGAAGCGAACGCGTTTCGGCGCGGTTGGTGCGTTTGACGTACTTTTGTCTGGTGTGAACTAGAGGCGCAACAACCACGGATGGAAGACAAGAAAGAAAAGGGCATTCTTTTTTTGTCTATTGCTAAATTACCGTGATACAGGTATATCAGACAAAATAACATCGTCCTTTCGGGGTACCGTCTGGTTTCTAATCTTTCCAAATTTGCACTTTGGAAAAGAGATGACGGGGATATGGCCCGCTGGTAACCGCTCAATATAAACCTTACAGCCTTCTTTCTGTATTGATCTAAGTTTAACTACGTTCACTTGTGCGTGTGGGTTCCAGAGAGCCGGAACATATTCCGGCATTGGTTTTATACACATGTTAGTTTTTATAAAACCTACGTTTGATACGCAAGGAGTTTAATTTCGTGGGTTGCTTTAACTAGCGCCTTTCTTAACTATCCAAGTTTTCTAAAAGCTTTCTATTTTAGATATATGCTACGTGCTCGTTTCATCTTACATCAGATGCATGGATACTGAGTTACTGCTTTATTAGCCATGACGCGCGGACGTTATATAAACTTAGCTTTTATTGTGATAGTAAGTATATGGACACTCGAGGTGAATTTCCGCCGCCGCCGCCGCCGTCGCCGTCGCCGTGATGTCCCATATAAAGTCCTAGTGTGCTAAAATCACAGCCGTGCACCATGTGCTCCAGGTGGCTTGATGCGGCGTCGCCCTTTCTTGCCCGCAAGGGAGGAAGGGGGGGGAGGGTATGCGCCCTCTTCTAACATGCGCAAACGGGGGAGCGGGGGAGGGCAGGGGCAGGTTAGTCACGCAGCTCGTCAACTCCAGCTGCGGCGGCCTCGCGCATGCTGTCTTGGAGGCAATGTGCGCTGAATTCGAAGGCTAGCAGACCTGAGATAGCTGATGGCTTCGTGTACGCTGTGCTCTCGCGCCTAGTTCGCGTTGAAGCGAGAGGTGGTATGAAGGGGAATCCGCTCGCCGCTGCTGCCACGCTCAATCAGGCTAGCGCTTTGGCAGGGAATGTCCGCGGTCATCCAGTGAGATGTGCTCTTGTACGTATGTGCGCGCATGGTAACGCTATGGTTAATTTAATTAGTAAGCAAATGCGCGCAGCATTTTGTGCACCTGATAAAACGACAAACGTTATACTTATTGTAGCTGTCTAAAATTTGATATTGCAATGAACGCTTCGCCTGTCGGGAGAAAGTGACTTTTCGTGTCCGTGACGCTGGCATGGTGTTAATAATTAATTCAACAAACCACGCAATCTTGAATACTTTGAACTGTGTGGACCAGAGTGATTTACTAGGGCTGCAGATTATGCAGGCATATTCGAGCTTAGAGCAAACCAGGGTTTCTTGCAGTGTTAACTTGAGCGAGGTAGGCGCAGTGTTAAAGTTACAGCGCAAGTATCCAAGCATGTGGTCAGTCTTGCTAGTAATATGTTCTATCTGAGTATGGGCGGGCCACAATCTGGTTATAGTACAGGCCAAAGTGCTTGTACGAGGTAACAAAATAGGAACGCCTTTAATAGAAGAGGTATGAGTTGTGGAATTTTTCAAACGGCGAGATACTCACATAAGTTGACATTTGCCCATTTAATAATAATTTCATGCACCCCTTCTTACACAACTTAGACACACGGTAGATGTCATACTGAAGTGTGTGAAAAGCAGGGCTTGGTATTTTGGGGTAGTGATCGCAGGCATTTCCAAATAGGTTATTTGAAGATGAAGTGATGCAGTTGGAAAAGTAGTTAACGTTTATTAGAGAGGGAAGTGGACCTAAGACTGAGCGCTGTGCCACACCCGTTGTTACTGAGGATAGTTCCGAAGAAAAGCAATTACTGGTTACACAGTGGGCACGTTCAAACAGAAAGTTCATACTCCAACATATTATATCCGACCCGACATTCAGTTCATCTAATTTATAAGTTAGTGAATCATGAGTAACGGTGCCAAACGCTTTCTCGAAATGGAGAATTGACAATCAGTGTATCATCCATTAACGGCACATGCAAAAGGGGTGTTATTGAAGGTTAAACGCTCTGTTTCACAGGATAAATGCATTCGAAGGCCATGCTGACAGGGATCGAGGGCAGTGGATGGTAAGCAAGTACTCACGAAGGACGGCACTCGGATCTTGGCGAATGCGCTCTACATCGGAAATGGCTACGTCCACAACGTTCCATATAACGACCCGTCCATTCGAGTCTCCTCTCAAGAGCACTTTGTGAAAGCCACCCCGTGTGCCCAAGAAGTACCCCATTGCAGGGGGGCACACGAGTCTCTGTAATGGCAGAGGTCAGCACAAGGAGCAGTATTAGTTTATGTTAAGACTACGTATGCAATGAACAGATACAGTTGAATGGTTCTGCCATGAGTGCTTCTACAACAAAAAGACATGTATACCTAAAGTACCCGTAAGCCCTTGCTGAATTCTCATTTTTCAGATGTATTTGAATGCCACATAAGCGAATATCACTAGAGGAAATACTCTTGTGCAACAAATGAATTTAGGCATCCCAGATGGTTAATTTCTGGTTTTACAACAAAAGCGCACAGTGATACCTGCATTGCCTTCTACATCCGCCACTCAGTTGCATCCGTCGAATCACAAGAAGGATATGAAATATGTTGTGAAGCGCGATGCCATAAGGCTATCAGCAATGAAACATTTCATCGAATGAAATGTACAAAAGAAAATCAGGACTTCTTTCACTACGTGTCTCATAAATTTATGGTATAAAGGTTTCCTATTCTTTGAATATAACTTCGACCTTTACAATAAAGTACCCTCTCTAACCAAGAAATTTCAGGGCCCCAAGTGCACTTCAGTAAAAAGGCACTTGGCTGCATTTCTCAAGTACCGCAAGCGAAAACGCAAAGAGGGCTATTATTTTGTTCTGTCTGCAGTCATATGAAGCAAGCAAGGCATAAAAGGAGCAGCAGATGAAAGCATATTTGTTGCAAGGCCTGCTATTTTTACATCAGATACAGATAGAATACTTACGACATGGTCAATCAGCACCAGAGTTTCAATGTTCCTCTCAATGTAACGGGACTCTCATCCGCGTTTAGAATAACGGCTGGCAAATTTTTTGAGACCAACGGCTTTTATGTCATAGCGTCCTAGGCACTATGTACTGCCGTGCGTAACGCATAAGCACATTTGCTCATCCAGGCAGAATATTACTGCAACGTGTGCACTGAATGTTAATGCAAAAGTTTAATTAAGATCATTAATGGGCCATCTCTTCAACCCATTAATGGGCCATCTCTTCAACCTTTACTAAGAATGTATTGTACTGCCATTCTCTGAATACACTGGCGCTCTCTAATATCCATTGTAATTTTATTAGTTTCATGGAATCATGGCCTGTAGACAATTAACGAAAGATCAGGAAATTGGGCCACCAAGTGTGTGCTAAGTTGGAACCATCATACATCCATTAAACACAGTAAAGTTTTGTTGCAACAAAATGATATTATTTGAAGTACCAGATATTCAAATCTTTTCCTGGCCGCTAAACCAATATTTGCATTTTCGCCTCGAACATTAAAGGTAGAGTGGCGCCAGATACTTTTTAGTACAGAGCACGATCGAAGCAGGAAATACCCAGAAGAATGTTCAGTGCATCCTGTACAATAATCCTATGGCTTTCTTCGGGTCAGCCAAAAGTGGGAAGAGCTAAAGATATCTGCCACTCCACTACTTGACGACGGCTCCTCTAGTCAGAGATCCAAACACATTGATAATGTGCAAATGAGATAGGTGCTGACAGTCATAAGTATAATTCGGCCACTGTCATGCTGTCACTATAGAGCACATGTCTTTTCTTTCAACACAGTAGACTTTTTATAACGAAACCGCATCTGACAGGAAAGTACCTTCATTATATTCAACATTTATTAGATTAGAATATTTGTTATAGGCTGATATCAGAAACGAATATGCTAGATTTACTTCGTTGATCTAATAATATGATGCTATTTTAATATTCGTTACAACGACCTTCGACTGTTATTACGGTTTACCAGCTTTTGCACTGTCAGAAGACACTTCCAACATTACCACGACTCATTTATGGCTTCTCTGCTCTTGATGAAATGCCATTTTAACAAAATCCCTTTCCGAGTGCCGAGGACCTCGTTTTAACGATGGTTTACTACTATAGTGCGACTTTGAAAAGAACTTGCCTTATCATTGGGAACAGCGAGTACACAGATGAGAAATGCGCTGTCTTCGGAGTTGGGCCTGCTTCGAAACTCTCTGTTGTCGACTATGGAACTGAGGCAGGACAAGAAATAAGGAAGTACAGCGGGAATTAGTCCGCAGGTGCTAAACACTGACCCTGTCATAGCCTCGTGAGCCGATACGCTCACAGCAGATTGGTAAAACTTGGCCTACGTGCTGGCAGTCGCTGATCAATGGTATGACTAACATGAAAGTGACATTTAAAAGGAGCAACTAATCAGGTTAGGCTAATAAAATATTTTTGAAAACGCAATGTTTCTTCATTTCGCTGTAAAAGACTGGTTATTGAAATAGAAGACGAAGATCAAAGTTCCTTTCTTTTGTTTCGGTGCCGGAACCCTAGCGCCAATAAGTCACTGAGATGTCATGAATTTAAAATTATTTTCTTTTATTTGAGCCATTTTGGCTAAGTAAAGGTTCTTGAAACTTCGGAAGTCTTTGGGCATCTTACACCACAAGGTAGTCCATACTTATCGATAAAAGATTATTTGGGTATGAGCAGGTGCTTTCAAAATTCATGTCAACATGCAACCTGCTGCTAGAACTTCAGTCTGTATATCTTATATGCTATAATTAACATGCGATGTAATATTAATAAACTGATTTGATTTGATTAAGGTCTCATTGTTCCTCTTCGTTCGTTCATGTTCTTAGAAGAAGCTGGTTTACCAAGCTTCTTCTAAGAGTAATTTTTTCGTATAGTTGAAGGGTTATTAATTAACATATCTCAAATAATCTTTCTCTTTAAGCCAGCAAGCAACCAAGCATCATGGTTGTGTACTTGATAGACACTTTGCTCTGAATGACTTGGTCAATAACATCGGTACAAGTCAACGCGTTCAGTTTAATGACATTGTTTCAGTTGCTCTACAAACATTTCATACACTTGAACTTGAGAACAATGCTTGGGACTTGAATGACTATGTGCACTTTGTTTTGTAAGTTAAAATTAACTTAAAATGTTAATGTTCGCTTTGATTTGTAGATATTGTTCTAGGATATTATAAGAACTTTAGCTCTTTAGCTTTTAACTGTTTTTGTCGTTGTTTCTTATGCTACGTCTTACAATGTCCTGTTTTCCTGTTTTTAATGCACCTGTTCGGTTTTATACTTCTCACAGACATATGCTTAGTCATAACATTAATTTTCTTTTTCTTTAACTGTGGATCCTTGATACAACTCACAGATGAGTTCTTAGGCCCTGGCTCTATAACATTTTGAACAAGTTACGAATAAAAATTTATTGATTAGAATGCTTTATCTTCCTGTCTATATCAGCAGCTGATAGCTTGATTTTTAAAAATTTATGCCAGCTGAGGTAGTGCGGTTCTCAGTTCTTGAGCCTCTGAGTCTTTTAAACAGCATTCAAACCACGAAAACTTCTTTTAAGCTGTCTTCTATGTACAAAATAGTCATCGTTCAAATAAGCATACAAAATCCTAAACATGCCATTTTATTCAAATTAAAAAGCTTATCCGCAAGAGTGCCGACAGTTGATTCTATGGTTCAAGGTTGTTTGAACAGAGGTATGGCATAAATTAGCAAATAAGGCCAGTAAACGCATTAAATACACACGCACATCTCGAAATGGGCTAAACCAGAGCATTGGACTCTGCAGTCCAATACCAGTATCTGTTACCAAACTTTAGAGAATGACATTCGAAGTACAGAGTACTGGCACTTTATGTACTGAAAAGAAAAGCAAACATGCCTATGCACACATATATGCTCTATAATGCACGCAAATACTATTCAAGATTTACGTTAGCAATTCAATTTCTGCAGCACCATGCTCTAGCAAGACGTAAAACACTACATTCACACGGCGTAAAAGACATTTTAATTTAGTGAAAGGGCCAGAAATTTTACTGTGTGTAAACTAAAAAAAAACTGTTTATGCGAAAGCTATCCGGTGAAGGACCTCCCCATTGTAAAAAAAAATATGGCAGTGGAATATTAGTGACAGCCCACGTAGAATGCAAGGGCAAGAACTGACCGCGTTGTTAATCGATATTATACATTAAATAAAGAAAGCGTACAAGAATAAATTGATATAAATTTTAACAGCTTTCACAGAAATAAAGTCTGACTAACAGCGTTAGCTAGACTCACTCCCTCCCACAGCTCCTTGATGAATCACTTGTCTTTGTCGTCTACTTGCTAAAGAAAAAGTCGTCTGCAGTGTAGCAAACTTTTCTGCTGCCTCTTCAAGCCGTATTGTTTGCCGTCTATGCCAGACATAAAACAGGGCTTAAGATGGCGGCTGTCCAGTGAGCACAGTAAGGTTCTCAGCAAGCTATCTCTGCCAATATTCATAACACACCCAGAGTCATGTTCTATACTTCGTTTATCGATAGATAAATGGAATCCCTGCAGGTGTCAGTAAGTGTGACTCACTTGGCCGGCAGCTGGTAAAGGTAACCTCGACCCTTGTCGCTCCACACGCATACACGGTCAGCAGAGATGAAGTCTCCTCCCATCCACCCCTCACCCGCCCGGTTGTCCAACGAGCAAAGCAGCACAAAGTCGTAGGCGTCATATATCTGACCAAAGAGAATCAAGAACACGGTAAAATATGACGTTAGGGCTCCTAAAGAAAGCCTAAATCTAACACGCAGCAGAGTTTTTAACAAGAAAAATTAAAATTAAGCGCTGGGGTATTACATGCCGAAACAAAGATCTGATTATGAGGCACGCCGTAGTGGGGGCTGCGGATTAGTTTTGACCGCCCGGAGATCCTTACTGTGCGCCCAATGAACGACACACGGGCGTTTTTGCATTTCGCATATCGAAGTGCGGCTGCCACGGCTAGGGTTTGATGCCACGGGAACAAGAAAAATGTAGCATGCTTTCGATTCTGGCAGTCAGAAAAAGATGAAACCGATGTGCTTTACCAACCTCGAATTGAAATTTATTTACGCTTTCTTCATGTCTTATTGCTTAAACTCTCAAGCAATACTTTATTGCTGTCTATGCGTCGCACAACACAACGTCCTCCATATGGTCTAATGAGCGTTTGTTATTTTCACATTCATCCATCGATACTGTAACATTCGCAAACGGGATGGGGGCACGCACCTAGGCTAGCCACTATGATAATTAGATTAGCGAGCAAGGTTCTTGAGCATACCTGGCTGGATAGTTCAGGCTGTTCTCACAAATTATTTTGGAGAAAGTGTGGGTTATAAATGAGCAAATAAGGTAATAATCCATTTTGAGCTGTCGTTTCTGCTTGAAAATTTCGCTAGGACAGCTCGAAAATAGGCGGCGGGTTATAATAGGTGTTCGAACTATTCACTCTTCCTTAGCACCGTCAAAACAGGTGCTGCAGTCAAAGGACTGGCCTCCAGGCCTCTTGATAATTTCCGTGCGCAGCAAAGAGGATAGGAAGCATCACGAATAACTTCCACTGCCTTGGCGCATACAATAGCACTGAGCAACTTCGAACCCTTACATGCCAGCAATTGAAACTATACTATACGAAAGAAACTATACCCTTACATGCCAGCAATCGGCCGTCACCACAAGTATTGTGCGGTGGTTGTATGCACAGCACGCCAGGCACAGGGCGTTCAGGCACCTGAGAGTCTTGGACTCGTTCTCGTACAGTGGGATGGAAGACTGCAGTGACCAAATGAAATTAACTCGCAAAGTTACTCAGAACACTCAACGTCCATTTACAACTAAGTCAGGCTAAGTCAGGCTAAGTCAGGCAGCACAGCTAGGGTGCTGCTGTGCATACAACCACCGCACAAGTATTGTGCGGTGGTTGTATGCACAGCACGCCAGGCACAGGGCGTTCAGGCACCTTAGAGTCTTGGACTCGTTCTCGTACAGTGGGATGGAAGACTGCAGTGACCAAATGAAATTAACTCGCAAAATTACTCAGAACACTCAACGTCCATTTACAACTAAGTCGAAACCAACATCACATTTGTTATCTGCATGAACTGTTATAAGCATAAATGCTGAATTCAGCGAAAAATTGTCCTTATCGCTCGAAAGGCGAAGCATTCACAGCGATATCGAAATTTGGTATTACACTTGGACTCTTTGGATGGCGTTTCAACAATACACGGGTATGATATGTTAGCATGACACAGCACGTAAGGGTAACTGCTGTTGGGCAGAAGAAACAGCACCCCTGTGGCTACACAGCGTCTCATAACGTCGGCGTGACGAGGCGATCCACCAAAGATGCGGTGGGCGTTGCACCTCGATGATGCACAAAGTGAGACCAACGGAGAACTGTCGGGACTAGTGTGCGCCCAGCGAAATATTCGATAACGTTAGCCTGACGTTTGCTGTCTGTTCAGCTCAGATACGCATGCACGCAGCAGCTCAGTGTGCTAGGGTGCACATAGTGTGCTTATGTAGTATGCGCGTTCGACATCACGAGCAGTACGTGGTCGCGTATCAGGTTCTCATTTTTTACAGCGTGAGGTCAATCTTTGAGGTGACTCAATGCTGTTGACATCAGTAACTCACACATAAGTAGTGATTATTTTGTTCGCATACCTGAAGTATCCCTGAGAGCACAGATGTGGGAGTCCACATTCGTGGATAGAAAAGACCTCACAGAAAATTCTTTTTTCGAAACGGTCTTTTTCGCTGCTTTATACTGTTAATGATGCAAAGATACAAGACATGTACCTTTCTTGTAAAACTATATTTTAGACAGGCTGCTGGAATCGAATTTTGTGCTTTATTGACAAGCTTGGAGTTAGGGATATTACAGTAGGTCATCTGAAATTGGAATACTGTTAGACCCTAAGTAACAACCTACAATGTAAAATAATCTTAAATATAACAAATGATAATTTTTTTGTAAGTTGATGCCTGTAAAACCTGTATTTCTAGCCTCGATACAATGGCGTGTTTACTCCCGATTCTAATGTAAGAAAATTTCCCACCTGCCGTGAAGGAAGGCTAGGGCAGTTTACACAAGTTCTCCGGGCAATGCATGAGCAATATAGAATCAGAAACATGCAATGTTTTTAAGCCGTTCCGGTAAATATGCAAGTCGTTGCAAATTAAATTTTGTTATTTATATCTGGCTTTATGTGAGAGGCATTTCAACTTGAATTTGGTCACAGTGGTCCAATGATCACACTTTCTTGTGCAGTGTTTCGAGCCCATTTTTGTCAGTAACTCATTAACACAAGTAGCCAAAGCCATTTTCTTAAGGAACAAAAACTTTACTTGGGCGGTGCACATGTCGGCTGTTACTTTTCTGATAGCATGTAGCAGCTTGCAAATGCAAATTTACACCTTTCTGATGGCTTTAGTGCCGACTGGCCTCACTACACTGATCCTCACATTAAGCTGTGCACTATTTGTACCGCACATTCTGCACAAGGTTTAGGATACAGAGCGTTAAAATGTTGACTCGTATGCTACAAAAAAAAAAAAAAGCTGAGCGCAGCCATTTTCCTTTAGGCTCCCAGAACAAATTAGATATCTTTATGGAGTTTTTAAGGACGGATTTCTTATTTGAGAAAGTTTTGTTTTTTCGCGGCCCTTTATTTCTAAAAAAACAAACATGCCACGTCACAAACCTTGTAATCATCAGGCGTCAGAGTCCAGACCTTGGCCATGCCAGAAGCGTTGATGGCAACGACGACATCATCTGCACAAAGCATGGCAAAGAATAAAAAATCAGGGAGATATACGCTACTTCCAAGAGCTACGTACCACAGACGACTGAAGAAAGCCACTACTATTGCTCAAAGAGGCGGTAAAGCACCTTTGCTTAAAACGTTAGCAACATGCTGTAATGAGATGGAATGGGGTTCGCACGAAATGCGAAGTATTGACTGCATCAGCAATATATTAGACAACTACATTAAGCAAGCTTGGTAGTTGTATAGACCGTATAAATTACAGTAAGCATTCACTTACTGATTAGGTTGTCACGCACGCACAGGCAAACATTTAACAGATCTCACTCGATAACTGCGAGCGCTCGCTGTTACCGCGCTGGCGTGATGAACGCTGGCAGATGGGAGCGGTCGCTTTGGGCTTCCTCACTCAGTGCGTGTCCGACGCTTGAGATTAGGCGGCCTCCAAAATTAGGCTCACGGGAAGGCAGCGCACGTGCAGTGACCAGCCACTTTAGCTCGACTAGACCTTGCACCCGCCACAGATCATACGGCGCGTGGCCCGCATATGCACTCTGCAGCCCAGGCCAGCCATGCGCAGCCACGGCCGGGGCAGATGAAAGACGCGTGCTCATCTGAGCTCCTCCCTCCCCGCCACAGCCCGCATTTGATCACGGGGTCTCCGACATTGTGCGCGTGGGAAGACGGCACCATCAAGTCACCATCCTCCACGAATCACCTTCGCACGCTTTTCCTCGCACCCAAATAAACAACGCGTGATTAGAGATCTTGTAGCACTTGGGCTTCATGCGGAACATCGACGGTGACAGCGAAAATTTGCAGGGAGTGTCGATACATTGCTATTGTTATAAAAGTTCAATGTTTACTTTGCCCCTTCCCTTGAACACATCCCCTACCAGCTGGAGTGACTACAATAGCAATATCCTGCCTATCGTTGTTTCATTTTCCCCTTCTTTTTGTGGTGAACCTGCGGTAACCTTCAACATCGGCGTCTGGTAAATGCGCTCAAGGGTGATAAAAGAGCAGTGACAATACACGTGCTAGCAACTGTCACTTTGTTTACAAGAGCTGCAAGGCTGCGCAAACGTGCCTGAGCTTTTGTTTTTATGTACTTGTGATCAAAAATGATTTCTCAATTCTGCAGTGGACATCGCTGCCTCTGCTACATTATCGCTGACAACGCATAGTAATGATAAAAGTGGGCACTTCGATGGCACTTTGAAAATCAGAGAGCTAAGGAAATAACTTCATTGAGGAAAAATAGGGCTATGGGGGCCCGAGGGTTGGTCCTCAGTCCAGGACTCCGGTGGCGACCGCCACTCATCGGGCCTGGTCAAGGAGGCTCAAATGAGTCCCCAGGTCAGACTGGGCGAGGATGGCTGCCGAATACTCCCTAAAAGAATTTTTTTTGTAATAGGTGTGAACTTCAAGTTTGGGGCCATGATTTGCACTCCCGTGTCCCATGGCGCAAAGATGGCCTGCTCCCACACCGGGGGCTTTGGTTGGCCTATCTGGTTGGCCAGATGGCAAGCCACCATCCAAGCTGTAGGTAGGTGTTTGGAGTTTTCTGTAGACTACGTGAATGAACCAAAATACACATAATACCATGGAACAATTGATAGTACACTGTGCCATTGCACCGTGTTTAGGGCGCAAATGGAAGTTCGTCTACCATTTATACAATAATTTTCTGTTTTTCCCTGAAGAAAGATCAACTATGAAAGTAACATGCCTGTTTTCGGGTGCTTTCCTCGCGTGCCCACTGAATATGTTTATCAGTACCACTGATTAACTTTGGAATCACATGATATATAACTGCCTGCAAAAAATGCACAAATTAAGTTTTCCAGAACAAATTGCTATTACAGCGTAAGCTGCCCTGGGCTCAATCCACAAGCCGTTTTGGTTGGCGATGTAGTCCGCCGCCGCCGCCACTGGTGTCCGTCGCAGCTATCGCGAGGAATA
This sequence comes from Dermacentor albipictus, assembly GCF_038994185.2. Taxonomy (NCBI): domain Eukaryota; kingdom Metazoa; phylum Arthropoda; class Arachnida; order Ixodida; family Ixodidae; genus Dermacentor; species Dermacentor albipictus. Next base: position 76,764,392 of record NC_091824.1, read on the forward strand.
AAAAAAAATGCCCAGTTCCCGCCGGTATCGAATCTGGGCCCTCAACGAGGCAGTAATCTACTCTACGCCTCCGATACGCCAACACTTGCTAACTGTTGCGGAAACATGCTCTGTGCAGGCGTCCTAGCGCGAGCAGTCACGCGATGTGAGATGCGCGCGGCGTAGAGTCGATACATATACACCTTGCATTGCAGTTGCATACTATTGAACAAGGTGTGGCGACATGTAGCAGTTGCATCGTATCGTGACACGTGTCCAGGGATGTGACATTTGCACTGCTAGTCTCGATACCTGTGTTTACTCTTCGGCATACGCTATGGATTCCTCCTCGCAACGTAGGAACCGGTGCCGAAGAAGTTAATCGTAGAACTACGCGCGTGACTGCAACCAGGAACGTCAGGCTTAGCAGACCGCTGTACAGACAGCAAAACAAGCCGAAGCTCGCCACTTCAATAAATGCGTTTCGATAAATGTGTACAAATTAAAACATTGCTTTCCGTATGCTGAGTACTTGTTGTTACCGTCTTCTAGAAATTTACGACGGTCTCCTATGAAACCGCTCCTCCAGCTTATGCTGTGACTTCTTCGCATATACTCACAGCATTGCGCACACCAGTCAAATGCTGCCATTTGCATAATACCAGAAAATATTTTGCCTTCTATGTGCACTGCCTTGCACTCTTCGTAGTTCTAACTTTGTTTCTTTTTCGGATATCTTTCGTGAAACTAGAACCTTAAACAATGTTCTTTAGAATAATCACACGTTTATCTTGTAAGAACAAACGAGAACTGTGGAATAAAACTTTGCTAATATATGCATGCAGTATTTCTGAAGTTTTGCGCATATTCAAGGACAACTTCATATTGAAAGAATGAACATGAACAGCTGTGCACATTTAATTCGGGAGTGAATAGGGTGACTTAACAGTGCAGTTAATGTTCAAAAAGTTAAATCCTATTGAATGACTTACCATTTCGTTTAGGCGATCGAATAACATGCATGGCGTTGATCCAGTCCGAATAAACGCGTGACGCTAGCTGGAAGGCCACAGTCAAAGTCAAAGTGTCGAGGATGACGACTTCCGGATAGTAGCCGTTACAAAACAGATGGGAGCTTTCCCCTCCGGCGAGCATGTGGGCCTGGAAAAAGTGCAAGAGTGCATGATCCAAAATAAGCAGCTAGACCATTCTTTGCAGAATATGGCATCAAGTCTTATTACGAAAGATAGCCTAAAAGCAGTATACTGACGATATTGTAGACTTGTCATTCTTTTACTTAAATTAAGGCTAGAACACTCCCCAACAAAAAAAGAACTGGCAAATGATGAGTCACTTCAAGCCATTATCATCATCACCATCATCAGCTTATCTTTATGCGCACTGCAGGACCAAGGGCTCTCCTTGCGATCTGCATGACCCCTGTCTTGCGCTAGCTGATTCCAACTTGAACAGCGCAATAAAAACCACATACACAAAAAAGGTGGACAAAGCGCTTGTCTTTGTCCACCTTTCCTGTGTATTTGTTTTTTATTGCGCTAAGTTACTTGTTCAGGTATGGAAAACAAACAAGCCCAATAACCAACTCTTCTAGATTCCAACTTGCACCTGAAAATTTCCTGATTTCGTCACCCCACATCGTTTTTTGTCGTCCTCGATTGCACTTCCCTTCCGTTGGCTTACCCATTCCGTAACTGTAATGGTTCTCCAGTTGTCTGCTCTACGCATTATATGGCCTGCCCAGCTCCATTTTTTTCTCTTAATGTCAATTAGAATATCGGCTATTCCCGTTTCCTTTCTCATCCACACAGCTCTCTTCCTTTCTCTTAACGTTATGCCTAACATACTTCGTTCCATCGTTCTTCGTACAGTCCTTAACTTGTTCTCGAGCTTCTTCCAAGTTTCTGCCCCATATGTTAGCACCGGTAGAGTGCAATCTTTTCTTTTTAACCATAGTGGTAAGCTTTTAGTCAAGATGTGGTAATGCCTGCCGTATGCACCCTAACACATTTTTATTCTTCTGTAAGTTTCCTTCTCAGGATCAAGGTCTCCTGTTATTACATGACCTACATCAACGTATTCCTGTGCAGACTGCTTACAGCAGATCCCCAATTCCCGTTCCCTTGGCAGGTTAATGGACATTATCTTTATCTTCTGAATATTAGTCTTCAATCCCACTCTTACACTTTCTTGGTTAAGATCCTCAATCATTTGTTGCAATTCGTTACCAGTATTATTGAACAGGACAGCGTCATCGGCAAACCGAAGGTTGCCGAGATATTCGCCGTTGATCCTCACTCCTATGCCTTCCCAGTCTAATAGCATGAATACTTCGTCTAAGCATAGAGTGAATAACATTGGATGGATAGTATCTCCTTGCCTGACCCCTTTCTTAATAGGTAGCTTTCTACTTATCTTGTGGAGAACCAAGATGGCTGCTGAACCATTTTCTCCTTCCACTTTTTTCGGTTCATGTCTCGCAACGTCATTCTTATTTATCGCTGGCTATAAGAGGAGCCTCTGTATTCTGCAAATACCACTGCAGTACCACTACAAGTGATTGACCATATCTGTATTTACGAATCAGTTTAGTTTAAGTACTTAGGAGGTAGGTGATCCACGGCTTGCTCAAAAATTGCAATCATTGCAACAGCCGCATGCAAATGCAGCGAGAAAAAATACAGAGTGCTGTTATTTTTATGAGTAATGCCATCATGCATGATCATGCTGCTACATGATATCCACCAATTTGGTTCTGTGTAAAGACATCATGATAATGTTGACGATGCCATGTGCGGTATTTTGAGGCCAATTTAAGTATCACATTAAAGTATTGTATGTGTTTACCAGCTTTCACATTTACTAACTGTCCTCATTTTGCATGTGAGAAGAATGTGGCACAGTTTCTATAACTTCGAAAGTGTTTGTTAGTACATTTAGGCACGACAGAAATTATCACCATTGAATTTTCCTTAAGTAAGAATACCAGCCAGGCTTGCATGACTTGCTGCTAAACCGCTGGCCAATTCATACTGAAATTCCGCACAAATGTAGCATTCTTCGACATGCGTTTCAGGGAACAGAAAAGGACGTACTGCCTTTAGATTTCTGCTGCGCATAGTTTTTGAGAACTGATGAGTTAGAACAGAGAGGATTTATATTATCCCTTGACAATGCTAAGCCTCGACAGGTAACGGTAAAATGAAAAAGCAAGTTCATTGCGAAATATTATTTGCAGGCCACCAATGTCTTACTTTTAGAGCTTCGATGGTGCGTTGCGAGGCCCACAAACGCCTTCACTGATGCAGCCCAATCTGAGTAACTGATAAATTGAAGACAACGAAGCTCTATAAACGAGCTCACACACCCTTCGGGAGCACAAGGGGTCGTAGTCGTTTTTTAGTTGGTGATGGTTCCCATGTAGGCTGCGGGGCCACACTATCTCTTAGCTGATCTCCAACATGAAGCCGGTAAAACGCGAGAGGAAGAACAAATTAATGGGTTACCGTCTAAAAATCCGCACAGTTAGGTCGTTGTTTACTCAAATGAAGTATACGCAAGGCAACTTATTCAGTGTTCATATAATTATGTTTCAAAGCGAAAAGTTTGGATTCTGGCGCTTTTTTAACATTCGATACCGAGCACCTCTCACACCTTCATACGAAATCAGCTGTGGAACTGCCCTTAACAGCTTCGTTATAAAAGCATCATTCTTGTGTAGCTGCTTGGTTAAAAAAAATTATGCTTGTGAGTGATGGCAGCCGCGGGGACACCTAAAGCCGGTTTCGCATGGTGCAATTTTGCTAAGAATTTCACACTTGCAACGTCGCACGTGCGACGAAACGCCTGTCTACTTCTTCGCTCGTGCAATTTTCCTATGTTTGGCGGTGCCTAATGTCCACGCAGAATCGCACATGTGGCGTGGAAGGTGAACCAATGAGGATTTTAAGACACGTCCCTGTAACCTGGCTGCTTGTTGTTTGTTTTAATAAAGTAATGAGTTCGAGCAGAAAGACGTACGTTTCACAAAAAAACGTTTTCAGTTTGTCACACTTTGTTTTCATCGAAGTGTACTGAATAATGCCAGTGGTAACAATAATTCAGTCTTCCACTAGAAAATTGCAAATGCAAAATTCGCAGCCCGCCACGATAGGTACACGTCAAACAGCGATGTTGAGCCCACATAATACGCAAACAGCAGCTGCAAGAAACAGCCCGATATCGGTCCGTGTGAAACAGGTATAAGTGGCACAGTTTCCAGTGTGGTATCCTAACCTAGTAGCTGCTATCGTATTACACTTTATTTGCTTTGCAGTGCACTGCTCGAGCAGTCTAGGCAAGAGCCTGGAGCACTGTACATCTACTGCACGGTCAATGCTAGATATACGTCCCTTGACACCTGAAACCGCTTGATGCATTAGACACTGATCAAACCACTGTACACGATCTCCTATAAGTTTAGATTATTTGGTTTCATGGAAGAAATCTTATTGTAATCTTGCGTAATGGGCCACTAGTTTGTTGATTGATGTTGCATCAAGTGTATAGGTTTGCGATCAGTAAACTATCAGACTGAATTGAGTACAAATTGAATGCGCAAGCGAATCATATCGAATATGGAATGGGTCTCAAATGATGAAGAGCAGTTTTCACGAATATTATAAAATAATGTTCACATCCTAGTATGTATAACGTCAGCACGAGTACGTCACTATTTTGCGTGTTTTAAAGTGTTGTTTAATAAAATGAGAAATTGAGTCTTAGGAACTACTAAGCAGTTTGTTCACATGCACATAAATCTTTATTGATAGAGTGCGTATTATTGTAGTATAGCAGTTGAAACCTAACTTTTGGAGCAATGTAGCGGGCTGCCCAGCATAACTTCTTATATTGTATGCTTAATGTAACCGTGGTGTTGACATTTATCGTAGATTCGCTCCAATTTTGTGCTTGATTGTGCACAGTGGACTACTTAAAATGTTGGAAACTAGTGAAACATGTTTGTACATGAGAATAAGTGACTATAATGTTTAAAAACAGCACTAACGACACAGGACACAGAAAAGAGAAGGGGATACACACGGCGCTGACTTACAACAGCATAATGGAAAACCACCACCGTCCAATCTGCTGTTCTTATAGTGACCATAGCTCGAAGACCGAAACGAATAAGACAATATTTGATTTGTTATTTGACCATTCGAATTATTCGTACCCCCTTATTTATGTGTGCAGGCTAAACTGTTCAGTTCATAAAGAAAACAATAAATAAATAGCTCGTCATAACTGCGAAAAATTTGAGTCCATTTATAGTAACTGGGACAGTGGTTAAGCCATCAGCTGGTCCTCCTACAACTCTGGTAAGATTTGTCAGCACAAAGAGCAGCCAGGACATCACCAAAAAATGTTCAGTGAAAGTCAAAATGTCACCCGTGCAACGAGAACAAGAGAACTGAGCAGGGGTGTATTCTGTAAGTGCCCACCTAGTGGAAAAGTCCATTTCGTCTGCTGCTCATGTGCTGATTGGCTGAGCTGGGGTACGCGTCAGGAGGCAGGGGCCCAAAGCCAAGCAGTACTTCCACAGCAGACGAAATGGACATGTCCACTACGCGGACACTTACACAATACTCCTCCCCCCTCCCCCAGCAATATGCGAAAAAGCAACTAAACAAAACAGTGACAACACAACATGTGATGATCTTTAGCAGGCCAAAGCTTGTTTTGTTGGTCCTGGAATCAATACTGCATCAGATTTATTGCTTTGTAAGGAGGGAAACTTGTGTGACTACATCCAACAAAAGACGCTGGGATTATTTCGACACATATTACTCGCGCGACCACCTACCAGGACCGCTTTGAAGTGCGAGGACGCCTACTGATCTGCGTTACGGCTACCCAACCTCCCGTTGCTGTAAACCTCCCTAGGCATCCCTCATACCCCTTAATGAAAGAAATGCATACCCTACCTGCATATATGTATGAACATAGGGAAGCATGTTGCTCTCCAGGCACCTGCCGTCCGTCAAGTCCCACAGAGACATTTCACTGCACATAGAGATATCACATAGCACATAGTGTAACGAGCCATTCTTCGACCATTTGACTAACGGTGAGCCCATCAGGAAATTAGTGGCGCATATTTAAAACAGAACATGGACGCAGGTAAAGCGCACAGAAGAGCGTAGACATGGCTCCGCATGCCGTATTTTTATATGCCTTTTCTACATCAGCGTCCTTATATAATGATGTCTTGTTTTATAACTGAAGCAGTCCCATGTGCATTTCTTGGAAATAAAGGTAAGAAAAGGCAAGTGGGCAAAAGAACACAATGCAAGTGCTAACTGAACAAGTGATGGTTTGTATTGTGGATAGCAATGTATAACACAAGAGTGGGAAAAATCTTCAGCAATGGAGTGGCGACTACAAATCACTAAAGCACTGCAAAACTAAAAGAGAAAACACCCAAAATACATAGAGTTACAGTGTTGCACTTCATATGTTTGCTTTACATTTCGATGCACCGTACTACGTTCTGTCAACCACCAAATAAACCATCACATGTTATTCAGCTATGGCGATATCTAAATGTATGTGGCGTAAGATACGTCCTACGTCAGACTTCACCTTTTTTTTTTACAGGTGCGTTAGACGGACCCGGCAATGTTTTCGTGGAAGTACTTCCAGTGTTTAGTGTCGGTTTTTCCATATTTCACGTTAGTATACGTTGGGCATAACCACGCAGAACAGCTAAATACATGTTTCGCTGTGTCAGCGCTTATCGTGTGTGTTGTGATGCAGCGTGCGTGTTTTGGCGCAGGCCGCGCTGATCGGTGTGCCCATCATTGCTGTAACAACGGCTGCAACTGCTTCCATAGCGTTGATGTGCGCTTTCGCCGTAAAGAAAGTGCATTCAATTCGGTGCCCCTCGACCCCATACTATGATGATGTGTGCTTATGCTTATAACAAATAGAGCAACGCTACAGTTATCCTTTCGGGAGACTGCTTTAATCATACCGGAAGCCAGACCAATTGGTAGCATGAGGCACGGCGTTGCATAGGACGTGGTGGTTCTGGATGCGTATGTAAGAAATTTTTGTCCGTGTACGCACATTTTATTTTGATGCTGCTTCGTGTACATGAAGTAGTGAAAGCTGTATAGATCGGGTTCAGCGGAAAAGTGGTCGAGAATACACGTGCGGTAGCTCGCTTCGATGGTAATCGGTGCCCACGCGGCTGAGGGCTCGTTTTTCTGGTGAAGAATGCAGTGGCTGTTTGCGTTCAATACGCTGTAGGTAAAGGTTAAGCCCAAACCACACGCACGTTCGCGTCCGCGCGTCCACGCATGCACAGACATTGCGGCACCGCTTGTACGCGTCGAAACGCGGCGCGATCTAGGCGAACAGCTCCTCTATGTTACTGCGCGCTTAGGCTGCTTAGGATGCCTCGCATCGGCGCGCCTGGCTACGCAGCTGCGGCGCGGTACATTGAACTCTCTATGAAGCAGATCGATATAATGCAAGAAAATGCTTAATCTTTCCATTTTGTGCTGATCTAACAGCTCTGAATATATGACAATTACGTTTATAGATATCGAATCATTTTGAAACACTGTCAATAGACAGTTTTAGTTGGGCGTACGCAACCACCCACGTACGCAGCGGGCGAGGTAGTGAGTACGTAGCAAAGCGCGCGCGCACGATACGGTGACAGTTGGCCGGACGCAAAAGTTGAGGAGAGGGTTGCTGACTTGCACGCGTAGGAACCAGGAGTGTGCTACCCAGCGCCGCCATATGCCACGTTCTGAAACTGTGTAGCTAATGTCAGCCACCACGAAGCCAAACCGCAAGCCGGAGCCGCATCTTCGGCAAGAGCGATGTCGGAAAAATGCGTTCTCCTGGACACGCGAGAACACGCAAGAACGTTTCGCAAAGCCCGCTGAGCCAGCAGAGGGCGCTACGCAGCTTTTGAAAAGCTCTGGGCTCACGCGAGATGCCGTGCGTGCTGCTGCATACTGCGCATGCGCACTGTCGACTCCGCGGGTTAGCTCCGTACGCAGAGCTGCTGCAGACGTTCACCTAAAACTGTCTAATAACAAAGTACGAAGTGCCGTCTTCCAAGGCGTCTACGAGTGAGCCCGGTGAGCGCGCACCGTAACACGTCTTTGTGGATGCAAACCACCATTCATCACGAGGCGCAGCAGACGCAAGGCGCGTAGACGCGAGCTTGCGCGCGTCCGCAAGCGTACGTGTGTCTGGGCTTTAGAGTAGAACGCAAGCACACCGCGTAATAATTGGCTTTTAAGAACGCCGCAGTCAACAAAAATCATGTGGCAAATAGCTTAACTGTTCGCAGTCAGTGGTTAATACAACGAGTACAGAAACTATTGCAAGTCGGCCGTTTTGTTAGCGTTGCGCATAAAACCTCCGATTACTGCGATGGGTACCTGTGTTGGACACGAATTCAAATGTGTATGTCTGTCCCAGTCTGCGTGACCTGGGAAAAGCGTTTTCTCCACGTACGTCTAACAAGACAAGTTGACACAAAGCAGTGAGTCATCACTGTGGTCAGACTGCCACGCATCGGACTGTGGGGTCACGCGTTTAAGTTTCCTGCACCATTATTACATGCGCTACAGAGCATGTCAAAATGGAATAAACGTATTGTAGAAACAGCGCAATAAGCGTACTTATACGCACGATCCGACGGCGCATTTGTTGTTTCCGTCGTGAGGCCACGAAGACGCGTTGCTTGCTGTCATTTGCCGTTGTACGACATAAGTGGCGAAAATGTTTTCGCTCCATCTAAGAGACTACCGATAAAAAAAGAACATTGCGGAAGAAACGAAAAAGTTAACGGAGGAAAACATAAGCAGGTACCGGCGTAAATCGTACCCCAGACCGCGGCGTGGCAGGCAGGGACCTCTACGCCACCACTAAAACTTGCCAGTCGACTTTTACAAACGTGACATTAATTTCTGTCTCAAAATGTTAAGGCTTTAGCAGCATTATCTTTGTTGATTTCGGGATTTCGAGGGCCAATCCTTGTGCGCCTTCCAAAATTATTCTATAACCTCTTATCCTATCAGAGCCGCTTCTAGATGCCTCTTTCGTTAGAATAGCCAGCCCTCAACTGCGCTAGCGCTGATTGCCATCGAAATGCACAACGACACGTACTCTTCTCACCTGCTTTTGCAGGTTCCCAGCTTGCACGTCTGATGTCGAAAAAGTATGCATGTATAACAAATAGCTCTGCATGTGTTTTAAGCAGTGTATTCTGAAGGTATATAGTGCGAAGCTTCGCGAAATGCGGTTCCGGAAGAGCGTTCTCTTTGTCCATCAGCCCCATTCCACCGTAGCTTTAAAGCGACAAACTGGATTGTTCGCGTGCACTTCCGACGTAGCTTTATACACTGCGTATCGAAATAAGCTTTTGCAGAAATTGAAGACGTGGAGAACGTTGTCGTCCGCGTAACTGAGAGAAATGCTGCAACAAGACCAGTTTCAGTGACCTTGAAAAGCAAAGTTCACAGCTAAACAATAATTCGCCCTGGCCCAGGAATTCAACCCTGCTGCGTTACTTACTTGGGTAGTGGGTGAACCTGAATGGACAACCTACACTGCTATCCCTAGACAATGCTACCAAACGGCTTAGTGCTGCTCTAACCCAATCAGATCATATATACCGGGATTTTCTTGTGCCAGGCAGATTCATAAAAAAATGTTCTGCGGCTCATAGCACAGCATATCGCATCAGCAGGACTGCTTGAAAAGGCGACGTTATTTGCCTGACAAATTGCAATGTGAAATTAGCTAATATATAAACAAGATTTTGTAATCTGTAATTGTTCCTTTTAGTGCACATGCCCCATTTGCAGAACTGAAGTTGAGAGTTAATGAAGTAGTATCCTTTTGGCTGAAATTTCGAGCATTAGTTGCATGGTGAGATGCACGGTGATCCAGGTGACACGTGTCATCTCTGCATTTTGCTGCACTTAACTCAACAGCAGATTGAATAACAAACGGATAGACAGCTTTTTGCATGAACAGTTTTGCATGATCTTAATCACCACAAAGAGTTAGACGAGAAGAGGGAATACATGGGTTGCACAAGAATACATGGAAATACATCAGCGGCGTTGGTGAAGTACTGCCCTCCGAAACAGTATTCAGCAAGAAACAACACACTAGAAAAAAGAAAAGTTTCAAAGGAGAAATTTAAAGAGGGGATCTATTTGAGGCGATACTCTGATAATCAATATTTGTCACCAACATTGCCTACACGTTCTTTTAAAGATATGCTCAGTCCGGAGAACTTGTCCACATACCCAGCCTCGGAAGAGCTGACCAGCAAAGAGCCTTCACCAGATGGAGAGGCCCAGGCTAGGCACCGAACTGGACCAGTGTGGCCGAAAAGCATGCTGCGTGGCACAATCTGCACAATCGGCAGAGAGGGTCAGGCATATTCAAGCTTATAGTGTGCTTGGTTATGATGATAGCAGTAGAAAATTCAGACATTAAAAAATGCACAAAGGACAAGGCGCTGAACTAACAGCTGCTCAGTTCAGCTACAACCTTAATACTGTGCACTAGTTCCAGTATGATTCAAGAAACTAATATTCAATTACTTGTAGCATTTAAGTATCGCCTAATACATATGGGTTACTAAACTTGACGGAGCGTGAATGCCATAGCATTAAAAATGGCATTTGCATATAGTCTGCCGGCTTCTTCGAGTGCCCATAGCGATTTATAGATTGTACAACGCGCTATGATAACCAGCAGAAAGTGACGCGTTTTCTCTAGGATAAGACCGATGATCTCGAAAATTGTAGTAGCACAACATTGTGTTCTAGGGCATGCATGATACAAAGACCAACGGATCCTGGTCTGCATCTCAATCACTTGTCAGTAATCAAACCAGGAACTAGAGTGAACTTTCGCTTTCACTCTTTTTTAAGCTGCTCAGCTAAATAGCTTCGTAAAGCATTTTTTGTCGGAAACTGTTTCTTACCGCCCTTCCTTTTTGTCTTCTCGTTGCTTCAAGGCACAGAACAAATAAGTCATAGCAGGAACACAGTTTTATCCCCAGTAAATGCAACCTGACGTGTAGATACTATCTTACCTATATGATCACCCAGATGATGGTGCAAAGTTAGAACCACACAAACAGAAACCTGAAACCTGTCTGCGCACGCTGACAGGTGGCAGGTTATTTTAACGGCATTTAAGGTTAACAACAATAAAATTTTGGGTCGATATTGACAACCTTGAGTACTTTCATGCGCACTCAAAATAGGTGGTGTACGAGTGGTTTTGTATTCTACTTTCCATAAAAAATGCGACTGCCGTAGGTGGGAATCGAACCTGAAACCTCATGCTAAGCAGCAGAATGCTACAGCAACTGAGCCACTGAGGCGGACAATTATTTCTGCATCATAACCGGCAAAAACCTAATCAATCAAAAACTGGACCTCGTCAGGCTTGCAGTACTGCATTGCACGTTCTTTTGTTTTAGACACAGCGAAATATTTAATATGAAATCAAATACATTAAAGCCAGCTTTTCTCGATTATTGGTAGCATTCGAAAATAGGACTTTACTGTTCAAGCATATCAAGATTTTGTAATGTTCTTTGAACCGGCAAGGATTCTGTTATTCAGTAATAGCTGATTTCGTTAGGTAAGCGTTTGACAGCAGCCCTAATACAGAGTTGATGACACGTTGAGGTAGCACAGCAGACGAGGACAAGGGAAGAGGAAACCACAAATCGCGATGAGCACTTGTCTGTTGCACTGTCGAACATATGGAAAAAAAGGTCGCATTGACGAAACTTTGGCTTCTGCATCATCCCTCGTTCGACCACTGTAGGTCACTGTCCTACTGCCTTCAACTTATAATGCATTCTTACTGTCACCCAACTTCCGCAGTATTATTTCCCTTCATTAATGGCAGAGACAGGAGGAAACCTACTTTCGCCCCATCCACGATGTCCCAGACACATATCTGGCCATCGTTGGAGCCCGTGACTATCATCTTCTGGTCCTTTGTGAAGAATATTGATGACACGCTGTGTGTGGGTGCAACCTTGCCCCACAGTGTCATGGGGACCATCAGCTGACTGGATTTGATCATGGTGGTACCGCGCTGATCAGCAGGCCTGCAAGACACTGCAAAGTCACAAACAGCGCTGATCACTCTATGGTGACCCACGAATTACCATTGTTTTACTATTAATTTTGCAACTTCTGCATAAGAGCAGGGCAGTTGCCCGCTCCCGAGTCCACCCACCGCACAACGATGCCTGTGGTTGAAGCAGTACTGAGAGGCTCGATATTTAATACAAGCAACCACCATCACTCTAAAAAAAAGTTCACACCCTTTTGGGTGTATATTTGTCACGCAACAATAATCCTCATCTGTCTTGCCCGCATTTCCTTTCTTGAAAACGCTGCGCTCGTTACTTTCCTGTCGAGAATGCTCTGTCGGACTGATAACGCGCTTGCCGTTCGCGACTTGGAAGTACCTGGCTCGCAGCGTTAAAGAAAGGTAATGTGGGCAAGACAGACGACGATTATTGTTGTATGGCAAATGTACACTCCAAAGGGTGCAACTGTTTTTAAAGTGTTGTTGTCTTTATGTGGTTCTGTGGTTGAAAGAATGCATGATATGGCATGCGTGCAGAAGAGCTGGCTAAGAATCAGCGGACTAGGTTATAACCACTACACTTATACTAAAAAAAAATTAATAGAGGGTCAATCGCCACCGTACCTCAATCTGTACTGCATCCCGTGCATCATGCAAAGGTTGTAGGTCTGGCTTCCACCAGCGGCAAGTAGTCCTTTCTCGCAGTTAAATTTTTCTTTTCATTTGTACATTTCTAATAAAAACACTGTTTACATATGCACTGCTGACTTTGTTAGTAACAGAATATAAGTCTCTTGGTCCGCCTTATTCTCCTTGTTTTCTACTCATAATTCACATGACGTTATTCAGGGTTACATCTACAATCTTGCCAGATTAAATTTTAGGAGTAACTCTAACAAGAAATTGAGATGGGAAGCGTCTTATGCGCTTGCCACTGCTTATCTCCCTCAAACTTCACAAAAATTTCGCTTTTCGGTCCACTTGTTTCAGTAGAAAACATGACATCTACCCTTGCCCAGTTCGGTGTGTTGCATGCCCACTGAACCTACGCAGAAATGAGCTGTCGCAGAGATGTGGACTAGCTTCGGTACTTATCAACAACTGAAACTGTACATTACGCTAAAAAACAATGGTGCCAATTTTCTTTAAAGACACTTATGAGAAATAGCAGTCAGCTGAGACTGGTCGGTTACTCTTGCAATGCTCTATATTCATTGAATTTTGTGGGAAGAGGTTGGTTAGTAAAATGTCACTGAAGGCCAAATTTCCATTTCCCGAATTTCCTACTGAAATCACAGCGTTGATATGCCAATGTGACATCATGAACTTCAAAGCACTTTCTTGTATCTGGGTTGTATTTGGGCTGTAGGACAGTAAAAATTCTGAAAGTGGGCTGCATTTGACCTTTGGCTAAATGCGCAGCTCTTTTCTGGTCGAGCTGCTGATAGGAACACCCAGAAGAAAGGGCGCGCATTACAATATGGCATAAACAAAGAAAAATTCGGCGGAACTCATCTCACTATGACTTGCGATGTTAATGTGCGTTTAGCATTGAATAACTATAACGAGACAACGTATTGCCACCGTCGAAACGAGTTATGCATGAGGCGTGCACTGCAGCGGGATTCTTTCACGCTTCCCTAAGAACTCTCGGCGCCATCTAGCGCCGCCACCGCGAAGTCTGCGCGTGTCCTCTGAAACTCGTGGCACACCGGTGCGTGCGAACGCTGAGGAACGCGTCATGCGGCAACCAGGCTCCTCTCTCGCTTTTTTCTGGACAGGCTGCACCATATAGTGGTACTGTTGAGAAGTCCGTTCATGGCCTCCGAGATCCCAGGCACTGGCGCGGCGGTGCTTGGGATCGCTGAGAATTGTTACCTCGCTTACGGCACACTCAGTGGCACATACTCAGAGGCCCAAGTTGACCAGAGGTTCATTGAAGAGCGGCACATACCCAGGTGCATTCATGACACAGCATGACAATGGCATTACACTGAAATCACTACAATATGAGGACGACGAAATGACCACGATGGCATGATGACGTCAGTATGACGATGATGCAGTGATGACAATGGCAAGAGGACGATGTGATGACGATTACATGACAATGACGGCGCTGCGGTAACGACGATGATATGACGACGACGGGTGTGACGAAGGAGATTACGGAGCGGGAATGGCGAAAATGACATGGCAATAGGACGAAGATTCTAAAATCTTACAATGGCATGACTACATCGGCATGACGACAATAAGTATTACTACGGTAAAATACGGTCTATGGAACGACCATTGACGTCATGAACGTGACAAGCGTGACGATATGACGAGGACTGAATGACGACGATGCAATGATGCCAATGTCATGAAGACGGCGGAATGAAAAGACGATGTGACGACGATGCCACAATGACCTTTGGATGACGAACGCTGGAGTGACGACTAAGGAATGGCGGCGATGGCGTGAAGAAAGCGCTATGCCGATGCTGGGTGCTATCACGACGACGGTTTGACGAAGAGAAGACGGACCCGCCGTAGTTGCTCAGTGGCTATGGTGTTGGGCTGCTGAGCACGAGGTCCCGGAATCGAATCCCGGCCACGGCGGCCGCATTTCGATGGGGGCGAAATGCGAAAACACCCGTGTACTTAGATTTAGGTGCACGTTAAAGAATGCCAGGTGGTCTAAACTTCCGGAGACCCCCACTACGGCGTGTCTCATAATCAGAACGTGGTTTTGGCACGTAAAGCCCCATAATTTTTGAAGAGAAGACGGAGCTGGAATGATGAAGACGGCATGGCGACAATGACAAGACGACGCTAGAATGAAGACTGTTTGATGACGACGGCGTGTCGACGACGACAGAGAGAATAAATTTTATTGTAACACAGCCCTTAGTCCGGAGGTTTTGTTTTCGGACTTCAATGCCTACCACGTCTCACCCAGCACGTTACCGACGTGCTGAAAAAGATCGTGGAGGAAGAGAGGTGTGGGTTCGGAGAGGGAGCCAGTCATTCTGAGAGGTTGGATGTGCCAAGGAAGTGTTGACTGAGCATAGTGTTGACGGCGCGTTCCCTTCGCTTCCTCGTTTTTGTGCTAAGTCAAATGCCCTCATCTAGCCTTCCGCGCGCAAGCCACGCATGCGCTGTCGGAGAGAAGCACGATAACGGTGGCGTAGATGCACTTCGAACTTCGAGCGTCCGTGTAATTGCTACCACAATAAAGAAAACTGAGCAATAAACCGCGCTCTCGGTGAACCACCGTGCATAAGCACGTTAGCATCCTTGTGCAAGCAAACATCTTTACTCAGAACGATTGCCCAGCAACGTTCCCGAGAGCGTTCCATCACTCACTGCTAAGATCCTGATCATACATTACAGAGGCACTTAAGTATCCTTACGCGCATTTAATGCAAAAGCAGTTTGACTCTTCCGCGTGATGCTTTTCCCTTGGTCATGTTCTCGAATTGGGCAAAGTCAATTTTAGGGGTGGGCTACCCAAATTTTCGGGGTGAGTCAAGTTAATTTTCGGAGTAGGCCAGGTTGGTTTCGAACGTGGGTCAGTTCAATTTTCGTATTGGGCAGTCAATATTTTTATAGGTGTGGGACGCCGTGGCTGCTCATCGGGGGATTTCGCAGTGCGGGCCGTAGCAGGTCCAGCGCGAGGAGCGTCATGTCATCACTTGGTCACGTGGGTTTAGGTACAACCGGATGTTAACGCCGGACGCCGGATTTTCAGCTTCATGGGGCACATAATGCTTCCGCATTAATAAGGCACTTTCGATCTCGAGTGAGCATGATCGAGATACAATTTCTCAGTCGCGACTTGCGCCCCTCAGCAGCTTGCGCAAAGGAGTCAATCGCGATCGAAAAATTCGACCGAGAGGACTCGATCGCGATCGAAACTGCCCAGTGTGACTGGGGTACAACCCTTCGTGCGACCCTGCAGCGCTGCCATCGCGAGAACAAGCAAATTGCGGGTGCTACTTGCCTTCTGTCGGAAAGCCCTGATGTCACGCAGATACCGTTTGGTAAAAAAAGATCCAAGGGCTTTAGCTTCTGGGACGTCAGCGCAACGTCTAACACTCGCCGCTCCTGGATGGCGTACCGGCTGATAGGAAAAGAACAGCGGAAGGCACGAGCTCTCGTTGCTGCTGGGGCTGGGGCTTCGGTGCACGAGACGAGGCGTGGCGCTGTGTGCTGCGTAGAGCTAATGTCGCTAGACAAACAAACGTGCTTATCTAGAGACCTTACGCAGAGTTCCTCGATCATGACCAGCTGGAATCCTCTCCCGCATTCATCGCGTTCAACTATGGTAAATCCGTAATTTGATATCTTGCAAATTTTTGTGCTACGTTTGAATAATAAAAAGAAACAATAAAATGCAACACCGGGACATGATTTTGATTAAATTGTGTTTGAAGCTCGTTCGTAGAATTAGCAAAAGTCTAACAACTCCTCAAGCGTTCGTCACAAATTCTAGATGGCAGTGGGCAGTGCGTTTCTTCAGTGGAAAGGCCTGAGGCTTCTGGAACGCACGGGAGGAGCGTATGTTGAGGAGCGCCTGCCTTGAATGAGACACAAAAAGAGACGCCATGTGATGTTCACTGTTGCGACATGTTTCATGGCGGGATGGCTAGAATTTCTTCGATGCGTCAGTGCGGACACTGGGACGACTTCTGTGCTCTCATGGGTCAAAGGCCTAAAAGAATAAGAAGAATAGGCTTTTGTCGCATATTTGAAGACGTCCAATTTGCTTATTGCCACTTGCATCTTCGTTTGGTAAACATACGTTTTATGGCGAGTCCTCCATTCTTCAGAGCGAGTATGTGGCGTACGAGCTTTCAGGTGAACTCCATCACTCGATATTGGGCGCTGATTGAATATTTGATTAGAGTGCAAGAAGCTCTATGGAAGACGGAGAGGAGCAGTCTTTTTACCATATTTATTTGCTCCGAGGCAAAGGTGCTTCAACGGTAATGACGATGCTTGATAACGCGCGCATTGTAGACAGACTTAATCTCACTAACCAGTCGGGACTAAGCCGTCATACCGTGTTCGTGAAGCAGCGCACTGACCAGGAGAAGGTGGAGACACACAAGAATACTGCACCTTATCCTGATCAGTGCACTGCTTCACCAACACGGTATGGTGCTAAATCGCCAACTCGCCCAACTTTCCACATTACGGGACTAAGCTGCATGGCTCGAGTGGCGTGGCTGCCTACAAGAAACGAGAGAGAAGTCATAAGGGAAAGGCAGGAAGTTTAATCTGGCTGAACCCGGGCATGAGCAATGTAACCAGGGTTTTGCTGTACTGGGCAAGGGAGTGAGATACGATGCACGCAGGGAACTATAGAGATCGAGAGATGAGGCTTTTTAAACGTGAAATATTTCTTTTCCTAGTCGAAGCCAAGCACAGTACAAGGTCACAAGGACGCGCCAATTTCGTGTGCGAGAAATGTGAGCCGAACTCGGAGGTAGTAGAGCTCGAAAAGCCGCCGGACGTAAAGTGCAAACCCCAGATGTAGTGTGAATTAAAGTGTCCCGACTGGCCATTATCAGACATGGCTTTAAACAAACACCGCATACAGTGTGAATTAGGACGGCCAAGTTGGCCGGTACCGGCCATAGTAAACGAACACCGGAGCCTGTTAATGCGAGTTAAGCCGTCCCACGGCGGAAGGTGATGCACGTCAGCGCAGACATGAGCTCCACCACTGCCATGCCGTAGTTGTCACGCTGTCGTCGTCTTTCCATCGCAGTAAATCCGGTGCCTTAATGGCACTCTGACGATGCTTTCGTTGTCATGTAGTCGTGATCTACCTGCCGTTTTATGCGAAGCATATTACTAGAGCTCAACCCAGCTCCTCAGGCGCGGCGGTGTCGCCTTCAATACCACGTGACACCGTGACGTCACGACAGAGGAGAAACGGGGCTCCAACTCGCGCCGTCGCTCGCGGCGTCGCGGCGGTATATAAGCAGCTGCGCTTGCCTCTGCTAGACACTCACGAGGTGAGATGCCTCCTGGGGACAGAGCTGCTCGTTGGAATGAGAAGCGAAGGTTGCGGCGTGCTACAGAGACTGTTTCTAGGTGGCTTTGCTACGGCGCAGCGACTACGCGCCCCGCATCGGACGCGGTGAGCGTCGAGCAACGCAGCGTTCGGCGCGACAACGAAATGTGCGCCTGAGCAAGCGCCGCACGCCTGAGCCAACGCCCGACGACACCGGCTTTTCTGCGACACGAGCTCCTTAACGCTGTCGCGTTAAAATAAAAGCTAGTATGCTTCGCATCCTGGGCTTAACCTTAGCTAAGCCACAGCCATTTTTTTATTCCATTGCTGTCACTGCGTTGTCATATTGGCGTCATCCCGCCGTCTTCGAGCCGTCGTAATACCATCGCTCGTCCTCAGTCCATCGTCGTGCCACTGTCGACATCACGTCGTCATCACAAAGTTACCGTCGTGCCGTTGTGATCTTTCCATCGTCATTTTAGCGTAGCGATTGCCCCGTCGTCGACCTCTGGTACTCACGCTGTGTTCACGATTTCCAATTCGTCATCCCTCTGTACTCATGACGTCGGCGACACGCCGTCGTTGTCATATCATATTAATCATTTCAGCATTGTCATCCCATGAGCAACAGTCCAGCATCGGTATCGCATTGTCGTCCCGCAGTCATTGTCATCTCATCGTCATCTTGCAGTCGTCTCGCACAATGATAGTCATACCTCAGTCGTCACGCCACGGTCATCAAACCATCGCCGTCATCCCGTGGTCGTAATGCAGTCGTCGTCATACCATTCGTCCAGTCGTCGCCACTCTTTGCACGCATTTATAGTTTTTTTAAGCCTTTCCAGTTTAATAGCTTGAATACTTATTCCAAGCATGCAGTGAATAGCACTGGAGAGATTGTGTCTCCTTGCCTGAACCCTTTCTTTATAGATATCTTTCTACTTGTGGAGAATCAAGGTAGCTGTGGATTCTGTAGATATTTTCCATAGGTTCACGTAAGCCTCCCGTAATCCTTGATTACGCAATGCCGCTATGACTGCTGGTATCTCTACTGACTCAAAGGCCTTTTTTTTTAACTATGGAAGCCATATAGAGAGGTTGATTGTACTCTGCAGATTGCTTGATTACCTGATGGATGACATGGATATGATCCATTGTAGAGTGCCCCTTCCTGAAGCCAGCCTGTTATCTTGGTTGACTGAAATCAAGCATTGCCTTTATTCTATTGGAAGTTATCTTGGTGAATATTTTTTGTACACTATTGGAAGTAAGCTAATGGGAGTATAATTCTTCAATTCTTAAACGTCTGCCTTTTGTGGATTAGCACAATGCTTGCATTCTTCCAGTTCTCTGGAAGCCTTGAAGTCGTGAGACATTTCGTATAAAGGGCCGCAAGCTTTTCAAGCATGATACTCCTCCATATTTGATTAAATCGACTGTTGTTTCATCTTCTCCTGCCACCTTTCCCTGTTTCATGTCTTGCAAGGCCCTTCTAACTTCATCGCTAGTTAAAAAAAAGAGCCTATGTAACCTGTTCATTGTTACTTCGAATGGAGGTATCGTGGCTGCTCTGGGTACTGTACAGGCCAGTATAGAATTATTCCACTGCTTTTACTATGTCTTCGAAATTGCTAGTTATATTACCTTATTATCTTTCAGTACATACATCTTGGCTTGTCCTATGCCAGGTTTTCTTCTGACTGATTTCATGCTGCGTTCATTTTTTACTACTTCCTCAGTCTTTCTCCCGTTGTAATCTCGAATTTCCGTTGTATCTTACTTGTTGATCAGTTTTGACTGTTCAGCGAATTCTATCTGTTCTCTTCAGTTGGACACTTTCATTCTTTGTCGTTTTTTTATTAGGTACCTCGTTACTTGGGAGAGCTTCCCTACGTGTTGCCTTGTTGCATTACCTCCCACTTCAACTGCTACTTCTGAAGCCAGCCCTGTTAGGTTTCATTCATTGCCTCTATGTCATATTCATCTCTCTCTTCTAAGGTGTCATATTTGTTTACAAGTACCATATTGAATTTGTCTGCTTTTGCCCTTACTGCGTCTAAGATGGCCTATTTATCCTTAACTAATTTTACTCTTTCTCTCTGCATATTGAGGTGAATTCTAGACCTCATTAACCTATGAACTCTGCACTTTACCCGATCTAACAGTTCCTGAATTTAACAGTTCCTACTTCCTGAACTATGCTGGGATCAACAGAAAGTGTGAAATCTATTTCATTTCTTGTTTCACCATTAGGACTTATCCAAATCCATTTTATATTGCTACGCTTCCTGATGGAGCTGTTCATTACATGCAGCTTATTCATTTTAAAGAATTCTACCAACGTCTCTACTCTGGTGTTCCTAAAATCGGTGCCGTAGTTGCCAATTGCTTGTTCACCAGCCTGCTTTCTCCCAACTTTTGCACTGAAGTCGCCCATGACTACAGTATAATGAGTTTGCACTTTTCTCATCGCTAATTCAGCCTCTTCATAAAACCGTCCTATTCCTTCATCATCATGACTGGAGGTTGAGCGTAAGTTTGTACTACTTTTATTCTATACCTCCTATTTAGTTTATTACTACTACTGCTGCCCTTTCATTAATGCTGTAGAAGTCATCAATGTTGCCCACTATGTGCTTATGGATTAGGAATCTTATCCCATATTGTTTCTTGTATGGGAGTCCCATATAGCAGAAGACGTGGTCGTTACTCAGCACTGTAGAGCCTCACCAGTTTTTCTAACCTCACTAAGGCCAATGATATTCACACAATGACTGATAATTCCTCAAAGAGTCCTGCTAAGCAAGCTTCACTCTAGAGAGTTCGTGTGTTGACTGTTGCCAGGTTCAATTTCCAGAGGCGGCCTGTTCGGTTCCAGCGATTCTGAGCACCCTCTGCTGCGTTACAGGTCTGACCACCGCCTTCGTCAAGTGCTCTGCAGCTGCTGGGGACTGAGGGATATAGGTTGATTGAAGGAGTCATGAGGGAGGTAGTGGCCGAGTACTGCACCAAGGAGGCCAATTCCTGTTCTGGTGAGGGAGTGTCCTTTGTTGAACCTTAGTGGGGCTTGCTAATTTGATGTCACCTTGGTTAGTATAGCCCCACTTGGTCTCGGCATATTTTTCCGGTGTGAGACGCCACTCCAAGCCTGGAGATGTAGTGTATTGGAAGTGAATTCAAGCTTACCACCTTCAAATTATAAGTCAGATGCTCTAAAGAAGGAGAAATAAAACCGACGATTTCAACTTCTGACTATAGCAACCATGCAACCGAGATAGCTCAGTTATATAACCCTGTAGGCGGCGAGGCCATCTTACGGCGGAGACCATGCCCATAAGGCCCTGCATGTCTAAAAACTCACTTGAATTATCCCTGACAGACGGGTTGATATGTAGGTCAATATTATTTGTACACTTCATTGTCTTTTTCCCTGTCGAGAGGCGCGAGATGAGAGGGAACAAATATCAATAAAACGTCAGAAAATAAGAAGGGAGAAACGATTTACGAGTGGTTGTAATATTGCGGTTCTGAGCCGCCCGTAAGCAGGCGACCTTGAAAGCGGCTAGGTGTCTTAGACATTTCAACGGGTTTGCAAAGCGCTTACACGAGAACGAAATGAAAAAAAAATGGCCGCCTTGCTTACCCGAAAATCCAATTTGAATGGACGGCATCGGAGTTGAGCCCGAGCTAAAGCCTCTTCGTAATCTTTCGCTGTGCTTGTTCGATCGGTTACGCCGAGGTAGCATGCCGAGGGATTACACCGACTCGAAGCGCAGGAACGGGTGCCTAAGAGCTGCGCTCTGAAAATTACTAGAGGGACCTCTGGTTTTAGGTTCTACATTTCGGTCACCACAGTGAGTGGGTATAGACGACACAAGATTGCCCAAAGCTGCAAAGGCAGCTTAAGTACATATTCATTTATCTATTTTGTCTACACTTTCCTACCGCGTAAATATTGTCGCCAGCGCTGATCAGATAACTTGGGGATGTTTTTTTATTACTATCAGCACAGATTAAAATGTACTCGCGTACGCATGGACACCGCTGAAGGAGAAGAATGCAGCAGCTCGAGATTTGCTTTTACCTCTCTTATATTCTAGTCTTTACCGCGGTAGACTTGTAGGGCTGTTACGGTCGTGCACCTTTTGTATAGTCGTTAACTTTGTGTGCAACAAATTCGTTCGTTAGCAACTTTGTTCATGAATAGGCGTGTGTGCGGTCGCGGAAAATGCCGTTTTGTGACCTGCTCCGACCGTGGTGATTGGTTCCAACCGCGTAAGTCTTGTCGCCAGCGATGATCAGATAACTTGGGGATGGTTTTCTGGTTATAGGCTCCTGCACCCTTTTTGAGAGATTGCACCCTTTGGAGCTTATCTTATCCCACAACAATAAGCGTCATATGTCCCGTACTTCCTTTCTTTAACGCTGCGCGCCTGGTACTTCCATGTCACGAACCGCACGCGCGTTATCAGCGCGACATCGTATTCTTGACAGGAAAATAGCGAGTGCAGGGTTTCGAAGTAAGAAAAGGCAAGCAAGGCAGGTGAAGATTATTGTCGTGGGGCAAGGTAAGCCCCAAAAGGTGCGAACCTTTTTAATAGTGTACGCGTGGACAAATAAACAGTCGCAGTTTCGCCCGAAAGGCGAAGCGTTGCTTGACAGCTCGTGCAGACTGGTACAGACCTAGGATTCGTTACCAGTACGTGAGTGTGTACCCTGCTCTAACTCTGCGGGCATGCCCCACCGATAGTCACCAACAGTGACTACGTGCACCCTCTTCCGATCATGTTGCATCTGCGGCAAGATGAAACGTGGTGCTGCAGGGCGGCAGCGGTCACGGCGCGGTGGTTCTTGAGCCGGGCCCCTGTTGTCATACGATTCGTGAACCATGCAGCTGCTTGCGCAGATAAGACGCGTCATGCCGTCGCGTCTGCTACTCTTATAAGCTCGCTGATAACGCCGGTGGCTGTCTGTAAAGTGCTCTTAAGATCGATCACACATGCGAGATCTCTGCGCCACTGTGTAGTGTCACCCGCCGCGGTGGCTTATAGGGGCTACAGCGTTGCGCTGCTGTAGATGATTTTGCGTTCGATTCATGGGCGCCACCATCTTGTGCTGGTAAACAAATAAGTACTCAGTTTTATGAAAAATCAAGTAACGTAACATGGTCAGGGAACGCTATACGCATTTATACAATTATTTTCATGCTTGCGAATCGGCTGTAGTAACGCGTACATTTCGTTAAAGATAAAAAGCAGCGGCGTTAACAGCCCAAGATGGCGGTACCTAAACGTTTCGGTAAAATAGTCTATAGAAGCACGAGACTGCGGAATCAATTCCCGGCCGCGGCGGCCGCATTTAGATGGGTGCGGAATGCAAAAACGCCCTTGAACAGTGAATTGGGTGCATGTTAAATAACCCCAGGTGGGCAACATCATTACGGACTCTCCAACTACGGGGTGCCTCAGAATCAGATCGTAGTTCTGGCACCTAAAACTCCAGGTTTCTTTTTTTTTAACTGCGTACCATCGTCAAACGCCACCGAAGTTTTGTATTGTTTGTGTTTTATGGTGGCTCATACCCACTGCGGGGGATTGGCCAAGATTTGGATGGCATTAGGAAATTGCTGTTAATAGTGACATTGGTTAAATTCTCGGGAGGAAAGGAATAATAAGTAACATATGAACTACTTTTTAAAATCTCCCTGAAACAAGTATAGATTCGTCCACGGCTGAGCAAACATCCCTGTGGTAGTTTCCAAGCGAGGAGGCTCCTAAAGAAAGACTATTCAGAACGGAAGAATTGAAACCAAGTTGGCTAATCCTTTATTCTAATTTTTTTTTTACCACAAAGAAAAATGGCGGCAGGATAAGAAAAAATTTTCTATAGTATCACCTCCACAGATTGGGCACAAAGGAGAGGGCGCCAGACCAGCTTTGTGAGTATAGAAGTCTAATACTGGTATTCGACAACGTAATCAGGTAATAATTACCTATTTTTCTCTGGTGTGAAAATGATTTTTCTGCCAACGGATATAGGAGGCGTCAATATTCTAAAGAAATAGCTATAGCTGGGTTCAAAAAGTCTTGAATAATGCCATATCTCCTGAATCTAGCAGTAGTTACGTAAGCTGATGTAAGAATTAATGATAGTAGAGGACCATTGAGGGCTGCTTTCGTGACACTGTCGGCCATTTTGTTCATGAATAATCTCTTATGTCCAGGCGCCCAAAGCAATCTAACTAAATATCTGTGGGCAGGCACTACACAGTCATATGTATGTAAAAGGTAAGTTCCACTATTTGCTGTGAGCGATAAAGATAAATAATCCGTTATTATCATTACAGCTGATATTGATGAAATTAGTTGGGGTAAGGCTACCACTACAGCTAGAAATTCGGCCAGAAATGCGGATAAGAAGTCCGGAATGCTGATTGGGAATAAGCAGTCTAGAGTAGGAATGGAAATTCCAGTTCCAGATCTTTCTTCACACTGTGAGGCGTCTGTCGAAATGACCATATTTAAAGATAAACTGAATAAAGTGTCGTGTCAGGAACCATTTAATATGTTATGAAAGAAGTTTTGCGTTGTTTGGGTAGATGTCGCCATAGATGATTTGCATACTCTCTCGCACATCACAAATAGATGCCACCTCCCATACACATACATTTAAAAGATCGATCAATGTTTGTACGACGACCATCTGTGGCGTATAAAACCGAGGCCAGTGTACTCTGAACAATAACGCAGGCTGGGAAATTAATGTTTTCCAGTCTTCTAATAGGAGATTCATACATATTCAGGAATGTTTGTAAAGTCAGTAAACGAGATCTGCGTAATATTGAGGGCAACCTGACTTCTTTATGTAATACGTGTAATGCCCCTGTCACACGGACGCGGCTAAAGTCATTTTAACTCCCTTCAACTAATGACGTCTTTATCTCGAGGGAAACGCGCGCCGTGTCACACAGCAGTCCTTTAGCAAAGGAAGTTTAAGGAAGTTCCTAGCGAAAGGAGATGGGAAGATCACCCTTGCAGACTGAAGGAAGTACTCTTGTTCCTAGCGTGTTTGAATTTCGAGTCAAGAAATCCCCCTCATTTTGTTAATTTCACTTTTACCAGCAATTATAACTGTTTTTATTGCATATAATATAGTATTTGAGCACTGACAAAGATATTTGAGTTGAGAAGCTACATTCGACTCTCGAACCGGGCGTTCTAGGAATGGCTGCTGCGTTTGCCCTGACTGCGCCATTTTTTGTTGTTTTGGTCAACGCGATATTGTAAGAAAAGACAAGTAACCAAAACTTTTTAGCAATATATAACGTGTTTCTTTCATGACTGTGTACGAGGTGAGCAGCGCCTAATGGGCCCCCAGCGGCAGCTTTCAAAAGCTCGCTTATAGGCCGTGTGACACGGAGCTAACTCCTTTGAGGTGAAACTCCCTTGCGGTCCTTTAAGGGAAGGAAGTTTGAAGGAGATCAGAGTTGCCCGTGTGACACGGGTATTATACTCTCATCCTTCACGATGTCAATTGGAATACAACTTCGAGATATGGCCGGTTCGCCAATATCTCCATGTTGGGTCGTGGGTTCGAGTGCCTTAGTCAACTTCGCCTTTAATAACACCAAAGGTCATAGGTTCCACTCCCACCAAAGGTCGTGCGTTCAACTCTCGACTTTCACGATGACCATTGAAATCCAACTTGGATATATCGTCGGTTCGCCCGAACCTCCAAGTGGGTTTGCCTCCCCACCAAAGGTCGAAGGTTTGACTCCCACCGAAGATCATGGGTTCGAGTGCCTTAATTAACTCTACCTTAATTAACACCGAAGGTAATGGGTTACACGCTCAACCTTCACGATGTGAATTGGAACCCAACTTGGAGATAGGGCCGGTTCGCCCATATCTCCAAGTGGATTCGACTCCCACCAAAAGTCGTGGGTTCGACTCTCCTAACTAAATATATTTTAATTATACGTACCTTAACTAATTTTGCCCTAATTAACACCATAGCTCGTGCTGACGCTTCTTCGCCTCCGTTCCATGCTTTCTTATCAAGAAATTTATGGCTTAATTCACCCTGCTTAACACCAAAGGCCGTGAGTTCGACTCCCACCAAAAATCTAGGGTTTGACTTCCTATGAATTTCCCTTCCACAATGCCCGATGGCGTAAAGCCGGACGGATTTTTCGTCCCATGAGTCGTCTTCGGCTTTCGCCTTAATAATGGCGAAGTGACAGCTCCTTGAGGAACACAACGTGATTGATTATGTATGCTCGAAGGAAAGCCTCCTAGAGACCAGTAAAGCCTCATTTTATTAAAAAAAACTCACACATCCAGTTTACAACATTAAGTGGAAACTCTAGATTTCATAATATGTCTCATAAAATACGTATTCTACAATGTCGTAGGCTTTCAAAATATCTAGTGCCAAAATAGCACCTATCTGCCTCTGTCGCCGTAGTTCGGCTTTCCATGTCCATGTAAGCATCCCAGATTGAGCATGATGGTCGGAATACAATTTGGCAGGTGCTAAGCAAGGCATTGTTTGGTTCAAATTTAATCATACGGGCATATGGGAGTCTTTCAATTAGTTTCACCGAATTCGAGGTTAGCGCGATTGGTTTAATGTTATCTATTGTATATCCTTCCGCATGATGGTATGGTATGGAGTGATGAACTTTATTTAATGTCCTGAAGATCAACCCTTAGGTTGACGCAGGCGGCTCATGGGTATCATGGGCCGTATCATGGGCCTTCTGGACGGCCTGTACTTGATCGAAAAGAGCTCCACTGTGTCTCTCTCCTTGTCTCTCCAGTCTCTCTACTTGTCACAGTCATGATATCTAATTGGATTATTTTAACAATTCTTAATGCAGGCGGAATCCATGAAAATCTAATCGAGTGATTTATAAATGCTAAAAGGTCATCAGGAGCTTCCTTAAATAAAATTTTGACCATAGCAGAGGTTACCCCATCTGCGCCGGGAGCTGAATCTGGAAGTCGCTCCACAATTTCAGCCAATTTTAACATAGAAACTTCCGTAAAATCATCTGATGCCCTTCGTAAGCTAGAATAATTTGGCAGGACGGAAGAAAATCTCATTTTTATATGTCTTCGCGAGTTATTCTAGTGATTGCTTCATTTCATCACTACTCATGACTATAGAGTCAATATTTATTGGACGTTGAAGAACTTTCCTACTGCGGAGAAAACTGAACGATGCGTGCTTATTTTTGTTGTTAAATAGGAAATCAAAATGCTTGCAGTCGCATTAGTCTTCGGCTATTGAAACCGTATCTTTAAGGGCTAAAAATTATAATCGCTCTAACTGTTGATACTCTGGTTATGTAATAATTTTTTCAAAGCGACTTTTTTTTTTCTCTAATCACGAGTGCATTCCTCATTCCAGCAAGGGCTGCGTGAATTTCTGTTATTTGGACGAATCTCAAATTCAGGCTTTTTGCGAGAAGTTTCCAAAGTGGAACAGAAAATCGTGGTTTTTTTTTGCTCAGTGCACTCATCAGACAGAGATGAAAGAACATTTAGTAACATCTTTTTAAATATTGTAATTAATGAGAGTTCACACCTCATCACTCATAGAAGTTAGAAGGCGTGCTACTTCGAAAATTACTGGAAGGTGATCACTGCTTGTCACATACTGAACAGTCGACCAGGAATATACGGAGAGACTCGGGCCACAGAATACAAGATTTATTGCAGAGTAAGATCTATTCCACATAAACGTGATAGATCCGGAATTTGCACTCGTTAGCCCATTATCCAACGACATCGAGTGCTGCACAAATCTGTTCTTAATCCTCATGAAACATGAGGAGAATTGAAATCACCTGTCAGTATAATGTCACGTCCACAAGAATTAAGAACACTATCCAGTGAGCGTGTGTCTTGTATGTCATAAGTAAAATATGCATTTACACTTGTGAAGGGGCAACATTCAGGGAGATTCAGCTATATAACCAGGATTTCACAAGCAGGAGTACAAAATTGCAACGAAATTTTGGCCTGATGGCGAATTTTACATGAAACAAAAGTAATTAATCCGCCACCTCTAGTAGGACGGTCTAGACGAGATGATCTGTAAAATTTTATTTGAATTTCTTGTAGAATTTAACCACGTTTCTTCTAAAATAACTAATTCAGGATTAAGTTGAGTACTTATACAAGATAAATCTACTGAAGCAGAATATAAAGAGCAACAGTTCCGCAACAACAGCAACAAAAGTGCCGCAGCCGAAATTGCCTACTGTAGAATGATTTCTTTTGGTATAGTAAAGGGCTGACTTAGCTTTTAAGTGAGGACTGGAGGCGGAATCTTCATTGATTAAAGACATTCTTCTTTTATACGCTCGAGCATTTTGTTCCACATCTGTCATTTCCAAATAATGTGTGAACCAGAATGCCAGTAGTAGGGCCAACGGAAGAGGAAGTCGAAGGTTCGATGCCATCATTAGACGAATGGGTACCTGGTACCTATATATCGCCTCTGATGCTGATGCGTTCTCAACTCTTGGTGCAAGCGAGGCGAGAAAGGATGAAGGCACCCTGGTACCAGCAATGACGCGAATAATGAACACTTGAGCACATTCGCGACACAGGTCTGGTTTGGTGATCTACACATGATACCTCCACGGCCGAACTGTCCCACTTCCGTGATGGTCTGGTATGAAGAGGTCGCAGCCTGTAGAACTTTCTGGATAGCCTGAGGGTTGGTCAGCCGTACATAGCCTTCATTAGAAGGAACCAGAGCTGTCGGGAGGCTCGCATCACTATGCATGAACATATCCAGAGGCAATTCATCTGTCGGAATAGATGCCGTCTAAGGGGAAAAACCCTTGCAGGGGGAGTTTTTGGACATCAGCCTAGGATGAAGTAGGCGTAATAAGAATTAAGAGCTCGACCAATATGTTCGCTGTGAATAGTGTTTATTCGAAGTATAGTATTCTATTTTGCTTCTTTTCAGCCACGCACATCTATGCACTCGTTGTCGAATATAGAGAAATTGACGTTCGTCAGTCATCATTGAAAGACGGTTTGCATTATACACAACTATATGAGATTCCGACCTTCGTCAGTCATCGTTGAAAGACAATTCGCATTATACACAACCATATGACATGTCGAACTTCGTCAGTCATCATTGAAGGACAGTTCGCATTATACACAACTATATGACAAGGGCATCGTCCTTTCGCAGGTTTATACACAGTTATAAGACAAAGTCATCGTCCTTTCACGGGTGCTGGCGCCACCTATCAATATAAGTCCATACTTTGACGGTGCGACATCACCTTCTCCGTTAAATCGTCGCCCCTTTCCTGGAAGTATAGGAAACAAACGACACGGTGAGAGTTGCACAATACGTGGTGCTGTTGTTGCAATCGGACCATCAAAAAGAGCGAGTGCGAAGCCTTACCGCTGTTGTGTTTGCCACCTTGAAGTTTTCCTCGTATTCGTTCTGCTTCTCCTCGTCCACCTTGGTCTGGAGCCAGTCAACATCCGGCGGAAGCTTGTAGCCCTTGCTGGCGATTATCAGCATCACCGGACGCAGTCGCTCTTGGTAAAACTGTTGGATGAAACGGAACGAATCATTAGCACAACTAAGGCCCATTTGTATTGTACATGGTAATTAATTATCGCATCTTGTTTTCGAAACGTTTTGCGGAAGTTAGCGAAATCATTTGAGCCTGCATGACTCCATTGAAGCGGCTAAGAGCCCCGGTAGCTAAAGCACAAACGATGAATGCACACAGCCAACAAAACGAAACGAGAAAAAAGAGCGCCATTGTTTGCGTGTGGTTAATTTGCAGATACCTCGCTAATCCTAAAATCTCCAAGAAGACACCGCATAAAGAGTTGGTCACGTCCTGTGGTAAAGCAATTTGCATTGCGTATGGAACAGCGCAGCAGAATTGACTGATTGGCTGCCTTCTAACAATGCAACGAGTCCTGTCAGCTCGTACTCGGGAAGTAACTGCCTGCTTATCGAATTATTTGACTGTCTGAACGTTCACCTGCTCTCCTTCGTTAAGCTCATTTACCATACATGGGCGCAAGACGTGTTACACGCCGCAGTGGTCCAGTGACAATGAATGGCACTTCTGCTGCTGCGGACGAGGTCGCGGGACCGAATCCCGGCCGCATTTCGACGGGGACAAAATGCAAAAACGCACCCGAACTTAAGTGTACACACTTAGGTTCGGATGCACCTTAGAAAAAAGACGTAGACGGTCAGAATTAATTAGTAGCACTCCCGTCCCTCGTAGCCCACTGCGAAGCTTGGGGACGTTAAACCCCACAATAATCAGGGAGTGTTATCAAGTTAATCTTGTCATGAAGCTCCTCCTCGACTCCACCTTAATTCGATATGGGTTGATATCAGCATTCCATATGAAACTGGGCTACGGCACATGACACCGAGCTTGTTCTTCACCAAATTCAGGCGCATTTAAATCGTCAGATACAGCTTTATACTTAGTGAGGGGACACGGTGCCACCCCTCAGCTGAAGATTACACCTCGCTTCAAAAGTCGTGGCCTCCAAGATCGGGCAGTGCGCGGTGTTGCAGTCAGAGCTTGGAGGCCATGCAAAAAGCCCTCCTCGGTGATAGTCCTGCGACGAGGAGTTAGTGGAGGAAACGCGCCCTCAGTCTCGTATAATTGTGCAGCCGCAATCGGCGCCTGGACACAAAACAGTGCCCGACATAAATGTACAATCTTTTTTGTTTGGTTCCATCCTGTACTTATTGGCCGCATGAGATCGCAATCACAGGCGAGTTCAGGTGATATCACAGCCGGGACTTATATATACGGTTTCATAGTACTGGCGCCTTCGAATGGTCGTTTCAGAGTACTCCCATGGTGCCACAGTGCCGTAAAATAAGTGGGCTCTAACGGCGAAAATTCTCATCATTGTTCGTATTCAAAACAACCTATAGTCCAGTAACAATGCTTGTATAGTTTCTGCTTTACGCGACTATTGAAGTGCTGCCTGAGCAATCGGCCAGGTATACAAGATTACTGCATCAAAACCTGGTTCCTGACCAAATGTTGTTGTAACTCCATAGCGTGATGGCTGTTAGGCCAACATAAAAATTATGTACAATACACAGATTTTCCTAATTTGGGGTTCGAACGTTCTTCAGGCTTATATGTTAACTTCCTTGAAGCAAATTCTGTAAAGGGTCCAGGCACATTATTGATGCACAAAAAGCATCGCGTGCAGGTTAGTACTGACACACACACACACACACACACACACACACACACACACACACACACACACACACACACAAAAAAAAAAAAAAAAACTGTTTCCTGTATTTTTCTCTCTGCTTTTTTAGGGAGCTGTCCGCACCATAATCACGCTACCGATCCTCAATTACTCGAGAGCTTCGCAAATAAAGTTCAGCGCCTTGTGTAACGACCGGTTCAAAACGTGCGTCAGAAGCAGCGCGTCTTCGGACGCCAAAAGGAGACTTTTCACATTAGCGTAGAAGCATGCAGTCATCCAGGTGCGGTAGCTGAAGCCCATGCAGTGATCCTGTAGTTAAAAGCTGCCAAAATGGTCCATCCAATTGTGGCTTTATTATGTTTTTACAGGCGCGGGGGCACGCTTTCTCCTCTTGACCCTCTGAGTGCCTCGTCAGTATGGCGTCTTTCATAGCCGCTGTGTTGCTTTAGGAAGACGACATTTAATTAAGTCATTAATTATTAGGTAATTAACTCATTCTTTAATTATCGATTCATTAATTTCTCCGAGGCGCAGAAAATTTGATAACGGAAGTGGGACCATAAACATAGGTTCTGATGCCTGCGCTAGATACCGGCGTCACTGCTTCGAATTTCGGACCCCACCGCTAATTTTTTGTTCTTCGTATGTAAAAGGTCAACGAACCTATCATAAGTACAATGACCTCACCGGGAATGTAATCTTCATAGCTTGCGATGGCAGGTAGATTGGTGCGACAAAATAATCTTGCGTTTCGGCATCGAGGGCGGTTCCTTGTATCAAAATGGCGTCCTCTATTTCCGCAGTCAGAGTGAATTTCGAGCAGCGTTCCAGGTCGGGCAGGAGGAACGATTCCAGCCTCCGGCTGATCTTGTCCAGGGGCCACGTCTGGGTTGGCAGTAGGCAAACGGCAAGGCGAGCAGTTATCGCCGTAGATATATTGTCAGGTCAGGTTGGATTAGATTACCTTAGGCTTGTTGCCTTTGGCGTACACCGCTTTAGAGGCGCACCGTTATGTACTGTTACAATTCCTGGCGTAAGCAAAAATGATTGCGCGGTCATTGTTTTGCGCAGTGTGGAACAACGGTGGTTGTCACTGTAGAATAAACGTAGAAATTTTACCAACACTATGCCGATTCATTTAGAAGTAGGTTAAACCGACTGATGCGGTGTGTATTCGTGTCGGAATTTCTGCGTAAAAGTTCGACGACAGCATGATAGGCGGTCTCCTTCTCGTCGTTCCAATTTTCAGTGCGTTGACATTTCAGCACGAATGCTAAAGCAAACTAAGGACACAGGTTCGTTGCTGCTTACGACTCGAGTTCATGAACCTCGCCGGCAACAGCACGATTTATAAGCTCTCCCAATGACATAACATGCTTATTTATTTATTTATTTATTTATTTATTTATTTATTTATTTATTTATTTATTTATTTATTTATTTATTTATTTATTTATATGGCAGTGTAGATACAACAAATAGCTGAGCGTGCGACTGAAGCGGGGCTCTTTATGCCCTAGCGATGATGACATTTTGCATATTTATAACTACATTGTGAAAAAAAAGAAAACACTTGTAAAACTAATTCAGGAACTTGAAAAGGTGTCCTTCGTCGCGGAAAGTGAGACAACCTAGGTTACTGACCTGGTATTTGGGGTGCGTCTGTAGTACCATGAAGGCGATTATCCTGGCGATGTAAGACCAGATCTGGTACAGGAAGCTCGGAGGCCGGGTGAAGATCTGTATTGCCTCCACGACTCGCTCCCTCGGCACCACGTACGCCTGCAGAATGACGGCGGCAAGGTAGAGCGCATGTATGTACGTATTCAGACAAAGCAATTGCAGTGTTCATGATGCCTGTACAGAACATCTACGACAGCTAAGTGTTCACAGAGAGAGAGAGAGCAAGTAGGGAGAGAAAAGGCAGGGAGATCAACCAGACGACCTTCCGGTTGGCTACTCTCAATTGGGAGTAAGGCCATATAAGAGGAAGATCTAGCTCGGTGCCAACTCCAATTTTGCTATTCAAGAACATGTCAGGGCGCAGACAGCCGCTGGATTTTACAAAAAAGAAATGGCGTAAAATCGGGTAAGTTTAATGGCATTCAAGCGCGAAATTTACAGATCCGTAATTTGCACAAATAACTGATATCGAAGTTCCGTATACTGAATCTGTTATAACCAAAACAGATGAATTTGATATACGAGTTTAAAGCTTACGTGGAAATGTGTTCTACGAGAGTTTTGCTAAATATTTATTCTCAAATTTCAATGGGCCCAGGTTACAGAATTGCAAAATATTGCTGAATCAGAGGACTGTAAATTTGATAATTGTCCGTTTCTTGAAAATTGTCCGTTTCTTGAATGTTGAAGAATTGTTGTTTGTAAAAACATCTATGGCAAACTAAAAAAAAAAAACGCTTCTTACCATTTCTATATTTTAGTAATATTCTTTAAAGGGACTGACAACTGAATTTTAAGGCCTTTGTTTTTCATGGCGTAACGCAAATCTCACCCTCGGTAGTGTTTACACCTACAGCGGTTACTTCCAAAAGCGCATAGATATTTAGTAAGCAAAATTTTTCTATCTGAGCAGCCTCTAAAAAAGTAAGACTCCTTCCTCCAGCAACGCTGAGAAGTGAGAGCGATGTCGATAGCTCGCCTCGCAAATTGTGAAAGCCACCCATCGTTCTGCTTTCACAGGAGTGAGTGTAACTGTGGTTGACCACCTACATTTTGACCTTTTCAGCCACTTAGGAAAATAAAAAGCTGGTGCAATAAGTTCGCGATGTTGTACAGACATTTGTTATGTTAGTACCGCGTTTTTCCCGAAGTACACGCCTACGTCATAGCTGGCTGGCCCCCGTCGTCGTTGCTCTGTCGATAGTCAAGCCAAGCCAAATCGTCGAAAACGAATTGCGAAGGCAGCGCCACCCTTCTGCTCACTATATACAAGCGAAGGCTTATCTGCACATTGTAAGTCAGGAAAAACTTATCACAATGAATATTATATTGCATTTCAATACTTATGAAAGGACGGGGAACCACGTACACTAGTAGAAGCTCACGTGGTGGACCTCTTATGCAGCTTCATCTTTCTGCCGCGCGGGGCGCCAAAGGTCATTTCTTGCGACTTTAGAGATGAATAAAAAATGTCAATCCACATGTAATGAGAAAAACATGGCTCGTTTTAGTCACTGCGATAGGGAATCATTCCATCAGTTGGGTTATCTCGATTCATGTTCTGAGCGATTGTCTGCCCTTCAAACGCACAAACGTTATCAAATTCATTGTAGTGGCTGCCGAGAAAAACGATGTTTTTTTCGTTTCGATATGTTTAGGTACGAGCTCACGAGCAAAAAAGGAAACATCGTCTTAAGGGTAGTTCACGTTTGAAAAGATCAATCAATCAATCAATCAATCAATCAATCAATCAATCAATCAATCAATCAATCAATCAATCAATCAATCAATCAATCAATCTACCAACCAATCAATCAATCAACCAACCAATCAATCAATCAGTCAATCGGAGGCATTCGGCAGGCTATCTGCCAAATGCGCGAATAGCGAACAAAAGCAAACTCTTTCATCCTAGCCCGGTAGGCGGCACAAACACATTCCCGAGCACATGCGCTTCGTAAATTAACAAACTGCAGAGCCAGGCTGCGCGCTTGAAGTCCCATTAAAACAGAAGGAAAAACGCCGTTCGCGTTGTCGCTCACGTTGATCTGCGTCTCGGCGACCACACGCGTGATGGAGGGCTCGTCGGTGACCAGCCCCAGCACACCGAGACAGGCGGGCGCGCTCACGTAGTCCAGGAAGTAGCCCTCGTTGTAGAAGAACAGCTGCGACACCGAGTTCGGGAGCGAGCCGTTCCGCGGATTCTCGAACTCGCCTTCGATCTGCGCGAGAGCACGCCCGATTCACTTCGCAACAGCATTCCTTCACACTGCGTCAGACACGTGTTCTCATTCGGTTAGGCTTGACTTGCTTCAGAAGTCGATTTTCGTTTAACTTTGCTGGAAGCCGGTTACTAAAGAGAGCATCATCAAGGCCAAACACTTCTCCCTCCCCCCTCCTCCCCCCCGATTATCTTCCTCCAAATTTCGCACCGAAATCCTAGCGCCGTTACATCAGCTTGTCGACGCATTTTCTCGTATATTTTAATCGTTGTGGCGGAGAACTTGCTAAGTTTAGTCTTTGCATTCATCTAGAATGCGACACAGTCTATCTTTATTGAGGAAAAAGAATTACTTGAGCCCGAGCAGACGTCGTAAAAATATGTGACGTCTGGCGACCTGCTGCCGCTGCTTCCAAAAACTGGCTACCTATCTTGCGTTCTCGAATCATTCCTGGCTTTTCCGAGCCTCCTCTAACCGCTTATAGAGTTTTTGTTTTGTATATTTTGGAATAGTAATATACTAATACAGCTCAAGTTGCTTTCCTCTTTAAGTGACCCCTTAAACCTCGTTGTACAGAGACGTGTAGGTAGCTTCCACTGTACGGCCACGACGAACGTGTACCTTGAGGATCCCGGAGTAGGTGAGCAAGATCGGGTTCTCCTCCCCACGCTCGACAATCACTTCTCCGGGCGCAAAGGAGACCGGGCGGATTTGGATCTGCGATGAATGACGACGCATGCGCATAGGTATCGGGGAAGGGCCTCGGATAAGAAATTGCGATTTCAGTAAAATGCACGCGAAACAGGATTTAGAGCAGGGGGTACAGTTTCATTGATGGTCACGAGCTTCTGTTTTCGGAAACGACAGGGCACCACTAAAGTTCTTTAGGGATTATTCGATGCTCTACTCTCAAAGAACCTAACACACTCGTTTTTTATGTGCGTGTATTATTAATGGTAAGGCGAAGTTATGTGTTAGAAACAGAAACAGTGCACCCACACACTCCGGTTAGTTAGTGCTAGTTAGTGCAGCCAGTTAGTGCTAGTCAGGAAAGTGTTGGGAAACCATCTACCTAGTTCTCACCAGAGAAGCACCCACAGAATGCTACCGGCCACTCTGTTCTAAAAAATAAAATGGGGCTACATTGATTTTGCGCACCTTTCATGCTTTCCAGCAAGTGCACCCTACCTCGAGTGCAAGAGTACTCTAAAAACAAGTATGTTTTTGGTTGAAAACAACTTTCCATGACAGCCAAACAGCGTTCCATTATGTGGGGGGGGGGGGGGTGTCGTTTTCACCCCTGGATGCGCCCGCGACCACGTCACATAAACACCTCAGATAGTTTTGTGAAGAATAGTTAGTTAGAATAGGTAGTAGATGAATATGGCCCTTAAAGCAGTGTGGATGATTAAAGAAAAGCCGCAGCACTACATGCTCTTCTTAAATTCGATGACTCGCGCATGCGCAAAGACAGGCGTGGTCCCCCATCCGCAAGAATACGTTTCCCGTCCGGGCTAAAGCGGAAGCGTTCAGATTCATTCCCAAGACCAACCCTGCTCGAAACAAGCGATGGCAAGCGAGGCTTAGCGCACGCATAGCGGAAGTGACCGCGCACCGCGAGGAACTGCCGCACGCTGTCCGAGTCGATCCAGGGAATCACGCGCAGCATGGCGATGGGCTTGTAGCTGGTCGGCAGGCTGCAGGGTCCGGCGATGACGTGCATACGCCGCGCCTTCAGCATCTGCGCGGACGGAAATACACGACGGTGTGGCAGGTAGCACGATGCTCTCCATAGTCTAGATTACTCCCAACCTCGGTATTCCACTCCCAGAGCGCCACGCATGTTGATGGGCTTTGTGAACTCGCCACCCCCATATTTCGTAAATTTTATTAGGAACCCTAAACTGAATAGTATGTGTTAATTAGTGGAAGTATGGTAATTAGTCAATTGTGCAGAGTTAACTATCCGTGTTACAATACGTCGCTCGTTGCGTGCTCCTTAGCTTCTCAAGGGTCTTTGTTGAACTCAAATTTTCGGTCCCCTCTGTTAGCACAGGTGGGGCAAAGTTATTGTTTATTTTTATTTTTGCAAAGATAGCGGCGAAGTGTCGGTCGTGACTTGGTAACGCCTGTCGTATGCGCGCCAGCCGAGTATAATGGTAGGCTAACCGCGAGCAGTTCTTGGCCAGCTTCACTGTCCAGCAGTCCCTCGGCCTGGTGTTCCTGCAAGTTCTTGGTCACGTCGTCCAAGATGGCGGTGCTCGCCTGGCGACTGCGAAAGGCCACCATGATGCCAGGGAAGCGAGACTGAAAGACAAACGTCGCAGGTACGAAAGGTGAGAACAATCAGACGCAGTACAGGTGCGAAAACCGCCTTCTTCCATGATGCAATAGGCCTCGCACAATCCCCTCTTTCAGTCTGCGTCTTAACAAGTGTACGTGCTTCGATGCTGTAGAACAGACTCACCTCTTGCCCTGATCAGTTATAGATATCCACCTGCAGCAGAAGTCTTGCCCCGACGCATTGTGCTCTCTCAAACTACCGTTGACGCATCTGCCTGCTTGACCAACGTTTTACGTGGCAAAACCACTTTCTGCGTATGAGGCACGCCGTAGTGGAGGTCTCCAGAAATTTCGACCACCTGGGGTTCTTTAACATGCACCTAAATCTAAGTGCACTGGTGTTTTCGCATTTCGCCCCCATCGAAATGCGGCCGCCGCGACCGGGATTCGATCACGCGACTTCGTGCTCAGCAGCCCAACACCATAGCCACTGAGCAACCACGGCGGGTTGCGGCAAGGCTTTTGTCTAGCTTGCTCA
Organism: Dermacentor albipictus; assembly: GCF_038994185.2. Taxonomy (NCBI): domain Eukaryota; kingdom Metazoa; phylum Arthropoda; class Arachnida; order Ixodida; family Ixodidae; genus Dermacentor; species Dermacentor albipictus. The sequence goes on from NC_091824.1 coordinate 76,802,528, forward strand.
GTCCCACGTAAACTCTGGAAACGAGGCGGCTCATCAGACAGCCAGAGGTATAGTCGGCCGGGCGGTGGGCACCTCCGCTCTGGGGACAGCCAAGAATAGCCTGATTTCATTTCACGATCTAACCCACCATTTCCGCCTTGGCCGAAGGAGGTTTCCGCCCCCACATAATAAGCTCAATAAAGAGCAGGAAATCACCTGGAGGAGACTCCAAACAAACCTCTTCCCTAACCCGGTAGTTATCTCCCATATATTTCCATCACAATTAATTCCTGATTGCATACTGTGCGATGAAAGAGCTACCCTTAACCATCTACTCTGGGAATGCAAGGAAGATCCCCCACCTCCAGAATTAGTAAAAATCCTACTTCGAGATGACTGGGAGACCCTGCTGCGCCGCTCGGATCCGGGCCTCCAAGACCAGATCCTCAAACGCGCCTATGAGGTCGCCAGTAGGCTTGCCCTGCTGGCCATCTAGTAGGGCAATGTACCCCGGCCATACATAACTATCCGGTTAAATAAAAGTTCATTTTCTCTCTCTCTCTCTCTCTCTCTCTCTCGCGTGCGCGAGCGAGGAACGCGGCCCGGATGCGTGCCCTCTCCTGTGGTGCGCGAGGGGGGAGGGGCAATCTTCTCCGGCGGCTGCTATGGTGCCTCGATGTCCTCCTCACCCGCCGCTCCGTACAGAGTGGACACAACCGCGGTGTCTACTATGGCGTTCGCCACGCGAATCGCGGACGCCGTGGTAGGCGCCTTTGGCGGCGCTCGTGTGTCTTGAAAGCGGTCTTCTACGTGGCTGAAGTGCTCTCCCGCGCGAGCCTCACCTTCAAAGCAATCTGCGATGTTTGCAGAGTGCGCGTAGTGCCGGTAGCTTCGTATGCGCATTACTTTCGAAGCTTCGTACGCGTTGAAGCGACATATGCGCCGAGGTCAATTGGCTCGCGGCTTCTGCCGCGATTCCTAACTCCAGAGTTTTCACAGACGGTTTCCGCTGTCATCGAGCGATGTGCGTTCATGTTTACCTGTGCGCGCGTGACACCGTGCTGGTTAATTTAGTTAAATCGCGTTGACAGGCTAGTTGGTTTTAATCCGTGATAGAATGTGTAAGCGCGACTGAACAAGGACGTAGAAGAAAGCAGACACACAAAGACAGCGCCGTCTCCGTGTGTCTGTTTTTTTCTACGTCCTCGTTGAGTCACGATTACACATTCTATCATTGTTGATTTAGTTAGTAGGCGAATGTCTACAAGTTTACACGGCCGATAGAACTATATCCTTACTTCGTACAACTATCAACTAATTTGCCATCGCAATCGGTGCTTCGCCTTTCCGGCGGAAGTGCGAATTTTTTGCGTTGACTACCATTTGTTGTATCCATTATTACACATCATTAAACAGGACAATTTCAGGCATATATTACCCTTCATGTGGTGATGATTGATTAAAGGATATGAAGAAACTCTCAAGATTTATATCTCTGGTTCTCCTTGTTTAAGGCTTCCCCGATACTAAATAGATACACTCACAAAATTTTCAGACTAACTAGAGCAAGTACGGTGGCTTTTCATAATAGCGTATATGAGTAGTCGCTTAGTACATTCGGCTCCATAGGCGTTCGCCGTCGTCGATTGCGAAGCAGAGACAATGCAATAAACTCTGGAAGACCTGTTGTATGTGATCTGCGCGAAATGGGCAAGAAACGTCAGCGTAACGTCGTAACGTTGTCGAATATTTTAACGCGACAGCGTTAAGGAGCTTGTGTCGCAGAAAAGCCGGTGTCGTCGGCGGCGTTGGCCGTGAGCGATAAATTCCAGCATGCACTTCATGAATAAAAAGCAACTTGCAAGATGGGCTGGGTGGGAATCGAACCAGGGTCTCCGGAGTGTGAGGCGGAGACGCTGCCACGAGTTCGATGCTTCAAAGCGGTACAAAAGCGTCTCTAGTGAATGCGGTATTGCCTTAGAAACGAGCTGTTTCTAAGGCTCAGGCGTGCGCCGCTTGCTCAGGCGCACATTTCGTTGCCGCGCCGAACGCTGCGTTGCTCGACGCTCACCGCGTCCGATGCGGGGCGCGTAGTCGCTGCGCCGTAGCCCATTGTCGTACACCCCTTGGCGGGTCGACGGGAACGGTGTCGCTTTCCACTCTTGAAGGCGAAGCTTAAGCGTCCTCCAGTTTTAACGCGACAGCGTTAAGGAGCTCGTGTCGCAGAAAAGCCGGTGTCGTCGGCGTCGTCGGCGTTGGCCGTGAGCGATAAATCCCAGCAGGCACTTCATGAATAAAAAACAACTTGCAAGATGGGCTGGGTGGGAATCGAACCAGGGTCTCCGGAGTGCGAGACGGAGGCGCTACCACTCAGCCACGAGCTCGATGCTTCAAAGCGGGACAAAAGCGTCTCTAGTGAATGCGGTGTTGCCTTAGAAACGAGCTGTTTCTAGGACTCAGGCGTCCGTCGCTTGCTCAGACGCACATTTATTTGCCGCGCCGAACGCAGCGCTGCTCGACGCTCACCGCGTCCGATGCGGGGCGCGTAGTCGCTGCGCCGTAGCCCACTGTCTTACACCCATTGGCGGGTCAACGGGAACGCTATCACGTTCCACTCTTGATGGAGAAGCTTAAGCGTCCTCCAATTTTTTGCTGGGCGCTTACTAACGCTGACGGTTGACCGTCGGTCTTATCTCGAGTACGAGCGACGTACAACACCATCGGCGGAGCTTGTACGACGCCAAAGCTGTGATACGCCTGGTAGCTGCTGGGCGCCGTTCCCCTCTACCAAGCAGGAGTTGAGTACTGCGAAGAGTCAACCCCTCGCACCCGCGTGTGTAGTTAGGACACCGTCCGAGGAGTCTAAGGGCAACGCCAAACCTTGCCATTGCCGGCAATGCTTTGCTCTTTGGGTGAAGCTGCCATTCTTACAGCGAACCTGTGTACCTCTACCCCCAATGCATCTGTCGTGCCCGTGGGCGAAAAATGAGGACCGATCCCGGAGGTAGTGCAATACTGGGTCGACTCGCGGTGGAGGTGAAGCAGTCTTCAAGCACACCACCCCTAATGGTAATAAAAATAAATAATAATAAATGAAATAAATAAATCAAGATGCATTGTTTCAAGTCGATGGGTATACTGGAATCCTTTGTGAACAGCACATGAATTCATGAACAGGAGACATTGCCATATACGCAAAGCATAAAATATATGTACAACCATACACCCTTGACTCGCAAGAGGACAATGCCACCGGCTGTGGGCATGTCAGAGCCGTACAGGCGAAAGAGGGAATTGTGATATCCGCTGTGTGTGTATCTCAGGTATCGCGGTATCTTCGGTAAGCGCGGTATCGAGAAGTTATTGACTACGCACTCTGCATGGGCTAGCCGTGACGACACAATCCCTGTGATCATCGTTGGAGACTTCACTGTGGACATTTCAAGATCCTACACGAAATGGTTCGTGCAGTTTGCGCTAGGAGAGTTAGGTTTGAAGTACCACACCAATCCAAGTCACTCAACTAGTCAGCAACGGCCGGGAATAGTTGCAACTTTGGCCAAGATTCTGTCTAAGGTTGTAATCGAACGAATCAGTGTAAATCACTTACGAAGCTGTGGTCACTACCATTACCCTATGATGAAAATAAATGCAAGTACCCTTGTCTAACCCTGTGTGATGCGCTACAGCTTCGCTGGTCATCCGCCTTCACAGAGTGGAATGGCTCATTTTTTTTTCTATTGTCGAAAAATGCCACAACTTGATCGCTCTCGCTGATTAAAGTGCTAGCTACGTGCCAGATCCGATGCTAATTATTATTACAGAAAACTATATGGTAGATAGTCTTCCGACGAATGATAAAACAGCAGTTTACGACAATCAACAACAGGAAGGTCACGAAAAGCAACGTTTCACGCCACTCTTTCACGCCATCTTTACAGGCTGTCGTTCAAGAGCCTTGACCGAAACCCATTTTGCCTACCAACAACCCATCGAAAAGAGGCACACAGCATGCTCTGTATTAAGCTGTCAAGCGCCGTTCCCCAACAGCTTTTGACGGCCGGCGTTGAAGGCCTGCGTGGTTGGTATCAAATTTCAGTCAGAGAATAGCCCCTAACGCAGCCTGTAACTTAGCTCCGACTTTGCTTTGAAACGTAATGATCATTGGTTATAAAATAAAAGTTACATAACTGTAGTTCGGTTCAGAAATCAAATAGAGCTAAACTTATTTGTCCTGAAGGTGCACTTACGGCGCAAAATAATAAATATACAGTCATCTTTGCTGCTGCAAACTAATCTGGTCTAGCGAGAAGTTGACTTTCGCGTCGCGTTATCGGAGTCGTTTACGACAGTTCTTTGGAATGTTCTGCGTGCAGCGTGCTTGGCGCCAGCGTCAAGGCGCGACGTCAAATTTCTTTCCTTTCTTTCTTTCTTTCTTTCTTTCTTTCTTTCTTTCTTTCTTTCTTTCTTTCTTTCTTTCTTTCTTTCTTTCTTTCTGTCTGTCTGTCTGTCTGTCTGTCTGTCTGTCTGTCTGTCTGTCTGTCTGTCTGTCTGTCTGTCTGTCTGTCTGTCTGTCTGTCTGTCTGTCTTTCTTTCTTTCTTTCTTTCTTTCTTTCTTTCTTTCTTTCTTTCTTGCTTTCTTTCTTTCTTTCCTTCTTTCTTTCCTTCTTTCTTTCTTTCTTTCTTTCTTTCTTTCTTTCTTTCTTTATTGTTTCCTCAGGCACAGTCTAAGAGTGGGCCGAGGCTAAAGGCGACAGAGCAACTGACAAGGACACCGGCCCCCTTGCACAACATACACAGCTTGATTCCAGAACCCGCGTGCGCGGTCACGTGCGCGGTCACGTGCGCCCACCTGAATCTCGACCAGCCTTCGCAGCACGAGCAGGCGGTTCAGCGTGGCGCGTCCGCGGATGTCCGCCGTGATGGTGTCGTTGTTGACAAACTTCCACACGCTCTGCTGCACCTCTTCCTCACCGGTGACGATGGCGTGGCCGATCTCGTACGCATCGTAGATCCTCGCGTCCAGGTAGCGGTGCACGATCTCGGTCATGCGCTCCAGCGAAAGCTGCGTCCGAGAAATGAAAGAAACCAAAAGAAAAACAAGAAAGGAAGGGGAGGAGGGGGAACATTCAGGCGACCAGTCGTGCGCGCCTTAAGAGACGGATCTGTCGTGGCGCATAAATTCAGCTAACGTAAGAGGTGACGGTGATTACAGCTGATCGTGATCCCCTTGCTACCAAGTACGGTAGCAAGAGCATCTCGAGTGCGCGTTTCACGGACCAATGAATGCTTTTGGCGATAGGAAAAAAATGGGGAGGGTGGTAACCTTCGTTAGCAGAATCTGAAGAGCCACGCAATAAACATTTACGTGATGTAGGCTCGTGGGTGGCGTTACACACGCACACGCACGCACACACGCACGCACACGCACACACGCACGCACACACGCACACACACACACGCACACACGCGCGCGCGTCTGTCCGTTCCATCACGTGCCTGCAAATTTGCTAATCACGTGGCGCGAATGAATCGTCTGCTCACCTCCGCGTACTTGATGGCATGGAGGAAGCGCAGCGAGATGGCTATGGTGAAGCAGACGATGAGCGCGTTGTTGGCCAGGTCGTTCTGGTTCACGAGGAAGAGGCCGCATTGGAGCGTGAAAATGAACATGCACACGGCGACCAACACCAGGTCCAGCCGGTTGTAGTTGTCCATGTTCATGATGCGTTGCCCGTACACCGATATCTGCGCGTCCGATACACGTGCAGCGATGCTTCAGCGATCGCTGTCGGCTCGTGGTTTTAATATTCAAGAATGTTTCGGTTGTTCAGTTGTGTCATGCCCACCCGCATGCCGTACGGTTCATGTCCGGGGGTGTAGGCCTCGTAAGGAGGAATGCTTTGCTTTTGTTTCCACGCCTCGTTGACATGTTGCACTGCATTGTATACCAGAGTTGCGGAGTGGCAACTCCGGGCTCGGAATGATTCCGGAATCATTACACATTTTCAAACTCCTGGAATGGAATGGAAGTAGCATGGTAACACCAGTCGGATATGTGGAGATGGGAATGGAATCGGAGCACAGAGATGCCGGAATGGAGTCGAAACGGAATGGGCACATAGTCCTGGAGCGATAATTGTTGGTTTTAAGCGAGACCGCAAGATCGTTAAATTTGTCATTTCAACTAAACTAGACTTCGCCAATTTATTGTACTTCTGTATATTTGCTCGATACCAGCTACCTCAGTATCCACCGATAGCTTATTGCACCTTTTCCATGATAATTACGAATAACCTATTATCCACACTGTACAACTCTGAAGAATGGGAAACCTTTTTTCTGAGTTACGAGGTTGGAGTGCCACTTGGTTCTCAAGAATGACTTGATTGAGCAAGAGCCAGCTTAACCTACGAGGCCCAAAACAATTTCGCAAATGGTTGTGCTCTGCGCGAGTCGCACACTGTCAAGTGTCCAGATGGTGCGATAACAGAGAGATGTACTGGAAGAAATGTGGCTCGGTAACGCCACATTTTTCAGTTTCGACTCCATTCCGGAATCTCTGTTCTCCGATTCCATTCCCATTTCCACTTAAAAGTACGCCTTGTTGGGCGAGTTGGTCACAGTTCATCTTGGGTACTAGGCGCGAACACACACAAGACACAAGGAAGGAGACGGGACAGAGGGCCACTTACAACTGCATTATTCGGAGGCACACCACACACTTATATACCCGTCTCAGACGCAAGGAACACAATCAGGTCAAGATTGATGTAGAAGCGAACTGGTTAAATATTTATTTTCAGCCAGATATAAAGATATCGATGGATCGCTGACAGATATATTGATGGATCGCTGAAAGCTCGGAAAGTAATTGAAGCTTTCTTTATCGGAAAGAAGAGAAGCATGTGCGCCAGTGATCCATCAATATCTTTATATATGCTGAAAAAAATATATTTAACCAGTTCGCTTCTATATCAATCTTGATCTCACTCCACTTGTCCGACTGGTGTCATCATTCTATTTCCATTACATTCCGTGGGTTTGAAAATGCCAGTAGATGCAGAAAGGAGTCCTGCAAAATGCGTTTCGCTTTCCATTCGTCATCAAATTGGCAGAATAATCTTTCTAAATGCACGGCGTGCACAACAGTGCAAGATTATTTTGTACTCTGCTTTACTCGTATGAATAATAGCTTCAGAAGATATATATATATATATATATATATATATATATATATATATATATATATATATATATATATATATATATATATATATATATATATATATATATATATATATATATATATATATATATATATATATATATATATATTGGAACTGGCGGGTTTTATTCAGAAGACAAGTCTTGCTTGTATCACAGTGTGCGATGTAGTTGTGAACCGCCTAACACGCGCACAGCTAAGATATGCGGCCCTCTCTTCAGAATCTAACATGTTTGGAGATACTTGTATTTTGATCGCAGGATCCAATTTATTTTGCAATCACGTCATAGATTCGTGACTACTAACCCGCGTCGCTAAAGACGTATCTATTATTAGAACAGTAGTTGTTAGGCTACAGGCAAAAACGTGCTGCAGAGATAAGAGGCCCCAAAGTACACATGTACTTCTGTGGAAGAATAATTCGTAGCAAATATTTATATTGTTGTTAAGACTTCAACAACATGTTTTCGTTACTAGGCCCGCTAGCGCAAGTAGTAAGCAATTATAGAAAAAAAGAAAGACGTATAGAAGAGGCGTTTACTATAATTGGAAGAATTGAATGAATCAGGTCAGGCACTTCAGGAGGAGGAATGGTGCAACTCTCACCGTTCCGAGGAATTTAAAGGAAGGGAGTTACGGGGATTTCCACTTTCCGGAATTGAGGTGGAAAGGAATTTGGGGCCCCGCGCTGCAACTCTACTGCATACATTTCTGAATAAAATATAAAATACAAAGCTCAAGTTGTTCAAGCGGTAAAAGTAATTGCGGTTGTACAGTAAGGACCCCTACAATGTTTCTTTTTTTTTCTCAGGCGATTCTATTCTTATCAACCACCTTTGATAGCCAGCCGATTCCGGTAAAAAAACGTAAGAGTATCCCCTTTCGGGTCTATAGGGTGCCTCAACGCGCATCGCAGCAGAGGGCGACGAGGACCCTGTTGCGGTTTTTGATGGCGACAGAATTGGACAAGCGGCTGCAGCCTGAACAGATGTTTATAGTGCTGCAAGTGCTACTGTGTTGTGCGGTGGCAGTATGCGGCGACAGTGACCGACTGTGATTGTTATCTCTACGCTCTTTTCTTTCTTTATCTCTACTTTCTTTTCACTTTACCTGCTCCTCCCCTCTCTCCCGAGCGTAGGGTAGCAAACAGGAACTTCCCTTCTGGTTAACCTCCCTGCCTTTCCCCTTTCCTCCGTCTCTCTATCTCTCTATCTCCGCCGCCGCAAATGCGCACCTCCTTCCCCGTAGCGGCGGGTGAGGAGGACATCGAGACACACCTATTCGGACCACTGACGAAGCCCGAAAAGGAGTAGTACCAGATTAGAATCGTTACATTATGCTGGCTCAGTTTCGTGTCCCCTGTTCTTAAAAGATGAGCTGGGCCAGTGTTGACAAAATTTATAAAGAACGTAGAACGTGCCCGCCACCCATGTTAGTGAGTGCCGTGGTTTATGAAACGATAGCTGCGACGCCGGCTTAGTTCGGTGGTAGATTGTTCCACTCGCGGAATTAAAAATGGCTACTGAGAACACACGCCATGTGTCTAAGTGTGCGTCGGGAGTTCATGTCTATAGGCTGTGCTCGAAAACAAGGGAGAATTCTCACGGATAGAAACACGATCTTCGTGGCCCCACCCCTTCCCACGCCCCTCCACATTGCTGCTGAGAAGCAGCTCTGAACGAAACTTTCCGCCGGGGTTCTTGTTTCATCCAGTTAGCTTTCGTACAGGTCGGGGGCACTCCAGGAGTGGGGAATGGTGCAACTCTCATCATTCCGAGGAGTTGGCAGGAGGGGAATTGCGGGGATTTCCACTTTCCGGAATTGAGTTCGAAAGAAATTTAGGGCCGTAGACACGAATGTTTACGGACCACGGTATCTCAGAAAACGTTCAATTTACGAGCGGCCCGTAACACTAGCCAGTAAACCCGAACATCACAATGTCGTTAACATACACTGGTTCGGCCGGGCTGCAAATGTCAATACTAGGCTGCGTTGTCAGGCTGCGCTTCCATTCAGCTTTTTCTCGGATTTCGTGTTCAGTAACATCTTGTGGTTGTTGTACTTGCCGATCTGTGTTAATCCCTTCGATTTAAACGTAATACAAAAACGGGAACTGCAAATCAGATAGTGTAGAAAGTGGTACGCAACAGTTGAAACCAAGAACCACTGACTATCCATTGGAATATTACAGCACAAAGAACGGAATTTTCGGATTAAAAAGCTAGGTCCGCGCGTTGTCGAAGTCTCGTCCAATAAAATTCCCTTGAGGAGTTACTTGTATGCTTACTCGTTCATCTCGCTTTTACATTTCTTTCTTTGTTGCTTATCGTGCTAACTTGCATCTTAACGATTAACTTTGGCCAAACTCGTCCACATTGCTGTCGTTGCTTAATTCATTGAAAGCTCCTACAACTATGTAAACTATGTACAACTACAACGTACGGGGCAGAAACCTGGAGGCTTACGAAAAGGGTTCTACTCAAATTGAGGACGACGCAACGAGCTATGGAAAGAAGAATGATAGGTGTAACGTTAAGGGATAAGAAAAGAGCAGATTGGGTGAGGGAACAAACGCGAGTTAATGACATCTTAGTTGAAATCAAGAAAAAGAAATGGGCATGGGCAGGACATGTAATGAGGAGGGAAGATAACCGATGGTCATTAAGGGTTACGGACTGGATCCCAAGGGAAGGGAAGCGTAACAGGGGGCGGCAGAAAGTTAAGTGGGCGGATGAGATTAGGAAGTTTGCAGGGAAGGCATGGCCACAATTAGTACATGACCGGGGTTGTTGGAGAAGTCTGGGAGAGGCCTTTGCCCTGCAGTGGGCGTAACCAGGCTGATGATGATGATGATAACTATGTACACGTGACTTGCGGATTAGGTGGGGGCCCACGCGACTGACCATGATGGTGACCTCGGCGGTGAACATGGTGAGGTACAGGGCCTCCACGGTGATGGCGCCGATGAAGGCGTTGCCCCGGGGAGTCACCATCACGATGCGCACGAGGCCGCACAGCACAAAGACGGCCGCCAGCGTCGAGCTGGTGATGACCACCTCGTAGTACGCGTGCTCGAACAACTCCACCACGCGCTCGCGCAGCGGTCGACGCATGACCTCGGACCCGCTGAACGTGTCCTCCATGAGCCCTTTCTCGTGAATCGTGCTCAAGGTCTCTTTCTGCGAAATGCATCGGCAAAACGGTCGGTCACCCTAAGTATTCGATCGTATAACGCGAACGTCGATGTTTCGTATGCCTCAGAAATGCAAAATGCCGTGCCTTTGGTTCAGGCACGTACCCAGGATTTTTTTGGGGGGGAGGGGGGTAACTTCTCTATGCAAATGAGGGGGGTAGTACCTTTACTAGTACAGATGTGAATAACACCCACCGTTCACCGTAAAAACGCGTAAACCCACACAAGAGAAATGAAATAAGGTATACTTTACAGGTACGCCTTTGCGATATACATTTCCTTTACTTGGCAAACAAAGAACTACGTCAAATGGACTCGCGCAGGAAAGAAGCGCAGAAGAACACTGCTATGCACAAGTAAAGAAGCGAAATAAAGATTACTTTAGTAGAATAGAACTTTAAAAAAACAGCAGTTGGCAACAGAGACACACGGACCGCGCGGAGTTGTGTTACTACGCAGCCAATCACCGAAGCAAACAAAATCGTCGTCATGCCGCCTTTTCAAAGTGGCGTCTTACTTCTTTATTTATTTAGTTTTGTACGTACAGATCGCCCATACGAGCATTGGAGTACGGGAGGCGCACAAAGGAATAAGCGAAAACACTGGGATCACAAATAAAGTCGACAGGATACCCAGCATCACTGCAGCTAAAAACATGAACAAATACTTAAATGATGCATTAAAAACAAGTTTAACATGTAGATAACAGGTAAATGACAGATATCACTCAAATGAGTACAGTAGACGATGGTATATGATGAGATGGTACAGTGCTCAATTACGCGTCACTTTGTCCTCGTAAATTCGATTTGAGAGCGGCCAAGAAGCTATTGTCATTTAATGTAACTATTGCCTTTGGTACCTCCGGAGCGTCTGCTGTTCTTGAAGAGTCTTTTCATCGGCGGAAGCAATGAGGTGGCTAACAGACATAGACCAAATGTACGGAGTCTGAGCATTTCGCTCTTCAAAAGTCTGCGGTGCAGTTCATTTCGCTGCTGAACGCGTTTTACTCATGAAACTTCACTGCCAGCTGAAGTGAAACTTCACAACAAATAGTTGTAGCGAAGCAAGCATGTTATTTCAGTTCAATAAAGAATTAGGCATTCGCCATTCCACTATAATAGTCATATTGACTATGAGTTTAAGGGGTATTGCAGGGTTTCTTGATGGACGCTGTCTCGCATTATTTTATTTTCTACCTTATCTAACCCATATCACGGGTATATGGTTCCGATGATCTGGGAGCGTCACGGCAAGCAGTCACTCGGGGAAATAATGAAACAAAAAGAAAATTTAAACACAATTGGCATTTCCTCCGGCCGCAACTCGTTCCGCGTGCATACAGGCCAGCTGACCACGAACTGAATCCCTTTCCTGGTCCCTGGATCAATCTAAACGAAGAAGTTTGAACTGACGAAGCAACAGCGATGCGCGCGATCGTTGAATAGACGGTGACAGCTGAATGCATCTGGAGTTAATCGCGTGGACACCGAATTCATAAGGAAACTGGCCTTCACATCCCAAGAGACGCCGATAACCACCGCCATCCAAAAGGAGTGAAAAAGGCAGCAAAATGTTGACCGCCGAATAACTGTGAAGTCTCAACGTTGATTTGGCGGCGCCTTTAGGAATGTGTGTGAGAAGTGGTGTCGCGGGCGGGGAGGGAGGAGCGGTATGCGTCTTAAGTTCGGGGTGGAGGGGAGGATCTCGGCCCCCCCTCCCCCCCCCCCCTTAGATACGTGCCTGCCTTGGTTGCCCTCTCAACAGATTTTCGCGTGAATAAGAGCGAATAAGAGCGAGTTGTACTCAGCTGGAAAATTTTAATCTTCGAGGTCGCTGGTTGTTCAAGTCGGACGCCGGATATACTAGGTGGTATCTATTGGTGTCAGACATGCGGCGCTCGAGGGAGCTTTGTGCGGCCGCAATACGTCAAAATGTAGGGGCTTCGAGTTTGGAAGGCGGGATATCGAGATTTGCCGATTTCGAGACGGGATTGGAGATTTGCGGTTTCGATGTCGTACTCGATTTCTAACGCGCATGTAATACTTTAGTGAAACTTCCAGAAGAAGAGAGTGAGCGTTAGAATAGAGTACGTGAGGTTCATTACGGTACTCGTTGCGTGGGGTGGAAAATGGGTTAATACATGGATTGATAGATTACCAGCCAGGTGACCCACTTTGGAACAGCCAGGATCGAACCAATGATGTCCATGTCCAAGTACCTGAAACGACGTGAAACGAATTCCTGACTGGTATAGAAGACTACGATAAGACCGCGTAATACCGCGTCAATGCAGTAAGTGATACGTTTATTGGGTTTTCTTATTATATGCATTTGTGTATAGCAACAGTCACGAAAGCGTTACACACTCATTTAGCTGTAATTTGTTTTGCTTGCCTGTTTCTCACTTTTACTTGTTTATTCTGTGTGCTTTTCTTCCCATTTCTGCTTCCTCACTTCTCTTGTTGCAATTATAGGTGTCGTAATTTTTTGTGTATGTTTTGCAGGCCCTTCATTTCTGTCGTCGTCGTCGTCGTCGTCGTCGTAATCATCATCATCATCATCATCATCATCATCATCATCATCAGCCTGGTTACACCAACTGCAGGGCAAAGGCCTCTTCCATACTTCTCAAACTACCCCGGTCATGTACTAATTGTGGCCATGTCATCCCTGCAAGCTTCTTAATCTCATCCGCTCACCTAACTTTCTGCCGCCCCCTGCTACGCTTCCCTTCCCTTGGAATCCAGTCCGTAACCCTTAATGACCATCGGTTATCTTCCCTCCTCATTACATGTCCTGCCCATGCCCATTTTTTTTTCATGATTTCAACTAAGATGTCATTAACTCGCGTTTGTTCCTTCACCCAATCTGCTCTTTTCTTATCCCTTAACATTACAACCATCATTCTTCTTTCCATAGCTCGTTGCGGCGTCCTCATTTAAGCAGAACCCTTTCCGTAAGCCTCCACGTTTCTGCCCTGTGCGTGAGTACTGGTAAGACACAGCTGTTATACACTTTTCTCTTTAGGGATAATGCCAACCTGCTGTTCGTGATCTGAGAATACCTGTCAAACGCACCCCAGCCCATTCTTATCCTTCTGATCATTTCAGTCTCGTGATCCGGATCCGCGGTCACTACCTGCCCCAAGTAGATGTATTCCCTCACCACTTCCAGTGCCTCGCTACCTATCGTGAACTGCTGCTATCTTCCGAGACTGTAAAACATTACTTTCGTTTTCTGCAGATTAATTTTTAGACCCACCCTTCTGTTTTGCCTGTCCAGGTCAGTGAGCATGCATTGCAATTGGTCCCCTGAGTTACCAAGCAAAGCAATATCATCAGCGAATCGCAAGTTACTAAGGTATTCTCCACTAACTCTTATCCCCAATTCTTCCCAATCCAGGTCTCTGAAGACCTCCTGTAAACACGCTGTTTAATAGCATTGGAAAGATCGTATCTCCCTGCCTGACGCCTTTCTTTTTTGAGATATTGTTGCTTTCTTTATGGAGGACTACGGTGGCTGTGGAGTCACTATAGATATCTTTCAGTATTTTTACATACGGCCCATTTACACCCTGATTCCGTAATGCCTCCATGACGGCTGAGCTTTCGACTGAATCAAACGCTTTCTCGTAATCAATGAAAGCTATATGTAATAGTTGGTTATATTCCGCACATTTCTCTATCACCTGATTGATAATGCGAATATGGTCTATTGTTGAGTAGCCTTTACGGAATCCTGCCTGGTCCTTTGATTGACAGAAGCCTAAGGTGTTCCTGATTCTATTTGCGATTTCCTTAGTAAATACTTTGTAGGCAATGGACAGTAAACTGATCGGTCTATAATTTTTCAAGTTTTTGGCGTCCCCTTTCTTATAGATTAGGATTATGTTAGCGTCCTTCCAAGATTCAGATACGCTTGAGGTCATGAGGCATTGCGTATACAGGGTGGCCAGTTTCTCTAGAACAATCTGCCCACCACCCTTCAACAAATCTGCTGTTACCTGATCCTCCCCAGCTGCCTTCCCCCTTTGCATAGCTCCCAAGGCTTTCTTTACTTCTTCCGGCGTTAATTGGGGGATTTCAATTTCCTCTAGTCTATTCTCTCTTCCATTATTGTCGTGGGTGCCACTAGTACTGTATAAATCTCTATAGAACTCCTCAGCCACTTGAACTATCTCATCCATATTTGTAATGATATTGCCGGCTTTGTTTCTTAGCGCATACATCTGATTCTTGCCAATGTATAGTTTCTTCTTCACTGCTTTTAGGCTTCCCCGTTCCTGAGAGCATGTTCAATTCTATCCATATTATACTTCCTTGTGTCAGCTTTCTTACGCTTGTTAGCCGAGTTTTCCTTTACAGTATTCAAATACAAAACGTCTGAAATTGTTATGTAAATTCAACACTTACACTTTCTTATCGAATGGGTACTGAAGTGCGGCGATTAGGGTCAACTTGGTCCTTCGCTGAATGATCCCTTGCCGGTACTGTCGAGCGTAACTGACCTGCAGAGAGAAGTAGGCGCTTTAACCTTTACACGTGGGTTCAGTCTATCGTTGCTCCAGCTAATCACTGTCGAAGGAGTAAGGTGCATAATGATACCTCCATGTACAAAGAAACCGCATCATTCTTTCACACAGCAGTCACACATTTCCTTTCGCAACGGCAGCCAGCATAAAGAAGACGCGCCACACAGTCGTGCTTATCTGCATTCGTACTCTTTCGTCTCTAAAACTAGTGTCGAGTGATGCCACCTTCCAGCCTCCGTCGCTTCAGAAAGCAACAACGCTGCCTTCAAGACCGCCGCTTAGAATTACCTTAACCTGATCGTACTGTTTGCATTATATGTTAAGATATATGATATGCGGTGTGATATACAGGGTGTTTCAGCGAACACTTTCAAAAATTTTTAAAGGCTGCCTGTGGCAGATATCACAATTCTAGTTCATGAGCTGGTATACTCGAAGCGGCGAACAATACTAGCACAAAAAATTTAGATGCAAAATCGACTGATTAATAAAAATTCACTAATTATGTTTTAGCTCATTACATTATGGCCCATAATGCAATTTAAAAATTATAGCCGTGGAGTTCGCAAGGTGGATCCACTTGGAACGAATTTTCAACATGAAACCAGTTTCGAGATATAAATTCCCGAACTTTGCGGTGAAATGCATTGGTGTTCCAGTTAATTTGTTTGCAAAACGTCGTTTCATGCACTGAAGCACACAAGTAACTGGAACGCCAATGCATTTCTCCGCAAAGTTCGGAAATTTATATCTCTAAACTGGTGCCATCTTGAAAATTTCGTTCCAAGTGGATCCACCTTGCGAACTCCACGGCTATAATTTGTAAATTGCAATATGGGCCGTAATGTAATTAGCTAACGGAATTTATATCTCTAAACTGGTGCCATCTTGAAAATTTCGTTCCAAGTGGATCCACCTTGCGAACTCCACGGCTATAATTTGTAAATTGCAATATGGGCCGTAATGTAATTAGCTAACGGAATTTATATCTCTAAACTGGTGCCATCTTGAAAATTTCGTTCCAAGTGGATCCACCTTGCGAACTCCACGGCTATAATTTGTAAATTGCAATATGGGGCGTAATGTAATTAGCTAACGGAATTTATATCTCTAAACTGGTGCCATATTGATAATTTCGTTCCAAGTGGATCCACCTTGCGAACTCCCCGGCTATAATTTGTAAATTGCAATATGGGTCATAAGATACTTAGCTAAAAAGTTAATGAGTGAATTATTGTTAATTAGTCGATTTCGCATTTTAATTTTTTGTGCAATAGTGTCTGCCATTTCGAGTACACGGGCTTATAAACTAGAATTGAGTTATCTGCCACAGGCAGCCTTTAAAAAACAAACATACAGGGTATTTCAGCGAACACTTTCAAAAAATTGTTCACTGAAACACCCTGTATACCCGGTGTCGCATGCCCAGTGACCCAAGTTTGTCCGGATTTGCGTGGATCGTTGTGCGGATCCTGTGGAGGGATTTGTGTTGAGCGCGGTGAACATCTTCAGTTAATTCCTACGTGGCTTTTTAGTAAACTAGGTAGTGTTAATCTAAGGATAATGTTGTTTCTAATTCCAGAAATTTGTACCGTATACTGAAGTTGTTTGACCACGCAGATCGACGGGAAATGGCAGTTGCCGGCATAGTCTACACCTGGATAGCACGTGACTGCACTCTCACCTGCTCGATCCTGAGAACATTTTCGACAGCCAAGGTATCGATGTGTCTGGGAACCTTTCGAAGCCGCACGACGCATCCAGTGCTCTGCATTAGAAGTGTGTTTGTCAGCCACGTGACTGCTACACACTGCCGCAGCGTTGTGCGAACAAAAGCGACAGCGATAGGATGTGCCAGCCGAGCAATACTATATGTTCAGCTTTGTGTCGAAGAAACGTGACGTGGCAATAAAAGTTTGGTAGTTCGTTGGTGCCTGTAAAGACACCGTTTGATTTTCTCGGTTTTGAACTAGGATGTGCCAGCCGAGTCACACTATGTTCAGCTTTGTGTCGAAAAAACGTGACGCGGTAATAAATGTTTGGTAGTTTGTTGGTGCCTGTAAGGACGCCGTTTGATTTTCCCGGTTTTGAAGACATAGAATGCTATGTTTGAGGCACAAGCAGACGGTCACATTTATCAAAAAATGTATAAAGAAGGTAATCAATAGGATCGAGAAGCGACGACGAGCTAAGAGAAACCAGCGAGGAGCAGAATCGACAGCTTCGGGAACCGACAAAGATACACAGATAGCAAATATCGCCACCGCCCGCAACGATGCCCTATAGTGACTAGTGCTCTGCTGCTCAGCGCGAAGTTGAGCGTCCGAGTCCGGGAAGCTGCGGCGGCGTTCTCGTTGGAATGGATCGCGAAAAACACTCGTGTACAAATGCTTCAGCGGCACGTTAAAGAAGCGCAGGTGGTCGAAAAGGACTCAGAATTTCCTACTACATCTGGGTTACTACGGAACCATGCATTTGCGGCTTTGAGATGTATAACTAACCAACTAACCGCACCGTTTTGATGCGAAAGTGTCAAAATGGTACACTGAGCGAAAAGGCCACCGTCTGTCGTCCGTAGCTGCGAAGTGGCAGGTAAACTCTCGTTGGATGCGACGCCACGTCACGAGGTGCGCGCCTCGACAGAGTGGAGCGGGCGAAAGCGAACGCCTGCTACAACGGTAGCGCGCCATGTGTTGAGTGAAGGGAGAGGGCATCGCCGCGACGCCACGTCATCCTCTCTCTCGCAAGCCTGTGTTATCCGCGCGTTCCTTGTGCGCGCAAGCTCACGCCTTTGTTCTAACTGCGCCCTGGAAAATGCCAAATCAAAACGCACCAAGCGTTTCGACGCTATCGGTTGCCCTTGAGGAGTTCATAACTCGAAGGACCACTTGGCGGCATTCACAACTCATAAGAAGTGCTTGGGTGGTCTCGAATTTTGGGAGAGTTCATAACTTGAAGGACCACACAGCGGCGTTCAATTGGACATTAATGCTTTCGCATTCGCAACTCATGAGAAGTGCTTGGGTGGTCTCGAATTTTGGGATACTCTGGCTTCGTCAGGGCAATGCCTCCTTTACTAGATGCCCGCCGCGTTGCTCGCTTTCCCATTGTAGCGGCGGTTCCTTGAGTTGAAGTTAGTTCAGCATAAATTCCGTGCCGCGGCGCTCGTTGCCTTTTCAACTTCCGGCGGATGTGGCAGCGGCGGCTGAATGCATCCGCCGGCGCGTTGTATGCGCGGGCGTCTGTTAGCGGGCGTTATCGCGGGCCTCCGAGACGGTGACAAATGCCACGTTAATCTCAGAGGCCGCAGCACGTGATTGCAAGTTGCGGGCGTTCGCCATGAGAGGCGCTCGTTGCCTTTTCGCGGAGGAGAGAAAAGGGAGAGGGCCCGGAACCGAGCTACCGGGCAACGCGGCAGGCATCTAGTAAAGGAGGCATTGGTCAGGGCCGACAGCGGACAGCGTCTCACCATGGCGGACTGGAAGCGGAACGTGGCCTCGAGCGGGTTCCGCACGAGCGTGCTGCGCGTCACCCAGCGCCAGTCGGCCAGCAGGAACGAGTCGTCCTTCAAGTAGAGCGCGCGCGCGGAGTCGGCCGCCTCCTTCAGGTACTGCACCGCGTCGCGCATGGTGCGCAGCTCGACGTCCGACACCTCCAGCACGCCTGCATGCGAGCACACACAAGCCGCTCTTCCTTGAATTTCCAGTTTCCCCTGCGTTGCGTCAGGCGACTCCAACGTTTGCCTAGAGACGTCCTAATCTCATCGCAAATATATAGTTAGTGACAACTCACGAATGCAGCTATATCAGCAAGACTCTTCAAAAACAAGCGCGATTCTCCCCCTTTCATCCCTCTGTACCACCACCACCACCACCACCACCAATCCAAAACCGAATCCAATCCAATTCAATGAGGTGATCCGCTGTCGCACATATACATCTTTCATTTGAAAGGGCACGTGCCGCTGTATTGTTGATCTGCCGCTAATTATTTGCCGTCAGCGACTAAGCTTTGCTTCCCTTGGCCCCAAATCTATCACTGCGCTGGACCACCGGTGTTATAATTTCTACACATTACACGCCCTGCCCAGCTCCACCTCGCAGATCTAGGTTAGGGAGGCAGCGTCCTCTGGATTACGCACCCAATGCGCCGAGGACCACTGGGAGGAAGGTGACATTGATGAGCTGCGTGAGCGACATGTCACCAATAGCGTACAGGTACGACTGCAACAGGAATAGAAGAGAAGAAAAGTCGGTTAATCGGCGTATGCATCGGCTAGGTTCGATGGACCGAAAGCTTAACGGAGATGACACTGCTATTGAAACACGTGAAGCGTGACGCCGTCCAGGATTGTTCCCTGCTCAACGTGCAGCGTAATTAGGACGTGTACCTTGGTGATACTCTCCGTGTAGACGTTCTCGCGCCGCAAATGCTGCACCGTTGCGATAGAGGCCAGGAACGTTCCCTTGACGCTCATCCAGGCGAGCACCATGGCCTGGCGGACGGTCACCTGGTAGCCGAAGTGCCCGATGACGGGGTACAACACCACCACCGCCAGGCACCTATCGTGACGAAGACGGCAGAGGCACAAGGGCTACTGAAGCCATAACTGTACCAAGTCGTCTGATAAACAGGTAACTTTTCGTTCGTAATTGTGCTCTTTGCCTTAGGCTGCAGCCGCGCGCCTTCGATAATCGTATGTCTAGCATCAGGATTGGCTGAAATTTCCTCTTACGAACAATTCTAGCGTATATTTTTGTTACTACGAGCCAAGGTGAATGGGACATATGAAACGCTTGGCTGCAGCACGCTAGAGAGTTTATTAACATTCCAAGGGTTTCTATAACTACTGCGTCAAATGCTAAGTTCGCTCTCTCCAACACGAAATTAGTTTTGTTTTAGAGAGCGCGATAATTTTGTTTCTCCGTGACAGCTTGAGCGATGTCGTTCGATGTTATCGCTGCCTTTACTGTTTGCGTTCTGGCAGATACATATATACGCACGTGTTAAGTAAATAAAATGATGCTCTTCGTAAGCGACTGTGTGCACACGTGTGTGCGCGTCTCGTCTTCTGCCCGTATTTTTCGCGCTGCTAAACCGTTCCTAACGCGAAGCCAAGTAGCCCGAGCTCCTGGTTAAATATGAGCCACGTTCTCGGCTCTGAATTCGCGACACAGCCGCTGATAAGTTTAATCATTTTAGAGGGACTTAATGCCCGAATTTATAGACATTAAAGTTGTGAGAGATCAGGTAAGCTTTGAAGTGTTATAAGCGAAGTATATAGTGCCGCAAAACCTAAAATAATTGCCGACTATGTAATTCAAAGCGCTCCACAAACAAAACACAAAAAAATACGCAATTACCTGAAGACTGCCTTGACGACGTAACAGGTCCATAAGGCTACCCAATCAAGCGTTGGTGCGTACTGGATCAGCAGCACAGCGGTGTACGAAGCCGACACGCAGGAAGCCAGCGTGCCAGTGACATCATACAGTATATCCCAATAGCTGTGAATGGAAGGAGACGAAAGCGATAACGATAGGTTCACGGGAACGGTAGTAATGACGTCGCCATATAGCAGTGTCTACGAGACACTGCTATATGGCGAGGGGTGATGGGGGGGGGGGGGCATACACGCAAGCTTTATTAGGCAAACAAGATATGCGATTTTACAGCGAAAACGGGGCGCGCCAGTGACGCACTGTTCGTGTACTGCGGATCAACTTACGTTCGAAACGTTAGAATTTTTAATCTCTCCCGCAACACGTCCTGTTCCGTAAAGCATTGGTGCAGGTTGAGTCGCCTCTCCTTTATGCCTCTCACTTTCTGTCCCATCAAGCCAGCCATCAAGACAATAGGTAAGTTAACAGGAACCCGACGCAAGGAGGTCGAGTGAAAAAAAAAAAAAACAGACAGAAATACGACGCATTGCGATGTTCCAGCGGCTCCTCCAATCGCCTGCCGGAGCTCGTATACATCTCGTTACTACCGTCCGTGGGGGTATTTACCCATGGGTGGGTGGGGGAGGGGGGCACTTACACTTTCAACATGGTCCAAAGTTGGGGGGGGGGGCAAAGTACGCCATCTGACCCCCCCCCCCCTCTTTCGAAAGCGGGCACTTTCGGCTGCACGCTAGAAAATCCAACATTGCTACAGCTGCAGCCAAATTTTCTTTATGAATAGAGTGGTCACTTAAGTAATGCATGTCTCAACCTACTCCTTACCCCTGCTTGGGCAGCGAAGAATGTCTTTCGTTTTTCGTCGCGACGAACTGTAGCGGCTGTCGCGCGATATAGCCTGCGCTGCTTGCATCAAGCCCAGATTTTTCGGAACCGCCCTAACCATATCTGAAAACGAGATCAGCTGGCTATTTTTAAATGAAAGGCGAGGGTAGAGGTCCGGATAAAGTGCCACAGTCAGCCGCACCTAACGATTACGGGCCTTACTGCATGAAATCGTTGGATTATTATGTACCGGAACTATTGTGTCATTGTCTATAGCGATAGTGTACATAGCGTAGCAGTCTTAGTCCTATATCAACACAAAGTGAAAAAAATGGTAAGACCTCTAGCAGGTCGGACTGTCGAATTTCATTGTGTGATCACGACTAATCCTAAGATATGCTGATGAAAACGACCTTGTCGAAAGTGAAGTCACTACAATACAAATACAACACCGATTTGAATTTTTTCTAACGGCCCGTGTCACTTCTGACGTTATACATTTCATATTTAGGCTGTTTCTGCAGAAGAGTTACACTATCACTGGTTTTCTGGCAGTATCAAGCACAGCAGAGATTTCACATTTTGAGGAAATGAGGGTGTGTTTTTGGTGACGTGTGTTGAAAGTTCGAACTGTGTAAGTTACTTATGTACTTTAAAAATGGTTGCTGAATACTCTCTCTCTCTCTCTCTTTCTCTCTCTCTCTCTCTCTCTCTCTCTCTCTCCCATTTTTATGCGGTATACACCGCATTTAGTTATTTTACCCCGGCATCTTCGGTAAACTAGGTGGTGCGTGGTGTTTATATTTCACTGAACAATAGCAATAATGCTCTGAGTGACAAGTGATACATGTTTAATCTGTGTAAGTTCATTACATCCTTTGTGGAAAGTTACTCATTCAAGCGTTCCACGGTGTCATACAGTCGTTAATCAAAAATTTTTACAGACTCCTAAAACAACTGCAGGAGCTACGAACTTCAATTTCTGTGAAAATCGGTGGAATATTAAATGTAATGCATAGTCAAACTTTCATGATTCTGCTTTAAATGGAAGTGCCGCAGATAATTAATAAACCCTCGTGTTTTCCCTATATTTTCGTACATCATAGCAGGTTAATTCCAAGCTTGTTTCTCCGGTGTCTTCGCTTAACTAAACAAATAAATCTCTCTAAAACAAATCTAAAACACATAATAGAACGGCCACTGCCATTAGAAGCACGGGTTTCTCACTCTTCGAGGGCGCGGCTCAGGTCGGTGCAGGCGACGAACCGGTGCGAGTTGACGGCCATGGTGTAGACGACGACGCCGGTGACGCCGGAGCTGTGCACGTTCTCCAGGAAGAAGTAGGCGAAGTAGGTGCCGCACACGATCACGATGATGGCCGAGTCTCCGCTGAACGCCGACGTGGCGTCGAGCAGGCAGACGGTGGCCGTGCCCATCAGGAGGCCCACGAACACCGCCACGCCCTGGTTCTGCAGCGGGAACATCAGGTCCAAGCCGCCACCTGCGTGGGGCGGGACGCGCGGGGTGACATTTTGCCGGGAAAGGCGTATGCACTGGCACAACTTTGGACATAGACTTTTTTTTTTTAGGAAAAGCAGCGTCCATGCCTCAGGGTTCAAAAAGAAAAAAGAAGACACTTTAAATTTTGTTAAACTCCTTCGGTTAAGCAGTGGGTTGATTCTACGGTTTCTACTCAAATGAGAGGCTTCTTGCGTTCCAAACCCTTTCCACCTGAAGCAACGGGCTTAGTTATGTACTAATGAAAGCATTGAGGGTACGATTCAATTGGTCCCTTCCTTCGCTTAGAACGTGCCTGTACAATGAAGGTGGCCAAGTCAATGACCTTAATGAACATAGTTCTGCATATTCCGCAACTTCTCTGTTTACACACCTGAATGCATCCGACAGGTACTGGTACTCGCCGTATGCTTGTGTGACGACTGTTGCGAGGAAGTTAGAACAGCCCGCAAAATACGTCGAACGTTGCTAGGACGGCGGGCAGCATATCAACGGAAAACAGCTCACCTTCGTGAAAGCGGTAGTAGCCGAAGATGCACCACGTCATGACAGCGTTAAAGAGTGCCTCGGACTGCATCATTGTCGTCATTACGGGGTACCGACCTGCGAACGTGATCGGCCATGATGTCATTACATTAACCCGCTAATGTGGTAGAACCAATTCGAGGGCGTAAAATGAAACAATACATACAAAAAGAACTAGCTGCATTGGGTATTGTGCGGGGGTGGGGGCTAATGTGAAAACATTAACCTGACTCTAATATCGGGTGATTCGCTTCATTTGGTACGTTTCGCCTGGTGAACCTGTACTTTAGCGAGCAACAGTACTGGTTCAGTTTACGTACCGCCTCAAGTTCACCTGTACAAATGACTGCATTACGAAGGATTTTCTCGCTTCAATTTAAGATCAGACAGGTGCTTTCTTTCTTTGTGCAAACGTTACAACGGCCTGACAGAAAACGCATGTAGCCAGATCGTGAATATGCCGTGTTTGCGCAGCTAAAGTGGTCGTAATTAGCAAGCGTGAACGAGGCATTCAACGCACTTTGCGGATGGATGACAGCGCGTATACCTTCTTCGAAGAGCGCGTCGCTCATCGGCAGGCGCTCGATGAGGCACATGTAGACGCCGAAGAGCAGGCACTCGCGGAAGGGCCACGTGCTGTCCGCGATCCTGTGCGTCACAAACACGGTGGCCAGCGCGAGCGTGATGCCTGCGCAAAGCGGTGGCCTGCATGTGGCAAAGCGCTACCCTTTTGCACTCATTTACTTGCGCTTTACTCCGCGAGCCCTTCACACAGAATGTCCCGATTGGGATAGCTTATGACAGGTACAATTCATAGTTTCTAAGATGTTGACGGCAGACACTCCGTTGGAAAACAGACGGGGAGTTGGACGAAACGTATAACGTCATTGATGACACTGCGACCCCAGAGAGTCCATCATGACTGGTTACGATGTTCTTTGAATGTGCTTGTATCTTCTCAACTGCACACGGGAGATCAATATTATTCATCCGTTTGCCAAAGGCAGCTGTACTGTTAAACTCTTTTCGACAGCACATTGCTACGTTCGGACAGAGGTGACAACTATTATTTAAAAAGTGAGTGTGCGAGGATGAAAGAAAACTATTAATGTGCTTACTATAGTGTAACTGGCGAATGACAAGTGCTGAGAGATCTGTTACACATAGCGCTTGTCAGAGCTAAGCGAACCGAAGGTCCTATACTGTACCATGTCAAATTCTGCCATATTGGCGTTTTGAGCCAGCCAGAGGCGTTATATCAGCCTAGCGGGCTAATCTCTGCGAACAAGATATCGGAATTCTACAATATTGCGGAATCTATAGTGTCGAACAACACCCTAAGATGACACAAAAAGTGCTACGAAAATTCCTGTTATGTCACACACGGCATATGAATCGCATTGGCGAAAAAGCAAAGCAAACTACACAAAGTAAGACGTAACATGTAATTTATAACGTCAACCTACACTGCTGAATGCTATAACTGCGGATGTATCCTAATGGTGTCCAGGGGCAACCTGATTTTCTCCGCTAATATATAGCAAACCGTTTTTCTCCAACAAATTTCAAATTTAGTTTTGAAAAGAGTACTCCAACAGTACGGCCAGAGCGAGTGCCATTTAAGCTGAAATTCAGTGCACAAAGTCATGAGCACTGCGAAAAGGCCCGAATACTGGTACAGTTTTGAGCGGAAAATGCGTGTTTACCCGCTACGGCCTTTTAAAAAAGACTTGACTGTTCCGTCTCATATTGACCGAACACATTGTGCAGAGGGTAACTAAACGCGTCAGTACGCTGCGAACACCACGAGCTTGCAGAATTATACACCACAGGGGCCAGATGGCAGAATCTCGTGGTCCACATTTAGAAATTGTGCGTTCGGTGATTTCATAATGCTTGTTTTTTTTTAACTTCTCTGCTTTCCTTCATTAAACCCACGCCCTTAACGAAAGCCACTATATGTTTGCCATTGAAGATACCGTCCCATTTCCTCGCGTTAGGTTCAAGTACCATCGACATTCTGTTGTTCGTTCCTTCCCCAGTTTGTCGTGTTAAACAACCCTTTGTTTTAGGCACAAGCACTGTATTGTTTCGAAATTTTTTTGTCAAAACCAACAAAGTGAACGAAGCTGCGTTTGCTCAACGGCAGCTATACCGTAAAATGTCTTCATTTTAACTCTTATAGCAAAATCGAATCCGCGTTTCGTATCTGTTTTATTCATCAGTGCAGAAGGTGTGAAAAACTCCCCCGAGGCACCAATCTTTCCGTGGTGATGGAAGAGTGGCGCCCCGCTTAGGGATTTCATGCAGAATCGCCTCTCCGTGCCTCGAATAGGTGCACGCATTCAACACAGGTCGAGGGAAACGTAACGCACCGAATGTTCCCAGCGAGAAGATGGTGATCTCGATGCGGCAGCGGCGAAAGATGTAGTTGTTGATGCCCTGCGTGGTGTGCACGACGAAGGCCGGCATGAAGACCGTAATGGCTTGCACGCCGATGGAGCCGTAGTAGAAGTCTAGCCGCTTGCTGGTCATCGCGTACAGCGTGGTGCAGCCGGCTGCCACCAGGAACACCACCAGCGTGTACGGGACGCGGATGTGTCGCTGGATGGTCTTCAGCATCGCTGCAACGCGCCCACGGAGGCAGCGGAAGTTGCACGCTGTGAACGCTTCCTCACGGTCTGACCAGTTTCTTCGCCCGACATATTTACTTCCACTCAGAAGTGCGCGAATGCTGCCGCGTTGCATGCGTCAAACATGTTGGCGTACTTGTCGTTGTGACAGTAACAGCGCCGAACCTGGTGTTCGAGACACGGATGAAAAACACAAAACAAGAAACGCTTGTTCGGTTTCCTGTCATCTGCTTCTTCTGGTGCAGGCTCGCGGGGGCTCGCTGAGAAGCGTAAGCGTAAATATTTGATGGACCCTTGACTCAATTAAGGGACATCGAATGCTCGCCATCGCGGTGTCTTCTGTCTCGCAATACCGGGGAAATGAATTTGCTGTTGCGGTTTGCCGCACGAAAAGATATGCAAAACGACTTTAGTTGTTGGTGCCCTGCGTTTAAAAGAACATGCATTTAGAAGAAAGAAGAAGAATGCTAGCATTTTGTTCCGTCGACTATACTACCGGGCGGTTTATGTCGACAATGACTCAATTCGCGAGTAAAAGCTTCTGGCAGATGCCCCAAAGCTGAAGAAAAAAAAAAGGGGGGGGGGGGGGGGGGGTTCGTCGCAACAGTCGGCGAGTAGATGGAAGCCCTGAACACAAGCGATATGGCACCCGGTCGTGCGCTTCACTTGCGAGAATGATCGTAATCGTATCAATCGGCTTCCACAAAACGTGCCAAATTTTGCCATATAATTATAACAGCCAATGCAACGATGCATGTTTCACTGTTTGCTCACAAAAGTGTATTTTAATGCTCGGAGCATCAGAAAAAAAAAAAGAATTCAAATCGTTTAACTATTCCGAACCCTTCTAAGACCACCGTCATTGCTCCACGTCAGAAATTTTTGGATACCCATTATCTGAGCTTGCGAGGCGTGCTGCGCTCGCTAGGTGGCACCGCGTCATTTCCAAGAAGGCTGTACTATATATATATATATATATATATATATATATATATATATATATATATATATATATATATATATATATATATATATATATATATATATATATATATATATATACACACGCACGCCGAGGTACGGCTTGCGTGCATTTCTCTCTCTCTCTCTCTCTCTCTATATATATATATATATATATATATATATATATATATATATATATATATATATATATAGAGAGAGAGAGAGAGAGAGAGAGAGAGAGAGAGAGAGATGCACGCAAGCCGTACCTCGGCGTTATTATCATTGCGATATTATTGATGACAAGACCTGAGGCGTCGGCAAAAAGTCGAAACAAAATGACAATTCGGGAAAATGAGATAGCCGCTAGGATATACGCTCTCGTGCTACTCTATAGCGCTGATCTGGGTAAATTTTATTTATGGCTGACCAGAGCGATAAATAAAATTCAGCTGCCGTCTACTCCAGGAAGGTTTTGGTATGCGCCGGCTTACTGCTCATGGTGAAGAAGGCGAAGAGCGCCAGGTAGTAGGTGCGGTGGTGGTTGTCCACGAGGTAATTGGCATCCGTCGTCAGATCCATCGTTGCTTTGCGGTGTCTGAACCAAGGGGCACGGCGTCGCTGGTTCTGAAACGCGAAAGCGCAAAAAGGAAAGAAAGAAAGAGAAGAAGAATGCCAGACAATCAAGGGAGTGATTCAGGCGCAAAACGCGGGAGAACCAAATGTGATACGAATTTATACGCACTTGTAGCGATCGGTGAGGGTTGGACCCGTCCCGAAGCAACGGGGGACGCCCAAAACGCACAGTGGTGTACAGGGAACCAGGGTGAGAGGAGTGGTCGTCGACGGAACGTAACCAGCACTGGCACCTAACCTACGAATTATGAACGAGACGAGAACGGCCACTGCGCGGATCTCGTGCGCATGCGCGCTAGCTTCTTCTTCTTCTTCTTCTTCTCTTTCTTTCACGGGACGCTGACGCGATGACCGCGTGATAATCGTAGCGAGTACACATAGTTGGTGTGGGCATGCCAACCGACCCCTCACCTTCCCCCTATGCCTAACCCTACCCGGGAGGACTGGGAGGCAGCCCTGCTCGGCTGCTCCGACCTGGCGAGCCAGAAGGCCCTGGTGGGCCGTGCCCGAGTCACGGCTACAGCCAATGGGCTCCTGTAATGAGGTGCCCACCTAGTCTTTATGAGGAACGGCCCCTTAAGGACTGCTCCACACGCTCCCTGTAAATACTTCAAACAATAAAGTTTTTCAATGTCAGTACACGTAGTTTCCTACAATAATTACTTGAGGGAACTCTGGCGCTGCCGTCGTTCAGCCACCATGGAAATGATGGGATTCGTTCATGGATTTGTCTTGTCTTCGTGCTTGTGGATTCAAACGTTCTCGTGGTTTTGTTTAATACGCTTTATATGCTTTCATTCTCGGGAATTTCAGAGCAATCTATGCTTTTCGAAGTGCAGAAGGCAATCGCTACTAATTGCAACGGTTCAGCTTGTCGAGGTGGCCAATTAAATCATCGAAACGCGCCAAGCGTCTCAAGACAATGGCTTGCCCGCAATAAATTCGTAAGGCCGTTTTATGTCCCCTGTCAATGCATGCGTCCGCGGCGGAATGTTTTCGATATCGGCATCTGTGCTAGAGGCACTGTGCTAGAATCCTGCCGTCGGACAATTTTAATAACGTTTATCTAATTATTTATTACGCATTGCTTTGTTGAAAATGAGTTTACGAAGTCATTAGGCCGTTTGAAGCCAGAGGGACGAAGTTTAGGCGAATCTGTGTACTTCCCATAATTCGAAGTCGTTAAGCCGTTTGAAGCCAGAGGGACGAAGTTTAGGCGATTCTATGTACTTCCCATAATTCGAAGTCATTAAGCCGTTTGAAGCCAGAGGGACGAAGTTTAGTCGAATCTTTGTACTTCCCATAATTCGAAGTCATTAGGCCGTTTGAAGCCAGAAGGACGAAGTTTAGGGGAATCCATGTACTTCCCATAATTCCCATGCTTCCATTGCAGCTCCCGTAGACACTAGCGCCAGAGTTCCCTCTGGTGATTATTGTATGAAACTCGATAGTAGCGCGCGTCGACACTTAGCTGACCCTTTCTTCTTCCACCAAAAGGACAGTGGAGCCGATACCGGAGATATTGCAGCTTATGGTGCGATGTGGACAATTTTCGACTATGCAGATTGGCACTAATACGCCCATAACGCTAATTTTACTGACTCTGCGTTTAATTCTCACTTCCTGTGAGCACCGGCCACGCCGCCTTCCAGAAACCATAGTCAATACCAAGGGGTATTAAAAAATCTTTTTAAGCCTCCTTGGTCAAAGAGAACGTGGTGGGCTAGACCTGCCGGTCCCGACGTGGGACTAGCCAGGTGCGCGACGAGTTCGCGTCCTCGCCGGACCAACAATAAAAGTTTCCTCACTCAAAGAGAACGTGCTCCACTTCCCAAAAGTATGCCGTACGGCGGCTTTGTCCATACATATATATATATATATATATATATATATATATATATATATATATATATATACCTTTACGGAATCTTGCTGCGGCAGGCACATGCCTCATCTTGTTTCAAATATTTGCTCCCTGTGTTTTCGTCCTCAGTCAGCCAGGTCGATCGGGCCTGAAATAGCGAGGCACTGCCTTTTGTGTTATCCATCCATACAGATCCTCTCTCCTGATTTCTTCCTCACCATATTTGCAAATCTCCATGTCCTTTTTTTGCTTGTTGTTGTTTGTTTCCATTACTTGCATCCAATTTACCATCTCTGTTTCTCTAACTTTCTTTTTGTTCACTCCAGGTTGTCTACTTACACTTTTATTTACTCTGCAGTTGGTTGCCGATTTCCTCGACCTCTTCCTACGTTCTGTGCCCACACTTTAACCCTGAACAAGCAATGCTCTAACGTATCAAAGACGATACGACTAAGTGCCGTAAATACGCACGTTAATAAAACCGCCTAACGTACACTCTCGGTGTTGCTAACTGAAAGTATTAAAATTCGGGCGGCCACCTGAATTATACTTTCTTTTTTTAAATGCTACCCATTAAGTTACGCTTGTGCACTGTAGTGAAGTTCGACAGATAGCCGAAGGGGCAATGTCCTGAATTCCTGGACATGTGCTATTTTGTAGCATCTGTGCGGGTATATAGCAGTGACTAGCCTTAACTAATACTAACAATAACGGTTACCAACACTGATCAATACATTTGCTCTTTTAAATAATGTTACCACACCGTACAAAATGGAAAGCTGTCGCCGGAACTGCAATTATTTTAGGACAAATTTTCAATGCCTCTTTCGCGAAACTCGACCTAGGCACACATTTCCTAGTAAAAGGCTATGTAGTATGATCGGAGTGAGTGAGTGAGGGAGGAAACTTTATTGTAAGTCCGGCGAGGACGCGAACTCGTCGCGCACCCGGCTAGTCCCACGTCGGGACCGGCAGGTCTAGCCTACCGGCCCGGTCGCGGGCATGCCGGACAGCCAGGATTTGCTTTTCTAGAGCGGGGCTACGCAGAAGCGAGTCCCACTCCTCCTTGATGAACTTGGGGTATGTCGACCCGCACTCCCACAGCATGTGCGCTAGAGTGGAGGTCTGCCCGCAGGAGGGGCAGGCGTCGTCGCGATACACGTCCGGGTAAGCCACGTGGAGAACGGACAGACACGGATACGTACTGGTCTGCAGAAGCCTAAGAGAAACGGCTTGCGCCGTATTCAACCTAGGGTGAGGGGGTGGAAAAACCCTTCTAGACATGTAGAAGAATTTAATAACCTCGTTGTGAGTAGCGGGAGCATCCCTGTGGCCGTAGGGAGGAGGGGAGTCGGTGTATTCACTGACTTCAATTTTGCAATTATAACATGTCCTCTAAAGTCATGCACGTACTTTACAAGTTAATTAGTGAATATTGTTAATCATCCGCATTAATTGTATATTCCAAAAATTAAGTTAACTGGTTGAATACTCCTCTAATGACGGTAGCACATAGTTTCGGTTAACTACGTATCGGGCATAATAGCGCCGCACAGCGTCGTATTCTCCTAAAATATATAGAGGAAGGAGGGTGCCGCCATTTATTAAAATCAGAAAAATGCAGAATTTCTTCATTGAAATAGTGTTTATGCGTTGTTTACGCTTATGGTCGTGTTTATTGATTATAAACGTGAACGAACATAAATATGAAGTCTTTTAAAATAATTGAATTCTGGGATTTTACGTACCAAAACCATGATTTGATCATGAGGCACGCCGTAGTCGGAAACTCCAGAATAATTTTGACCTCCGGAGAATCTTTAACGTGCCCCCAATGCAAGGGACACGGGTGTTTTTGCATTTCGCGCCCATGTGGCCGCCGCGGTCGGGATTCGGTCCCGCGACCTCGCGCTTAGCAGCGCAATGCCATAACCGCTAAGCTACCCCGTGCTAGTCTGCAGTGACTGTGGGCGTTTTCGAGCATTTAGCTATAGGTGTGTCTGGTATCTAAAGATACACAATACTCACTTAATCAATGTATCGCAAATGCACATCTTCTCGGGTGTATCACGATACGAATAAATACTACCGGTGGAGCCGTGATTAAGTAGCTAAGATGCACGTTGTGGGGTCTCACACGTGCCCTTGGGACAAAGGAACGACAGCACAGTAGTGCCAACAATCACAAGAAAATGTATTGCACCTTTCACACACTAATGCCTGCTAGCCGAATGTGGGCGCGGTGAGTCGGACTTCCAATTGAGGAAGTCCGACTCACCGCGACCGGATAGTGGGCGAATATGTTCACTTCCCCGCTGGACACCAACGCCTAGTCGTTCGCGTGTATGCGGTCACGCGGTCACGCGAACAGTGGTGCGTTCGAACGATCGTGTTCGTCCATCCCGGTGCCCCGCTGCAAAGCCTTTCTCAAGACGGTCCCACGAAGCGTGGATTGGCGCACGCATGGAGAGTGGGCCAATCGCACGTGGGGAGTGGGCCAAAGAGTGGGCGTCGCTCGCTGACCCCAAGCCAAAGAGCCAAAGCCAAGCCAAAGCCTACTCACTTTCGCGCCCGCCTAACCCCACCGTTAGATGGCATTAGCAGCGCAACAACCACGCCCTCTCTCGTAATGCGCTGCAACCACGCTGACTGCAGGCGGCGCTTAGCTACGCTACGGGGAGAAGCCAGATTACAGGAGACGCGAGAGCAGTGCGGGGAAAACAACATCAGAGGACGCGAGAGAGTCGAGCGTCCCCACGATGTATCCTCGATACTGTCTAGCCCTGCTGCATGAGCTGTTCTTTCTTTTTCTGGCCCGAGCATGGCCCGAACCCAAAAGTGCCATGCACTGGCCCACCCGAGCCCGACCCAGTGGTTTCAATACTGGCGCGTACCCGTCCCGGGTCCATACCCGGGTGGACATAACTGTTGCAGCGTACATAGCAGCGTACTTAAATTCACATTCCCGACAATTTTATTGCTGGAGAATTCGAGCGAATAAATTTGGCGGAATTGTAAATTTGGCTAAATCTCACTCTTGAATCTCAAAAACCGTTGCAGCGTACATAGCAGCGTACTTAAATTCACGATACCGCCACTTTTATTGCTGCAGAAGTCGAGCTAATAAATTTGGCGGGAATGTAAACTTGGCTAAGGTAAAAATCTTAGCATATATAGCACCTGTTTTCTAAAGGCAGCTTTGTGGCAATACAGTTGTGTTACGTGGTCAAGCATGCGTAATGTATCTTGGTGAAGTACATCAAGAGCGGAAAAAAGGTCGCCGGACATAGTGGGTGTTCTTTAATTATACACGCCATCTCCTGTCACAGTAAGGGCACCCTAGAACTGGCTGTGGCCAGTGGAGATCGGGCTAAGCGTGGCTCAGACGGGCCTCGTGCAACATATATATATATACATATATATTTGTATGAGCCCGTAACTACATCAGTCAATGATTGAAGAGCCATTCGATACTTGGTTTTGCTTTTATTCGTTTTTATTCGGCCGTACAGCACACATAATCACACCTGGCGTGCTCGCGTTCAGTGCCCGCGACGGCCAGTGCGATGCCACTTTGAGCCGATTCGGGCGCAACGCCTGAGGGAATGTCGGCCGCCACCCCATGGTCCTCGAGCGCTGGCGCCATATACCTGACTTGCAGTCCTTCAAAGCTGTTTCTAACACAGCCGTGGCCATTTAATCCCCTTGTCTTCGGCAACAAGTGTGGCCCTAGCTGTAAAGAAAGTACTATTTTGTTTATGAAGAGGATATTCTCATGTGTGACATTGAATTATCCGTACAATTATAGATACGTCCTTCCGGGGTTTCCTGTACAACTGCTTTGGTCATATAAAAGTCAAGGCGTTCTTTCTGGTGTCACCACTGCCATTTCTTTTTTCTCTCTCTTTTTCAACTTGCTCTTTAGAGGCCACCTAAGTGATGCATCGGCAGGGTTCGTGCCATGCTCTCCGACCGTGATTCCACTTTCAGTATAATTTGCCGCAGTATATCTTGCATATTTGTGTTCCGCAGAACGGGACAGAATTTGAGGCGGACTTTAAGAAACTGGCATTATGCAACGATTCTTTCGCCTATGTCTAACCATAAAGTAGGATGGAACAAGGAATTTGCTTTGTCTGGCTTCATTTTATTGTCGTCGATTTTTCAGTTCACAATTCCACTGTCCATTTGTCGTAATATGGATGAATTTCGGCTCTGTCTACTTCTGTTTTAACATGCGGGGTGTTATTCACGATGGTTGTACAACGTGAACAACGCAGCCTTCTTTTATTATTTTTTTCTCCCTATTAAGATACCTTATTTCTTTGTTCCTGTTAATTCGCCGCAAACCCGTGAAGTGCCAGAAATAATAATAATAAAGATATACATGACACTGAACAAGAGAGCCGCGCCATTTAACGTGTCAAAACGACGTTCAAAATAAAAATGCATTTAGAGATTAAATTTTTCTGCGTTGTTTTATTTTCCTCATTATTTACCTCTTAAACATAGAATGAACAAAAAATCACGGAAACCAGCACCGAGCTGCGTTATGATTTAGCACTCAAGATAATTTGTGAACGTATATTCCTAAACTTGTTTGCTGCTAGTTAACTCCCGGTCACACCAGGGCGACACGACGCTGATTTTGGTATGCTGACTTTGAAGAAGCATCAAAGAAAGCACTTTAGAATAGCAATGAAAAGTTTACCCACACATTTGTGTCGTCTACACCTTTCTAGAAATGCTTCGCATGACATAGATAATCATCAAGGATGGTTTTTGTCTTATTTTATCCCCCCGCCCCCCACCTATTTTTTTTTCTTTTAGGATTACAAGTGTCAAAGTGGAAAAACGTGTATTTGAAGTGTGGGAAGCTGGTCACGCGGCAGACGTCACCGTCAGTTGCACTTCACTTTTTGAAGACGCCGGACATTTGTCGAATGATGTCCGCAACAACAATTTGAAATGTGGTGAACGCTGTTTAAATCATGGATCCTGGACCTCAAAGAGGTGCGATGTAATGCTAGTGCATTTATATATCATTTACCGCTAAATCACCACTGATTCTTGTACGTGCACGTTGTGAAGAAGTTAGAGAGGGTTTGAATGAAGACGACGAAGTGCCAGGAGGTTCTGAATAAAGACTCGGGTAACCTAATTTCCGCGGAAAATCCAGTGGTGCCCATTAAGACAGTCGGAAGTAGTTATTACAAGATTACGCGGCCATGCCCCTCCATTAAGCCTATATTTACACAGGACTGGCCTGGCGCTATCGCTTCTGTGCCCAAGAAACGGAATCCCTTGATCGTTATTGTTGTTATGTCGGTGATACAAATTGTTAAGAAAAAGACACCTAGAAATTCCACTTGCTAAATTAGGGTTAATGTTGTCATCAGAAATAATACTATCTTTTCGGTGCATCAGTTATAGGGGTCAGCCACAGGGGCGTGTTTGATGCCGTTTGCGGTTACATACAATCAACTAAACGAATAACTTTTTGAATGTTCTTTCGTAATTTGTTAGTTTTTGTATATTTTTTTATCGAATATGTAACGCTTCAAAAGAGTAGGTAATTGTTTCAGCACGCAATTCTTGGCCAATCCCCCGGTGTGGGTATGAGCCATAATGTGAGGCCATCATCGTCATTATCATCATGGCCTAGCCCTACTGTACTGTAAATGACGCAGCCGCATAGCTTCTGTTTGGACATTCAAGCAGACAAAGCTTTTTCCTTTTCCTATTGCATGAATATGCTCTATCATAGACGAGACTGGTGGATAGCCTTACTAGCGTTAGTAAGGTTCCTGCAGTCTACATGGCTTCACGACAGATCGACTTTAAGAACGCCGCCCCCTACCTCTTCATATATAGTGTATACGCGGTTTGTTTGTGCTCGTCTCTCTTTCTCTCTCTCTATCTCCACCTTCCACTTTCTTTCTCTTTTTATCTCCCTTACCCTTCCCCCCGTGCAAGGTTGCCAACCGGAGCTACCTCTGATTAACGTCCCTGCCTTTCTATGCATCATTCCTCTCTCTTTCAAGTTGAAATGTGGGTGGACTTCATCATCGGAGCAAATAAACGCGGTGCCATACGAATGTTGGCTGCAACCCTCCAAGATGAAGAGGAACAAGCTCTTCCGGAAGCAGGGCGCACCAACGCATTTGACTCCTGTATAGACGCTAGAACAAAGCTCACTTCAGATGATTTAATTGCGAAAGAAAAAGTGAAGCTGATTATAAAACTTCAAGATCATAAGAATTTTGTTCTGGCTCTAATTCGAAACTGCGCGAAGCCTGCTACCGTTGCTTCGTCTGACAGTGGCGTAAACTTGATGGATGGATAGGTGGATGCAAAACTTTATGAAAGTCCTGAAGTACGCGACTCAGCGCGCTGCGGGCCGCTCCCACGTTGGGGCAATCAGGCCATGCCCGAGTGCCGCATCGTGGGCCCTCTGGACAGCCCATAGTTGCGCCCCGGCATCGGGGCTCTTGGTAGCGGAGAGCCACTTGTCCTCATTGATTTGTTCCGTGCCTCGCGACGAGGGGCAACGCCAGAGCATGTGGTCTAGGCTAGCGAAGTCATTGCAGTGCCTGCAAGAAATACTGGCATAAGTGTCGGGATAAAGCTTGCAAGTGGAGTAAAGCCGGGCTGGGATACGAGCCTGTTTGCAATGATCTGAGGGTCAATGCCTGCGCTCTATTTTTCTTGTGAGGAAGGGGAAAGTCTCTCCTGCCGAGATAAAAGTGTTATGTAATTTCATTGTATGTGGTCGGTTCATCTATGTTCTCCACCCCTGCGGGCCGGCGGAGGAGTTCTCCATGATCGTGGAAAGCGAGACCTCGCACCTTGGAGTTGGCCAGCTCGTTGAGGTTTGTGGGGCCTCCCATGATGGATCCCATGTGAGCGGGGAACCACATGAGAGTGTGAATGGTGATCGCTAAGTTTCTTGAAGTTCAAGAGGAACAGAACGGATAGCAAAATGAATTAATGCGTTTGCTCGTAAACGTGACTGAAAGAGGAATAAACAGACCGAATTTTGGACACGTACAGACATATTTGATGGAGAGTCCAGTGGTCCCGACTCCTGGTTAACATTTTATGAGTATGAAAACTACTGGCACAGCGATGAAGATAAAGTGAAAAACATGCGAGTATTCCTGTCAGGAGCAGCGAAGGGTAGGTACGAATTGCGCGTCAACACCCACACCAACAAACCCTGGAGGTAGTGAAAGGTAAAATGGAAGTTTTCTCAGCTCTTTTGGCGAGGACGAGGCATTCTTATGAGACAAAGCTATCGTATTCAAGTATAGATTTGTATATGCATTCAGCTGCTTTTATGAGAAAAGGAGGTTACACCAGCTGGCTGACTCATGTTGCTTGAGACGTCCGTAATTCCGTTTATCCTTCATGGTTTGAGCCCCGACCTTCAGAAGCAAATACAAGTGAGAGGGTCCAAAACGGCTGAAGAACTTCTGCATGGAATGCGAAACCTCTACTTACAAGCCTCAGGACTCCAGCGGCAACCCATATGATGCCTGATGCAAGATATTCAACAGCCGCACGAGATGATGAAAGACGCCCGCTTGCAAGCTGGAAGTCTACAGCTACTCCTGTGTCCTTTCTGACTGACCAAGGAGGCTCAAGCCAATGTGAAGAGTCACATGATGGATGTAACAAAAACTGAATAAAGAGGGCTTCGGATTCCGCCTGACGACAGCAAGAGGAGCTGCTTATTTGTCGCATGCAAGCATCCTGTACATATCTGTTTTTGTTGATGGAAAGCAAAGCAGCCCGTTAGTTGACAGCGGAGCAAGCATCACAAATTATTAATGCCAATATCGTTGACAGTAAGAAAGTACAACAGGAACGGCCTGTAGAAGTACATGGATACGACGGAAGACAAGATGTTCGCGATAAATGGACGTTTAACTATATCGTGTTTCGGCAACACTGTTGCTGCGCCGGCGCTAGTACTCGATGGAGTGCCCTATGAATTATTTCTTTCACGTCCAGCCATCAGTTAACTTCACCTCAACATCTACTGGACTGGAGAAGTAAATACAGAAAAAAAAAGCGCCACAGTCTCAGCGCTTCTTCAGCTTCGTTTTCGAGGAGCCTGCGGAAGCTATCGTCAGCTGAAGATGTTAAGATGCTTTACCCGAAGTGCTATGCTTGAAGGGACATCCCAAGGTAACTACTAAGTTTGAGGTACCATTAAAGTTAGGCGATACTACAGTCAGCCCTATAATATGTCACGGGAGAAGGGAATGTGGCTGAAGAACGAGCTTCAAAAGACGATGGGTGCCCATATCATTCGTCCATCCACATCTGCATACGGGCTGCCCGTCACTATTGCACCTAAGAAAGATGGAAGCCTCCGACTCTGC
This sequence comes from Dermacentor albipictus, assembly GCF_038994185.2. Classification (NCBI taxonomy): domain Eukaryota; kingdom Metazoa; phylum Arthropoda; class Arachnida; order Ixodida; family Ixodidae; genus Dermacentor; species Dermacentor albipictus. The sequence goes on from NC_091824.1 coordinate 76,840,212, forward strand.
GCGGACTACAATCAAATTAACAAGTACACAGAGCTTTTTTCTTTTCCTATTGTACGGATAGACTCTATTATATAAACGAGACCGGTGGATGCAGAGCGTTTTCACGTGTTGATTTATGTAAAGGATTGTGGAACCTTCCACTTTCTGAGGAATACAAGGAATATTCTGCCTTCATGACGCCATTTGACATCTATGAGTATAATTGACTCCCGTTTGCATGGTAGAACTCACCCGCTTAGTTCCAGATGATGAACGGCGTCTTGCGACCGTTTCTCGGGAAGTTTTGTGACGTGTACAACGACGATATAATTTTGCTGTCGGAATCTGGAGGAGCACTCAGAGCAGCTAGCTAGTGTACTTCAAGCACTGAATCATGCGGAACTCAATATTAATAACGATAAAAGTGAGTTTTTTCAAAGGAAAGTTGATTTCATAGGTAAAGTGTTTGATGACCAAACGAGGACAAAAAAGCAGGAATCAGTCGAACGAATTTCAAAAATGCAGAAGCCGTATGACTTACAGTCTTTGCGGGTATTTCTCGGCTTCGTGGGGAATTTCCGGTCATTCATTAGAGATTATGCGAAGAATACAAGAGTGCCTCACAGAAATGACCAAGAAGAATGTGCCATTTCGGTGGACAACAGAGTGTGATTCCGTTTATCGAAGTCATGTGAGCACCATTACGTCTGATTCAGTTCTGTCGCTTCCAGACACTTCAAGTTGTCCTTCGAGCTCAGCATCGACGCTTCTTATTACGGCACAGGTGCAGTGCTTTACCAAAGGAATACAGAAGCTCCACGGAGGCGGCAACAGAACACCGTGGGGCATTATTCGCATACATTTTCGAAAGCGCAACTCAATTACACGACTACGAAGAAAGACGCTTTGGCTAATTTAAATCTTCCGAGTACGAAACAGGTGTACATGGGATCGTATCGCGTGGTGCGAACTGCAGTGCAAGAAGGTGTTCTCAAGAGAGTTTGGTTAGGTCAACGATGACGGCGTGCTCGAGTTTGCAACGAAGATCGTATCACACAGAAACTCGTATCAACCGTGTCATATGATCGACGTAGTTCGACTGTATTCACACACTTCGACACTGCGTGGTTGACTCGAGATTTCAACCACATGTGTATTCCTTATTGAGAAATCACAGCAACTGCAACATATGTACCTTAAAACAGCTACTGCATGTTTAATTAAAATGGGACAGGTTTAACGTGGACAAAGAAAGTCGATTAGAGACCAGACACGAGTGAAATTATCTAGCCGAGTTGTACTAGAACTTCACATATATGCGTAAGGGGGCAGTTGAAGGCGGAATGACGAAAAAAAAAAAATCAGTTGACGTAGCTCGTAAATTGTAGGTCGCGGATGGAAATTGCCTGTATAATTCGAGTCTCCTGTCTGTAACCGCAATCAACGTAGCAGGTGTAAGCTGTTTGTGCGAGCAGATTTTGCGGAAGACGTCTCGTCAATTAGTCTGTTCGCGTCTGGCGCTATGGAGCACTGTGGTGTCCAGTTCTCTCTCCTTCAGCTGTCCCTTATCAGCCAAGCCCTGCCGCCCGACGAAACAGCTCTTTGCGAGCGGCTGTTGACCCGACTCGAGAGAGCGTGTCGTAAAGATAACCTATCAAGAATCGGGAAAGACCCTGCTCCACGGTGTCACGCCAGTTGGATGGTCTGCTGTCTCCCCTGATAAGATACATACGTGAACAGACTGCACTCGCACACAGCGACCTTGCGACGCCTAGCGCTGTCTGGATAGGTTACGGAGTTTTGTTCCGTTTGTTGCTTGACGCTTTCATTCTGCATTACACGCTTGCACGCCTCCTTCCCAGCACTATGCGCGTGGACCCCTGATATTGCCGCCAGTCTACGTATATAGCCTACACCGCAAAAAGTTTTCAAAGCACTGAAATTCCGAAAAACACCTAAATAGCACTCGCGACCTCGCCACAAAGACAAGGACTTAGATGAGGAGAGTGGTGACCTTTAGATTCGAGGGGGACTGCGCAGAAATTTTGTTTTCTCACAGATTGCAAGCTTTCATGAATGCAGACTTTTACGGTTGGGGTCACTTGTGAGAGAACATCGTGTATTAAAGTAAAAAGCATAGCGTACTATTAGGCTCGTTGAGCACCGTTTGGTATGAAAAGAGTACACAGTAAATGTGGAATAAAAGTAGCATTCGATTAATCGAAGGTCATTTCAGTGGTGCTGTGGCAGACGTGGACCTTTTACTTTTTGGGTATTTCCTTTTCTTTATTTTTGCACATGGGAATGTATAATGACTATACCTAGGAACAAACGTGTATATTTAGCGACCTTTGCAGGTGCAATTTGGACGCGTCCGTTTTTATTTGCATGCTTCCATTCATGTTTACGTTGCCGATTCCTTCCTATAAAATAGAAAAGTGTAGTAGGTGTATATGCCTTTCTATTAGATTTAAAAAAAAAGCACAAGAACAAATAAAGAAAAAAAAGGCAGACACGAGGCACCGGTGGGATTCGAACCCACGATCTCCTGTTTACTAGACAGGCGCTTTAACCAACTAAGCCACGGCGCCGCGCTGCCGGGAGGGGAATTTTGCACTATATAACGTCATTGTTCTCTGAGTGCTGCCCAGCTTTTATTTTTTGCTTTGCGTTTTTTGTCTATTGAGGGTTAACTAAGTAGAAATAAACGGTAAGAGGCGCGGCATTTAAGCTGCTTGCGCTTTTCTAGAACGTTAAACTGCATGGCATTCGTGAAATTAAGCGCTATACTCCTTCGGATCAGTCCAATACCTCTCTCGGGAGGCCGGCTATCTGCTGATTATCTTGCAAAAGGCTCGTCCCATGTGTATCCTCCTCTCCGCTGGCTCTCGCAGAGTTTTCGCTGGCCGCAGATCTTGTGTCACCGGCTCGGCGGGATCACTTTTCCTCCTGGAAGACGAGCGAGCACGATGGCATCGACTGGGGAGCTCGGTACGCACATTCTCATTCTGTCATTACGCAGGTGGGCGTGGTAATTAGCTTATCGCGCGGAGATCACATGTCGTAGCAAATGCACCTATACCTGCTAATTGTGGCAACGGGTATTAGTTCTTGACGGAGGAATTTACTGCAGCACCGTCGCAATATACGCTTTAAAAAAAAAAGCAAAAAAAAAGCTGAATTCTATTTTGCACTTCAAAAGCGTCACGTGTCCAACTTCGGTGCATGTCTGCGACGTACTGAATATGAAAGCGCACATGCGTACGTGTGTTGCTTAAATTTTCCCGCGGCGTTGCTGCAGTTTGTTTGAGCGGATCCTTTAGCGTGGGCGTGAAGCGCGAGTTTTTTTTTTTCAATTATTGTTTTCTTGTATGCAAACGCGAAAGTGAAAACAAGTGGTGCCGGAGCGCGAGCTATCTTGCGCTCGTTGAGCGAATGCACTGTTTACGTGTGGCACGGACGTGTGGTTTTTATTTGTTCCCGCGGTCGGAGGCGAGTGAGTTAACGTGTGTGCACTAAATCGTTCTTGCATTTGGACTAAGAACGCTGCAGTAATTTGCAATTGGGCAAAAAGCGTTACGCTCGGTTAACGGCTGCGGCAAAATGAGATAGCGCCAATCGTAGCAAATTATCGCCCCGCGCTCGCGCGGGAAGCCGCGAGAATGACCTTGAGTACGTTCTCGACCGCCCGGTGACCGCTTCGTTCTTGTGCTTCCTCTGGGCGAGAATTCCAGCTTCAATCGCCGAGCGAATTAATTTTCTCATCGTGCGTAGTAGAAAGAGGGGGTGGCGCAGTTCGAGTTCTTCTTCCTGGTCTCACTCGCAAAAAGAGAAGGGGAGATAAATGAACTACGTTTTTAAGCATGTATGCCCTGAAGTATTTTCTCCAGGTGCATTATATCATATTGCAAAACGATGTAATTGCTGCAGACATTAATTTTTTAGTCAAGATGTTTGGCTTAATTCTTTTTTTTAATAAGAACTACCTCGTTCTAAATGTTCTTTCAATTACATATCACCAAGTGCATACATAAACCCAGCTGGGAATGGTAAAACTAATTACCTTTACATAATCACATATACTGTGTGTTTTCATGGCCATTTAAGTCACCACGTGTACTGTGTGCTTTCATGGCCATTAGTTTCTGCTGTACATCTCACTTCCTGAAACTTCACTCACAATGCCATAAATAATACCAATCATCTAACATTCACATGCCAGCTTCTTTTGCTTTGCCTCATCATTTAACTCCACAGCATCTCGGCTTGATGATTTTGTCATTATGTTGCAATGAATAATAACGCTAGCCGTGTTTACCCTTCATTGATCGCTGACTCCGGCTTCGTCCCAACATAGTTCTAATGTCTTCTTATGTGGCTGAACCATCCCAGTCTTGCCTCTTGAAGAATGCGCCTACATCTTTGCCGTGACTTTGATATTGTACAGTACATAATAAAGTCAATTTAGAATGTAACGGTAAAAGTATGGGAATATTAAATGACAGTACAGTTGTGAAGTTAAGCAAAATGACCACTTTGTATACGTATTCAACTTGTAGTCTTCAAGTCTTCGGCTTATTATTCTTATACTACGATATATACTCAATCTTTATGTGTGTAGTTGCATTTTTTTGCCGAGTCCCTTCCCCATGCTCTTTCACAGCTTTTTGGTGGTTTTGAGACCATCCTCAATATTTTTTGTCTAGTATCTTAGGCAAGCTTATAGGTTCGGCCTTGATAGTAGGAAATACTGAAGAACATACGTGCACAATAAACCTAGGCCTTGGAGATACAAGTGGACACACACATTGCTTCTGTGTATGTGTCTGTTTTCTTTTTCCTTGTCTGTGTCACTTATTGCGCTTGAATGTTACATCTCTCCTTATGCCAGTTTCCTGTTGAAAGTTGACTGTCATTAAATTTTTTGTTTTGGTATAACTTAATTTTCTGTCTCTTCATTACTGGACCGACTTGGATGTCTTCCCCCTGAATTCCTGCTGGGATACCTGCAACTTTGACTTTTCCCTGCACATAGCCGTGTAGAATCTCACACAGCAATTTCAGCACGCTCACGTCAGCCACTTGCATCTTCTAAACCTTGGATGTCCTTATTTAAAACAGACTTGTACATGTTACAGAAAAAAGTAAGCGATTACATTACAATTACTTCTTCAAAAAATGTACTTGATTATCATCACCAATTACTAAAATCACTTTCCTTTGCATGGTTATTAACATTGCACCGATGCACAATAAACTTAGCAAGCTGGCTTGGCTTTAGTGCTCTCCCCGTAGCATTTCACACATCGTTTATCTTCACTATGGATTGCTTGTAAAAATTTTCTTTGTATCTTTCCTAATTTTCTTGTCAATACACTTGCTGCAACACTGAAAGCTCACTCGATGTGCGCACTGGAGAGAAGGGCTGTATTTTGACCTGTAAACACCTTGGCCACAAGATTATCAACGTTTACTCAATGCCGCGGCAGTTCATGTCTAGGTTCTTTATGAAGCGTAGCACTTCATTGTCGCTGGGGTGAGGGGAAGGCACTCCCAATAAGGCCAGTGAAAAAAGAAATGATAGAAACAATCCATAGGTAATAACCTGGCATCAATGTCCGAAGAGGCCACCATCGCCATAGAGTCGGAGGCGCCATTTCAATTTGTTGCCTAATATCTGGTGGACCTCCACCCGATTCCCTTCACTCGTTAGCCATACAGACTAATTGTAATGGACACCAGCAAACCTTCGCATTCCTTAAGAAGGTGGGCAAATCTGTTCTGCCAATTTAATGTAAAGCTGCATATTATTCAGCCCTAATATTACTGTTCATGTGTTACACTCACAAAAGCAAGTAAAAAACATGCATTTAACGGCCGAAATCTTTTGTCAATATCAGAGAGGTCGTAGAATGCATTAAGCGAAGAAGAATTACAAAGCAGCATCTCTTAGCACTTATGAAGACTGCTTAATGTTGCTTTCAAGAGAGAGAGGGAAACTTAATGTAAGAGAAAAGCTCGGAGGTCGCACTTCAAAGAGAGGTGCACATATCTGCAAGCCTGCCTTATTCGGGTGATCGAGACCTAGCTGCAGTATGCTGATTGTGGGAAGGATGTACCCCATGTACAAGTATATATCCATTCTTTTGGACAATGTAGTTCCCACCAAATTTATGTACAGAAGGCTGCAGCGCCTGTTATAGTCTATTTCATCAAAATTGTACCTGGTTGCATGTAATTCATTACTGAAAAAAAGTAACTGAATTACAGAGAGGGCTTCCGAGTGAACAGAGTAACTGATATATTACAAGATTATCAAAAACTTAACTCATTACAAGTAATCAATTACATGTGACTCGTTACCCTACAAGTCTGATTTAAAGCACTTAGATTCTATACAGCAATACTGATTTTGTCCAGATCTCCCCTTCAGTTTACTTCTGGTTGCGCTGAATCACTGAAACATCCAACCAATTATTTCAGTCTTGCACAGGTCCTGCTGCTAATTTCTCTTTCATTTTGAATGCAGAAGGCTTTATTGCACTTAAATAATTTTTTTTGCTTTGTTGCAGAACAATTTTCTGACAAATTCTTTTTATTTGGAAAATTACTTTCTAGAAGGTCAATGTACCTGCTGTTTTACTTATCTCCACTATCTCTGTTTCTACCTGGGCTGTTTTCACACGTCACTCAACATCTTGCTTCATGACATCTCTTAAAGTGCTTTTGAAGCATTCCCCTTGCCAGCACTCAAGAGTACAATGAAATTCAAGATACTATTGTCTCTGTAGCTCTTTTTAAAGTGGTTGACTGCATTGGTTGTTTGCGCTCTCAATGTTTCCATCTGTCTATCCATCCATAGGCTACTCCTCAAACTATAGCACTTTGCATAATCTCCACAGCTGCTTAGGGTACTTGCATGGAGGTTGTCTAAATGTTTATTCAACTCCTAACACTCGCAAAGTACTAGCAGCAGTGATGAAGAATCCTAGTGCATTTATTTTATTTAAATATGGCAATTACATCAAATCTATGTCCTGTGTCCAACATGCAAACAGTTGTTTTCTTTTTGAATGTTATACCAAAGTGCACCAGCGGGCAACTTCCAGGTAATGGGACACACACTTAATTTCTGCAGAAACAAACGGGCATGTGGGTCATGGAAACAATGTGATTATGGTTTAGCCAACTAAATAGACACACTAACTATGCCATGCACATGCAATGTTGAAAGCCAGCACAGAAAAAAAAAAATTATAAAATGCCACCAAAGAAAAACCTTAGTGTCACTCGCTTACAGTGGGAGCTGATTTCCTGCCTGGCTTTCGACGGGAGCCATAAAGTTACTGTTTCAGTAATGGCACAGTCATGACAAGCTATTAAAACAAGTAATTGAAAAACCCTATTAAGTATGGCAGCAGTTGCTATTGTTAACAATGGCTTATATTTTTGTCCAACTTCCTATAATCTAGTTGTAATATCTGCACTGCCCAAGGGCACCAAAAGTGACCATGCCTTGATTAGCCCATTTTTTCCCAGCTTATTACAACAACAGATAAATGGCGTGGATGTGTAGTGTGGAAAGGAGAAAGCAAATCACTTGGCTTTGTTTCTTGAATTTTCGAGTGACATGTGTGACGTTGCTATCAGTCTTGGCACACTGGAAATATTGCTCTATTTCTAGAGGCAACACTTTCATGCAGTAGCACTTCAGTTTGTTGTCAATCTCCTGTTCTCTAAATTCAGTAGCACAGCCAAATAACCAGCTTAACATACCCTCTCCATCCCCTCCCCATAACCTTTGTATCTGCAAAACACTCCCCACATTGGTGCTTTTGAGTTTAAAAAGAGTGTGAGAGGGTGTGAGGAGTTCTCTTTCAGTATCTTTGAGATGTGACAAGCAAGCCGATCTTCCGTTTTCAGTTGTGGATAGTTCAGCATGCAAAACAATCACTAAATATATTGTACTGATTATTTTACTGATGTAACAATTCATCGTTTTTTTTACATAGAGGTGAACAGTTGTTTTCATTTTTATTGATGTGTAATAGTGTTCAGGCCTTGTGGAGCTAATATATTAAACAGAGATCAGCCCTCAGGCCTAGGGGCCTTGTACAACCCCCACCTGTTATGAAAGTGGTGGAGGTATGCACCTCTACTGCTTCCTCTGAATCTAGAACCCCAGTTGATTTGAATTGTGCTTGGGCACACATAAGAGCCAGGCCCTTTGAAGAGCTTCTTATTTTTCTTTTTTTTGACTGAGTAAATATTTCAATTCAAGCCTGAGTTGTGATGTTTTCATATGCACATAAACAGTGGAACACAAAACTGCAGTTTCATTCATATCGGCTTGGCTGGTGTTAATCTGTAACAAAGTGCACAGTAGTGTGTTAAGTGTCACGGTAATTAAACGCATCTGACTCTTGGGCATGGCATTAATCACCACTTCTCTATCTTGTGACATCGTGCAGCCATTCTAAGCGTGTCAAACAAGGCGGGTCTTCTGGACCTGGCCCTCAAGCTGCAGCAAGCGGGTTTGCGCTTGGTGGCATCAGGGGGCACAGCGAAGGCCATTCGTGACATTGGCCTGCCGGTCAGGTAAGCAGCGTCTGTCCTGTTGCTTCTGTCATTCTAGTCAGCGTCTTTGTTTGAGCTGTGTTACTTAAGAAGCAATAGCCCCTTCATTTGTAGTTCACTAGCAGAGACGCAACTTGTTTTGCTTTAATGAAAATAGCCATTAGATGGGGTGTTTCAGCGACATCTCTTTCTGAGTAGTAAAGCTGGAACTAGTAGTATTTGGAAAATGTTGCTTTTTATTTTTTTATTTTGGGGGCTAGGATTTATACCAGTGGCAGATTTGTACGTAGTACTTTGCTTATAAAGACCATGCTATTATAAATTATGTTTGCTCAGATAAGTTGGCCTGCCGTGGTGGTTCAATGATCGGTACAAATTCATCCCTAGCCCTCCACTGTGGCATCTATCGTAGCCTACGTGTCTTTCACTTTGGGATGTTAACTCGTCAGGTAATCAATCAATCAATTGATCTCACAGAAGTTAAAGGTTTAGCTCTTTGCACTTGGCCCTCTACCATGCCTTCACTCGCCGATGCAACTATAGAGAAAGCTATCAGTGTAAAAGAAATATTGTTTATGATATTCTGTCTACACTGCTTCCTGACTGCCACACCATTAGTTTTTGAATGGCGAGGTAACCACACCTATTTTCATTTTTTTTTTTCATGTTTACAGGGATGTATCTGAAGTGACAGGGGCCCCTGAAATGCTGGGGGGTCGAGTCAAGACACTGCACCCAGCTGTTCATGGAGGTGAGTGCAGTCTAATATTACAGGTTGCAGCTTTCATGCACAACAGTTAGTGCACTCCACATTTTGCGCCATCTTTTCTTGGGCTACATCTGTCTGGCTTTAGTGACACACATGTCCCAATCTAAATTCCCCAGTTTCTTTTGGTTGACTGTCGTCTGTCTTAAGCAGCAGTTCAAGCTGAGCCACTGGCAATTAATCCACATGTTTTCCAGCCGTTCCAGCATGTTCTGGTAATCAGTGGCAACGAGATAGGGTGTGCAGTTCTTTGTTTCATTTTGTGCCTTTGATTTTTCTTGTCTTCTGATTAGGTATCTTGGCACGAAAGATCGACAGCGACCTAGCTGACATGAAGAAGCAGAGTTTTGAATATGTTAGGTAAGGTGCACGGGTGGCATTTTCACTTTTGCATGGAATTTTCTGACCAAATGTTTTTGCGTAGAACGAGTGCAACTAGTATAGCATTTCCTTGACTGCATCTGTTATTGCTTATCCTAGCTCAAGTGTTACTTTTTAAAGCGAAGATTTCTTAGCATCGCTCCTGCATTTTGGCGTAAGTTTCTCTAGCCTCATGCAAACTTGCCGTGGACCTCCTGATTTTAGAACCTTTGACAGACGGCAAATGATCTTGAAACCAACAATGAAAAGGCCTGTGCCCTTTACCATTGGTGTGACTGAAGTCGATCCGCGCAGTGCCAGCGATGGCTTAATTCAGACAAAGTGATCGTCAATTCTTGTGATACGCAGTCTGCGATTTTCTGTCACTCAGATCAATCTTCACGAGCTGATGATAACCCACAATACCTATCTCACCATGAAGCTAAGAAAACCCTTTTGAATTTTGGAGGAAAACTGGAAACTGGAAAAACAACATTTCTATGATATAAAAGATTGCGACAGAACATGTACACACTGTTAACCAGAAAATCTCAAAGATATTCAGCATAGTGCAACTTCACTACTTCTTCAGGTTTAGAGAGAAGAAAAGTACCTTATTTTATTTGGCAGGCATCCTATTGATAAGAAAGTACTTTCCAGACCTTCTTATACGAACCGAGTTATCAGTGCAGGTATATTAATTTGCTGTTCCCTTTAATAAAATATACCATACTGTACATCTTGATTCCTTGGTACCTAAGTTACTAATAGCTTGTAACATCCTTATGCAATTTTAAGCATGTGCATGACTCCCAAGCATGCGCAGCATAGTGTTTTTTTTTTTTTGTAGGCATTAAGCTTTGTGGTAAACTTCTTGATGTTTGATGTTTGACTCGATATTTGGCTTCATTCTTGATTCGATTTGATAGTTGATTCGAAATGTACTATACGGTATTTGCACACCCCTAATTAATTCACTTAATGCACATTAGGTAAGTATCATAATCAAGGTCTCTACAGCTTTAGTATATCCACTTTTTTTCTTTTGAGAACTGTTGTTTTGAAGGAACTGAGTGGCTTTGTTGTTGATCAAATGACAGAACGGTGTACAGATTTAGCTGATTTTATATAACCTACCTTTAAACATTTTTTTACAACCTGCTTTAAGCTCGAGAAGGTACATATCACTTGCAATGATGCTTTGGCACTGTCATTAAAAAATCTATTGCTGTTCTCAATTATTCACCTCGGATGCATGCAGCGTGGTCGTGTGCAACCTGTACCCGTTTGTGGAGGCCATCTCGAAGCCAAACACCACTGTGGCTGAAGCTGTGGAGCAAGTGGATATTGGTGCGTACACAAAGGGAAGCGGGCTCATGCAAGCTGCTCTTCACGAACATCCCGCATAGTACCATATTTACTCGGATCTAAGCTGACACATGAAAATTGAAAAGCCGAAAGAAAAAAAAAAAAGATGTCCTCTAATGCAAGCTGACCAAAAGACCTAACCTTTTGAAGTCTCAAACAATGTTTATGTTGTACACGCGACACATGTCGAATCTGCTACTGCTTACTGCATGCAACCGCTCATTCATCACGGTCATCCACATCGAGATCACTGAGTTCATTGTAGCTCTACTCCTCTGATAATGCTTTGTCTTCTGTACCTTCCAGCACATTAGAAATACAACGGTTCCTAACCATGTGCATGATGACAGCAGCCAGGATCTCCTCTCATGTAGTCGCAATCCAGCTTGCCACCTCCCCGACGCGCACTAGATGCAACCAAACAGCCACATGGGCCAAATCCTCGACTCTAAGCCAACACATTATCTTTTTATACCGCCTACTTAAAAGAAGTATTGGCCTAGAATCGAATAAGTACAGTATACCTGCACCTTGAATTACAAAAGTGGGAAAGCAAGGCAAAAATAAATGCGGGCCTATAACTTGCATGTATGTCTGCAATACTGTTGCTACTCTTTTTTGAAGGCAACCTAACAGAATTGTTTGCAGAAAGCAGGGTTGCAGAAACAGTCTTGTTTTTGCAAGTTCAATCACGGCTGCTTTCACTGCTTTCACTGCTAGTTTCTGCGAAGCACACTGCGTGTATAACTGACACTTTCATTGTAGTCAAAATTTCTTGATATTTTTCTTTTTCTGTCTGTGTGTGTTAAGCAGCAGGAGCAAAAGTGTGCGATAAATAAGCATTAGTCAGCCAAGTTTTATGTATGTGTGAACTATGAGCTTCTTCATAGGTAATTGCTGCATCAGAATGAGAAATTACATGAGCATGCGATTAAACCTTGCAGAAGAACAAGAGGAAGGCAGAACCCGCCGTGGTTGCTCAGTGGCTATGGTGTTGGACTGCTGAGCACGAGGTCGCGGGATCGAATCCCGGCCACGGCGGCTGCATTTCAATGGGGGCGAAATGCGGAAACACCCGTGTACTTAGATTTAGGTGCACGTTAAAGAACTCCAGGTGGTCAAAATTTCCGGAGTCCTCCACTACGGCGTGCCTCATAATAAGAAAGTGGTTTTGGCACATAAAACCCCATAATTAAGAGGAAGGCAGAGGGGGGAGAGGAGGCAAGCATGGTTCAATGTCAATGCATGTGTTGATGCATCTCTTGCTTTTTTGAAATGTTTGCAAGATCCTCCAAGCTTGCTTTTGTAAAAAACATAGGCACTTGGAAAAATGGGGACAGATGCTTGTCCTTGCTGTATGCCTAATTCTTTGACAGCACACACAGCGTAGGCAGTATTACATTTATCTTGATGAATAAGGAATAAAATTGATCGACAAGAAAAAGAGGAATGTGTTCGGTTGGTTGCTGTTCCTAGGAGGTTTGTCTGTGGCATGCTGCAGTTTTACTTTTCACGCTGGGGTACAGGTTGTGGGGACACTGAAGAGCACTTCAGAGCCCACAAGACTTAAGGAATTACTACAGATGACTGGTGACCTGAGGGCAGCTTTTATTGTCTAGCACAGAGCTGAAAGGCCTGTTTTCAAAGCTTTCAGCCAAAAACGGCGAAGCTCTTAAAGGGGCTCTGAAACACTTATTGAGTATTTTAATAAAGTGTTGCCGATATGTTAACAAGGCTCCTGTGAACATGTGAGCCGAATATTATTGTACTGCATGCAGCATAGAATTCACAATATTTTGTCAAAAGCAGTGAAAAATCACTTGCTCTCACTTCCACAACGTTGTCGTGCAGCCTCATTGCCAACAGATGCACCCACAACAGCTGTACCCACAACAGCTGTTGGCTGATTTGATGATCGCAAGAACATTCTCAGTAATAGTTATTGCTAATTTGAGTTAAATAAATGAAAATATATACGTCTGCTATCTCAGAAAGACAGAAAGACCATTTCATCATTGCAGTGCAGTCTAAACACGACATTTGTGCGGTGCTGTGTCTGCTATGCATTGCCTCCAAGAGTAGCGTAGATACTGCAGCTGCCACAGGGTGCCGCCACAAGCCATCTCTCATTCTACCTTTGGGTGGAGCTAACGGGGCCTCAGTTCATTGCGCCCCCTTGCCGTCTCCTGTGTAGCTCCCAGCACGCTAGTGGAAATGAAAGGAGACAAAGTTGCTGATCGATCCGGCAATTACATATAACTTCACTAGTTCTTGAAGGATTTGAAAAATAATTGCGGCAGGAGATTCGTGAGGTGATGGAACTTAATAGTGTTTTCATTCTATAATTAATTAGGACAGTGTTTCGGGGCCCCTCTAACTCGGTATTCGTTTTCCTGGGTTGATGTAAATGAAATGATCGACTTGTCATTAAGAAAAAAACAAGAAAGCAACATGTAAAATTAGGCAGGCATATGATACTAGGAAGTAAAAGTGTCACAATGGCTTCAGAAAAGGTGTGCTTCAAGTGAGCCGTGATATCTACGGTTTGCTAATGCTAAAGCTTCACTCAAATATGATAAAATCTAGAAAGAAAACACACATAATTCTGCACCAATTCTTTTCCTAGGTGGCGTCACTCTTCTGAGGGCCGCTGCGAAAAACCACGAGCGTGTTACAATCATCTGCGACCCTGCTGACTATGATGTGTAAGTTTAACATTGTGCTGCGCACAGTTATTCTTACTGACTGCATATCATTCCTCTCTTTGCCAAATGATGAGCATACCACAAATTGAAGTTAATATTTCCTTCATTTCACAGAGCTTTAAAAATAGGGGTAAGTAATCAGCTATGTTGCCTGTTTGCGCTAGGACTAGACTTTGTACGTTATAGGAGCCAAAAAAAGAAAAAGGAATCTTCTCTGCAAAGCATCTTACAATCTAGAAAACTTAAGGTGTGGGGCAGGAGCAATACTTAATAACATTTGTGCTTTGTCCTGTAGCACTCACACTCCTTTACTGACTATAATTTATGTATCAAGCACAGTCTTATGCTAAGTGGGCACATATTAATATCTTCTCACAAATCATGATATTGTTCTTGTCCCAATAAAAGTGACTGATAAAAACAATATTTCCACAGCACGATATGCAGAGAGGGTGCCAAGTCATGGTTTCCTTAGTTCACTGACAAAAACTGCACGAGCACATTTTTAGGAATACAGAATTTCACTTGGGCTTTCCTTTAGTGGGCTCCTTTTTCGTCATACCTTAAAACTTTGTTCACCATGATGCATGTTCATGCATAATCAAACAGCAGATCAGACGGCGACTCGCCGTAGTGGCAGTATTCTGCTGCTGAGCACAAGGTCGTGGGCTACCACAGCTGCGTATAATTGTTGGGGGCAATATGCAAAAAATGCTTGTGCACTTAAATTTAGGTGTACATTACAGACCCCCAGCCTGTCAAAATTAACCTGGAGCCCCCTACTACAGTGTGCCTCAGAACTGTCTGTACAGCTTTGGACTGTTAAACCCCACAATAAAATTTTTTTTTAATGTGAAACATTATTCAGCAACTTAAGCCTATTTTGCGAATGTATCATTTTTGTCAATGGTCGATCCTGGAGATAATGCAGTCTAAAATTATGTGTAAGTGGGGCCACTGGGTTTGTGCTCCTGGTAGCCATGATGTTCTGAATAATGTGTGTGTGTGTGTGTGTGTGTGTGTGTGTGTGTGTGTGTGTGTGTGTGTGTGTGTGTGTGTGTGCGTGTGCGTGTGCGTGTGTGTGTGTGTGTGTGTGTGTGTGTGCGTGCGTGCGTGCGTGCGCGCGCGCGCGCGCGTGTGTGTGTGTGTGGGTGCAGGTGTGTTGTAAACATGCCATGAACACCTGTGTCAACAGGTGAGGTAAAACACCCATAAGAATTTCTCACCTACGAGCCAGAGCATTTCGATGCTTGCGCATTTGGATTTGACCTTGACACGCAGAATAGATCACCCTGAATAATTTCCTGTGAGATTATTTGGCAAAGGTAGCCAATAATTTCAACCCGCTGAGATGGATTTAATGCTTTGCATTATGTAGATATCAGCCACAGTAAGGTCTGCGAAGTTCTTTGTGTTAGGTACAGGGAAATTCAACACACTAGCATGCTGAGTATAGCCTTTTTTGTTTCCTAGGGTTGCCCAGGAGTTGCTGTCATCGCCGACCCGTCAAACAAGTCTGGAAACAAGGAAACGACTGGCTGTGAAGGTTCGCACATTGTTCTTTTGTGATGTTTGAGCCATTTGACTGAAGAAAGTTTGAGGTGACAGCAATCCAGCCTTTTCATTCATTTTAAGATCTGCGCTAGCAGAAGTAATATACCTGGTAGAAAATAGTAGTTAATAGAAGTCTTAAACATCAGCAGGCATATTAATCTGTCTTCTTGTCAAAGTTTGTCTCTTGTAGAGACTATATGTAACAACGGTACATGAATTTTTCAGCACTATATTCTGAATCCAATCAATACCATCATGCTTTGTTTTACTTGGCTTAGCCAAGTCATTATATGACACGAGATGTCAGTCAAAGATGAAAGGAGCCATAGAAACATAATCAACAGAGCATCTCAATTCTGTCTTCTCATAAAATAAGGACCATATAAAAGGACGATACAACTCCTTGTGCAACTTTTCAGAACTTTTTGCGGAACATTGAAACACTATTATGCTTTGCACTATTTTGGAATTAATCAGAATACTTAGCAGGAAACAGCAGCACAGCATTACATCTTTAGGACAAGCATAAATTATTTTAGTTTTCTGCTAGAACTGATAAACTTTTCTGTTGGGCACATACGTTGCAACTAATACTATAGGATATGCATATAGTGAAAGTACTTTTGTGTTGGATGTGGCTTCATTATAATGAGCTTTTGTTGTATCAGCAAAAGAACTGTGCTGTGTAGAGAAATAAACTTGGCTTCATCACAATACTGAGGTCCACCTCTAAGCAGCAACTGTAGTAACTGTAGGTACCTTGTGTCACTTTCTGTTTAATCAAAAAAAGGAATAAAAAAGCAGGTAGTCGGTAGGTGACGTCGTGTCATCTTTCAAAGCCAGATTGTTGCCTTGGTATGTAGGTCTCCATAATTTATCTCGGTGCTTCCTGTGATGTGTGCAGGCGTTCCTCCACACGGCCCAGTATGACGCGGCAATCTCGGACTACTTCAGGAAGCAGTACCTGACCGGCGTGGCCTGCCTGCCCCTCCGCTACGGCACCAATCCACACCAGGTTCCCGCCCAGCTTTGCACTAACCTGCCGAAGCTGCCACTCACTGGTATGCATGCGAAGAAACGGAGCTACCAAGAACGATCGGCTTATTTAGTAACAACTGCACAAAGCCAACAAGCATTAAAGCTAAAGGAAGCACAGTGCAAATTTAACTCTTATCAGGCACTTTGCAGTAAATGGGTAGGTAGATTTCTGTCGTACTAACACATGCTGCTGGGCTAGTTGTTTCGTGATTCAGGTTAAGACTGGCATAAGATAAGACTTCAATGAGAAGAAAAAGACAGGTGCAAAAGCTTGGTTTCTGTCTTGCCTTATTTAGGAACTGTTTAGTAAAAAGTAAATGTGTCCAGTGGTGTTATTTGAACCAGGGAAACTTGGTGCAATAGCCGGGTGCTCTGCCCATTACACCTCAGATGAAAGCGTGGAGTGAGTGAACATTGCCACTTACCCACCCCCATGCAACCTGGTGTGAGATAGTTAACATGCATGTGACATTGCCTAGCAACAATTTGCTTATGAAAGTGAGCGGCTCCGTGCACAGACGAGTTTCTCCCATGAGGTGAGAACTTAGTGCTGCTGAGGAGACGCAGAAGTGGTGCACCGAGCAAGTAAGGTGTATGCATGGGTGTGGTTTGAGAGCACATCGTGGCACAGAAACAAAATGGCAAGTGCTTTACACAACCCGGTTCCAGTACGAGCTAGACTTGGGCTATTAAAGAAATAAAGTTACTGTTGAATTATGCTGAGGAACAAATTTGTGATGGTCCCCACATTCTTAATGAAAGAAAAGGGGCATAAAAGTGGAAGACAACCGGCTGTCACTGGTAGCTTAAACCACAACCTCTGTGTGGTGTGTGTGTGTGTGTGCGGCATTCCCTGAATAGAACTCCGGCAATGGCTGTGTCTCCGTTCACTTTCTTGGATATTTATGTACATGTATTTATGAACATGTAGGAGAGTTGTGCATTCAGCAGCTGCTGGCAGCATTTTTGTATTTTCTTCTGCTTTAATTTCCATTTTCCTTTATTAACTATAAAAAGCTTCTTGCTCACTTGGATCTTTCCCTGTGTGCACTTTAGTAATCCCAACAAGACTGTAAATTCAACCTTAAACCACTGTTATAAAGTTATGCCTACTATAAGCTCAAGCTGAACACAAAATATTGAAGTTGCATAAATATTTTAAATCATTTATAAGAATAATTGTATAATGTGTACCTTTCGAATGCAGTGTATTCCCCACTCCTGCCTAATGTCTCTGCTGGAACTGGCAGTAACTGGAAAATTAAAAGAAATTCAACTTGTATTCTTTTCAGCAAATAGATAATGATTTAAAATATTGTGAAACCCCCTTATTCGCAGCTCCTTAATTTTGGAGAATTTTGTGATTAAGAAACCTTGTGCTTGTAAAGACTAGTGAACACTTTTGAACAAAAAATTACACCCCGAAACAGAAAAGGCATAACATTATGGTAGCCGGAAACACGCATCTTCACCACAAAATATTTGGACTGTGAAATCTATCTGGTATTTTAATGCTTGCTTCTGGCCAATTATGTACGGAATTTTCATATTTACTGTGCCATCTATTAAAGACTCGCGCAAGAAATTAACTGTTTACACGACCTTCAAAAAAAAAATGCAGCAGTAGTAATACTTAGCGTGACAGGGTTTGTCTTCTTTCTCTTTTGATATTAACCGTCGTGTTGAGTATTACATCCACGATAAACACATACCAACTTACCCAACTTGCCATGCTGCTTAAAAAAGAAAAAATATCTGTCCATGTGCAACATCTCAAGCATTACTACACACCTAATGCATTCTGAATACTTTGAATATTTCGACTATGCCTAGGATTCTTGCAGCGTTGAGGCATGGCATTTCCTGTAGCTGTTGCTTCGGCTTGTGGAGCAAACATGCGAGTGTCGATGAGGTTTGAAGGTCAGTTGTGCTCGCTTCCTGGAGCAGAATCCTGCTTTTTCGTGACACTGAGGCACTTTGTGTGGTACGTGTAGTGCTCAACGGCTCCCCGGGCTTCATCAACCTCTGCGACGCCCTCAACGCTTGGCAGCTGGTCAAGGAGCTCAAGGCTGCCCTGGGAATTCCTGCAGCAACCTCATTCAAGCACGTCAGCCCAGCAGGTGAGTCCTTGTTGAGAGCCCTTGAATTTCTGTGTCATAGTTTCTAAGAACTTCCCAAGAGCTCGGAGAGAAATGTGGCAATAGTGTGTATCCCCTTCAAGCACTGCAAGCGAGCACGATTGTGCATGCGAAAAAGGTGCTTTAATTGTATAAGTATTGTCGACAAATAATGATATTTTAAATGTGTTGAATGTTCGAATATGTATAAAATCTACTAGGGAAACTAGTTGAAAAGAAGATGGTTAGGTGTTTACTCTCGGTGTTGCAATGCTTTCATGTAGCTGGTTCACTTCTTCCACTTTATGTCAGTGTCTTAAGCCTAGCACATTTTTCGAGTGGCTGGTTAGGTTCTTTCTAAGTATGCTAGACATTAAATGGTGGCTGATGTTCTCATACCTGGTGTTCCTGTGGACAGTTCCCGTGTGAGGTACATTCTGTAAGCTTGACAAAACTCTCTAAATAAATGAAAATTGTGAATCCCTTTCGCATCTGTGTGCTTTTCATGATTCGAATTATGTTGGAAATGTGGCAAAAGCGTAATTCATTGGCACCTGAAGGGGGTGTGCACGTTTCTTGAGCGATGTAATTTAAGCAGCATGAGAATGATGGGCTGCCCAACGTGTCAGCTTGTTTCAGCTGATGGCTCATCATTACATGTAACTTTGGCTGTGTAAATGAACACTGTTGCCAGCAAGAGCATACTACTGCGCGTAACTAAAGCATATCTATATCGTACTCTCTGTACAAAATTTGTCGCTAGAAATGCTGTACATGGTGTAAACCATCATGGAGGTGCAGGGTAGCGTTTTTTTTTTTCTAATGCCGATTGTCTACTTTCTCAATAAAGCTCGTAACCAATGGCAGTGCTTCCAGGTGTGCATAGAATTGTTGCTTGAAAGTATACAAGACTGTAGCACACGTAAAATTTTCTGCAATTTCGTGACAGTGGCGCAAAACTACTAAGCTATGAGAAAATTTGGAGTGAGCTAGCACAATTGTAAGTTGTGTCGCAGCATGAGAGTTAGCGCATGCCAGCCTATGTCCTGTACTTGTCATTCACATGGTGATTCAGGTACTGCAGTGTCAGCAAATAAAGAGAACTGTAATTTGCAAGCCTTTCTTTTTGACTGTTTCAGTGCCTGTGCAAGAATATATACAGTGCAATACATGAAATCAGGAAAATCTGGGAGGGTTGCTGTCAGTTTGGTGTAAGCAAAATGGGTGGCTACACCAGTACAATACTATGTATCATGTGTACTTGTGAGTGAAGCTTGTGAGTGAAATAAGTGCAATTACAATGAATTTACAGTGTAAGTTGTCCTAAAAGGCAACATTAATAACTGGGACCAAAGTTTCAGAGATTTTCTGCTGAAGATTATACTATATCAAGGCAGTGGATAGTACAGGACTGGAGAGTAAATGTATATTTCTCTGCCCTTTTTGCCTGTACTTTCTTGTACTGTGTGCTGTGATGCATTTCCTTGTTTTCAGATGCATAGCCTAGCTATAGAGTATAGATCATGCATAATTTTGCATGGTAGGGTTAGTAACAGTCTCTCTTGTGCTTTGCGAATTTATCAGGCAGGAGTAATGGCAGAAGCATAATTTCCAACCCGTCAGTCATTTTGGTCTGTGGATGGACCTACAGAATAGTAGTAGTAATACATTTATGCTTTGTGGGATGTACCTAGCCATTTGAGCAGGCTGAGTAATGAAATTATTCGTGAACTTGTGAATCGTTGAAGAAGAAATTGGATGAGATCATGCTGGGCCTGCCGTGCAACTTTTCCTGAAACTTGAGAAGTGTAAATCTTGGCCAGAGTTACTTGTAAGGCACCTCTCGCATGCAATATATCAAGCTGCACAAACTTCAAGATGACCCCCCCCCCTCCCCCCCTGCACAGGTGCGGCCGTGGGTGTGCCGCTGTCACGAGATGAGGCCAAGCTTTGCATGGTGGACGACCTCTTTGATGAGCTGACCCCAATTGCCACCGCTTATGCCAGAGCCCGGGGTGAGTGCTGTGCAAACATTGCCAAGCAACATACTGGTCGCAACATTAAGTGCATCAGTGAGAACGTGTCATAACCTCCAGAAATCTGAATGCAGCTATGGGACAAGTTGCTTTTCAAGCTAGTTTTCATTGTCTATCGATATGTTACGGACGTCGGAGGCGTATTTGGAAATTTATATACCATGGTTAGATGCCAAAAGTTGCATCTCCGTATATGTGGCAGAAGTAACCCTCTGCTCATGTTTGTTATGGTAAAAACTGCGTTTCATTGCCTAAATGTACTGGTGAAAATTATTCTATGTGCTGTACATTGCAATGTTGCTGCTGCGTCTTGGATTTTCGCGCAATCTCAATGAATTTGAAACATACTTCAAGGTTGCTTTCCACCGTCTGTGACAACACAGACGTCGAGATCAATTTAGTGTCAAATTTCTCGAAAGCGGATGGCAAGTATATGAGTAAATCATTTCCATACAGTTCCACATTAACCGAAATTCATATTCACAATGAATATATTGAGTAATTGCTGCTGAGTGAACTTTGAAAGAAGAATTGAAGGCAGTGTGCAATATATTGTGCAAGGCATCTTAGGAGGATAAACACATCAGTGAATGAATAAGTGAAACACATCATGTTTGTACTGAAAAGCTTACCACCACATGTGTATATCCTGCAGAATCTTCATTTTTTTTCCGTCTTCCACCAGCTTCTTTTTGACTGTGCAATCTTGTATGCTATGCATTATTCACAGATTTTATCTTCTGTGCATTTGGCTTTCTGCATGACAATTTCAAGAAAGCTTTAGAAGATATGAAAGCAGGAAAGCAAACATTTGAGTGGTTAGTAATTATCCACTCAAGTCATCAATTCATAAAGTAAATAACTGCAAGTTTTATACCCCTTGACTTTTTACAAGGCTGTGTTTTTAACAATTTCTAAATATTGCCACTGAGGTCAGATGGAATAAACTCTAATTCATTTTTGGCATTGATCAATGTTCGCAGGTGCGGATCGCATGTCCTCCTTTGGTGACTTCCTGGCCCTGTCGGATGAGTGTGATGTGGCAACAGCCAGAATTGTGTCGCGTGAGGTGTGTGCCGGTGTTCAGCCTCTAAAATCTCAATTTCTTGCAATAGCACTCAGCTTCACCCTTCAATGCCTTTCATGCTAGCTAGTAGTTGTAAAGTTGACATATGTCTCAAGCGCAGCCATTCAAAAGTATTTCATCATAAGTGAACTAGAAACCTTTATCAATGCCTTTATCAATGTGCTCAGCCTGTTAGAATTATAGCTGTCTTTAATAGTTGTCTCTGAATGTTACAGGAAATCAAATGTTGTGAGGCAAATTCGCAGCCTCTTCAGCAGGCGAATACTAGCATAGGTCCCTTTGCTGTCCCCCCTCGCCCCTCTCCCCTCTTGGCCGATTCATGCACTTGAATATCTCCCAGAAAGATTTTACCCACTGCAAGGCAAACCTACGCCGAACACATGAATACAATTTGGAATATACACCGTCTTTGCCTGATTGCTTTCTCCAACAGGCACAGATGTGCAGTCACTGTATCTGATGCAATGTCGTTCATTTTGCAGTTTCAACTTATTCCTTTCTTGGCTTGCTGGTGTTTCCTACAGGTGTCTGATGGTGTCATCGCACCTAGCTACTCGGCTGAAGCTCTGGCGATTTTGGCCAAGAAGAAGGGTGGCAACTACTGCGTGCTCAAGGTGTGAATTCCCATTATGCATGTTTCAATGCCCAAGAGAGCACATGTTATTTCAAACACACCAGCAAGTGAAGCAAGTGGCCAGCTACTGTGTGTTGATGATATCTGTTTCATAGGTGGATGTGCATGCATAGTGTCACTGTTTGCTCATGAGCAGTATATTTCAGGCGTGTAATTGCACACTTTCGTGAACTAGTGGGAAAGTTAGTTTTGAAGTGTGCTCTTGCCAAGCCACTACTTTGATGGCAAAGTTTTACACAGAAGGAAAAGTTCAGGCATTGTAGTGGATGGACGTTCATGTGCAGTGTATTCAATTTCTCGCAAGCCATGACGAACACATCATTGTGCAATACATTGCATTGTAATAACAATAGTGCACAGTGGTCAAGGAGGCTGTGCAAATCTGTTCCACTTGTGACACAGTAGACTTCCGTCACTTTGGCTTCGGTTAATTCAATCGAGGCCAAAGGTCCCAGCCAGCACTCATGCATTTCTGTGGACTCAAATTTCGTTATTTAGATAACAAAATTTACCTTCGCCGAATAATTCGAACTTGGCCAGTCAGCATGCACGCTCCTGACCCCTATGGTGACCCCAATAGCAACACCTTTGCTGGCAACATCAGTCTCAGCAGAGCTTTGGGGACAGTGAATGCATTAAGGACATGCTGCATCCCATCAAAAACGCATATTTTCTGCTTTTTTGCTAGATTGATGCAAGCTACGAGCCAACTGCCATGGAATCCCGCACGTTGTTTGGCCTGACACTTGAACAATGCCGCAACGATGCCAAGATCGATCGTGCTCTCTTCTCCAACATTGTGTCAAAGAACAAAAGTGTGAGTGTTAGTCGGTTTTGTAGTTTTGAATGCTTGTGTTTAAGACTGTGAGCTGCCTTTCAGGTGATAGGGCAAATGTGGAGACAGAACTCCAAATACAGAAGTGCAGTCAACAGATGGAGCTAGCTGCACGCTTTCCACATTTTGCCTGGTGTGTCTATGATTGCCTACACGGTAAACTTTATTTAGTGACCAGAAAAAAATGTAAGAGAACTTTGCTGCACAAACTCTTCATCTATCCGTACCTAGAAAGGAGTTCTATTTGTCTCTCACAGGCATGAAGAGTGCTTCTGTGTGCCTTGGCAGTAAACAGGTAGCGTCAATAATTAGGAAACTCTCTGAACACACGTACACACATGCACACAAAGCATGGGGTAGCATTGAAGTGGATAGTTAGAGCTGGAAAAAAGTTATACATGCCAGAACATTCTACTTGCATAGGCCGGCACTGGTAAACTTTGGCTGTGTGTGGTGATGTGCTGTGTAAGCATAGTGCGGAGCTCTCTCTTCCTGCAGAAAGAAAGGTCAACGAGGCAGTTTAGTGATCGGAGAATGCCAATGCATGCATGCACATGCTAGGAGGTGCCAAATGAGTGGTAGTGATTGTCTGGCATGTGAGAAGCTGACTGATGCACATCCTATGAGAGGATGAACAGATTGGTTGGCACGTTTATACTTATTCTTTTTAAGGCACAGTTGCTGCCACGTACTTGGCTTATCCATGAGTGTGAATGGTTCGAGAAATTGTCAGATGAAAGGCTGTATAAAAAGTTGGGAGGTCAGAGAACTGAGTAATGTGAGGTCTACCAGAGGCAACTTTGTTATGTGGTCAAAAAGTGTTTTGTCAATTTTGTCATGTGTGGGACAGCTGGTGCGTTTGGGGACTTTCAAATGAAAGCAGAGATGGCTAGAGTTCAACTGTATGTGGTGCTGTAGTTTGACTGTTTGCTTGCGCCCTTCTACCCAGCTGCCAGAGGCTGCCATCCGTGATCTGATTGTGGCCACAATAGCCCTCAAGTACACCCAGTCCAACTCTGTCTGCTATGCAAAGGATGGACAGGTAGGTGCTTTGCCATGGGGCCATTTAATAGGTATTGCAAATGTTTGTCAGCGTGGTATTTGCATCTGTAAGGAAATCAGCCAACTATACTTGTACATATAGTCCACTCCACATTGGGTAATAAACATTTTTGCCTTGTGAATTGAGAAAGCTGCTACTATTGTTGCAGTACACTTGCTATCCTAAGTTGACCTATATGGCAACCAAATGTATGAGCCATTCTGTTATGTGCCCAACAGAAACATGAAACTAGGTATTTTGCAAGGGCTGATTTTGCATGTTGCTCGAGATTCATGCACCCACATATGTACACATGCGCAAGGAATGAAAAAGAAAAACTTATTTCTTATTCAGTGGTCAACTGTAATTTTATTTACTTTTCATAGAACTTCAGTGGCTATCCTCAGTATTGGCATGATTGATGGAATTTCCATGATTTTCTCAAACCATTTCAGTAGCTGAGCTATCCAATGTCCCATGTGACAACATATAGTAATCTGAAGTGCTCCACTCTTCTCTGTTGTCTCCAAATGCTCGAGCAACCAAAAGTATATAAAATGTATCTGCTCGGCAAATATCCATTTGTAAAATTAGCCAGAATATATAAGTTTTTATATATTAAAAAATAAAAGGTGTTTCCCTTCAAGCACAATGAAACACATAGGACAACAGGAAGCACATGGGATTATCATTGGGTTGTCCTGTCCTGTGCATTTTGCTGTGCAGCATTTTCCATGATGTACGTCAAACAATTTGCCCAATTATCAGTTGTACTTGCCTTGCTTTCATCTTTGGCCTATAGTTTTCTGCCTTGACATGAATACAATGTAGCTGAGCTTAAATATATATGTTGAGTTGTAGAACTTTGAAACCGTGCAGTGAACTGGTAAATCTGAATTTTACTCCTATGCTATGCATTTAGCTCTCTGATGTCCCTCCAACAATGCATCATGCCAAAAAAGCCTGCAGTACGTATTGTGTGCATTCCACTTTTGTAGGTGATTGGCATCGGAGCTGGCCAGCAGTCTCGAATTCACTGCACACGGCTAGCAGGTGACAAGGCCAACAACTGGTGAGTGTAACATTGCTCTGGTGCTTGTGTAAATCAGCTTAGTCGCACTTATAAACTTCGGGTTGGGCCTTAGCTCTGAACTGAATTTTCCTGGCTAACTAACATATCTGTCGGCTGCAGCCAAGAGCATCTTGATTGGTTGTGAAACCCTGTGTGTGTGAAACTTTATTAATGCTTGCTCTGGCAACTGCTACTATGATTAACTGTTAGTAAATGAACAGGGGTGGAATAGATAAGACCCCTTGTCAACAGCATCTTGATTGGTTGTGAAACCCTGTGTGGGTGAAACTTTATTAATGCTTGCTCTGGCAACTGCTACTATGATTAACTGTTAGTAAATGAACAGAGGTGGTATAGACAAGACCCCTTGTCAAAACGTTGGCTCCAGCAACATTCCTTGTTCTGCCTCTGCTTGTTAATTTCAATATCCATCTTCCTGTGAACTTCTGTCCTAACTTTTTTTAGCCGTTTAACAAGTATGTACTTCTATCCTGCACATCTGTGCCCACTTGACACCATTGCTGAACCTACTGTATTTTTTTGGCCATAACTCACATCTTTGTATAAGTCGCACCCCCCCCCCACTTATCACAAGTTTGGAAGAAAATATTTCTATGTAAGCTGCACTGGCATATAACATGTGTCTATTTTAACTTGACTAGCACGATGAAACATGATTATACACGCTTGTACACTAATGGCAAAATGACGTACTTACAGTACCTATTTCAGGGCACTAAATTTCTGTAAGCAATATTTTTACAAGCTACAACTTCTAGCACAAAAAAAACTTCATCTAACACTCCTCTCAGGTACCAAAAACCAACATTTATCCCATTTCACTCAAATCTATTGGAAGACTTCAAGCTCTGATGCAGTCAGAATTCCAGGTATTTCAGCCGGTGTCATCATTGGGTGACTGTTGTTGGTCTTTGAGTAACTTTTAAAGACATTGTAGGCATGTCACTTGTATTGCTTCTTGGTGTAGCATGCTCAGGAAAATAGGAATGCTCATATAGGTCTTGCCAGCATGCATGGATTTATTCATTATAAGTCGCACCGCTGCGTAAGATGCAGAGAGAAAAATTTCAGGGAGAAAATGCGACATATAGTCTGGAAAATACGGTACATCTTTTTTATGCAGAGGCAGCCTTTCATGAAATTTTTTGTAATACCATACCATACCATACATACTATACCATAAAATGCAAGATAGCTTGGCGGTATACTGGACATTGTGTCTCGTTTACAAAAATGGCAGTCTGTGTATGTTGGCAAGGAGCATGCCACATACCCAAGATGATGGATGGCACAGCCAGTCACTCATCACAGGCACAAAACGACAAAAATTTATTATACACCTGACTCACTTTTAGAGCTGCTGTCTTTTTTTGTTTGTTGAAGTGTACATGTTTGGGGAAGTTGTTCTAGACTCATGTGCCTGACAGGCTGTAGTGTACTACAAGTTTTGTCATGTCACTGGTAACCAGAATTGCCACTCTTAGGATGAATTGACTGCCTGCAGGGGCACAAAGTGACAACTAGAGGTGTGCAAACACCAAATAGTAGATTTTGAATCAACTATCAAACTAAATCATGAAAAAGAAGAAAGCCAGATATCAAATTGAATATCGAATATCAGGAAATTAAACACTAAGCTTTCTGCTTACAAATCTTTTGTGAAAGAAAAAAAAAAAGCAGTGCTGCACATGCACAGGAGTCTACTAACATTGTTTTAACAAAAGTGATGCTAGCTATCAGTAACTTCGATACCTAGAAATCGAGATGTATAGTGTGGTCAACTGTTATTAAAGGGAACACCAGATTAGTATGCCAGCAGTCATAACAACTCAGTTGGTATGTGGAAGTCTGAACAATATATTTTATGGACATAGTGTCTGTTGAATTGAGATAAGTGCTATTTCTTCCTCTGAAGCTGAAAAGAAAAAGAAATTATGTTGTTCTGAATGCAACTGAGGTTTTCAGTTTTATAGCGGGCCATACTGTGGATAATATGACAATCTTCTATTGCTTTGAAAGTTTTGCTTTTTACTTTTTGTCTGTGGCAGTGGGAACACTGCACATTTCAAGGCATTGACCACAGCCGAGTCTTTAGCCTGATATACCAAACATCTGAAACATCTAACAGTGAATATTGAATTCATAAACCGAGTTATTCGAACATTCACAATTAGATTCGAAATTGAATATTCGTACAACCCTAGTGACAACAGTTATTAAGCAGTGCACAGTATCATTCAAGTAAAAACCAGTCTTGATGATTGTAGACGTAAACATTCATTCAGTTGCAAGACTGAGGTTGCTAGGTCATTTGAAGAGGCACATTGCAGTGGAGCAGTTTGGTGCAGTAATTGACTCAGGGCTGCTGTGTCTGTGTCCTTCTTTTCACCTGTGCTGGTTTGGTAAATACGTACTGTCGCATAAAGCAAAATTGTTGTTATGAACAGGTGGCTGAGGCAGCACCCCAACATTAAGAGCATGGCCTTCAAGAAGGGTGTCAAGCGTGCCGAGATCTCCAACATCATTGATGTCTACGTTGGTGGGGTCTTTGGACAGGCACGTGTCTTTGTTTATCTTCTGAACTTGTTCTTATGGAATACTCTTACGTTGTAGTGTGTGCAGAAGCATCTTATGGTACGATGCTTTTTGTTTTCCTCTTGTAGGACATGCCTCTGGAGCAGTACAAAAACTCCGTGGAGAACCCGGTGCCTCAGCTAACTGAGGTATGTATGTCTTCTGGTCTCGGAAATGAACCTTGCCATCACAATACAGTCGATTCATGTTACAAATGACTGACATCCGACATGAATATAGTACCTTCGTTATATCCTATATTCTTTATGAGTGTATACTATTCTTTACATGCTGATATTGTCGAGATACATTTTAGATTTACTTTGTCATATCTTGCATTTCGCTATGTCCAGCTGCATTATATCAAGTTTCTACTGTACTTCTTACAGCTTGGGGTTCTAATGATGTAAAGAGTTTTTTAAACAGCAGGTGCTCAGCGTGTCTAACATTCTATGCTCAATTCCAGACTGCAGTGGCTGTATTTTGATGGAAAGTGAATGCAAAAATTCCCCATGTTCCTAGACATAGGTGACATTAAAGGACACCAGGTAACCATAGTTAACCTAGAGCACTGTGGCATCAATCAATCAATATGCAAATTACTTCAGTATGGCAGTTAAAAATGATGCATCTTGCTTAGTTGTTGGAGACCCATCAGTATCACTGTTGATGATATGCTGTTTTACGGTGTAAGCTCTAGGAGCTCATTCCAATAGACGTTTCTGTTAGTGATGGTGTCCGCCACCGGTGGTGTTGGTAGCAGCTATTGCCGGGAATGTTAAAAAAGAATACCGAGTTCCTACCGGGATTGAACCAGGGTCCGCTGCACGGGAGTCAGCTTCTCTACCACTGAGCCACACCAGCACTTGCTAGCATGCAGCGAAAAGATGCCTTATAAACTCATCCTAGCGCCCGAGGATACTTGCAATGTGACACGTGCGTGGCGTAGTGTAGATGGGTGCACATTTTGCATTGCAGTTGCATATTATTGCACCAGGTAGAATACTATGTGGCAGATTCACAGGTAGTGGTACAAGGCAGTTAAAGTAGGTTTGAGGAAGAAAAAATGAAGCTTAAGGAGATGTATACAAGAATACTGGAAGAATATATATTGTGTGCCTGATTAAATCAAGCTGTCTAGGGGACTGTATGCCACTGCCGCATTTAATTGAGGATGCCAATAAATCATCATCACCATCATTAGCATCGTATCGGGCCACTGTCTAGCTAAGTGACTGTCACTGCAGAGTTTCAAAAGGGATGCCAATAAGTCATCATCATCATCATTAGCATCATATCGTGCCACTTGCCTTGCAATGTGAGATGCACACCACGTAGCCTCTATACGTGTCCCTTTGCATTGCAGTTGCATATTATTACACCAGGTGACACACCATGTAGTAGTTGCATAGGTAGGGGTACGAGGTAGATAGAGAAGTTTTGAAGAAAAAGATTATGGTGATATATAAATATTGATGTAATGAAAACCGTGTGAGGCATACCTGATTAATTTAAGCAGGCTAGGTGACTGTTTGTCACTGTCTCGTTTAAAAGTGAATGCCCTTAAATCATTATCATTAGCATCATATCGTGCCATTTGCCACCCAATGCCACATAGTGTCGATACGTATAAACTTTGCATTGCAGTTCCGTTATGTTCCACCAGGTGTCCTGACATGCAGCAGTTGCATATATAGCATTTGCATGCTGCACGTAGATGGACCTGATTAGCATAAGCAGGCTAGGTGACTATTTGTCACCAGCCCATTTCGATGGGGATGCCAATAAATCACCATCAACAATCAACAGCATGGTACTGTGCCACAGGTCAAGGGATGTGACATGTGTGCCACATAGTCTGCATACCTGTGTTTACTCCTTGGTGCACGTTATGGCACCTCATCTCAAGGTACTAACCGCTGCTTAAACGAATCTTATAACTATGCATGTGGCTGCAACCAGGCAGCATCAGTCTCAGCAGACTGCTGTGCAGGGAGTAGGACAAGCCACAGCTCGCTGTCAATGCAGGGCGATACAGTTATGTCATTCTCACGAAAACAAAGCAAAGAGACTTTGCCACGAAGACCCTGTAGTTTGCAGTGCCGAAAATGGAGCTCGTGTGGAGCCGCTCCTCCAGCTTACACTGTGACTGTGCTGCACAGGCCTGTGACATTACAGAGCTTTTTTTCTTACAGAGTGGTGTAAATTATCTAAATTTAACTTCATACAGGTTGAATGTAAACATAATCACCTATGTATATTATTTTTCTCTTTCTCAATCATAAAGTGTTTGAAATTAAATGCATTGGCTGTTGATGCGGGAAGTAACAGTGGCTTTTCATGTATTTTTTTTAACGGCAGGAGGAAAAGAAGGCCTGGATTGCCCAGTTGTCTGGTGTTGCCCTCAGCTCGGATGCTTTCTTCCCGTTCAGAGACAACATTGACAGGGCGCGTCAGGTAATTTGTTTTTTTCCTTGTTTTCACGAGGCTAAGAATAACATTAACAGTCAGGTGAGTTGGTACAATGGCATTTTTAGCATGAAAAAACGTCAGACACAGGTGCCAAATTTCAATGGAAAGCTTTTTCAAGAAAGCACACAATGTTTAGTTTCATGTCAAAAAGGAAATACAAAACACATGTTTGATAAGGTAACAACAAATGAAAGCAATGACACTTAAAGTAAGCCAGCAAAACATTCACATGACTAACAGATGCTGTTGATGTCTGCTATTTCAACCTTGATGAGGCTGAGGTAATTGAAGAAATTAAACTAGAGGCAGAAAAAACACACTGCTGATTGACTTGGCAGTATTTGTCCCAATTCTAACGTGCCCCCGAATCTAATGCGCACCCACTTTTTTTGCATTGAAAGCAGCAAACTAATTTAAAAATGACATTAGAGCTCCTAAACAAAGTAGAAAGTGAGCGTGCACCCAATTGTTTTTGCGAGCTAGATGTAGCATGCCTCCAATTCTGGCAAAAAGAAAATGACCAAGCTGGTGAATTTTACCTTCACAGAGTGGAACTTCATTTCATTGATGTCCATCGTCGTCACTCTCAGACAGCACTTTATTGCTGTCTACAAAGAACCCCAACATTTTGTCCTCTATATGGTCCATAGCACATTTAATACTTGGCGTTCATCAAACGACTTTGCAACGATTGCAAACTGGATGGGGGCCCACATCTGGACTAACCACTTGGCTAGGTTATCCTGCGACACATGCAATTCTCCAGAATGGCAAGAACATGTATGCGACTTATTGCTGCTAGCTTAACATGTAAAATTACTTATCATTTGAATGTGCTTTCATAATTGGACTAAAAGCTTCACATCTTCGTCGTCCTGCTATACACGAAGTCGTTCTGTCACCATTCATTGCCGTCATCTTGTGATGGCAGTGGTGATGGCACTGGCCAGACTGGCTCTAAAGGTAGCCTGTTGCGAATGCCACAAATGCAGTTTTGGTTTGGTATCGTATTGCACTACCCAAGCAAGTTTTGGACAAGCTTTCTTGAAAAAATAAAGCACACATTAGGATTGGGTGAGTACTGTAATAATTGATTGTGAGCTACCGTTTTCACTTTGCCATCTTCCTGGGGCAAGCCTAAAACAGGCATTTTCGACGGGAAACGATTCAACCCATTCAGTGTACCCTAAGTGACGCTGTGATGGACCCTGATGGAGTCGCCACTGCAGTCACCATAGGGTGAGCACATGTGTGATGACCAGCCAAGCTTGAATTATCTGATGAAGACTGATTTCAGGACCAAAATAATGAACATTTGGTCCCATATAAATGCATAGGCACCAGACAGGACCTTTGGCCAGGATCGAATTAACCAAAAGTCTAATTAGCCATATTGGAATTAACGGAAGTATACCATATGTGAGCTCTGTCTATAGATTGTGCCTGACCTGTGAATCTGGTGCACATGGCGTCCATTGTTATGATGTAAAAGGCCGCAGTATCGGGAGTTTAATCATTCTGCTTTCATAAGACGTGGGTCTCTAATGGATGGTCGAAGACGTGTGGCAGTACAGTGTCGAATGTAACATGGTGTAGTTACTTTGATGAAATGTGGGTCTCCAAAGAACGCCGAAAGGCAGTGTGGGGCCTAATGTGACGCGGTAGTACTTATGGTTATGCTCCCTGAGTTACGTGTTCATCAGAGTAGCTACACAAACTTAGTGACGTCGCAGTCTTCTTTGAATTGAACAAACCAGCTCAGGATCTCCTACATACCATATTATTGCAATAGCAATCACATGAACACTCCAGGCGCATTTATACCATCTGCGTCACCACGATGTTCCTTATAAAGTTCAAGGGTGATAACATTGTCGCTATGCGCCGTATGCTGTATGTGAGAGGGCGAGCAGACGACGGCAGCTCAATCTCTCTTGTGCAAGGGAGGAAAGTGGGGAGGAAGCACGCTACCTGCCGTCGCATGCAAGGCACCAGATGTGTGTTGGGGGGGGGGGGGGTTGACATTCTGCTCTGGCGGCTGCTGCATGTGGCGGAGGCCCTATCTTGAAAGTGATCTGCAATGAGTACAGAGTCCAGGTGCGCCATGGGCTGATAGGTTCGAGGCACTATGGTCTGGCTGCTTAGTTCGCAATGAAGCGAGAGGCAGCACGAAGGTCAATTCACTTGCTGCTGCTGCCACACTTCCTCACTCTAGCATTTTGACAGGGAGTTTCCACGGTCATCGAGTGAGATGTGTTCATATTTCCTTGGGTGTGCGTGTGTGCTCGTTAATTTAGTTAGTAAGCTAACGTTGACAAGTTTATATGGCCGATAAAACTACTATGCTTACTTCGTATAGCTGTCTACTAATATGCTATCGCAATCGACGATTCGCCTTTCGAGCAAAACTGTGACGTTTTTACTTGTGTAAGACACTGCTTCATGGAACGCCTGCGCCACAACTTTGGAGCGCGACAATGTTGAAAAAATTAAAAGGACAGCACATTCCATGCAAATGTGGAAATTAATCATAAGCAAAACTTTCTTTTATGTTTACTGAAATGTCTTCACTTCACTTATCCTTTTTCCCTTCTATGTAACTGAATGCTTTTCTGTCAATGACTGCTCCAGTTTCATTTTGTTACATCTTATTTCACACTCAACTGCTTATGTTGCCAACTTCACTGCTTTGTACCATTCGCATCACTTTTCATGTGTGGTCTAAAATAATTATTTTTGTCTTGTTGTTACAACATACATTAGACATCACATGATCAGCAGTGCGACGCCATAGCCAGGGGCTACCACATTTCGGAACAAAACTTTTCTGAAAAGTTTCGACAAATGTTCACTGTCTAGCCTGAGCCTATGATTCCACCTTTTACTTCTACAAAATTTAAGTAGTACCACATTCAATGTGAATGGCATCTCATGTGTAATAAAGCTCGGGGGAATTCAGCGTTGTAAAAAAAATTTGCATAGACATTGAACTACAAAACATTAATTACAGCCCCCAACCAATATGGCATCATTAAGTAAGTCTTCCAAGAAAACTTAAAATTCAGCCAACTCATACAACGTAGTGCATACATGATGTCAGCATGTAATGTCTATAAAAAGTAATTATAAAGTAGAATGAACGTTAATAAGACATCAACGACTAGATATTTGAAAAAACGTGTTAGTAGGACGCCCTTTAGATGTTATGTCAAGACGTGGACGAACAGATCTTACCTGGATGTCGATAGGATATTGGCGGTTCACTTGGGTTGTGTGATTGGCAGGAGAGCAGCAACCAGCGCTCACAATGTGGTAGAGAAGAGGCAAAGAAAGGTTCACTTTGAAACAGCCAAGCAGCACTGTGTGTCTACTAGCATGCTAGTTAATCTCTGCTAGCCACTACTAGATGGCAAGGATGACATCGTCATCATCACTGTGCAGTGAAGCTAAAGAACAAGCCATAGCACAGCCATAGTGCCTCTATAGGTGAAGCGTGCTGGATCAGATCATGCAACTTAGATTCAGCATGCTTCAACTATAGGTACTATAGCTGTGCCGTGGCTTGTCGTTTAGCTTCATTGTGCTTTCAGGTGCATAAAGAGGGCATTGCTGCAAAACGTGTGTGCATGGACATTGAGCACATGGCATGCGGTTTTGTTGAGGAACATCGTAACGAGCTTCAAGGTCGCAGGAATTTCAAATCGTATGGATGGCATGGAGAATGACCAGATTTGGGAGGGCGCCGATGAAGTAAGCTTGTCAAACGATGAGGGCACGCAGTGAGAGCTAGGAGGACAATTGATTAAAAGTGCACATAGTGAGCCGCCAGTGCTCTGCATTGTTCTGTATATCAGACAAAGTGCAGTTTAAGGTTTCAGTGAGCTGCCATAAGCCTGCCTCATGTATGGCGTGCACCCTGTAAAAAAAACCAAGAAAGAAAAGAAACGATGGCGTTAAACAAGTCAGTACAGTATGTTTTTAATACCTCAATGCACAAGCTGAAATTAAAAGAATCCGTGATTCCCACTTGCAGCAAGCTAAGTGTGAAACTAAGTTTAGATAGGTGTTAAATGGGTACTCCACCTTTAATATACTAACAGACAACTTTCTGTGGCAATGAAGGTGAAGCTACAGAGGCAAACAAAGCATGCACAAGCATGAGCGCTTCTGGAAAGAAAGTGTCACATTTTCATTTCTGTTAGTTTAAGCCAGGGAAAAGAAGGCATATGCATCTTATTTACTGTAAAGAAACAAGACAAACTGCATTATTGAATGTTAAATCTAACATTTCTTGGTTGCTTTTCTCTTCTGCAAATGGGCAAGTGCAAAAAATGTCTCACAATAAAGCTAGTCTTATTCAGTAGCTATTTAAAACAACTAAAATCACTGTCAAACTCGAACGGACTACTTCATGCAGTAGCACATGTGCAAGTGTTCCACTCTTGTAATTTTCCCTTCATCGCCATCAAAAGTTGTCAGCAAGGTTATACACACTTGTGAATTGCCATTTATGCTTCAAGTTGGCTTCTAGTTTGTTGGTGTGATGCCTTTTAGAGCATGTATGTTCTGTATTTTTGGGGAATGTTTAACAATTTAGACA
Source organism: Dermacentor albipictus (assembly GCF_038994185.2). NCBI lineage: Eukaryota > Metazoa > Arthropoda > Arachnida > Ixodida > Ixodidae > Dermacentor > Dermacentor albipictus. The sequence continues at coordinate 76,875,049 of NC_091824.1, forward strand.
CAATAGAAGAGCAATGGCTCACTGTCTGTGTGCATGGATCTTTGCAGAGCGGTGTGCAGTACATTGTCAGCCCTGGAGGATCCACCAATGACCAGGGAGTTATGGAGGCATGTGATGAGTACGGAATCACCTTGGTACACACTGGTCTGCGCCTGTTCCACCACTGAGAAGCTGCTGCGGGTAGACCGGCAATCCATCACCTGCTAATATGTCTCCTGGCCTCCATGCAAACCATTCTTTGAGAAAGTGCCTTGAAAGGAAGCAAAAATATTTTGTGGCTATATTACACATGCTGCGCTCTATTTTACAGTATGCAAATGTGTGGTGTACATAACCTTTTTGGATACAGATGAAAAGCCTGAACAATAAACATTTTGCAAGCCTATTTGAGTGTGATGTGTCAGTCTTCTTTTTTTTTTTCATATCTGCAAAAAAACAACCTAAACACAGAAGGTTTGTGCAACTTAAATTTTCTTAAGTTCCTGGATATCTGCTCCTCTTCCTGAAACGCTGGTTTCTGCAGGTGCTGGCAGGCGGCAACACAAATTTACGCTTTTGCCATCGCAGCAGCAGCTCGCATCCCCATAAGCGAAGGCAAATTTGTACTTTTTTCTGTCGCAAGTATTGCACTGAATGACAAGGACTCCGAAATGTGATCCTCCTGCAAGATTTCAGCAAGAACAGTGCAGTGGCAAGTGCAAAATCTTTTTCGAACACTCTAAGTGAAGAACCGTATGTAAAAGCCGTATGTAAAAATACTAAAAGATATCTATAACGGCTCCACAGCCACCGTAGTCCTCTATAAAGAAAGCAACAAAATCCCAATAAAGAAAGGTGTCGGGCAGGGAGATACAATCTCTCCAATGCTATTCACAGCATGTTTACAGGAGGTGTTCAAAGACCTGGATTGGAAAGAATTGGGGATAAGAGTTAATGGAGAATACCTTAGTAACTTGCGATTCGCTAATGATATTGCCTTGCTTAGTAACTCGGGGGACCAACTGCAATGCATGCTCACTGACCTGGAGAGGCAAAGCCGGAGGGTGGGTCTAAAAATTAATCTGCAGGAAACTAAAGTAATGTTTAACAGTCTCGGAAGAAAACAGCAGTTTACGATAGGTAGTGAGGCACTGGAAATGGTAAGGGACTACATCTACTTCGGACAGGTAGTGACTGCGGATCTGGATCATGAGACTGAAATAATCAGAAGAATAAGAATGGGCTGGGGTGCGTTTGGCAGGCATTCTCAGATCATGAACAGCAGGTTGCCATTATCCCTCAAGAGAAAAGTGTATAACAGCTGTGTCTTACCAGTCACATACGGAGCAGAAACCTGGAGGCTTACAAAAAGGGATCTACTTAAATTGAGGACGACACAACGAGCTATGGAAAGAATGATAGGTGTAACGTTAAGGGATAAGAAAAGAGCAGATTGGGTGAGGGAACAAACACGAGTTAATGATATCTTAGTTGAAATCAAGAAAAAGAAATGGGCATGGGCAGGACACGTAATGAGGAGGAAAGATAACCGATGGTCATAAAGAGTTACGAAATGGATTCCAAGGGAAGGGAAGTGTAGCAGAGGGCAGCAGAAAGTTAGGTGGGCGGATGAGATTACGAAGTTTGCAGGGACAACATGGCCACAATTAGTACATGACCAGGGTAGTTGGGGAAGTATGGGAGAGGCCTTTGCCCTGCAGTAGGCGTAACCAGGCTGATGATGATGATGATGAAGTGAAGAGAGAGAGAAAACATTTATTTAGACCATCGAGGTCGTTGATATTGAGGTCGAGTGGGTGGTGTCCTCATTCCCAGACTCCACTGGCCATGGCTGCTCGACGTACTTGTTGGGCGAGAGCTTCTTGTTCCACCAGGGTTTCGGCGGTCAGCTGTACCTCCCACCGCTCTAATGACATGCTAGGTGTCTTTAAGTGTTGAGGTTGTGATGCGAGATGTGATGCGTGTGTCGCCGCACCAGAGGCAGATGCTGCGATATGTATGTGGGTACATTTTGCTGTATCTGTGTAGGTTTGGGAACGTGTTGGTCTGAATAAGTCCGAGAGCTACTGCCTCTTCAGTGCTGAGCTTTCGGTGAGGGGGGAGGATAAATCCTGCGGTTGATTTGCTAGATCTCGAGTCGGTCACAGTAATTGGATGGCAGGGGCACAGAGGTAAAGGGTGGGGATTGATGAGACAATTGGTTTTGCCCCACTCAGCTGATTAGCGCTCGAGCTAAGGCGTTCGCCCTTTCGTTCCCCTACAGTCCCGCGTGGCCCAGCGTCCATGTGATTTGATGGGATTCTTGCAGCCTCGGGCCTCGAATCTGAGCCACCAGCAGCGGTGTTCATCTGTTGGTAAAGTTACGGCAGGCCTGTTGCGAGTCGGTACCAACATGAACTTCCCTGCCTACCCTGTCTTGTTGTTTTACCACTAGCACCGCGGCTATGGTCTTAGCCGCAGCTGGGGTCTCTGCCCTGACTGAGGCCGCGAGGGTCAAGGAGTTATCTCTCCCGTTCACGGCAGCTACCGCGAAGAGGCACCCTACGATTACGCCGCCATGTCTACATACGTTACATACGGGTCACCCTTGAATTGTCTGCGCTGTCTGTCGACGCAAGCCTTGCGTCATACTTCATGGCGTTCATGACTCATGTGCTTCGGTATGGGGTTCGTCTTGATCTTGCCTATGACCTCGGGCGGGAGTGATTGTTGCCCATCGTGGGCATGAAGCTCCATTGCCGTTCTGGTCCGGTGGAGGATGGCTCTGCCCGCTGCCATGTTCTGTAGTCTGGCTTTTTGCGAAGCCATAACTGCATCCGACAGCTCAGCGAAGGTGTTGTGGATCCCGAGAGCCGCTAACTTCTCGTTTGAGGTGGTGACAGGGAGACCCTGGGCTGTTTTGTACGCGCCTCTGATGATGGCATCGACTTCTTCTTGGTCGCGTTTGTTTAGCAAGTGGTGGTGATACAGCATGCTATACGTTACTCTGCTGATCACCAGCGCCTGGACGAGGTAAAGTGTGTCCTCTTCTCGTGTGCCCTTGCGGCTTCTTGTTATTCATTTGATATTCTGCAAGATCTGGTTGGTGGCAGACCTTAGGGTTTGGATGGTGTGGGAGGCTTTCAGGTTGCTTGGGATCCCAAAACCCAGAATCCTAGTCTTATTGCTTTCCTTGATCTTCTGGCCTTCTAGATAGAGGTCGATAGGACCGGGGGACTTGTAGATTCTTCCTCCGTGCACCTGCACCACCACAGACTTCTCGGGCGCGCAACGCATCCCGCTCGCTGCCGCAAATCTCTCCACGGCCGTCGCGGCCACCTGAAGGGTCGCCTCTTTTCGCGCGAGGGAGCCCTTGGTGGCCCAGAGCGTGATATCCGCGTACAGGGCGTAACCTAGGTCCGGGATCTTCCGCAGCTCTTTGGTCAGCGTTAGCATCGCGACGTTGAAGAGAATCGGGGAGACTATCGTCCCTTGCGACGTTCCATTGTTCGGCACGTCGATCGTATCCGATCGAGCCTGGCCTATTCCGATGGTTGCCGTCCGGCCCGTCAGGAACGATTTGACGTAATTAAAGATGCGCTCCCCGCAGCTGATGTCGTTCAGTCCCTTGAGCATGGCCTCGTGAGAGATGTTATCGAAGGCTCCTTTCAGGTCGAGTGCGAGCAGGAGGTGTTTTAGCTCCCTTCGGCATGCCCTTGAGAACTTCTTCCCTTAGGATTAGGAAATTCATCTTGCGGAGAAAGTCCCGGCCTGAATTAAGCCAAGCATGGTGTGTGGGAAAAGGTCACCGTCATCTATGTAATGTTGAAGGCGGGTTTCGATGACCCTCTTGTACAGCTTGCCGAGGCACGAAGTCAGCGAGATGGGACGCAGGGCGTCGATCGCGGGCTTCTTGTCGGGTTTGGGAATTATCACGATTTCCGCGCGCTGTATTCTGTAGTTCTGCAGCTTTGACAACATTGAAATGCTGTGCATGCAATAGAGAGCCTAGCTACATGGCTACGAGCAAGCTTGAATTGCGAACGAGTGGGGCTAATTTTTTGAGATGATTATTTATAGGGTAAGCACGTGCTTGTCGTAGTGAGTACATGCATATATATATATGAAGTCGGGAGTACATGTATGCATACGTATGTGTACAGCACACTATAGAAGAGACAGATGGGCTTGTAATTGTTATCTTAATTTTGTTAAAAACGTCCACTTGTAACAGCCAATAAATCATGTGCCAATATAGACAATTTTCCAGGCACTAGGCTTCGCACTTCCAAATACGACCTCCATGACTGGACTCCAGCTTGGTGGGTTTGGCTACAGAAACTACGAAGACGCACAACAAAGTGAGGAGGGAAACAAAGAAACACAAAGTGGCTTGAGGTAAGTGAATTTAAGTTTAAATATTTAAAAAAGGTGGCGCAACCATTCGGAGACATTGGAGGGGAAATATGTGTTGACGTGTAGCTGAAAAGAGGACTGACAATTATGGTTACGGCTTAGCAACGACGCTGACTAATGCACGGATGTATTTGGAACCGTTGTAGCGATTTCTCGGTTAGCTGGTTTCCCGCCATATTTCAAAAAATGAACGCTCGTAAGTGCAAGCTTCCCTAGAGCTGTTGTAGCATCCCAGTAAAGTTGAAAAATGGTAGCAGCAAGCGCAGTCCACCTAGCGGCAAGAAAACGCGCCTCAACCTACTTTGATCATTATTATTCCCCAACATAATAAAACACGTGCATGTTTATCACTGTTAAATTATTTATATGTGAATAGTAGAGGTGTACTGCTGCAGTGTGACATTTAGCTTCTCATTTCGTTTCGTCATTTCCGCTAGGACGCCATTTGTGTTCCGCTTTTGCACGTAACGTTTGCTGCTCTATGTTTGCTGCGGGAGCAGCAGCAGCAGGTACGGAACGCACGGACAGGCAAACGGCAGGAGGGAAGCGCTGCTCGAAGCTGCTGGCTATGTTGGGGGTGGATGTAACCGCAAACCGTTCGTGACGACTGTTTAATTCATTCCGCGACAGCATTTGCCCACGCGGCCGGACATTGTGTGTGTGTGCGCGAACTTGCGGGCTTCGAGATAGGTCTGTCTGTCACGAAGCCCGGGTAGGTTTGTCTGCTAGGTTTGGAAGAAACCCGGTGCACCCCCCGCCGGCGCCATGCCCGATATGGAAATAAGTGACTCGGTGCCGTTCGGCGTCTTCTTATAGGAAATCGTACACCGACGGACCGCGCCTAAACCAGGGTAAGCCCCATTCATTGCCTTGTTTTCCTCGCGCTGCCGGCAACGGTTAGCGTCCCACAACTTCGGTTGGTAAACGTGCGTTGGCATAAGCGTAGAAACTCGGCTTTGCCTTGTGTTCCATAGAAAAATATGGCATCATCGCCGCCGAAGGTGTATGCAACGAATTGCGGTTCACGTTTGATGCGGTATGCCGTCACGGTGCCCGTGTTCAGGGACCTTGCGAAAGGGACTGGCAGTCGCACCGCCGCTGTTCATAACCTCGGAAAAAACGTATACCCTGAAGCAACTGTGAAGTGGAGCGCGCGTGCGTGACGCTGATGTCGCGAGCAGGTAAGGCGGACGCGGGGACCGAGTTGTCGTGAGAGCACGCTGCGTCTGACCTCGACGTCGATAAGGGGCAGAACCGCATCCTGCCCCCTCCACTCGGCATAGCGTGTCCCCTGGTCGGTGCAGTGCATCGTCGGAGGCCGCTTTGAAGGGGCTGGAGAGAACCCGATGTCTCTGCCGAAACTCGTTGGATCGTTTGTAACTGGAGGCGACGTAACGCGGACCGCTGGTTACACTGACCCAGTGGCCCAGCAAGTTCCGACACTATCGTGTTTCGAAGTTTTTATCGCTTGCCTCAGTTTGGCGTTTTGCGTTCTCTTGTCGTGTGACGAACTTCGGTTTGCTACACATGTGTTGTTAACGAAAGAAAAAAAAATATGTGTGCAAGAGGTTAAGCGCTATCGCGCGATGACTCCTCAGCTTTCCTTGTGTGTGTCGACCGGAGCACTTGCTCGCCTTGAGCATGCTATCATAACATGGCAGCGTATTAGTCATCTCTGTGCTTAGAACGCCGCTCGGGGATATCTGCGAAGAAAGCAACATGACCCGCTCCTTTGTTGATATGATACACTCGGAACACTGTGTCCGTGGTTCTACTGTTTCGTGCAGTCGTCTGTAGCGGTAAGTTTCACGGCTCTGACAAGTAGTGTATTGCTCGCTCGTACGATCGCCCGCACGCCCTGGTAATCTAGTTGGCGATGGTGAAATACAAGAAATCACTTTAGTGCGACTAAAAAAGCAGCTCTCCTGGTGCCCACTGGTATTTTGCGTGCGTTGAACCTCTGTAGGGGAAAAAGAAAGAAACGTTTGCAAGACAGGAATCGGTTTCTAGGGCAGTTGAAGCGCGCGCCGCCTGTGTGCATTGAAATGCGAAGATTTGAATTTACACCTGAAGGGCTGTTGCCCCCGTAAACAACCGGGCAGCGGAAGCATTTCTGCGGAAGCTTTGTGGTTTTGCTTGTATGTTTAGGCTTTGGGCTGCTGCGTTCGACGGGTTGGCGCTGACTTGTATCCGCAGAAGCAGGATGTTGACAAAAAAAGAAACCACTTATAGCGAATGCTTCGAGGGTAGTGTTTGTTCTTCGTTACGAGACGTGTTTATGAGCTGCTGCATTCTTTATTTTCCTTTCTTTCTTTCTTTTTCTTCAGGACGAGAAGTAATTTGTGCCCTCGGTTCCGTGAGCCCTTTCCCGTTTCTGAAGGCCTGTAGTCAAGCTGTAAACCGATTATTTTCATTATGGCTGGGTCGCGAAGAAAACGCGCCTAGAATAGTCATAATACGACCCTTGAACCTTCAGTGAATCTCGAGAAACTGTACGCCCAAGCGAAACATACTGCGTACACAGGCTTGCTATCGGCGTGGGGATTTTGCAACTGTTCGTTCAACTGAGAAGTTCGATGAAGTCGCATTCCTCTGTATTTCGGTATAATGATCAAGTGGGGAAGTAAGCATCGTGTTATTCTGCCCATCGAATACCGCTGATACGTTTCTTTTTCGGTATACAGTTGTTAAACGTGTAACGAGTCGACAACACACTTTCCCCTTTACCTACGGTTTGTCAAATGTCAGTTTACCTGGCGTTTGGTCGATGACCGCTACCCGTTGTTTTTTACGAACGTGATACTGACCAGCCGTGTGTTTCTAGCGCTCGTCACACCGTGACGGTCTTGCCTGCTGAATAATAATAATAATAATAACAACTTCGTTCAAGGCCAGCAGCTGTAGATGAGAATATATTATTAGCAGAGAAACAAATTCAAGCAGAAACTCCTCTGGTAGTTGCCTAAGTATGCGCAAGCATTGTGCCAGTTGCTCATCTCCACGCGGCCCGGTGTTATTATCGACCGTTATGAAACTTGATCCGACAAGTATAAACCCTTATCATCCCTCATCGGTCGTTATCAACCTTATCGAACGTTCGCTTATGTTCGATAGCGAACATGATAAGGCAGGTTTAATTAAAATAGAGTTCGTTACGGCGTTCGAACTCATGACCATTGTTGTGAAGGTGAAAATAACTAGTCACAGTTAAGGAACTCCAACCGTCAACCTTTGGTGGGAGTCGAACCCACGATCTTTGGTGTTAATGAAGGTTAATTGCAAAATCACCACTACATTTGCTGAGGGGGGTATGCAATGCTTTATTAATGGTTTGGATGCTTGTTCTGAGCTTGTTCTTTATTGAAACGTATGCTGTTCTGTGTGTCGTATAGGTGATTTCAATGAATGTATGCACAATTTGATTTACTTTGCTGAGCATTTGTAGCCTCTGCCTTACGTAGGTATGAGCCATTGCATTTCTTGTTTGCGTGTGTATGAGCCATTCATTGTCTTACGTGACGGACAAATTTCTCGTTGGGTAGGCATAGAAATGCTTACGCATTAAAAAAAAAAAACCCTTGAGTTTAGAATCTCGTTAAATAGTCTTAGACTGGTAAAGTGTTATTTCAGAACTCCATTTTAATTCATTTCGCGATAGATTTATATTACCAAAACGAAGTGAAAACCAAAGTTCCTGTTTCCTTCAATTTCGCGCCAAAATCGCATAGTGACGTCATAGATTTCATTTGTTTTCACGTGTGTGCCATTTTTGCTCAAGAAACATTTTCGAAACTTGCTAGATTTCATCTTATTGGTTCCTTTAGAATGCGATGTCCCTCCTACCGGTAAGCACTTGGCTAGACCCGACTAGATGGACTCCGTCAAAATCCGTGACGTCACAGCGGCATAGTGCATGAACTTGAATGCAGCGGCACCCCCCGTCTCATCTGGCCTACCAGGCTTCCTCCCGCAGTAAGAATGCCCGTTTTGCTTTTGCAGAAACGTAATTCACTTATATAGTTTAACTATTCTTAATCGTTCTTTAGTACCGCGCACTGTATGAAACGTTTGCTTTTCGGAAGGTATTCGAGCAGACACGACCGTCGCATGTTTAAGCGACCGTGCGCGCCTTTACGCTTGCATGCACGCTCCATGGCACGCGGTCGTGTGTTGTCGTTTGAGAGGCGAATGTCGTCGATACCGCACTTTCCGATAGCTTTCCCCACGCGTGGAGGTGGTTGCGTCGCCCGCAGTCGGGAAAATCGGGCGTGTGAAAAAGCAGTCGTGCAGTGCGTCACTTCCGCCTCGTTTCTCAACAGGTCGTTATATGGACATCCCTTATACACCGCAACTCGGATGGTCGCGATTTCACTGAAACTGAAGCCGCCTAGAATATAGTGACTGTTGAAGTGACACTAAAAATAAGCATTAAATTAGTTCAGACAGGCAAAGCAAGCCTTTAGAAGCTCTACTTGCATTAATTTCGCAGTGATAGCTAGATTATTAGAAGGCAAAATGGAGGTCAAAGCGAAAATGTTCGAGCTTCGCGGCGAAACCTCTGCGTGACGTCACAGATGTCAAAGTATGTATATTTAGTATTTCGGCCGTGCTGGCTGAGTAAATGTTTTTGAAACTCTCAAAACTGAGTCTTCGGCTTCTCTAGAGTGCACTGTAGTCTCTACGTAGTCCATGTTAACCGAAAAAAAAAACTAAACCCGAGCGTCGGTGCTGTAGAATCCATGACGTCACTATTTTTAATGAACTTCCTTCACATTGCCCCATCACGTAACCATTTCTTCTGTGATTCGGCGTCTGGAACATTGGGTCCTGTGTCCGCGAATTCGACCGCAGTCTTTCAAATGTAAGACGGATTTGCTGGTTACAAGCGCTGTTATCTTTCTGTGTCACCTCGCGTCTCGGCATCTTCGTTTCAGCCGATTCGAATTTCCGTATGTTAACTTACTTCGCTGGAATATGGTTTCACACCCAAGCGCCTGCTGCTCGTGTGCCACCGTACACGGTGCAAACTGCGACCGCCACACTTCATCGCAAATGGCTCCTGAAACACCCCTCCAATTTCACGTCATGTGACCTCAGTCTGTCGGTTTTCTAAACGACACATCTGCAGGGGGTGTTTTTCCCTCTAGCGTGTGCTAATGCGAAAGTATCGGAGACGAGTCTCGGGGGCAATTTTACGAGCCAAAGTTCCTCAAATAATTCTTTCTGTAGTTCAGTCTTTTTATACGGCCTGGATGGTTATCGCTGTTATACAGGTTGGTCTATAAATATCCGACTTGTCGTGGAGGAAACCTTCGTGTTTGTATTGTACATTACCGCAAAAAAGATCTGTGCACTTAGAATGTCCTGATATACATAGAAGAATGCGCCACATTGCAAACGTATAGACGAGAGACCCTTGCGCGTGCGTCTGAGATGTCACGGCGTTGGTCTTACCTTTGAAGAAAGCGAGCACGAAAAAAAAAGTATATATGTATGTACACACAAATTGGCGTCAGAGTCGTGCTTTCCGGAGTACGCAAGCACATGCGGAAGAACGACGGTTTCTCCAGAGAACGAGTTTGAAACGTGACAAGGTGCTCGCAATAAATCTTAACTAAATTTAGCACTTGCCCGTCGGAATGGCAATTCGCGAACCGCTAGGTCAATCGACCAAAGAAGAGCGATGTAGGCTACTACACTTACCTATACAGTTTCTGTCGTTGACATTTTTATAGGGGTAGTAGTTTGATTTACGTTCGAGCGTGGCGTGTAGGTTTGCGGCAGAGGGAAGGTTGTGACGTATGCATAGTCTTATTTACTATACATATGTATAGCTCATCGTTCCATTTGTGGAAGCAAGGCTCTACGTATTGGTATCGCTCGACCTACTTCCTTTAGTTGGCGACCTTTCTGGCACAGCTAGAGGGCTTTCTTCGCCATCTGTGCCGCGTGTTGGCGCCCATATTGGTGTTCCGAGCTGACGGTTCTTTTTTTTTTTCACTCAAAGTTAAAATCATTTTTCTTGGCCTTACTGCCTTATTGTCAAGACTAAAAACGCTGATGGCACAGCGTGCTGTTCTTCATGAAGTTACCTGGCGGGTTCTTGTGCTACTGTAATGACCTGGCTTCTCGACTGGTGAGTCTATAGGTGCTGCGCGGAGGCATCGTGAAAGCGGTTATATCTATCTATCTATCTATCTATATATATATATATATATATATATATATATATATATATATATATATATATATATATATATGTATGTATATATATATTCCTGGGCCTTCCTTAGCAATGCTGCGGTCATCGGCGCTTTCAGTCTATGGCTGTGCCCCATATAAAGTGATGTCGGGTAGCGTAATGTAATGGTGGCCGAACATATACACTAATGCATTTAAGCAACACGTGATCGTCTATTGCTATGCGTGTTCGTGCGCATTGCGCACGAATGTTTTTCTTCTTTTCAGTGCGAGCGTATTACGTATAGCTGACTCCTCTATGGGCTATATATGGCAGGAAGCGATTTAAAACACGACGTGCGCTGAAACGGGCGGGGACATGGCAAGCAGGTCAGCACTGTCGCTTCGAGCCGAAATGGGGGGAACATAACAAGTGCGTCGGGACTGTCGTTTCGACGACGGCGCTGCTGTTTTCCAGTTGCTTCCCAGTTGCGTGGTGGCGCAACCCACCGCCCCGTTCCAAAAGGGGACGCTCATAACATCCATCCATCCATCCATGCTATGCGCCGACTGGACCAAGTATATACACACGCACCACTTTGGAGCGCCTTTGAGAACGACGTCCATATATAGGACCTACATCTTCGCTTTCTCTGTTCGCGCGTGTAACGAAGAGAGGCTTGCTCTCGTTATTAGGCAACACCTCAATCGATGGCATTTTCGAGTCGGCCGCTTCGCAGCGTACCGGCGGCGTTGAAGAAGAGTCACGTATTCGTGCTACGTTTCGAGAATGATGAGCGTGCTGCAACTGTCGTAATAGCGGGTTGCAGTTTTTCCTCGTTAGAGCTTTCTTCTTTGTTTTTGTAATTTTTTCTCTCTCTTTAGCTCGAAGAGCTTGTCCTGTGCCGTATGTGGGTTTATGTATGAAGGCTGCGCAGGCCGTTCTCGCGTAGAAATTGCAGCGGCTTAGAAATCTTGCTGTGCGTGCTTTAGCCAACGCCTGTAACTTTCTGTCCGATGGAGTTCGTAGCATTATCGCATCTCTTGCAATTCTTTCGCGTCTGTAGCCCTCATTCTTGTAGGCGTAGCCACAATGGGTGGTCAATGTCCGCTGGGGATGCTGGAGCGGAACGCTTTGGTCGGCTCAAGGGGGCTTCAAGGGTTGGCTCTGTCTCCAGGTGATGGAAGGTCTCCGGAGACCTTCTCTCCCCGAGAAAGACAGCGGGGGGTGGGAACTGGCAATGAACTTAGCGAAATTGGTTCAAGTGTGCCCGAATAGCGCACGTCTGGACGGAAGTTCACTTTGGCTAGATTGCTTATAAGTGAGTTATAGTCAGTAGTCTGAACTATTGAAGCAAACGTGGCAGAGCTGCAGGGCTGCAGTGACTGTATAGTCGTCGCATTAGCAGCACCTAAATACACTACGCGTACACCTGATGGTTAGTGGGCATTGCTTTTGAGGCCCTGCTCGTCGCCTTTGAAATTCTTTCAGCACGCCGGGGTTTGGCTGCGGCCAGCCCCGTATCTCAGAGGTCATGCATGCCGAGGAGCCGCGCGTTCCGAGTCGTGCGTCACTTCCGGTGAGCGGCAACGATGGCGCTTTCTACGTCTAGTTTCGTTTGTCTCTCGTAATAATGCATTCTCTCGTGCGCTAATCGTAAACATTTCGTGCGGAGCCGGCAGCTCTATATTCTGCCCCATTTGAAACTGGTTCCTGCGTGGTCCAAAAGTTTGTTGCAGTTGTTGCGTCCGTTTGGTGCAGTGCCATTGCGGTGAACCCACGTGGCATTGTTTTCCGCCTGCCTCTGAGAGGGGCGCCACCTCCCCCCCCCCCAAAAAAAAAACAAAACAAAAACAAAAAAACACGATTTCAGTGCCGACGCGCGGCCCGCGCTCCGGCGCTCGCCAGCTGTGGGCTGAAACGGTGTCAACGCACCGAAGCCGAGTCACGCCGTGTCGTCTGCTTAAAGGCGCTTCCAGATTTGCCGCTGAGGCAACTATAATAGTGTGGTCGTGCGGCTCTCTCGAAATCGCGCTGACGGGCGTGTTAAGCTTTAATAACGGGCATATGCCATGTACGTACGACGTTAAATGTTCATAAAAGGAGCTTCCAAATAGCGTAACATACGTGTGAGCTGTGTCGGTCAGTCATAGCACGTAAGCGCGACTGTTGTGTCATTGTTTGCGCGACTGTTGAACGCAGAACTTGACAAAATGCGGTTTCATATACGAAGCAGAGCTTACAAATATCAATGGGGTGTACAATTGAGAGAACTACCTGAAAAAATTTATATATATGTAGTGGTGCAGCGGTGGCGTAGAGGTAGAACATCCGCCTCGCGTGCAAGAGGACCCTGGTTCGAATCCCGGCGCCGCGCAATTTTCCACGGGATAAAAAAAAAGAAATCAGCGTGTTGATAAAATTGCATAAACAGGCCTGGAGTGCGGCCTGATCCCGGTGACCAGAACCAGTAACACACTTCCTCACCAGAGCAGGATGGGCCGCCCTGGTGCAGTACTTGGCCAACAACCTCCTATATGAATACAACAATCAAACCCCGGCCCTCAGTCCCCAGCAGCTGCGAAGCAACTGACCACGGCGGCGGTCAGACCTGCAACGCAGCAGAGGGTGCTAAGAATTCCTGGTTCCGGAGAGGCCGCCATGTGAATCTGAACCTGGCAACGTTCAACGGTACAACGCTATCTAGTTAGACGAGTCTAGCAGTGCTATTCGAGGAATAGCACTGGAATAGCATTGGAATCTGAACCTGGCAACGTTTAACGCTAGAACGTTTTCTAGTGAGGCGAGTCTAGCAGTGCTATTGGAGGAATTGGAGGGCAGTAAATGGGATATAATAGGGCTTAGTGAAGTTAGGCGGACAAATGAAGCATATACAGTGCTAAAAAGCGGGCACGTCCTGTGCTACCGGGCCTAGCGGAGAGACGAGAACTAGGAGTCGGATTCCTGATTAATAAGGTTATAGCTGGTAACATACAGGAATTCTATAGCATTAACGAGAAAGTGGCAGGTCTTGTTGTGAAACTTAATAAGAGGTACAAATTGAAGATCGTACAGGTCTACGCCCCTACATCCAGTCATGATGACCAGGCAGTCGAAAGCTTATATGAAGACGTGGAATCGGCGATGGGTCAAGTCAAAACAAAATACACTACACTGATGGGCGACTTCAATGCCAAGGTAGGCAAGAAGCAAGCTGGAGACAAGTCTGTGGGGGAATATGGCATAGGCTCTAGGAATAGCAGGGGAGAGTTATTAGTAGAGTTTGCAGAACAGAATAATATGCGGATGATGAATACCTTCTTCCGCAAGCGGGATAGCCGAAAGTGGACGTGGAGGAGCCCGAATGGCGAGACTTGAAATGAAATAGACCTTATACTCTGCGCTAACCCTGGCATTATACAGGATGTGGATGTGCTCGGCAAAGTGCGCTGCAGTGACCATAGGATGCTAAAAACTCGAATTAGCCTAGACCTGAGGAGGTAACGGAAGAAACTGGTACATAAGAAGCCGATCAATGAGTTAGCGGTAAGAGGGAAAATAGAGGAATTCCGGATCAAGCTACACAACAGGTATTCGGCTTTAACTCAGGAAGAGGACCTTAGTGTTGAAGATATGAACGACAATCTTATGGGCATCATTAGGGAGTGTGCAATAGAAGTCGGTGGTAACTTCGTTAGACAGGAAACCAGTAAGCTATCGCAGGAGACGAAAGATCTGATCAAGAGATGCCAATGATGAAAGCCTCTAATCCTGCAGCTAGAATAGAACTCGCAGAACTTTCGAAGTTAATCAACAAGCGTAAGACAGCTGACATAAGGAAGTATAATATGGATGGAATTGAACATGCTCTCAGGAATGGAGGAAGCCTAAAAGCAGTGAAGAAGAGACTAGGAGTAGGCAAGAATCAGATGTATGTGTTATGCGACAAAGCCGGCAGTATCTAATATGGATGAGATAGTTCAAGTGGCTGAGGAATTATATAGACATCTGTACAATACCTGTGACACCCACGACAATAATGGAAGAGAGAATAGTCTAGAGGAATTTGAAATCTCACAAGTGACGCCGATTAACAGCAGGTAACAGCAGGTAACAGCAGATTTGTTGAAGGATGGTGGGCTGATTGTTCTAGAAACACTGGCCACCCTGTATACGCAATGCCCCATGACCCCGAGCGTACCGGAATCCTGGAAGAACGCTAACATAATCCTAATCCATAAGATAGGGGACGCCAAAGACTTGAAAAATTATAGACTGGTAAGTTTACTGTCCGTAGCCCACAAAGTATTTACTAAGGTGATTGGATAAGGCAGATTGGACGAAATGAAAGCAAGAAAATCCCAATAAAGAAAGGCGTCAGGCAGGGAGATACGATCTCTACAATGCTATTCACAGCATGTTTACAGGAGGTGTTCAAAGACCTGGATTAGAAAGAATTGGGGATAAGAGTTAATGGAGAATACCTTAGTAACTTGCGATTCGCTAATGATATTGCCTTGCTTAGTAACTCGGGGGACCAACTGCAATGCATGCTCACTGACCTGGAGAGGCAAAGCCAAAGGGTGGGTCTAAAAATTAATCTGCAGAAAACTAAAGTAATGTTTAACAGTCTCGGAAGAGAACAGCAGTTTACGATAGGTAGCGAGGCACTGGAAGTGGTAATGGAATACATCTACTTAGGACAGGTAGTGACTGCGGATCCGGATCATATGAGACTGAAATAATCAGAAGAATAAGAATGGGCTGGGGTGCGTTTGGCAGGCATTCTCAGATCATGAACAGTAGGTTGCCATTATCCCTCAAGAGAAAAGTGTATAACCGCTGTGTTTTACCGGTATTCACGTACGGTGCAGAAACCTGGAGGCTTACGAAAAGGGTTCTACTTAAATTGAGGACGACGCAGCGAGCTATGGAAATGAAGAATGATAGGTGTAACGTTAAGGGATAAGAAAAGAGCAGATTGGGTGAGGGAACAAACGCGAGTTAATGACATTTTAGTTGAAATCAAGAAAAAGAAATGGGCAGGACATGTAATGAGGAGACAAGATAACCGATGGTCATTAAGGATTACGGACTGGATTCCAAGGGAATGGAAGCGTAGCAGGGGACGGCAGAAAGTTAGGTGGGCGGATGAGATTAAGAAGTTTGCAACAACATGGCCACAATTAGTGCATGACCGGAGTTGTTGGAGTATAGGAGAGGCCTTTGCCCTGCAGTGTGCGTAACCAGGCTGATGATATATATATATATATTGGCCTAATTGTTGCCTTGGTATGGTGATGATTAACAAAATCGAGCTCCTGGGTCGCCCCTTTTCTCGTTTATATATGTATATATGTGTGCAGGAAAAACACGACGAACCTTTTGGAAGTCGTGTTTATGCATAGCGTTTTCGGCTGGTGGACCAGCCTTCGTCAGAGTACTGTACTCTGACGAAGGCACGCAGTACGTCAGGTACTGCGTGCTGAACTTTGAAGAAACCGCCTACATATAAATGTGTGTGTGTGTGTGTGTGTGTGTGTGTGTGTGTGTGTGTGTATATATATATATATATATATATATATAAACAGAGATATAACTTTTATGTAATACGTGTCCTAGTTGGAAGTTATTTTATTTTTATTTTCTTTAAATTTTTTTTCTTATAAGTAGCAGTATGAAGCAGTTCTGAAGTTTCTTTGCAGTAAGCTCGCCGTATTGGAGTTTAGGGGATTTCTTATTTTTTGTGTCATCCGGGGTTCTACAACGTGCACCCAAAGCACGCCGCACGAAATTTTTTTTTCTTTTTGTCATTCAGTCCTACATCAGAATGCGGCATCGAATCGAACCCTCGACGTCGCGCTCTGCAGCAGTACACACGCTATGTATAGACACCGCCGCGCCTGTCTCTGGTGATCGAGGCAGACCGGAGTTAAAATACTGAACGCGATTACATGCCGTAAGAATGTGTCCCTGAATGCGACATCGTTCGCAATGTGAGACCGAGCCGAAGTTGCACTTCGACCTGGCACATACTTGCTTATCCGGGCGGCAAGTGACGTCAGTTGTGCCGTCATTCGCTCACCGCGCTGAGGTCGCGCATTTCGTTAGTGCGTCGCACTTGAGGCGTGACAAGTCGTTTCAGCGGTTGACAGTGGCATCTACGGGTAGTTCTCGAAGCGCCCAAAAAAAGAAATCTCTTTTGTTTTGACTCTGCAGAGAGAGACAGAGAGAGAAAATTTTCGGAATGCAGAGAGGTTTGCCGGAGTAGACGTGTTCCCCTACATGCTACTCTGCAAGGGAAGTTAAGGGGAGAAAAGGCCCTGTTCGGCTCTCTAATAGTACATAACTTCTGTACAGTTAGGTGAAATGTCTCGGCCCTTTCGTGTGGGCTAGTGCGTGTGTTTGAAAGCTATATGGTGTTGGGCTGCTAAGAACGAGCTCGCGGGATGAAATCCCGGCCATGGCGACCGCATTTAGATGGGGGCGAAACGCGAGATCACCCCTGCACTTAGATTTAGGTGCACGTTAAAGAACCCCAGGGGGTCGAAATTTCCAGAGTCCTCCACTATACGGCGCGCCTCATATTCAGATTCGTGGTTTTGGCTCGTAAAACGCCATAATTAATTTCTTTTATTAAGGGAGTAACGCTAAAAGCGTCAGGACATGCCGTGGTAGCTCAGTAACTATGGCGTTGCTCTCGTGATCATGAGGTTGCGGGTTCCATTCCTAGCCGCGGCGGGCGCATTGCTATATGGGGTCACAATGCTCCCCCCCCCTCCTCTATAAAGAAATGCTGGTGTACCGTGAATTAGGTGCACGTTTGAAATCCCTGGGTGGTCAAAATTCATCTGCAGCCCACCATTAAATGCGGCGTCGCTCATAACCTACCGGGTAACTTGAGGACGTTAAACCTCACGACTTAAATCAATTCAGAGACGTCAACCAGACAAGTGTGCGGAAAAACCAGATACCACCGTGAACACCGCGGATACGCTTATTGAGGAGGAACGCTGTTATGCACGGTTCGTAAAGCTTCAGCTTGCTAAAATCCTTATTGCTAGTACGTATTTGAAATCACGACCATATAAAGCCAACAGGCAATAGAGCCAAGCAAAGCGTAGGGGTAATTGGCTGTACTCGAAATTGAAAATGTAGAAGATGATGAAGATAAATAAATTGGGATGAAAAAGATAACTTCTCGTCGGTGGGGACAGCACAGACAACCTTAGCGGTACGTGTGCAGTGCACTACCAATTGTGCTACAGTGACGGCCATCGATTCCGTGTCTCCTTTCTGAATTATTTTCTCCATCTTCAAATTCAACCAAAGCTAATTAGCCGCTTTTCTTGGCTTCATTACCCGTCGGCTTTATGTCGTCGTGATTAATATATATATATATATATATATATATATATATATATATATATATATATATATATATATATATATATATATATATATATTTATACACACACCGAAACGTGTTGCATGCGACAATGCTTTGTGTAGGCCTGACTGATCACTTGTATGGTTAGTGTTAGCAAGCGCATTACCAGAGTCCTTCAATACCGTTATCAAATTAGCACAGAATTCTGGCATTACTATGCGTTACGACTTCAACATTGTCATATGACGTGTGTGTGATTATTGATATGATTTCAGCTTGTCCACTTATACATTTACGTGTGCGCGAACATTGTGTATTCATGCCACGTCCGACGAATGTGGCTCCGTTCGTTGTCCGCACAGTCTGGAGTGGTGGGCTGTCCAGAATTGTAAAATAGACGTCACTTTATGGCCTGCACGCCTCTGTCTCTATCCCTCTCTCTCTTTTCTTGCCATGTCCGCCTTGCCAGAATGTACCTTTGATGAGACTCTGGAGGTATTAACAAATAAAGATTATACTACTGCAGATAGGAATGTTGTATGGCGAAATGCGAAAACACCCGTGTACTTAGATTTAGGTGCACGTTAAAGAATCCCAGGTGGTCGAAATTTCCGGAGTCCTCTACTACGGCGTGCCTCATAATCAGAAAGTGGTTTTGGCACGTAAAACCCCATAATTTATTATTTTTTTAGAAATGTTGTATATGTTTTAGGCGACAAGAGGTGCTGCCGAGTCACAGCATTTTGTCCTTGTGCACACAGATAGGGTCCTGGGTTATTTATGTTGAAAAATGGTTCGTTCTAAATCGTGGTTACAAAGAAAGAGAGAGAGAGAGATAAAACCGTACCGGAAAGATTTCAACATAATCCTTGAGTGACGGTCGTATTTGCAGCTATAAACATGTGTCAAATGCACTCCGCGCAATACTGGGACCGCACTGGTACTATATACTTCAAAACCGTTTGGTCGTCTTTTTTGCCATGCTCTGACAACACACTAATGGAGAAATGTTCTTATGTACGTTCCAGATCTTTTTTGAACGCCGTCAGTGTTACAGAAGTGTCACTATACGCGCAGCGTTCTTTTAAGCTTTTTTTTTCCCCCTCCTTTTTACGTAGATGCGACCGCATGAGTCTCGCCAGTTATATAGCATCAGTATTGCAGGACTCTTCTCTAGCGCGAGCGGGACTGCGAAGTAGCCTGCCGGGGGTGCGGGGGGGGGGGGGGGGGACGTGGATTCCACTTCCGTCCGCGCAGTGCGAGTCACCGCGAGCGTCCGCACCTCCTCTTGCGCGCATTGCCGCGGATGTTTCCGCTCCCGCTTCCTCTTGCCTCGGCCGTGTGTGTACACGCATGCGGGAAACTGGCGTGCGTGTACACAGTACTCGTGTATACGGAGCGCCCGGCTATATAGATGCGAAGACGAAGCGGGTAACGTAACAGTCGGCAGTTCACGGCGTAATAGTTCACAGCGCTTGGTCGGCGATCGCACATGCTCTGTACACGCTGGATAGCGCAGCCTTGGCTTCGAGAGCGCAATTCGTAATGCCTTAACACCATCACTCGCTGCTCAAAAGTGGTCATCACTCTATGGTTACATATATGTGCTGGCTGTCGTTTCGACGATTTAGTGACACAGCGAGAGCCTGGCGTTCTGCTAGATTATCGAGAAAGAGTGCGGGGCACTTGCGCGGCCCGGACAGTGGGAGGATTGGCAGATTGAGAGGTCTTTGTTGATTCGATGCAACAGCAGGTGTGCGATGTCCTTAGATGTGCGGGGCCGCACGCGCAGTACACTGAAGGAAGCAGCGTGTCTTTTATCCCTGTCTGAAAAGACTGGGTAAGCCGTGGAACTTCTTTCTTGGTTGGGATAGGGGCTCGTAATTGTTCCCCTTGAACGAGGGATTCCCAGTAAGCGCGAGTCGTGAGCTCGCGTTGATTACGACCCTGCCCTTCGAACACACCACCCGTGGCCACTACCGATTGAATGAATTGGGGGGAGGCCTTCGGACCGATATCCGGCGCAGCCTCTCGGTTGCGCCGGTCTTATGGAAAGGCGACCGGACGTGATCGTTTAGAGGAAGCAAAAAGTCGTAACTACCGTAGCAAGAGCACTCGGAGCACTCGTCGTGGTGGCCTGGTGATTTTAGCGTTGCGCCGCTAAGCCCTAGGGCGCGGTAGGCTTTTCGATGCGGGCGGAGTGCGAGAAACGCCCGTGTACCGTGCATTAAGCGCACGTTTAAGGACGACAGCGGGTCAGAATTAATCCGGAGTACCCCACTACGGCGTGGTCTCGTAATGGTATCGTGGTTTTGGTACGTAAAAGCTCAGAATTTGACTTTTAATTCGATCAGTGCATAGAAGTAAGGTATGAATGAATGAGGTTTTATTATTAATAGACAAGATATAGTACAAGTCAATAATGTACAGGAGGAGGTCCCGAGATCAAAGACTGTAATGCGACCTCCTGTACAGTGTATAAGTGAACATATAAACAACAGTTGCAACAAATAGTGTAAAATATTCAAAAAATAACAAACTTAGTATTGCTTAGGTTTGGCAGTACTATACAAATCAGCTGCAGACATGCTAGTAAAAAAGTATAATAATTATTACATTCGACTAATTACAGAACTGTGACGTCATTATGAAAGTAAATGGATAATGAGACCTAACCAAATGATCTTTTATTTGTGTTGTGTAACCAATTGTACATTTGGAAGGGAAGAAAGGGGAAAATGTTTATCTAAGTGGTTGCAGATGATAAAATGCGGTCTTTCAGTTGTCGTTTAAATTGAAATGATTTACATTACTTAATAGTAGGAGGTAGTGTATTCCAGAAGGAAACGGACGAAAAGTGGACACTCTGCTTACCATAATTTGTGCGTACCATGAGAAGAATAATGTTATTGTTTAGTGCAAATCGCGTAAGATTAGTATTCATTAGACAAGATTGAGGTATCAGACTTGCCTTAAGAGGAAGCTTTAGCTCGGGCCCAACTCCGACGCGGCCTATTCAAATACATGTAAAACGCAAAAACGTTTTTATGAGATAACCCCTGGACCGATTTTGATGAAATTTATTGCATTTGAAAGAGAAAGCTAAATTCTAGTGACTTGGAAGCGGAATTTCGATTTAGGGCTTGAATTTTCTTAAAACTATTTACAAATATTTGACCGTTTGAAAAAAATAGAAGCACAAAGTTTACAAATTCATAGCTCTGCATCAAAAACTGATATTGTGGTTCTGTAAACGGCATCCATTAGATCATTCAAAGCGGACAAATTCAATATGTCATTTTACATCTTACATTAATTTGTTACGTTGGTTACAACGGTTTTGCAAAAGATGTATTTCCCTATAATTAAATTTTTTTTATATTCATGTGTAACATATCAATTTTGTCCGCTTTGGATGTACTACTAGATGCAATTCACAGAATTTTATTATCATTTTTAGTAGTTGAGTTACAGAGTTGTAAACGTCATAGTTTCGTTTTTTGAAAATTTCCGATTTTTGCCAATTTTTAATAAAACATTGACGACCTAAATCGAAAATTCGAAACCAACAGTCACTAGATTTTAAGTTTTTCTTTTAAATGCAACAAACCTCGTCAAATTTGGTGCAGTGGTCGCCGAGAAAAACGAATTCTCCTTTTACATGTATTTAGATAGGAGCACCCGAGCTAAAGCTTAGCTTTACCTCGGGTACTCCTATCTAAATACATGTAAAAGGAGAATTCGTTTTTCTCGGCAACCACTGCACCAAATTTGACAGGGTTTGCTGCATTTAAAAGAAAAACTTAAAATCTAGTGACTGTTGGTTTCCAATTTTTGAGTTAGGTCGTCAATTTTTTATAAAAAATTGACAAAAATTGCAAATTTTCAGAAAACGAAACTATCAAGTTTACAACTCTGTAACTCAATAAGAGGAAATGATATCGAAATTCTGTGAATTGTATCTGATAGCACATCTAAAGCGGACAAAATTGATATGTTACACATGAACTTCAAAAAATGTATTAATATGTAATTACAACTTTTGCAGAACCCTCGTAAACAATGTAACAAATTCACGTAAGATGTAAAATGACATATAATATTTGTCCGCTTTGAATGATCTAATGGATGCCGTTTACAGAACCGCGATATCTGTTCTTGATGCAGAGCTATTAGTTTGTAAACTTCATGCTTCTATTTTTTTCAAACTTCTGAATTTTTGAAAATCTTTCTAACAAAATTCAAGCCCTAAATCAAAATTCTGCGTCCAACAGTCACTAGAATTTATCTTACTCTCTCAAATGCAACAAATTTCATCAAAATCGGTCCAGGGGTTATCTCAGAAAAACGTTTTTGCGTTTTTACATGTATTTGAATAGGCCGCGTCGGAGTTGGGCCCGAGCTAAAGCATCCTCTTAAGCGTTATCGAGTTGTCGATATAGAAACGTACCAAGGCTAAAGTTAATAAGCTCGTCCTCAGTAAGAATATTATAGTTATGTAATAAGTGTTTGGAATGGGAATGGTAATGAAGCAAAAAGCCCACAGTCCCACCACAGAACGCCTAATTGCTAGTGAAACTTAATTTCTGTAGTCATTAGCTTACGTCGAGGGCCAATACTCTATATAGTGAGTACGTAACCGCAAATTGACATAGCAAATTGTGCTATACTACACAGCAGTTTCGTGAATATTTGCGAACTGCTACTGCGTGAAAACAGTGCGAGTCTTGCTGCGCGTAATAGTGCGTTATGCGGCGAGGGACGCCGCCTGGTCTGCGATCGAACCCGCGTCTTCATTTCCAGCAGTGGAGCTCCGTCACCACCGCGCCTATTTGGCAGTGGTCAACGGTGGTCGAACGAAGGCACCCGCCGTGGTTGCTCAGTGGCTATGGTGTTGGGCTGCTGAGCCCGAGGTCGCGGGATCGAATCCCGGCCACGGCGGCCGCATTTCGATGGCGGCGAAAACACCCGTGTACTTAGATTTAGGTGCACGTTAAAGAACCCCAGGTGGGCGAAATTTCCGGGGTCCCCCACTACGGCGTGCCTCATAATCATAAAGCGGTTTTAGCACGTAAAGCCCCATTATTATTATTATTATTATTATTATTATTATTATTATTATTATTATTATTATTATTATTATTATTATTATTATTATTATTATTTTGTCGAACGAAGGGTTTCGGACTGGAGCTTGTCGAAACGTTGGCACCAGCATGAAGTCGTTGCTTGTTCGACCTTTCTTGATCAGTCCTATACGAGAAGTGTTCCACTACATATCCGGAGTCGAAATAGCAGTTTCGAACTAGATTTGCTAGGGCACTTCTAACATACTTCTGCCGTGTGGCACACGGGTGCAGGCACACGCGCATACGCGTGTGCTGCGCAGCTACTACGCGGGCCTCGTTCCTCGGCGTGCTATACAGCGGCGTACTATACAGCCTTTGTTCCGAGCGTGTCGCTCATCCCTGGCCTTGTCACGGTATAGACGTGCGCGCCAGCGGATACGCCGCACGCGCGCGCCTCGTTCTGCGCAGGCTGTCAAAGTGACGGCCGCCGTTGAAAAGGGGGTGTGGTGCGGTGGTCGAACGACGTAGGTGCGCGATTCCTCTGCCCCGTCCTCACTCCCATTCTGCCCTTCCTATGTTTTATGACGGAGGTATACAGGCGGGACAGGTCCGCTATACTTGGCGAATGTGTAGGGGCTAACCGGAGGACGATTATCCAGAAGCACCGTGTATTGCGCTAAAAGCCTCACGAGGGTGGAATTTTTTGGCGAGTCAGTAAGGAGTCGGTTATTGCCTCAGCCTGTAGTATTGTATGAAATGTATATATGATCACGCTATATAGCATGACTTCCCGCGGGGCGAAGCGTCTTCAGGGTAGGCCTCCTGCGAATACGCGTCTCCTAACATACGGAGCCCAGAGGGCCGTGACAATATGCATGGTACCTTTGCAACTCGCACGGACAGTGCAGAGTCGGTCCTTGCTTCGTTGCACTCTGCATCCGGTATGCCGAGTCAAAGTGACTCTTCGCAATCTTCGCAAAATTTTCCCCACGAACTGATTTGCTCTTACATTATCTCGTAATACACGTATTCTTTTATTTTTTTTTTCCCGTGATGCCTGGGAACTGCGCTGAAACCGAAGCTCGTGCCAAAATTGTGTAACCTATTCAGCTGGTCTCACGTGTAATGCGTTAAGGCCAAACTACACGCTTGCGACACGCGAAAGCTCTCGCCTGCGCGCATTCCGTTTGCCGCGCCTCGCCAGTGATGGTGGTTTGAACCCACAAGACGCGGTTTGGACCTACATGTCAAGTGGCTCACTATTTTCCTCTTGGTAGACATCGTTTCGTATTGTTGTGAGGCAGCGCCAGAGTGCCGATATTTGTCTGGGGAAAATATTTGTGCTCGCGCCGTGCCTAGGACGCGTGCGATCCGTGCTGCACCATCTCGACATGCGTGAGGCGTGTGGGCGCGATCCTTCGCGCGCCCGTCACGTGTACGTGTAATTTGGCTCTACACGTATCTTCTTCTTCTTCTTTTTCTCATTAACGCACTTTCTCGTACGGCCTGCATATAGCCACGCATAGGTGCGTAGCAAAATATTTTCGGCTAGCGTCGCTTGTGTACGCATATTTTACTTATCGCAGAATATCGTTAATTCCGACCTTTCTGCGACACCCTTTGGCGTGGCGTGAAGGCATTTATATACTTCGGCCAAAAATGACGTCGTATTTCTGTACCACTGTGCCCCCGTTTCGGGCTCACCCAGAGTTTTACAGCGAAGCTTCTTGCCGCTGCCCCCTTCTCCACCGTAACGGCACATTCGTGTCCGCGGATCAAAAAAGTGCAAGCAAAAACTATCATCATCAGCAATGGCTCATACCCCCCTAAGCAAGCAAAACCAGTGGAGTCACCTCGGCGTCAGGGAAGCGTTCTCGTCTCGCGTACCAGAGGCCCGGGCTCGATTCCCACCCAGACCTAAATGTACCAAATTTGCCTTTCAGTTCCATTAGTTTCCTTTGTTTACACAAACCTGCCTGACACATTTGACGTCAATCCGAGCATTTTAAAGCGTAAGCCTTTAGTGGCTCATGAGTGTCCGAGCGCAGTCCGTGGTGGACGCAGGAAAGCGGTGATCACCGGCGAGGAGAGCAAGGAGAGGAGCCGCCACCGGCGAGGGGAGCAAAGAGAGGAGGCGCCATGCGAGTAGCGCTGTGCGAGTGGGCGCGTGGGAAAGCGCGCACATCGGCGACAAACCTTGCAGCCTTATGGCCGTGATGGCATCCTATGCTCGCGGCCACGGCGGCTTCCGTTCGCAGAACAGTTCAGACAACAGCAACAGATACACAACAACAGCAACAGACAACAGCAACATGGATAGGCTTTCGCCTATCGCAGTTTAGCTCAGCAAAGTGCCCATAGATTTTTCGACGTGTTTTAATCTCGCCGTCGGCCAAGCCACGAAACGGGTGGTTTGTCCATTTCGTCGTCGACGAGTTTGCCTTGATGTGCTTCACCGTTGCCACCCGGCCAACAACCACACATGGAATGTGTGTTGATCTTACATTGGCAAAGAAGGTTTCTGCGATTAAAACTGAAAATTTAGTGTCGCATCATAGTGGCCACGATGCAGCGGTGACGATTGTTACAAAATAAAATGTTTTGCCAATGTTTACCGTTTGTCTCGTCGCCATACCCTTACGAAAATGGGTGTTGAATTTCCATTGTCGATTAGTTGTACTATAATTGAGTCAAGTCAAAGTACATGGAATTTCAACACCAGTTGACTCACCACAACGAGAGTTCAACGGAATTTCCGTTGTGCACTGCCAATGATTTTTCCGTTGAATGCTTTCCAATTGATTTCCAATTGACCGGTACCATATGGTCGCTTTCAATCGTGATCTTGCTCCATTAGGATCAATAATACGCGCATCGCGTTCGAGCCTCTTTATCGCGATCATAGGCTGACTACCATTTGTTTGATAGTGTCTCGATGCTTAGCCAAAGGTTAGTGTGGATCCAAGCACTATAAGTAGGATTGAATTTTTTTAGGACAATTGTTTACATACTGAAGACTACTGAAATCATAAATATAGAAATCAGAAAACAGAAAAAAAAAACAGAAAACTGAGAGAATGAAGGAATAGCATAATAGAGCGAATAATAATGAGGAGCAAGAATATGTCTAGAACAGTGTCATACAATCAGCTGATGATAACGGCCCTATTCACAATGACAAACGAAATATTTTCCTTTAAAAAATGTTTTATGTTGAAATTTTTACAGCACATTAGACAAATTTGACAAGTCCCTTGGACCTGGAACACCTGAAACTCCATGAGGATCACTTAATTGGACAGTGTTATCAGCTGTCACTGTCAATTGCAATCAAGAAATTTGATTCATATCAGGCTTGATTGCAATCGAAAGTGGCTCTGTGACACCAGGTATTAGATGGAATGACGAAAGCCAGGCGTTCTTCAGCTTGTGGCTGTTTGGGTTTGTTGTTCCACATGTTGACAAACTGAGCAGAGAAAACAGACAGAAAGAATGATACGAATGCTTGTTTGTCATCTAGTTTCTTTTGTCTGTCCATGTTTTTCTGCTCTACATTTTCTCAACAGGCATCCATGTTTTCTTAATATTCCAGAGGTGTAAATTAGGATAGAGTACAGGCACACTACAACAAGGCAACAGCAACTATCTGCAAATTACTGACAACCATCGTGATTGTTGCCCGAGGATCAGCTAGGTCACACTCGTTACAGTATGAGTATGCATCCTATCCTAAAGGGAGTCAGGATAGCCGTCTGCTACAATATGAAAGAAAATGCACCTCTCACTCTATTGCACTGCTTGTTTCTTATTAAATGCAAGTGTCTATATGCAGATTTACAAGCACCCTGCTTGTATTGATACAAGTGCAATGCTGTTTAATGATGTTTGTTAGCATGCTGCAAGTGTACATTTGAATTACCCTAGCTATTTGACTAAGTGATTGTCGAATAAGAAACGTGTTTTTGTCCTCATAGGAAAAAGCTCATTTGAAATATGTCACACTGTTTGGACTTATAATATATTCCCCAATAGACCTATATTTTGCAAGTTAGATCTAGCATGCAAATGATGACTGCTGTTGGCCACACAGTGTTGCTGCACCAATTTTCAGATTTGCAGACGTGGATAAGCAAATGAAGAGAAAATGAAGCGCATGTTCTGTGCCACCCCATGATTCCAACGTATTGCTTGTGATAATATGAGGGGCCACTCGTGAACCTGTGTGCTACTCCCCCAAGCAGCGATTACTCAAGGAACCAGACATATAATGCTCTTTATTATTTACAGGCATCGCAAAAGTGTACAAAAGCATACTATACATGAAAAAAATCTGTATATATCACTTTTGCTCACAGCACACATCATAACAAAGCATAAAAATGTGGCACAACATCACGTAATAACTTAACAAAAGCAAGCATGGTTAAATAGGATGTGCTTAATTCAAAAGAGTCCATAGAGCTTTCCAACAAAACTGAACTCTGTTGCAAGGTAATGTAACATTTTCTATGGTGTTGGAAAATCAAAATGCAGCTGCAGTATTCATTTTGTAACAAGCGATGAAAGTGACTGTAAGGTCTTGTGAGCAACTTCCAGACAGCGAATAGCTAAAGCAAGTCTAAAGCCCTTTGATGGCATCTCATATTACTCATCTTTTATTATGTAGTTTAAGGAAAATGTTACTTCACCATGCCATTTGGACAACTATCACTCACTTATCTCAAACAAAATATTACGCAAACATCTAATTTTGCCAGCTACAGTTGGCAATCTGAAATTGTGGATATCTGATGCCATTGACTTAGCGTCTAAGTGTACCATTCATAAATTCAAATGGAAAAAGAGGGTGACTCCACAAAGGACCCCAGTTTACGGCACTGTCGACAACATGCAAAAGAGGAGAGCATTATATGTCACGTACTTGATACCGTACAATTCCTGGTACTCAAGAAGAAACTTCTTCATCTTTCTCCTAACTGTAGCAAGCTCCTGAATGCAGATGCAAGGGTCAAGAAGGTAATGCATGATCACAAAAAATTTCAAGTAATGGTTGTACTGTCTTTCTAGAATGCGTCCTATTAATGTGACTGGGAAACAAAACAGCAGCCAATTCCTCCAACCGGCAGCTTTCCACTCCTTTATGTCCTTTAAAGACCTTGGCAGCCTCGTGAGCTCCCATATGGGGGTGAGGCTCAGAAGACATTTGTCTGCATCAGGAAGATGTCGGCATAGATGAAATCGGTGGCACTGTCTAGACTTCAGCCACATAAACATTGTTGCCCGAACAAAACCAGAACAAACGGCATGCACGTAGTGTACTACAAAGGCCTCACTAAATGAAAAAAAAATGAAAGAAGTGTCAGCACACTTGCTACTTTGATGCCACAACTAGGGGCCTGCACGGCCTTTTGTGCATGGTACAAAAATGGCTCGTGTTCTGAGCTTGTTTGCAGAAGCACTTGGCAGACACACGCGACAAAACCCATTTCCTTTTGAAACAACCTGCCCAGAGTCCTCACACGATGCACAACCATAAGCACTCTTGAATTGTGTCATACTAGTTAGTTCACATTTGGAAACGCTGTCTACTGTACGGGGACCAGGAAATGTCTTTGACGTGTGCGATACACCCCTGCTGTCCCTCCAAACAACTCCAGTGGATGATATTTCATTCATTGTTTTCACAAACTGTATCAAAAAAGAGTTCATTGATAGCTTCCCTGTGCCAAACCACAGCCCAGACAACAAAAGAGTCTGTGCACACTCTTTGCATGGCAGTTCACTAATCATCAAAAGAAGAGACCACATGCTCGCATCAGAACTTTCGAAAAGGGGCACACCGTCAGTATTCAATGTCAATGTAATGTCATTCGAAGTCACAGGCAACTTGTACTCATATCTTTTTGTGATGTCACACACATCAAAGGAAGTGCCTGTTCTACTGTATTGCAGCTTTCCTGATTGTAACACATCTGGAATTTGGCCCTTCAGATCCATTACAAGAAAAAATGATGAGCTTTTCAGCAAGCTGCCACTCGCATAGTTCACATTGCACTGACTGCCAACCACATCATTTCCTGGTAATTCTGGTAGTTCACCAATATACCCAGAGCACACACTACAGTATAAGTGCTTAGCATACTGCTTTTCGGATCCGGCAAAGTGTCAAAAAAGAAGTATACTTTGATGTTGGGTACGCGACACCTTCTGGCAAGTGAGCTCTGAGAAGCTGCAGTAAGCTATCGGTGGCTTCTTTTGAGCAGCCATGGCGCAAGCTGTGGGCCATGACCATTAAGAGGCTTTCGGCTTTCGTAAGCTTGGCTCCAGGAAACAGGTCTTTATCCTAAGCAGAGAGGAATGGTAGCAAACAACGGTGGTGTTAGAAAAAGTACAACATTACAATCATACACTTGTAGATGCCTGTTTTGTTACCTGCACAGTAAATTGGACAGAAAGTCCTGCCATGACAAGGGCTTCATGAGTTATCTTGTGGCACTGAGTTTATACTGGCTAACATGTTACTTAACCTGGCAACCAACTTTAATGCACAATTTTAAGCTACCCCTTTTACTTTGTGAACCTGCCTCGACATAATGCAGATGCCAACTGTGCATGGTGAACACCAGATGGCCACCAAAGAAACCTCTTTAAAGCAGCCATGGTACATGCAGCACAGTGAGACTAAGCACTGTCTAGCCATGAAATGTGTGCTTCGGGACAGCAGATATTTTTAACATGTACTTTTGGAGTACTATTAAATAACGACAGATGTTCAAGGAAGATTTAAGGGCTTCATTTGCAAACAACCCCCCAAAAAGCAGGCTTTGGCCACAACACGACAAAATTACACACACACACACACACACACACACACACGCACACACGCACGCGCACACACACACACACACACGCACGCACGCGCGCGCACACACACACACGCACGCACGCACGCACGCACACACACACACACACACACACACACACACACACACACGCACGCACGCATGTATATATGCTAGAACAGGCGCCAAGATAACGCCTGAACGTTAAAGGAAAACCCTAGGAAATTCCATCAGCGCATTACGTATTCTAAGGCTCTGCGATGCTCTGTTTCTGCCTCAGCTCCACTTAACCAGCACCGGTTTACTAATGCTTTACCATCAGTAAACACAGTTTACTGATGTAAACTGTGTTTACATCAGTAGTATGAATTTAACAGCGTCGTTTTCTCCTTAATTGGGAGAAATAACTGCTGCGAGCAATGATCGCATCGGTACGCTCCCTACTTCATTCCATCACCTCAATATTTTCACTATATGACTCGGTCACTACGCTGCATAAGCTTCAGGAGATAACCTGCGGCAGGCGTTACAGTGGGGCAAAATAAGACGTCACAGCAACAAAATAATATCTGGAAATTACGCCTGACACCACAACGCTTACCAAGTCAACCTTCCAGCCTCTCGGAAAACGCTGCTCGCCGGGGTCAGGATACACGTCAGCGCAATCAGCGTCACATTCCGATTCGCTGCTCTCAGACGACGAGGTAGACAAGGTTTCATGCGTGCTTTCCAATGGATGACAGTCTTCAGTTGCAGCGTCAATTGAAGGGAATGGTGCGATGTGGCCTGCGTCAGCGTCTGCTTCGTTTTCGCAGAAATTCTGTTCACTTGCATCAGTAGAACCCCGTTCACTGTCCAACGCGGCAGACGAAGCACCGACTGATGTACGTTTTTGAACCTATTTTGAGCGTATGGGCACGTCGATGGACGGGTCCCATAAGTAATTTCCGAATTGTCTTCTCGGCGACATTATTCGTGAACGGCACTGGGCCTTGCACGATTACTTTACGACAAAATATAGAGCGCAACACCCAAATAAAACATAGCGAACAGCGAATGCGGAGTACAGCGGAGTAGTCATACAATCACGTAGTAGTGCACCCGCTGGCTAGAAAACCTAAAGCGTTGCCAGACGGTCAACTGCCTCGACGCTCAATGACTCAACAGTGAAACGTTAGATCAGCGTATCCAAGAGGTAGCTCTGGAAAATGCATTTTATATTATTAGGCAATAGTGTGTGGCTCACAGGGCCGCAAACATTTATTAAAGTTTTGTTTCAAGTTTTTGTTATGAGTTTTTTTAAAAATAATTTTAAGCCAAACACAGCCATATCTAAAAAGTGAGCAGGAAACACTGATACCATCTCTTTCGTTTGCGTCGTGTTTAAAGTGAACTAGACCATTGGGTAGTGAGCTGACTCTCCGGTGGCGGCGTGCGCTCCCGCGTCGCCGGAAATGTGAACATTTTTATGTTTTCCCGGGGACCCGCGCGGAGGCGCTGTCGTCGTCGTCAATGTAAACCTCCGCTGCCTCCGCCGCTGCCTTCCTGGCTTTGCGCGCCGCTGCCTCCGCTGTGCTTTCTTTCATGTGTTCCGAAGTTTACATTACCAATTCTAATGTTTATAAGAAATCATCGTAGGGAAGTATATCGTGCGTCGCTATTGCGTGTGAAATGGCACCACGCCGTTTGAACCACTGTTTTGCGCCCGGCTGTAAAACGGGCTATGTACATGTAAAAGGTGCCCCAAAGCCGTCGTTATTCAGCGTGCCCAAGGATGAAGCACTTCGAAGACTGTGGGAAAAAAACCTCCATCGAGCGGACAAGCCTCTCGAAGACACAAGTGCCGTGTGCGAACTACATTTTGAGCCGCGCTACGTAATTCGCGACTATGTACACATCATTGGTGGCAAGGAAGTGCGGATCCCACGTGGTAAGCCACTGCTTAGCAGTGATGCTGTGCCAACCATTCTTCCAAATCTACCCGCGTATTTGACGAAAAAAGCTGTGAAAGAGAGGCCTGCTCGTAAAAGGAAGTCAGAGCCTTCTCACTATGCCTGCCCCAGATGAAACTTTCCAGCTTGCGAGGCTGACAAAGTTTCGTGACAATGGAGGGCTCCTATATCCAACTGGTCGCTTAATTGGTTTCATAAAGAAGCCTGAGGACTTGTTCACAGGCTGCTTCTCCCATGGACAGCTGCACTCTGACAGCATTTTAGATGTGCTGACAGTTGTCAAAGCCAGACTTGGCCAAGAGGTTGGTTGTTCCAGTCATGCTTCCACCCTTTCTCCAAAAATAAT
This sequence comes from Dermacentor albipictus, assembly GCF_038994185.2. NCBI lineage: Eukaryota > Metazoa > Arthropoda > Arachnida > Ixodida > Ixodidae > Dermacentor > Dermacentor albipictus. Next base: position 76,907,224 of record NC_091824.1, read on the forward strand.
CAAATTCTATGTCACTACACGACTTCACTTCTATGTTAAAAGTATAAATACTGACAAGTCGGGGAAGCGCCAAAAGGCAAAGCACTTGAAGTTGAGCCGCTGCTCTTGAAATGTGCATGCTGTCTGCATTGTCTACTTGTTGCATTGTGCTTGTCAAGATAATAAACTTTTGTTAAAGTTGTTCAACCAACATTTTGTTTGCATTTTTTTTCTCTTTTTCTTTCATAAAATATTTCCTTAAAAATAAGTGTGGCTATACCAACATCACTCTCTGGAAAGGCAGATATAGGAAATTATGCAGTATGTTAGTGTCGGGAGAATTAAATGCGTTTTATGTTGGAATAATGTAGAGCAACGACTGATGTATAGGCGCATGTTTTCTGGCACATATGTGACAAGCTACAGCATGGAAGGTGTTTTAAACGGTTTACCTTTTGTTTCAACATTCATGTGCGATTAAAACTTCATATCTATGCTGCTTAACATTTCATTGATATACCTCTATTTTTCTTCCACAATATGCTCAGCCAGAGTCAAATAGGTGGGTATACAGGAAAGGCATCGTTCCAAAGGTGCCTGAATTGCTGTAAGGACTGCAAATAGGGTAACGCCGAAAACGAATTTCTGCACGCGCGCAACTCGTTAACACCGCGACATATGGATCACTTACGTTCTAATCAAAGACAGCAGTAAAACTGCTGTCTTTGACAAGAATGTAAGTGATTCATTTGTTATGTCACGCTATTATTGAGTAAATATACCCAAACTTGCTGTCAATGGAGAGGAACCCCACAGCCTTTTACTCGGCGCAAGACGCGAGTTTTCGATACGAGTGCAAGCTCAGCAAAGCCAGCGTTACAAAAATGGTGATTAAAGAAACTTTTCCCTCATGAAAAGAAAGACGAAGTACTACTGACAAACAAGCATACTGTCCAAGCTCTTTATTTATATGAGAAACGAGCATTCAAGAAATTAGACCGTTTCTACAGCGGCGACCACGTACCTTTCGCACGGCCAAAGCGCGGCCGCTTACATTGAATACAGTGGTGGCGCCATCTAGCAGGCGAGACGTAAACCGCGACAGCGGATGGAGCTCAGTCAGCCCACTACCCAATATTCTAGTACACTTTAGTCGTGTTTGCATTTTTCCGTCGCCATTTCGTACGTATTTTTGTTAGTTGTCTCCCGTCAAGTTGGTTCTTTATTTTATGTTCCGGCCTCTGCACGTGCGTTTGTTTGCTCGGACAGCTGGAGCGTAAGATGTCTCACGTCCTTGCGAAGTGAGTTGACGATAACAAGTGGGACGTGTATCCCGTGAATGCTTTGGCCGACACGGATGTGGCCTTCCGTCTCATATCGCAGCAGGGGTCAATTAAAGAAGTATTCAACTCATCAGTTGGAAAGAAGGAGCGCCACCGGACCCGGCAGTACTCCTTGCCTTCGGTGAGTACATCTCGTGTTTTTTGACGGCTGTCCCTACTAAAGTAACATATTTAACAAGGAGAGGTGGGCTAGTTGGTGGTCGATATTGGAATGCATCATGTAACCGCGAAAACGACAACGGACGATGAAACATCCGCGCCTGTCCTGTGTGTTTCTTTCCTCGTCCGTTGTCGTTTGCGTGGTTACATGATGCATCCCAACTAAAGGCACGTTACACGGAACCTGTCTCAGAAAAGTTTATGCGCTGTCCAGGTTGCCGGTGTAGCGTGTGTGCAACACGCTACACCGGCTACACAATCAATTGATCACTAAGACACGGAAAAAAAACACATCTCATAGCGAATATGATCGACGCGACCAGTTTGTGTGCTAGACCTTGACATTTTTCATACGTCTGCCCGAGCAGCGCAATGTAATACAGCCTAGCCACAAATTCGTGCCAGCTTGCCCGCTTATCAGTCATTCTGCTCCATATTTCAGCAAAGTTCTGACTGGTGTCGCATAAAAGTCGCGGGCCACTTTTATCGTCGCGACAAGAGATTGGAGGATTTTTTACAAGCACTGCTCCCGGAGGGGACATGTAACCGGCAAACGAACGCTTCAGAAGAGCACTTGAGATTATAACAAAAGAGGCGGCGCAGGTTCTCCAGGGCACCCAAGGGGTGCGGGAGGATCAAAGCTGGAAGCAGGGCGGCCCGTGAGTTGGGGCCGCGGAGGCCGAAGCGTGTCAGGGGCATTCACACTGTAAGGCATTCGTATTTCGAGCTGCCGGTCTTCTACAGGTGGATGGTCACGCATTTATGAAAAAGAAGCAATATTTATTTATTTACAATATCGCAAAGGCCCCAGTAAAGGGATTTTACATGAGGGGTGGGCTATTTGCAAATGCTTTAAGTGTTATATACAATTTTTTTTATTACTGTATTGAAGTCGGTGCTACTGGAGAGGAGCGCAACGTCAGAGGGAAGGTAATTCAAATCTTGCAATGTTTTGACAAAAAATGAAGAAAGATTCACAGTGGTTCGAGCAGATGGTGGGTATACAGCTGTTTCGTGATTGGTGCTGACTTGATGGCAGGAGTACAAGGTGACGTGTGATAAAACTTGAACAATAGGCACAGACGTGCTATTCTGCGGCGTGCTGAAAGACTTCCAAGGTTTGCACGAGATTTTAGTTCGGTGAGACTAGAATGGTATGAGCATTCTGAGAAAATGAATCTGGCTGCATGGTTCTGCACAGATTTTAGCATTTTATTAGGGTTACATTGGTGAGGGTCCCAAACAGTACATGTGTATTCCAGTTTGGTCTGATTATTGTGTGATAGGCGAGAAGTAGGACAGAAGGATGTGGTAGATAAAGGTTACGATGTAAACAACCAAGAACGCGGTTAGCTTCATTAGTAGTGTGCATTGTATGAAAGGACCGTGTTAAATGTGATGACAAATGAACACCTACGTACTTGTACGCACTTACACATGAAATTGCGAAGTTATAGATCAAATAATTCAGTGATGAGTAATATTGCTGGCAATGAAAAGAAAGTAGTGATGTTTTATTTGTGTTTAGTGACATGAGCTACTCGTTGCACCAGATTTCGATCCGTTGAAAGTCAGACCGAAGGGAGTGAATGTCAGACAGGTTGTTAATTGGACGATATATGTAGCATGCAGTCGTCTGCAAAAAGTGTGATGTTAGAAGAAATATCACTCAGTAAATCATTGATATATATTAGGAATAATAGTGGGCCTAGGATCGTGCCCTGAGGCACGCCCAAGCTGACAGGAAGGTAGGCAGAAGACTGTTTATTGGCGTGCACGAATTGCTGGCGGTTAGTTAGAAAGTCACAAATCCATTCAAAAGCAAAAGAATTAACGCATGAAAGTTTTAGAAACGGGCGTTCATGAGGAACGTTATCAAATGCTTTCTCGAAGTCCCCCCCCCCAAAAAAGGACACACACTCACACGATATATCTCACGTGCTCCTTTCTTCCGCATTCCAAAGAAAGCCTGCGAAATATAAAAAAATACCATGTGACGGGGTAATGGTGCACTGTTATTGTGTTGCTTGCTCTCAAGCGTGCGATGGATGAAGACGTCGGCTGCAGCGAGACTGGCCCGTGACAGAGCGTTACGTCTGGTGTAGGTATCTGGGCGTGCGGCTTTTATCGCATGACGGCACAAATGCATGCTGCTGGCTGAGTGGTGCCGAAGCGATAAAGCATCTAAGGAGACGAAAGAGAACAAGAAGATAGCTTTATTTCTTTTTTATTCTTGAAATGGACATGAGCTGGCGGCCTGCCGGTGGAGTGTAATGGGGTTGGGCGGGGAGGCGGCGTTAGGGCCGGAATGATTTTGCAGTGACCTTCAATCCAAAAAGTGCCTTTCGATTATAATGCGTGTTCGAAGAGGTCACCATCTCATAGGCACATTTTCCAAGCCGTTCTTGATCATGGTATCAGGGATGGAGTGCAAACTTGTCTTACTTTTTCTTTTAGGTTCTCTGATGTTGTAGTTGGTGTCCGGTATACTTGATCCTTGATGTAGCCCCAGAGAAAGAAAGCAAGGGAGTTAAATCTGGCGACCATGCTGGCCAAGCAATGAGCCCATGCTGTCCAATACACTGCTGCGGGAATAATTCATGCAGCCATTTGCAAGCTTTGCTGCTGCCGTGTGCATGAGCACCATCATGCTGATACCAAATATCCTTGATCCTAGCCAATGGAACTCGGCAAAGAAAATCCTCAGGCGCCCCATCAAGGATGTCATTCATATGTTTCGCCTGTAAGCATGTTATTAAAAAACAGGGGGCCAATGATAGTGCCACCGTAAATTCCACACTACACGTTAACCGACCGCTGATATTGGTAATGTCTTCAAAACCCAGTGAGGGTTTTCGTTGCTCCAATAGTGAGTGTTGTGGATGTCCACGTGGGCATTACATGAGAAGGTAGCTTCATCAGTCCACCATGTTTTGTTGGCAAAGCCCGGCGGAAGATAATCTTCCACCTTGATTATAATCCAGTTTGCAAAGTGCTTTCGATTTTTGAAATAGCGGGGCTCCAACATCTGGTGCAGCTGCATGTGGTATGGATGAGGCTGCCTCTTCTTAAGTACTCTTCACATTGAAGAATTTGGCACTCCAGCTTCAGCACCCACACTACGAGCACTTGCATGTGGGTCTGAAGAAAACTGACACAGTATCTATCTCCACGTCCTCGTCCAGGATTGAAGATTTATGTTGCTTCTTCGTAAAAGTCCCAGTCTGTCTCAGCGTTTCATATGCATGCACAATCATCATTGAGCTCAGATGCTTACCTGGATGCCAGTGTGGAAATAGCTAAAGTGCACGCCTTCTATGTCCACTTGATGCACCTAGAGCCAAAACCATATCCTCCCTTTCCTCATTGGAGTAAGCCATATCCGCTGCTCAACGTTGGTCACAGCTGAATAGCGTTGCTGTAGAGAACACGCAGGGATATGTGTGCCTGAGGAGCTCTGGATATTGGGGGCGAGCTCCACCACTGGAAAATCTCATGCCACCATCGACGTGACGTGACATATGAGAGGTCACGTGGACACAGTGGCCGCATCGGCTGCATTGGAAGCACCGAAGCGAGCTGAAAATGAAAGTTTAAAGTGCCACCTGTGCTACAGTTCTGATTAAGTGGTGAGGCTTTACAGCTTGACAACATTTGAAAGTACTCTAATAGGTAGTGGCTGCCTTTGGAAGCGTGCAGCATGGTAGGCTGCTGCTCGGTGCCGTTGTGCCGGACGTACGCAGTGGAGCCTGGTGTCAGCCTTATTCACACGTAGCCACAGAACAAAGAGCCACATGAAGCTTGACTCGCGAAACTTAGAAGTGGCAGACAGCCATCACCTACAACTCCGGTATGCAGCAAACAGGTGCGAGGAAGATTTCTGCTATGGTGTCAGGACTGTGCGATGTTCGGTGAGTAGCAGAAAACGCACACCGAGACGCTTGCCCGCGCCCACTGCCTAGCTAATGTCATGACGGTTTTGGTCTATGAACTTGTTGACGCTAGATACTGGCAAGTTCACTGGAACGGAAAGGGAGCGGCAAGAAGCACATTAAAAAAAAGTCATGGCATATGGTCACGTTTGTGTTATGAATTATTGCACTGGATTACGACGAAGAAGCACAGGGAAATCGCACACTGAGAAGACCGATAAGCATACAGTGCGATGCAACTTGAGAAATAATATTGGAACGTCCAAGAATTCAAAAGACAAAAAAAGATTTAATCGTTGCGATGGCACATCACAGTCACCGTAGGTGTCGAAATCTCTATCACAAAATTATTTTTGAACAGTTGTGATAGCGTCCATGCAACAAAGATTGCCATTGTACTGTAAAATGCTCATATGCTGCAGCCTAAAGCTCACGGCACGGTGCGAAAACGCGCTCACAGCGAAAGCAAAACATTGTTCACAGACATGCATGCAGACGTGCAGTCGGTCGCTGCGAACCCGTGCGATCGCTGCATTGAGGCTTCATTCTGTTATGCCCCATTTGGTTACACAGACAGCCCACTATAAGAACATATTTCGCATAGTTTATTCGCAGCATTTGCCTACCTTTCACGCAATTAGGGAGACTCCATCCTGGCGACCGCGTGCAGTGGCGCTCACTGTACATATGTATTCGGCAAAGAGATAGCGTCTGTAAACAATTCTGTGCTTTCAGTTTGCCCAAGATTATTATATCGACAGTCAAAAACTTCCCTCGTTGTGAGAGTACTTACATAAAAGTTGAGAAGGGCCGCCACGTGGTGTTTTTTTTAGCGCTGTAAGCGAAACCTATGAGGAGCGCGCCGCGTGATCTCATACTACACAAGGGAGGAGCTTCTGACAGATGGCGACTCCGTAAGTCCTCGCCCCCAACATTGCAGTTCGCTGGAATTGGTTCAGACGAGGTACATAAGGTATGATCTACATCCGGTAAACTGGAACAGCCTGTGGGCGCACTCTCTCGGGGACTGACACGCTGGTGACGGTGCACAAGTGTGAAGCCAGACGCGGCCACCCGATACTGCGACCACAAAGTGATGTGCATCCGTGGGGTGCGAGATAAAAAAAAAAAGTCTGGTAGACAGTAAGTGCGAGAAGGAGAGCAGACGGGGCCAGTATGGAAAGAGTTGTCTGAAGAATACATGTGTAATCTTCCTTGAATATAGCCAAGGTTTTTTTACCATTAGTTAGTTTTGTCCGCATGCGACTTATCCGCTGTTATTCGAGCCCTAAGGTTTAAAGTTGTAGCATCATCGTTCAATTTGAAAACTTTTACAAGGTCATTTGTGTACAAAGGCAAAATTCCAGCAGCAGTAATTGCTTTCCATCATTCCCACGCACTTCGCCCTTTCCTTCTTTCAAGCAGAATCAAAATGCTGCTTTCATCTTTTCTCTTTTGTGGCCTTAGATGCTTTATCGCTTTGGCAACATTTGGCCAGCAGCATGCATTTGCACCGTCCTGCAATAACAGCCGCATGCCCGGATACCTACACCAGGCATAACACCCTCTTGCGGGCCAGTCTCACTGCAGCCGACACTGTTCATCCATCGCACGCATCAGAGCAGCACAATAACAGTGCACAAGTGCCTCGCCACGTGGTATTTTTTCATATGTTGTGGGCTTTCTTTGGAACGCGGAAAAAGGGGCCATGTGAAATATACCGTGTTGGAAACAATTTATTGAGAGGTTTCTGTAAATGCTCTACAACTTTGCATCTCACACTTGGGGTCTGCAGCCAATGCTTAAAAAGTTGATTAATTAAACAAAAAATCCGTTAGTTAAGGGGAAAATAAAAAAACAGCCTGAGTAACTCTAGAACAGTGCCAACATTATGAATTTGGTTCAACTTGCGTCCGGAGTGCCTTTCATTTTTAAAACTTTGGCTCAAGCTATGTGGGACAAGCTGTATATATAGTACAGGAGGGAGATTGAAAGGTTAGATGACATAGCTGGCTGTTCACTACACTATTACCAAAAAAGTTGTTTGTAAATTTAATAACTAACCCTCATTTATCACTAGTTGCGAATAAGCTCATTATGTAAACTAGGTTGGTACTTAACCAGACTTACTTAGTCAAGACAAGCATGGGCTGGTTTTTGTAGCAATGCCTTTTCCCATGGAGGAAAGAAACAAAGTAGGAGGGCTTGACGTCACATTTTTGAAGAAGTGACTAGCGCAAGGGTGGACATGAGACAATGAGGCACTAAAAAGATGACAAGGACAAGCGCCTGTCCTTGTCGCCTTTTAGTGTCCACTCTTGCGCTAGTTACTTCACCATGGAATACCAACTAGCCCGGTCTCGCACCCCACATTTTTGAAGCCGGAAATGCAGCCATGTTGGTGTGCCATCTCCCTTTGTGCCTCCACTCAGCTCGCCAGAACAGTTAGGCACGAGCTTTGAACTTGCATTGCTATGAGCTGCCAGAAGTGTGTGCTGCTGATGCGCATCAGAACAATGCCTGTGAAACTTCTTGATCAGTTTTAGTGAAGCAGACGCGATCCTGTGCCCATCTGGGGCATGTTGAAGAAGATGACAAAGACCTGCACCGCAAATACTTGAGTATGTCTGTTGCTGACACTTGCACTCACAGACCCAAAACATCTTTCAAGCTTACACACCTCGCTTCAAAGTCAGCTTGTCTTGCGAACATAATGTGCTGCGAGAAAGACGCGGGTCGAACAAGCTTATTTCACTTTTCAGAGGCCTAGCACAGCAGCGAGAGCTTAAGGGGCATGGTTGCTATGGCAAGGTTTTCATTTGGGGCACCATTACCAGTGCTGCATTGCGAAAAACAGCATGCGACTTCCGTCACACTACCTCCAACACGTCTGTGTTGGCCGGCGCCTCTCCTACGCTCTCCTTCCTCCATGCCTTTTCCCGATAACAATGCCTTTCAGTGCTCTTCGCTTTAGTGAGTGGTCAAGCGAGGCTGTGTATCGGGCGGAGCTTTAAAAGAGGCCACTCATAAATGCGAAAAGCACTGAAAGGCATTGGCATCGAGAAAAGGCATCGCTACAAAGTAATGGCCATGCTCGCCACTTCTTTCTGTATAAGTAAATACAAATAAAAACTGGCTCACAAATGTACAGGACTTGACACAGCATAAGAATTGGGGATAAGAGTTAATGGAGAATAGCTTAGTAACTTGCGAATCGCTGATGATATTGCCTTGCTTAGGAACTCGGGGGACCAATTGCAATGTATGCTCACTGACCTGGACAGGCAAAGCAGAAGGGTGGGTCTAAAAATTAATCTGCAGAAAACTAATGCTTAACAGTCTCGGAAGAGAACAGTAGTTTACGATAAGCAGCGAGGTACTGGAAGTGGTAAGGGAATACATCTACTTAGGGCAGGTAGTGACCGTGGATCCGGATCATGAGACTGAAACAATCAAAAGAATAATGGGCTGGGGTGCGTTTGGCAGGCATTTTCAGATCGTGAACAGCAGGTTGCCATTATCCCTCAAGAGAAAAGTGTGTAACAGCTGTGTCTTACCAGTACCCATCTACGGGACAGAAACCTGGAGGCTTATGAAAAGGGTTCTCCTTAAATTGAGGACGATGCAACGAGCTATGGAAAGAAGAATGATGGGTGTAACATTAAGGGGGATAAGAGAGCAAGTTGGGTGAGGGAACAAGCACAAGTTAATTACATCTTAGTTGAAATCAAGAAAGAAATGGGCCTGGCCAGGGCATGTAATGAGGCGGGAAGATAACTGATGGTGATTAAGGGTTACGGACTGGATTCAAATAGAAAGGAAGCATAGCAGGGAGCAGCAGAAAGTTAGGTGGGCGGATGAGAGTAAGAAGTTCGCAGGGACAACATGGCCACAATTAGCACATAACCGGGGTAGTTGGAGAAGTATGGGAGAGGCGTTTGCCCCACAGTGGGCGTAGCCAGGCTGATGATGATGAAGCAAGTGATCATTGTTAGCATTGTGTTCAGTGGGGCTGGTTGGTTCATGTTTAGAATAAAGACAGGGACAGCACATCACGGAGTACAGGACAGCGCTCTGTGCTGTGCTCTTTACTCGCTCGCCCTGTGTTGCGCTGTTCCTGTTTTTATTCTAAAGGGATCATTGTCTGTGTTTATATATTTTTAAATAAGGTTTCCATTGAAACCGTTCAACGGTCGGGAGTAAACAAAAATATCGGGACATCTGAACATTCGAATATTATTCATCAAACAACCATGCAGGCTGACTGATCACTGGTTGTCCAGTTTTAATCTTTGAATAAGTTGGGAATCAAGCAACCGAATAACTGGTATTGCCAAAGGCCTGATTTAATGGTGCTTTTATAGTTTGTCAACTACCATTGGCAATATTGAATTAAGGCGTGTTTGTAAGAAGGCATTATGTTGATAACTTCGATGACAGTCTGTGAAAATGCACTGCCCACAGATAATTTTCGTTCGCGTGATACTGCTAAACCAATTGTTGTTGTATGTCTTTAAAAAAATAGATGCTTTCTTTTATTTCAGATATCAACCCATGCAGCACCTGTACTGTTCAGGTAAAGGCACTTCAAGAAGAAAATCGGGAATTAAAAGATGAAGTGGAACATATGAAGCGGATGGCTGAAAAACACGATTACATTTATGGTAAAAAGCCTTTAAACATATGTTGCCACAACATTATGCAGTCAGCAGCTGTCCTAACCTTGGTGCTTGACCACTTGCCATTGCTTTTGAAAAAGTTGAAGACCCTTCAAAATAAGAAAGAAGTTAATTTCATGAAACATGTTTTTCAACGGAAAGGTTTTTGCTTCCGTTATTACCATGTGAACTTGGTCACAAAGTGCCAAACTATGTCATAAAAGGCGCTGGTAAGAACACTCTTCCTTTCCTATGAAAGCACAACAAAATTTTTCAGGTAAATGAAGAGAAAGGAGTTTTACACCATAATGCATTCGTCGAGTATCAGCCATTTCTAACATTTTTATAGGCCATTGAAAGGCAGTAAAATGGCCTGTATTTAGGATTTTTTCCAGTAAAAGCTTAAATTTTGCATCAGGCAAATGGTCAGGACCTGTACAATGCTGAAAAAAAAATGCTTGGACGGAATATGGTACAATAGTGTACACATGTGACGACCACTCAAGAAAGCTGATACGGTGTGCTAATTTAACAATGAATTGAAAAATATGCAAACACTGCCTCTTGTGATAGCTCATTGTGTTGTTATTAAACTGAGAAAGCTTTGTTAGAATAATTTTTTGCTTAAAGGGAGAAAAAAGGATATTGAAGTGCTATTCCACCAATCTCAAAATGTACAATACATCTCACTTCAGGAAGCCTCTTGGCGCCAAAGACGGAATGCATGGATACGAGCGCTCCTGTGCCAATAAATAGAGGTTAGTCTAAACTGATTTTAAGGTAATTGCTTCATTGCTAGGGTGGTTATGAGCCTCTTCAGTCAAGCAGGGCTGCTAGATTACTTGTGTTTACCAGCATGTCGCTGTCTGCTAATTTCCTGCTTGGTGCCCTTACACAGCATTGGGCAGTGCATTGATACCGACGTATTTGCTACCCGACTACTTGTGCCAGTCTAGTTAGAATTGGGCAGAATGCAATAAATAAAATAATAATAATAATTGCAGATTCTCGTAAATATCAAACGAGTAAGTTGGTGGGAATGAGCTGCCCAGTATTGTGTAAGGATGATGAGCCGGCCGTTAGTAGACAGCGACATGCTACTAAATACACGTAATCTAGCAGCTCTGCTTGACTGAAGAGGCTCGTAACCACCCCAGTACTGAAGGAATCAACATAAAATCAGTTTGCACTACCCTTATGGCACAGTAACGCTCGTGTTTAGTACTACAGGCTCAATATATAACAAGAGATCAAAGGACGAGAGAAAAGAAATAAAATGTGCATGCATCCGCTAGCACAAAAACTTGGAAAAGGACAGCAGAAGCACAATGAGATAAACAAAGTGGCGAGTGATCGCTTTTTCATTCTGCGTAACTTGTGCATTTATCCACTTCCAGTTTCATTTCACATGCTGCCATGGCTCAGTGGCTGCATTTTGACTGTGGTGCAATCCAAAAGCACCTGTCTGTTGTGATATACTAAAGAACCATAAGTGATTGCTTTCATAATTTCGTAACCAATTTATTTTGCAGAAGCACCCAAATTAGTCAAAACGACCTAAAACGGCACTTAGCAAGGTTGTAAATCAAGCCAAACAAACAGTTGGACCTTTTGTTGCTTGCCCAAAGGTGCATATATCTATCATATCCTCTGTCTTAGCTAGCTAACATAAATGCATGAAATGCTACTGTTAGAAAAATGAATTTTTCGCACTATCCTTAAACTTGTTCTCTGCAAGCTCCAAGTCTCTTCAAGTCAAAGGCAGGAACATGCACATTGGTATAGCAATGCAGCATCAGAAATCGCTGTTTATTTAAAAAGGCAGGATGACCTCTCATTGATAGGCTGAATTTTTCATATCAATTTTGTCTGAAAGCACACATTAGGGTTGATGCCTGAGGAAACTTGTCACTGTCTTCACTGTAATTATGCATTTATGTTTCTGGCTAGAAACGTCATTTATAGTCCTAATATAATGTGTGCTGTGTAGCATCCATGTCTGAACCTGTACTTACTATTGCCAAAAAGCAGTCGTCCTGTCTCCCTTTCTCATCCGTGTTTTCTTCGATGAATTCATAACAGTGAGCTTGCGTTCGAATCCTTTTAAGCCACTGGTAACTTACACCATCACCAGATAGTAACTTTATTGTCATGAGCTTGTACAATTTCACTTGATGGAGCTCACTTTGGTGTTACATGACAAAAAAGTGTCACCTGATATTGAGGGCTATGGTGCTTATCAGAGTAGTATGCACTTGAGCTTTTCCTGTGCCTTTATGCTGTGTGTAGATATCATAAATGGATATGAAAGTGCCAGAAAAACCAAACTTGCCTCCGGTGGGAGCCGAACCCACAACCTCTTCACTACAAATTGCGTTACCGCGGCAACTGTTCCAACTTCTAGATTCTTGGGTATTTTGTTTATGTGTAACCGTGGGTGTGTTAGCCAGTTCTATTCATGCCAATCCATTGGATGTGGACCATCCTTTTGGCCAATGGTGACGCATATGTGAACTTTATGAGCAGGCAGCTGACCAATAAACTCTTGTATGCTATTTGAAGACATCAAACCTGCCTGATTCAAGACCCTCATTATGAAATTAAAGACAAAGGGAACTGAGGGGCCCAATTTTGTTAAACACAATCATGTGAAACCAACAGATAATAAGCCAAATAAAGCATAAAGGAAGTTATCTGTATTTTTTTATTTAAGTGTAGAAATGATAAAGCAAAATGATAGTCGATGAAAAACAACTTGCTGCTGTAAGTCATGTCAGTAACTGCTGCAGGTTATCGCATTGTTTCTCTCCTTTAAACTTAGCTATTTGTTCCTAGATGTGTCACCCGCTGTGGTTGCTTAGTGGCTATGGTGTTGGGCTGCTAAGCATAAGGTCGCGGGATCGAATCCCGGCCACAGCGGCTGCATTTCAATAAAGACAAAATGTAAAAGCGCCAGTGTACTTAGATACAGATGTTTAAAAACCCCAGGTGGTCCAGATTATTCAGGAGTCCCCCACTACAGTGTGCCTCATAATCAGATCGTGGTTATGGCATGTAAAACAGCATAATTTAATTTTTTGTTAGGTATGTCATTGCCAGCAAATTCTGAATCTTACTCTGCAAAAGGTTATGGGCTATACAGCTCCCACATGTTTTTTTTTTTTTTTTTCATGTTCCCAGGTGGACATTGGGGCCGGTGTGAATGTTGAACAAGGCACCCTAGAGAGGCTATGCTGAGCATGCGAAAGTGGCCTTGGCAAATTTGCCAGGGCTCTTTTGTGGAATGTATTCATCCCTGAGGAGCTACGGGACGAACCGCTCCTGGGTGAGAAGAGCAACTTGCACTTAAACCAGCCATTCAAGGAGGCCTTGGACCCTATTCGTATCCGAGCTGTGATTGGTATGTACGTCAGTCCTAGTGGTACAACTCCAAATTCCAGTCTTGGAACATTATTTTAAAAATTCGCATCTCCTCGTGCGTTACTTAGCAAGAGATATGCGCCAGCACAGCAATATTAGCTTTTAGTTTGACTGGTCAAGCTCGGCACCACCAGGTAGCTGGACCGTACAGAGCGATCAGGCCACTCACGGACGTCTAGGCTAAAAGCTCCTTATCACAGCAATAGTAGCATGGAGAGGATTTAGTGTACGCCTCCACCTATCCATCAAAATCTCCAAATCTTGCCTGTGGTTAACAGAAAACCAAACACGCTTGGCATTGCGACAGAATGCTCGCAACACATGCTGCTTCGACAGCTCGCTTGGGATCGACTGCCAGTCAGCTGGCAGAGAAGTTTGAGAGGCTTGGTGCGCTGGCTCAAGACAACTAGAAGGAGATGACAGGATGTCCCATCACGATGCAGAGCCAGTGAAGGCGGAGCTTAGCCTGGCGAATGAGTTGGAGAAAAAGCATGGCTATGGAGGTGGGTAACTTGTAATTGGCTAAAGTTCTCTTAAAGGGCCCCTGAAACAGTTCGGACAAATTTTGTAGACGCGTAAGATACAGCTAAAGTTAATCATTCACACCACAATTTGTGTGAAGCCTTGCGTATTAAGAGAGCCACTGACGATTACAAGTTACCCTCCTCCGTAGCCATGCGTTTTCTCCTCAACTCGTTTGCCAAGTGATCAGGGCTAAGCTCCGCCTTCACTGGCTCTGCGTAAGGATGGCACGTCGTGCCGTCTACTTCCAGTTCTCTAGGACCAAGTGCGCGAAGCCTCTCCAACCTCTCCACCAGTTGCTTGGCAGTCGACCCCAAGCGAGAGCTATCGAAGCAGAGTGCATTCTGAGCAGTCTGTCGCAACGCCGAATGTGTCTGGCATTCCGGTAACCACAGCTGAGCGGACTGATTAGTCTGCACGGTCTAGCCACCTGTTGGCGCAGAGCTTAACCAGCCAAACAATGAGCTAATATTGCTCTGTCTCGGCGTAAAACAATTTAAGCATTTACAAAAACATGTTAACGATTACGCTCGTGCAAAATATTTACACCAGCAGTAAGGAAGAATACACTTTGTTACTGTTACTGTTTTTGGTCAAGCTCTGTGCCATCAGGTGGCTGCGCCGTGCAGTTTGCGCTTCTGCTCATCCTGTGAAACGGCACAGTCAAATGGCCAGGCCCTGTCTCCTTGTGCCTGCATTTACACAAATACCGGACTCTCGAAACACTATTGTGGTTTTTAGTAATCCTCCGGTGTAAAGTGACAGCTGCAAACGTGCAAATCCTGGCGCCGATTCGATATCGACAGTCCGATGCACTGCAGCCACTTCGCTCGTCTGCTGCCTTGCAGAGGGACATGGTGTCGCAGCTTGACATTGCCAGTTACATTTTCAGCCTTCAACGTAACAAAGGCGAATCGTGTTTCTTGCGAAAGGACTGAGACCGACAATGACTGCGGAGCTCTCGTAAAAATGGAGCACGTTGCAACACAAGCAGACGACACTTGCTGTGCGCCAGAAGTGTAGTGACAAATTTTTCTTGTGCATTCTCTTTCTGTTACTTTCTTTTTATAGAAACAAATTAACTAACATTCCAACTGTTAAGAACAACATTGGTTCACCACAAAGTTAAAAAAATTATTGATGAAGCGCGCTGGGCGGCCAGTCGGATAGCTTGCCCTACCAGTATCATTAGGACAGTTTACATCAAATAGTTAGATGCGGCTGAAAATTCAGCCGAGTGGTGTGCTGTGATCGGCAGCAATGTAAATTTTTGAAATCTTATAATAAATTATATGCTTTAACCGGAGCACCTACATGTGTCAAATAATGATCAGAAGGACCTATCCTCTAATGGCTCAGTATGTTTGTACAGAATCATCAAAATCATTTCGGGGTCCCTCTAATGTAAGATGCTTTACACAGATTGTTGTGCGAATGTTTTACTGTAGCTGTGCCCCACATGCCTACAAAATTTGTTCGGACCATTTCGGGGACACATAAGTGTGTCTTAGCAACAAGGCTGTATGTCAATGCTTATTAGCCTTCATATAGCTGTGATACTTTAGTGTTGCTATCATTGCTTCCACTTTTGGGTGAAGCTTCAACTGTTTTTGTCATTGAAATTCATTTTTTCTGATTGCCCGATAATTTGATAAGGTTTACGCACCCTTTTGGGTAAGAGAAATTTCCTGTGAGGATTAGTGAATTTATAAAAGGTCAAATTTTCATTCAACGAAATTTTTATACAACGAAGTAAAGTGCTGGTTTTACTGGCTTCGTTATAGAGGATTACCTGTACGTGCAAATGAATTATATAAAATTCCAATGAATAGCTGCTAACACACTGACCTGTTCTTTATGCATGCCAAAGAGCTTGGTGCCAGTACTGAGATGTTTATCTTCATTCTGCCTCTGCTCTTTACAATATTGTGGTGCACACTTGATAACTGCAGACCCTGGCTCAAAGTACACAACGTAGCTAAATTACTCTGTGATGATGTTTTATGACTGACACTAGCAGTGTGGCCTGCACTTAAACATAGCATAAGGCTTCAATTTGTTATTATTTTATTAGACAGCTAGAAAATCCTGTATGCATCGGTAATCTTATGCTGTATTTCTTTTCCAGACTACACATGCTCCAAGTTTCCCTCTACCAGCCTCGCCTACATAAAGAACATCATCTCCCCAGTACTGGCAAGAGAAATGAAAGAGCCTGAAGCTCAATAAATTTGTGGCCTATTGTATAAAAGGAATGATTCACATGCTTTTTGTTAATCACGAAGTTGTTTCTTTTCATAACACCACAGGGAAAGAGGCCTTGCAATGGAAAGCTAGAAAATGCACCTTGAAGATGTCCCGAGGCCAAGCCATGCCTCACTGGCGAATATCAACATTAGTTAATTTCATGTTGCATTGCACCTTACAATCCATAAATTTAATATTGCATTCCACTTGAAAATCCATAAACTTAATGTTGCATTCCACTTGAAAATCCATAAACTTATTGTTGCATTCCACTTGAAAATCCATAAACTTATTGTTGCATTCCACTTTACAATCCATAAACTTAATGTTGTATTCCACATTACATTTCATGGAAATACAATTGTTCGTCCATGGGAATTCCATAGAAAGTCAAGGCAATAACTGGTAAATGAAATTACAATGGTTTCACGGTGGCCACTTTTCAATGCTGGTCAACAAATCTGCAATAGTGGGACAATGATATTTCAACAAAAATTTTGTTGATTGAGCAATAGGACGGCAATGGAATGTCTACTAAAATTCAACACTAATTTTCATAAGGGTATCGTAGGTGGCGGTCCCTCCCACAGCCTCGCTGTCCTACCAACTTCACAGGGTGGAATGGGTCCTGAATTTTTTTAAAAACTCGAAGCAGTGTACGCTTATCACGTAGCTATCTGTTATCTGGGAGGTCCTTAGTATACATTCCGAGACAAACTTGCTTGAACAAGCTATACGGTTCGAGCGATCGATAAGGCTGCGTTAGCTTCGCGCTGTTGTTCGCCTTCGAGAGATGAGAAAGCCGATTGGTTGTCTCGTCGACACGCAGTGCTAACGAACGGACGGAGCGGGACGCAGTGGTCAGTGAAAACTGTGTACAACCGACCTATATACCGAGAGCGCGGCTTTTAGCAATACCAATCAACGTTTATAGGTGCGCTGATACAGATAAAAGACATGTTTGTTGCCGCAATTGAACACACAAAAGGAAGACACATAAGGACAACACGGGCGGCACTTCCAACTGATATAATTTCGGCTGTGACCCGTGTGTCTTCCTTTCGTGAGTGTTCAATTGCGGCAAAAAACGTCATTTAGCAAGCACCAACTAGGCCAACAAGCAGTTCGGTTGCTGATACAGATAACCTCACATGCGCCAGGGAACATTCGGACACCGAGAACACATTTTCTTTTTTTTTTCCCCACTGTTAAATCGGCTGAGGGGATGTTGCTAAATTGGCAACGGAATCTTTCTGCGTACAAGAGCTACATCCTTTAGCAAATTCTAGTTTGATATCGCAGTTAATTTTTCTCCCTTTTTGTGTTTTTGTCTGACAGCGCCGCTTACCCGTTGCGGTAGCCCAGTGGCTATGGCGTTGCGCTGCCAAGCTCGAGGTCCTGGGTTCGATCCCCACCGCGAAGCGGCTGCTTTCCGAAGCGGAATGCAAAAACGCTCGTGCATACCGTGCATTGGGTGCCCGTTAAAAAAAAAAAAAAGAAGTGGCCAAACTTAATTCGGAGATCGCGGTTTTGGCACGTAAAGTGCATGAATACATTTTATTTTCTTTCTTTCAACAGCAGTACGTGTTTCAATCTTCTTGTTATGACTTCCGCGCAACCGTCGAGAACATCGTGCAGCGTATAATGCGGCGTTCCAGCCGCCGCCTTTCCATGACATGCGCGTTTTCTCAACGCTCTTCGGATGGGAGTGACGTCCAGAGAAGCGCGTGAACGCGCATGCAACGCCAACCTGTCGTCGTATCCAGGGCGGCGCACTGCACAGCTGCGACATGCTTTGGGCATCGTTTCACGTCGGAAGCGTGCACGTTATACTTGGCCGCCGGTATATCGTTCAGAGTTGGCGTTCCATCTTGCGCCGGTGTGTCGTCATGAGCTTTATTACCGCGTGCGGATGGCGCGGAACGGCATTCCGGCAGCGCTCGCATGCACACTGTTGCGTCGGCTCATTATTTCCCATGTTGGCAGAAATGCCTGAATTGTCTTTTTGTTCTTTTGCTTGTCGCCAAGCATTTATCGTACCTAAAAAAAAAAAAGAAACAGGAGTGGCGCTATGTGGCGAGTATTTAGACACATGCAAAAACTCCGTCCCCTTCACCGTTGTTTCCTGTCGCAGCGTATCGGTGGAAACATTGCACAGGGGTTGAACGAGAGGAAACCGACGCTATAAATTTTTTACAGCGCAAGTGAGTGCCTGTCGCAAGTTGATATATATATATGTCGCAAGTCGCTATATATATACGAAGCAGCGAGTCTACAGTGCTAGACGACGCTTCATGGAAAGGCCCATTGTAAGCGGTCATATATGTATACATCATAAACGTATACTGTGGGGAGCTAAAGTCTAGAGACCGTGACATCAGCAAAATGAATTTTCTAGCCAGCACAGCCGGGGCAACGTGGAGTTGTTGCAATACACGGCATGGACGAACGGAGCCATAGCCTCGTATAGATAACTTATCCTCGGTCCTATGAACAGATGTGCTCGCAACTGTGCGTTGTGAAACGCTGTGCCGGTCGAATTGAAAAATCTGAGTGTACATTTGCGTGGCGCTTCGCGTACAACTGGAAGTTGGGCGAGTTTGTATGATTTCCCGGCAATGACTAAATAGCGCAAGAAAGCAAAACACATAAAAAAAACGAGACAAAAAGTACACCGAAAGAGCGCTGTTCTTTTTTTTTTCTTCAGTGACGTTTATTGCACATGAAAGCCACCCTTAAACCGCTGTCGGAAAACTGAACAACCCAAACATCAATGTATACAAGTTACAGCGCGTGTACACGCAACAGAAGGCATCAAAGCGATAAATCAAACGAGTTCTCAAGGAACACCACTTTCGTTAATGAAGAATGGCGAATTATATGTGGAGCCATTAAAATAAAAAAGTAAAATGCCTCAAATATTTCTCGAGTTGTGAAGAAGACGGGTGCTCGCAAGGCCGCTACGCCCTCTCTGGAATCGACCCAAAAATACAAAAGTTCAGCGTTGGGCTTGCTGTTGCTGCATTACGAAAGTTTCTCAGCGCATCAGGCACCGCGGACAAACGAAGAACAGGGAGGACAAACAGCGCTGTGTCTGTGTTCATTCTTGTTTGTCGGTGTTTGTCGCACTCCAGGAATCTTTGGTCAGAATGTCAGCATGGCTGAATGTGGCAGTGTCCATAGAGAGCATAGTGGTTCAGTATACACCTTCTTTCATGGTCACTGCTAAACAAACCATTTATGTCACCGGCTGACCGCTGGAGCGCCTTACGGCTGCCGGATGTGACGTCAAAATTTTTGCGCGCTGGCCTTAAAGCGCGCGTGGAGGAAGTAAAAAGGGAAGCGTTGCCTTGGAGGCAAGCGCGGGAGGCGGTGCCGAGAATTAAAGCGGCCGTGTCCGCCGAGAAAGCGGCCGTGCCGAGCAAAATCCTTTCGTCGACAGCTGCGTCACGCTTGCGAGACCTCCTCTTGCCGCAGCCACTTCCGCGATTTCAACGCCGCGTCCCGAGCTTGGCTTGGCTTCCTTCTCGAGAACGTCGTCGCGCGCTGACGCACTCGGAAGTGCTCGAGGTTGGGAATTGCGCCCGGATGTGTATTACATGCGCAGCGCGAGAGTGATAGCTGTGTGCTCGCGAATAGCTGTGGATTATCTCGCAGATAATGATGTGAAATTATACGGGTCGCATATGTTTCACGTACTGTGCACGCGGCTCGCTCAGCGATCGCTGTTTTGAACTCTCTTCCGGAAGTTATGCGGCAGTAAGCCGTTTCGATATGAGCTTCGATACCGGCGTTATCTCGAGGTCAAGGGCCGCTGCATGGTGCTTTAGAAAGTCGTATTGCACGACCTCACAGCAAAAGCGTTCAAACGGAGCTATACGTTGCATCGGTAAGATCGAAGTGTTGTAGCTTGTTTGTAAGCGTATTACGTGTCTGCGGAACACCTGAACACCGGATGCACTGGCTTGCACAGCAGCGCTGGCGCCGCCGTCTTGTGACGCCGGCGTCAGGTACAGAGCACACAAGCTGTAATTGCAGCAAGAGTTGAAGCTTGGACAAATTGGTAACGATTCATTTGAATGGTGTTCAGGGCGCAAACATACCAAATAAAACTGTCTGTCCTTTTCTCCCTAGTATGCGTGTGCGCCGTGAACGCCATCGAAAATATAATTGCAATGAGCATGTCTAGTATCTGTACTTACTGCTTGTGCAAACGCGTTGCGACTATACTAATTTTACTGCCAACCTGCATACTTGCTATATGTAATCCTTCTAGGTGCGAGGAGCATGTGGTAGAGCGTGTCCTCCGATATTGCGACGGCAATGGCGCGCCGGGGCAATCTCTGAGGGCACGGTTAGCGTTTGTTGAAATCGTGTAAATGCGTCAGTGCTATATACACGGAACTGGCAATGAAATTGCCCCGACTTGACGAACCCATGTATGCGTTGCCTTGTTCCATGGCTGTTTCACAATCGTGAGATAAGCGATCGCAGGCATAGAGGAACATACGATTGTCACTCTGCAATCGCCATTGTACCAGTGCTTAAAGTCGGGGGAGGGGGAAGAGAAGGGTGCCGGCCCCTCCATTTTTTTTTTTTTGAGGAGGCGCTTGGCACCCAATCGGCAGGTCAAGTTCAGCATTGCGGCAGTCATTTGACAAGCGCTGGAGGTGATTTTATTACCAGCGTTGTGCCTCGCGCGGGGCAATTCTAACTCTCCAGTTCTTTCGATTGATTTAATCGCGAGTAATCGGTTGATGTGGCACGAGCTGAAACAGGAAAGCAGGTATTGTACTGCTGCATGCATTTCCCCGTAGCACTGCACATGACGGCCACTACCCTTGTTCGAATAAGGTTCTTGGCACAACACACTGTATCGTGAGCCACCTGAGCGTGAAACTATACCTGCTTCTGAATTAGTGTAGGTTCAACCTGGTTTCTTTATTACGTTACCAGTTAATTTTCATTCGTTTAGTTTTGCATTGTGTGTCAATGTTTAGGGTTGCAGCTAGACTTATTTGCTTTGAGTTTAACGCTTTATCTCCCGAGTTGTTTTTGAAGAAACGTTAGGTGCCCATTTTTTTCTAATTGCTTGATTGAATCGGCAATTAAACGATGGAAGTCGGGAACCGGCCGAAATGTCAGTTACATCCTGGTATTTTTCCTACGTGCTCCTGTTCCTTAACCTGTTCTGTTGCTGAATCCTGCGATTCAACGCTTCACTGATCGCGCGTGCGCGCGCACACACACACACACACACGCACGCACGCGCACACACGCGCACGCACGCACGCACACACACACGCGCACACACACGCAAGCACACGCACACACACGCACACCTCTTAGTTCGCTATAATGTGACGTTATCGGCATTTATTTTGATGACGTTCTAACAACACTTTGCGCGATTGGACGAATGCACCAGTGCGGATTGCCGTAAATGTGAAGTCAGCATGTCCATTGTCAGCGGTGGACCTTTCTTGGACCGGCGCGGCCTTATCCGCCGGCAGCTCCGCGGCACGGCGCTGCTGTCAGTTGTCGAAGATGGCGGTTGGGCTTCGCACGTCCACGGCGTAGGAGCAACGAAGTGTAATTCGTTTTCTATGGAGCAGGGGAACGAACGCCCATGGAAATCCACAGGCGATTGCAGACCACGTGTGGGGAAAGGCGTCTCGCTTTGAGAAGTGTGAGGCACGTGGTGGTGTTGCGAGTTCGCGAAAGGGGCCGTGAAGACTTGCATCACAATGGGCGTTCGGGGAGGTCACGCGCGTGCGAATTCTAAACCAGGGGCATCTCAGATTTAGTGACTTTCTGATTCGCCATCGTATTTAAAAATAAAAATAAATAAATGGCGGGTGTGTCGTTCGCCTGCAAGGAGAAATTTTGGCTCTGGGATCCCGCGTCAATTGGATTTCTCAGTGACACACCCGAACCCGACGTCGAGTGTAAAGCGAGGCTTAAAATGCAACGTCTCCGTCCTCACGGCGCGAGCAAGAGGCTGAAAATATAACTTTTTTTTTCGCAGCCGTACTGTGGTGTGAAAATGGAGGACACGTCTGGTTTTGTTTAAATTTCGAGGGCCTCTCTTGACGGGGGGGGGGGGGGAGGGGAGGGGGGAGTGGGGAGGAAGGGCATACGCTACCATGCGAAGCTGATTTCCTTGGACTGTGCTATAAAAACCTAGTACCACAACTGTACGCACTGCTAAGAACAATAACGAAAAATTTACTGGAAGTTTCTTTTTTTTGGGGGGGGGGCGGAGGAGGGGTTGATAAAATAAAGCGATGATTTTTTTCTTTCTCTTTTTATCGAGAGCTATATGCAAAGAAAATCAGCAATTTTTCTAGGCAGCACACCATCGTTGGACTAAACGTGGCCCAAATGCTCTTGCCAGCACTGGCCCAACGCTGGCATATGGGCAAAGTGCTGCCCAATTGATTGCTGGCCCAGAGATAGAGCCAAGATCGGGCGAACATCGCGCCATTGCAGCCGCCAGTGTGTTGATATATACTACAGTGTAGGGCTTGCCCTGGACCGTATCACTGCCATGATCTGTGCCAGCCTTGAGCCGATGCCCGCTTTATGACGATTACAGTTAAATACGCTGGCATGAGGGTACGCAGCCATTATTACCGCGAACCTTTTGCCAGTGGTATTTTTGATAGCAGTTGTCCCCAATCATCATCAACGCAGGCAGCCAAAATCTCGCATGCAAACAATAACTGAGAAGAATACCGAGAGACATTTCATATTAGTTTATTCGCGGATAAATAAGTACCAAACAGGCATTTACCTTGGAGCTGAGTGGATCACGCTGGGTTTCCTTACAACAGTTGTCAAATACAGTAACAGATCAGTGCCACAGAGGCATCTTCCGTGGAGATAGATGCGTGACGGCGCGTTAAGCAGGGCCCCGTGAGAGTAGTTGAATAGTTTAGCAAGGTGCCGAAGACGGTGGCCTGGCCAGGGCGCTTTGAGGGGCAGGGAGCTGACGTCGGCGGAGCCTTATAATGATGGCGGGCGTTGTCAGGGCCCCGAAGACGGCGATTATAAGCAGGTGTTTCATGAAATTTGTTGCCACTTCGCTCGGCGACTTTCCATTTATTTGACGGAGGTGCTTGTGCTGGAAAAAATAAAAGCAAACATTACCAGAGATGTAGGAATGAAAACGGCATGTGAACAGGGTTTTCGGTGTTGGAAAATCTCGTTAAACTGCAATGATCGAACTTTGAACCGAGTGTGCGAAGGTACGTTAAGAGGAAGCTTTAGCTCGGGCCCAACTCCGACGCGGCCTATTCAAATACATGTAAAACGCAAAAACGTTTTTATGAGATAACCCCTGGACCGATTTTAATGAAATTTGTTGCATTTGAAAGATAAAGTTGAATTCTAGTGACTGTTGGAAGCGGAATTTCTATTTAGGGCTTGAATGTTCTTAAAACGATTTTCAAATATTTGACCGTTTGAAAAAAATAGAAGCACAATTTTTAAAAATTGATAGCTCTGTATCAAAAACATATATCGCGGTTCTGTGAACGGCATCCATTAGATCATTGAAAGCGGACAAATTCGATATGTCATTTTACATCTTACGTGAATTTGTTACGTTGTTTACGAGGGTTCTGCAAAAGCTGTATTTCCATCTTACATAATTTTTTGAGATTCATGTGTAATATATCAATTTTGTCCGCTTTGGATGTACTATTAGGTGCATTTCACAGAATTGTATTATCGTTTTTCCTTTAGGAGTTACGGAGTTGTAAACTTGACAGCTTTGTTTTTTGAAAATTTCGCCAGTTTTTAATAAAACATTGGCGCCCTAACTCAAAAATTCGAAACCAACAGTCACTAGACTAAGTTTTTCTTTTAAATGCAACAAACCTCGTCAAAATTGGTGCAGTGGTTGCCGAGAAAAACGAATTCTCTTTTTACATGTATTTAGATAGGAGCACCCAAGCTAAAGCTTCCTCTTAAGCAATACGTTTTGCTGCGAGGCGACTTTTTTTTTTTGTATCAAACTTGTATTGCACGTTTCTAATGAACTCTTACGTGTTGAAGAGCACGTTTAAAACGGAAACCACGAAATGCACAGGATCCGCCAAGGTTGCTTACGCTAGTTTTACACCACACGCCTAGCCAGCGTACCGCTTAATAATTGAAGGTCAGCTACAACAAAATTTTGGACAGCATAAAAAGCGTAGTTCCAATAGTGCGTATATATATCGTGATTGTGTTAGTGCAATTGCCGACTCCGTCCGTGCTCTTGCTCTATAAGAATCAAGTACGCAGTCGATGTGAGGGAGATGTTTTCTTTTTCTAAGTTGAATTTTTATTAGACAAAGTGAGCTCATACAAGAAACATGTTGAGAAGCATCTGGATCCGTAGCACCATGCTAGTATGCATCCACGCTTAACAATACATGCATAAACATGCAGGCGGGAGACACATTTGTACATCGAATTAGCAGCATATTAGATTAGCATACAGAAGATTTTGAAGAACTAGTACAGTTCTTTGTAGTAACGTTTAAGCATCACAAAAAAAAAAGATGGTTTAGCTGAATAGCAAGTTGGTTCCATAAGAAGCACTAGAAAGCCGTGTTCTTCCGTACTCATCTTTTACTAGTGGCTTCAAGAAGTTACTACATTCGTAGCCTCTACTACATTGATAGCAAAGAAAATTCTTATTTGAAAATTAGAAACGCAATGTAAAAGAAAAAGAAAGCCAAATATTTTGGAATGACTAGACTAGCATGCCAACGAGCAGTTAGACTAACTGAAGGGTGAATTTTAAGATGTTACAATCAAGCGGAGAATAAATGCAACGTTAATAAAGAATTTGGAGAAACTAATTTCAGTGAAATGAATGCTGATCTGATAGGTAGAATAAAGCTAGAATAATTAGCAGGGTAATCGTTTTGTTTCAGTCGAACGAACGTCTCTGTGGCGGTAGCTTAGGTCGAGGCCCCAAATGAGATTACCGGTATACTCAATCGTAATCCAATTTTGCAGAGTGGAGCTTCGAGTAATATCTTTCTCTGGTTTGAATATGGTCGGCACGATAAAATGTAGCGTTCTATTGATTTAATTTCTTTACAATATATATATATATATATATATATATATATATATATATATATATATATATATATATATATATATATATATATATATATATATATATATATATTCAATTCCGGGCATTATTTCTCATCTCACCTCGCAGGCGCTCTCATGTAGGGATGCTTGCTCAGCCGTGGAAGAATTTTAAGTTTTTTTCGGTCAGGGCGATTTCACAAGTTCTTCGTAGGCTATTTTTTCGTTCATTTCCGTAAAAAAAGAAAAAAAATTCCTGCTGATTTTTAGTGAATACCGTAACTTCTTTTTTCAAATGCCGTTCGCATCTCGGCCGCTCACGCGCAGTGAGCGTACGCTCGAGCCACCGGTGAAGGAAAACGAAGCGACACGTTCGCTCCGCGCGCACTGGCCCCGTGTTGTGCAGAGCAGCTGCTGGCACCATGTCGCTGGAGGAGGACGCCAAGGAACAGCGCTCCTCGCCGAACGGTGCGTATATATATATACACACACACGCTCCGTGGGGGTCTTCCACGTGTTTTGCGCCCGCGGAGTTGGTTTCCTTCGCACGCGCTCGCTTATCAATATAGTAGTGACGTCGGTGGTTCCGCGACGTTGTCCGAACCGCGCACCTACCTACTCGCTTCCACTTGTACACGCTATAGCTTCCACGGCAGAGCATCAGGTCCTGCGCCTTTAAAAAGCACGTGGAGCTCCCTTGCGACAGCTTCTTGACGGCGTCGTGTGTACCTTTTTTTTTTTTCTGTCGGCAGTATTGTCAACGTCGCCATCTTGTGAGCTCTGATTGGTCCAGAGGGCGGCTACGCGGCTTCTGATTGGCGCAAAACAAGCAACGTGGCACAACGGTGTCCACCACCGCGGGTTGCCTGCTGCTCCCTAGTAACGTTGGCTCCCTGGTTGTAACTACTGCTCCTAGTAGGACCGTCGAATTCCGGTTGCGACGGCGGCGTTTTGAAGGAAGCGAAATGCAAGAGCGCGCGCTCGTTCAAGTAGATTTATGTGCGCGTTAAAGAACCCCGGGTCGTTAAAACTATTCCGTAGCGCTCTACTAGAGTCCCTTCTACGGAGTCTCTCGTAGCCTAGCAAGTGTTGCTACTGGTGGCAACGTGTCAAAGCAAAACTCGAGCCTAGTGTTGCTCTGACACGTTAAACCCCATGAATAAACCATCAGCGGGAGCTATATTTAACCCCTCACCGCATGGTGTATCATATTTGGTACGCACAGAGCTTCTAGTAGCGTAAGGTGTGTGTAGTTTCTCGTAGTCCTGTCTTCTGCGCTGTACGTCGTTTTTTATCATGAATTACCGACTAGCCCAAGCAGCCACCCTAGCATAACAAAATTTAAAAGGAATACTTCATGTTCACCCGAAATGTATGCCTACCCTAGTAATGAAATACGTAGCGACTTTCGCACTGGTAATAATGTTTTCGTTATTTTTATGCGAAGCATATTACGAGAGCTCAACCCAGCTCCTCAGGCGCGGCGGTGTCGCCTTGAAACCACGTGACACCGTGACGTCACGACAGAGAAGTGGCTTTGGCTCAACTCTTGCAAGACGGGCTGGGTGGGAATCGAACCAGGGTGTCCGGAGTGTGGGACGGAGACGCTACCACTGAGCCACGAGTACGATGCTTCAAAGCGGTACAAAAGCGCCTCTAGTGAATGCGATGTTGCCTTAGAAACGAGCTGTTTCTAAGGCGTGCGTCTCTTGCTCAGGCGCACATTTCGTTGCCGCGCCGAACGCTGCTTTGCTCGACGCTCACCGCGTCCAATGCGGGGCGCGTAGTCGCTGCCCTGTAGCCCATTGTCTTACACCACTTGGCGGGTCGACGGGAACGCTGTCGCGTTCCACTCTTGAAGGCGAAGCAGTAATGCATAAGTTTTCTTCGTCTAGCCGAACCAAATATAGCCAAGCAACAGCAGTTCACCAGACTAAACAGTGGTTCAACAACTAAAATAAAGGCTAGTATGCTTCGCATCCTGGGCTTAACCTTACCTAAGCCAAGCCATTTTTTTTTCTTCTGAAGAATGTATGGGCGACAGCTTGTCTCACAACGTGCTATAAGTTCGTAAATAAACAGGTTATTTCCACAGTTCATACAGTTGAAATCAGCGCACCAAAATATCAGGGTGTTTGTTTACTCTTTATGAACCCACGGTGTCGTTTCGATCAATAATTACATTCGGGTGGCTCTCTGAGACAAGCATTACTTGCTGTATTATATATAGTATAGCAAAGTAGATAAACCAAGCAGTTATGAGTTTGGTGGAGGATCATAGAGATATGTTTCCACCCGGAATAATAAATTTGGCGACAAAAATTATTGTTTTGCACGAGCTACACTGTTTCTTAGAAATATTTGTGGTGCATAATAAGCAAGGAAATTAAATGCCAGCAGAGTTTACGATGAAGATAGCCTTGGGTCTGCGATGTTCCAGAAGCTAATAACAATAGAAGCGACAAATGATTATCGGAAGAACAGGAAGTAGGTTTTCTTTTGACTTGCGCCAAACTCATAAAGACTATGCAAAGCAATAATTATGTCTATAAATTATCCGACCTAGAAATGGAAGGTGTGAATCAAGGATGACGTCATCAAGTTTCAATGAAACCTGTACTAGCTGGAGCTGTGAGAAATACGCTCCATCTCTTAAAGCAGTGCCATGTTTTTTCAATGGTTCTGATTTTATTTTGCAAGATTTCTGCAGTTCACTTTTTTTTTTTGAACGGGCAAAAAATGTACCAGTGACTGCATGGTGCATCATATATGATACACGACAATTCTTGCCCGTAAATTTGCAACCAGACGTTTCGCGAGAAACGTGAGGTTGGTTTAGGCATATCTGTTCTAAACAAAGGCTTGTCAAATTTTTTTTTCGCAACACGATAAAAATTCATGTACCCGCCGAGGTTGCTTGGTGGCTATGGTGTTGGGCTGCTAAGCAACGACGTCGCGCGATCGAATGCCGACAACGGCGGCCGCATTTCTATGGGGGGCGAAGTGCGGAAACATCCGTGTACTTACATTTAGGTTCACGTTAAAGAACACCAGGTGCTCCAAATTTTTCCGGGGCCCCCCACTACGGTGTGCCTCATAATAAAATCGGGCTTTTGGCTCTTTAAACCCCATAATCTTCTTTTTTTCTTTTTCAGTTTAAGTGGCTAGCACGCACTTCGCGCTTAAACGTTCCTCGCAAAAAAAAGAAAAAAAAAAACTCTTTAAGCTTCGCATGGTGCCGTCGTTCCCGCATGTGAAGGCCTTGCGTTATCGAGGTGTTGACCATGGCGTGATTTATGTACACCCTTTGAGGCTTGTCTTGTTCCTCAACGATAATCGTCATCAATCTTGCGCAAACACTACTTTAATACTCAGAAACGCTGTCACGCTGATACGCGCGCGGCGTTCGTGACCTGGAAAAGTACTGGGTGCACTGCGTTATAAGAAAGAAAATAAACGCAAGATAGAAAACGGCTATTTATTGTCCGGGGAATATAGATAAGCTCCAAAGGGTGAAAAATTATCTTTTTGTACACTCTTAAGAAAAGTTTGCAACCCTTTGGAGCCCATATCTTGTCCCACAACGATAATCGTCATCAATCTTCGTAGGTCACGAACGGCATGCTCCTTAGCGGCGTGACGTGCATTCTCGACAGGAAAGTATCGAGAGCAGAGTTTTCCAAGAAAGGAAACGCAAGCAAGGCTTGACGACGATGATTGGTGTGAAACACAATAAGCCCCAGAGAATGCAAACTTTAAGAGTGTACTTTTGCTCACGTGTTTACTTATTATATCTTTTATCTTTCTATTTTTTACTTTTATCTTTTTATGTTTTACTTACCATATTTTTAGGAGATAACCCACTTGTAGGAACTTCATCTGTTTATAGTTCTTTGAAAGATGCAGCGATCCTAAACGAAATATATCATAGAACTACTAATTCTAAAAATTCTTGCCCAGTTTTTTCACGCATGTTATGATGCACCTCACCCATTTTCTCAGTCCTGAGAAGACGGCTGAGGTCTCCATTTGATTTGTTGGGCTCCTCAGAGTCCTTGTCCAGACAAGGACTTTAGCTGAGGATACCCAATTTTTGAAATAAATTATACCATGTGCTTCGCGCATGATAGCCTGAGTTGCTTATGCGCCATAAAACCCAATAGAATACAATACTTACCATATCGGCATGAATTAAAGCGCAAACAAGAAATCACTGAACAGTACGCTTGTTACGTGTAATTACGTGTAGCTGCGGCATGTCATCGCGCCGCAGCTGGTTTCTAAACGTGGAGTACTCGCCAGTGCATACGTTTGGGAGCCTTAATTGAGAACTCTTTGGAATTGGGCCTCTGTCGCTAATGCAGGTGAACCCGAAAACGGGGCAACGCATCGGAGTATACTTTCGGAATTGTTCGCGCTTGAATTCTTCTCGTCTGGTGTACGCTGTGCAGTGCAGGCACAATCCTGCGCGATCTACTGCACCTCGATCGGTGCACCGCATGTTCTTCTAGCGTGGTGCGGTTAATGGGACGTCCCGATTTTGTCGCGCGCGTTCCCCGCCGTCATGAAAACGAGCCGCGGGCGGCGCGGGGGGTCTTCCTCCGCGCTCCCCAGCCGTGCTCGCTTTTTCTTCTTTCTTTTTTTTTCCCGGCGTAATTCACCGGGCCGTGCTCGCACGGCGGGGCAAGTTTATTATTATTTTTTTTTCTCCCCACCTGTGGCGCGCTATGGCGAGCGTGCAGTTAAAATGCGCGAGTTCTTTTGAAACATTTTACACCCCTTTTTAGGCGAGCTGCGTTCGCGCTGCCATAATGACCCGTTTTTTGTATGCTTGGTGGTTCAGCGTGGTATATAGCGTCCTGCGGCCAAGCGTGATGTCGGGGCTTGCGAAAATGACCGTGTACCGAGATTTCGTTTGCACGTCAAGTTGCCCTAGGTGGTCGCAATAAATCCAGAGCCCTCCAATGACCCCAGGCTTTACTGTCGGATGTTAACCCTGTCCATAAAGAAAATAAGGAACGTGAAGTACTCGCCGCGCTGATTTCGCCGCAAGTAGTCCGTTAAAGTCGGCAGTGGGGGCGATATGTTGAAACACTTGTGTACTTGATTTAGGCGCACTTGAACACAGCTGCTCAAACAAAATTAATGCGTGGTCGTGTATCTACAGTGTGATGTGCAGGCCTCAGTCTAGCAACTGCTTGCTGGGGATTTGCGATAATGGAGCAGACAGCCGAGCCACCGCATGCCTCAAGTGGTGGTTCACGACCTACTGATTGCCAATTTATTGCCTGAACGTAGGGTGGTACCAGAGTTATCTGGTGCAGTACTAAGTTCTTCAGGTGGCAGCATGCGCCAGTTTTGGACAGTTTTGATGAACCAGGAACATGCGTTCAATGCAACAGCTTATAAGTTGCCTATTGTCATCCAAAAAATATACACTTATTGTCTCGTACGATGCTTAGGTGGACACCAATCTAAAGAACTGTCAATGCGTGTTTTGTATTCCGAAACTTCTGACAGCACAGGTGGTACTAGTGCTGTTTCTGTTGTGCAGTAATTTCATGCTAAATAAACGCCCTAAATATGGAGTTTGAATTGCAAGGGGAAGGCCTCGTATGTTTGCACATGGCTACGCTTTAGTCTTCCTATTTTTTCCAGCATTAACTGAAGAGCCATTTATGTTCAGAGATTTGGCTGTGACCCTAAACATATAAACATAAATGAAATTAAGCAGCAGTGTGCTTTACAATATTGCAGTGGCAGCAGCAGTGGAGCCAGCAGTGGAGCTGGCAGTGGAGTCGACAGAGGCAGCGCCGCAGCGCAGAAGAAGTGGCAGCAAACGTGGGGCCTGCGAGCAGCTGCCCTTCAACAGAATGGGAGACATCTGGGTCCAGTGCTTCGCATGCTGCGTGACTGAGCAGCCTGCTCCGGTGAGATTGGCCCGTGAAATCTGTACTGCTGGTGTCTCTCTGTGATGTTCCAGCTACTGTAGTTTGACAAACTGTATGCACATTGTTGTTTTAAAGGTGTGCTGACATGGAATTTTTGACTTACTTTAATTTTTCCATTAAAAATGAAGCTCCGAACCCTCTAAATAGTAGAAAAGATACTTGCAGGCATTAGAAAGCCTTGTATAATTTACTATACTTTTTTGTACGAACCAGTTTTGGTTTTAGTAACAAAAAATTTGACACTTGGTGATAGCTTAGTTCACTCTGTTTCTGCATTCAGTAGGATACCACATGCTAGCACAGCCAGAAGAAACCATGTCACTCGCAAGGAGGGCAAGTGCTAACATCATACCTGGCGTTAATGCTACACATGTCAAGGAGTTTTGCTCTACGTCACATCATAATGTTGATAATGCCAGGTATAGATTTTCGAGAGCAACTTTAGCATCAAGATAATGTCTGCTATGTTTCCCAAACTTCATACTAGCTAAGTGCAACGCTTCTACATTCAAGAAGCATGTGACAGTTTCTACAGCTTAAAAAATTTGTCACTACTGCTTTAAATGTTTATAGAAGAATCATGTATAATAACCATCAGTGCACGACATAAGTGGTTAGCTTTAGTTTTCTTGCACATTACCGTTCCCTGAACCTTCTCTATCAATCCTCTCGGCCATCTATAAAGCTTTACGATTGTCACATTGGGTGCATTAAAGGTTGTCCTGTTCTACCTACAAGGATAGTTTTGAACATTGAGACAAGAAATCTGTGTGCACACAAAATGTTCCTCAGAATGAATTGGGAGAACTGTTGCTGGTGCGCTGCCGGAGTAATGGCTGTTGTTGCATTGTCTTTCGGTGCCCTTGCAGAAGCGGCGGCGACGAATCGACCGCTCAATGATCGGCAACCCGACAAACTTCCAGCACACAGCTCATGTTGGCTCTGGGGACATGAATGTTCATGTAAGTTGGTGCTGAAGCTGCCGCTAAGAAAAACTGCGTACAGATCATTCTGTCCGCAGAGTAGGCAGCTTAAGGGAGGAGGCTACCTTCGAACACCAACTTTTTTGTTTCTTGAGATAACTGAATGAAATTTTCAGGGTACACTCATGGCATAGACATATGAATAACTACAAAGTTTCATGGAGCTACGTACACTGGTACTCAAGTTACAGGAGTATATCAGAATGGTTCACATAGGTTCCTTATGACATGCCTGGAGAACTTGCAAAATGTGTTAGCACTGTCAAATTCAATATGAAGATTCCTGAATAGGTACCACAGGGCAAGACAGAGCCTTTTTTTAAAATTTCCTTGCTGAAAAGTTTTAGCACAACATTGAATTTAGTGTTACTAATTAGACTTGCATTAGCCTAATTTTGATTGCTTATAATAAATTCCAGACTCAATAACTTGAAAAAGTGGGCCTGTCTTGCCCTCATAAATTTATTCAGGCATACAATAAAAAAAAACCTGGTGGGAATCTGATTAGCGGTTCCAGAGATACTGCTTGCATAAGCAGCCACACCAGGAAAAAAATTCATTTCGAGAAAACGGCCCTTGAAGTTTTGACACAACATTTCTGGGTCTAAAATGACCCCGCAGAATAGTTTGCGGTGTCTTTGCAGGCTTTCTTTCTCTGCCGCCTCTCAGTCTTCGCTTGACCTCGCTTGCAGGCCACTGCAGGCCATGTGGACTCGGCATCCTTAACATTGCACTTGTGCTCAACTACGACGGCAGCTCCTGCGTTTTTGTGTGTTGTGTCTGTGTAATCATCAGCCTGAGACAGCACATTACACATTATATGAAACCATAGTCTGAATATAATGTTGTTCAGCTCGAGTTGCATGCTTAAATCCTGGTAATTAGCATTAGTGGGAAAGCCAGCGGCTTGATGTGTGGATAAAGGCAAATATGTAAAAGTGAGAATGCATGAAGGGGAAAATGGCAACAGCACAGTATTGTACAATGACCCATTGAGGCTGATGTGCTTGCATAAATAAAGCTAACATCTGGGTAGAATGAATGGAAGCTGAGTTACTGCTGCACCGCACCAAGGTATTTTAAAGCAAGGGTTGCACTACGTGCCGCTAGGGTACTGATGCGTGTTCACGCTATATCAGTGAAACTGCAGTGTGTGGTCAAGAATGAAGCGTGCATGTGCAGCATTTAGAAGTAAAAATGGCAACTTGTGTATAACTACCACATTGCAACAAAACTGCTGTGAAAACAGCAAGCCGGCCATGTCTAATGAAGCTATCTGGCAAGCTCACCAAGAGCCAAGGAGTTTCTTACAAGGTTGGGATATGAAAAAAAAAAAAAGTGGGGCGGGTGCAGGAAGTTAATGTTGCATGCAATATGTGCTCGACAGTGCTTCAGCTTGCTTTCATGAAGTCCTATGCATGCATAAAACAAAAGTAGACGGCTAAGAGTTGTAATCTTAAATGGTGCAGGTGTAACCTCTGTAGCATTTAGTGCAGTTGCATTGACAATAAACGAATTTGGGAATAATCTGGCTGGTGCACTAGCATGGTAGTGCTAACAGCTATGCAGCTTTTTCCTCTTGCAGCTAGTAATCCCTACTGGGGTCAGGGGTTGAGGGTTGGACTTGTCAAAGGATTCCCGGAAATTTTTTTTTTAAAGGCGCGGGACATATTTGGTAGAGGCAATGGTGATCGAACTCTAAAGTATGAAGTGTGTTCAAAAAGAAACCAAACTTTGGGAATAGCGTGCCAACCAGCAGAAGGAGCGCACGTAGCAACAGGTTTAGACAACAAACTGCGTTTCGGTCTGGCTGTTAGTTGGCGAGCTACAGCCACCGAAGTGAGCTCGTGCACAAGCTGTTCATTGGATTTGAGCCAGAGTGACAATGAAAAAGCTTGAACATGTGTGTCTGTGTGTGAAATTTTGCTACAAACTTTGAAAAGCTTTCACAGAGACATTTGAATTGCTTAGCCAAGCATACGGAGAGCACTGTATGAGTTGCACGCAGTGCTATAGTGTTTGACATAATAAATCTGCGGAAACCCGCAAGGTGGAGAGAAGTAATGAACCCGCCTTCCCGGGAGCACCGGAAAGGCGATCGCTTGGGTTTGAGTCCCGGACCAGGAGGAATTTTTCTTCAACTCTGAGGCTTTTCTTTCGAGGAACCCGTATGGGTTTCCTTTGTAGCAATTGCTACGATCGGGTGGATGTCCGATTTTCCCTTTATTCAGTGCTATAGTGGTTTAAGCATTTTGAACACGGCAGTATGTCGGTTAGTGACGATCTCAAGCCTGGACGACTTTCCACATCAACAGGTGATGATCGTGTAGAGAGAGTTGGTGCTGTGATTTCTGGTAATAAGTCGTTTAACTGTTCCAAAATTTGTTGATGATGTGGCCACAAGCGTAGGATTATGCCATCAAATTTTGAAAGACAAACTTGAGCTGCGTCGTGTCAGTGCAAAACTCGTGCTGTGTTTATTGACCGACAATCAGAAACAGACCCATTTTAAAACCAACCAGTAACTGCTTGCCACTGCCAATAACAATTAAAACTTCTTTAAGAACACCATAACAGGGCAATGAGATGCGAGTTTATGACTATGATATTGAGACGAAAGTGCAATCATCGCAGTGGGTGGGCAACCGGTCTCCTCATCCGAAAAAAAAAAAAAACGTGTGCATGAGAGGGGAAAGCGATACGCAAATGAACACGCACACACAAACAACGCCGTCAGTATTGTTAGCGTAATCAACTGCCGTTAAAAAAATTCCAGCAGCACTCCAAGCCAGCGATATCAAAAACCTCTCGCAACACGAATGTTCGGTCTTCCAGGGATCTTACGCTGAAGTGGAGTGAATCTCTTTTTGTCGGCTTCAAAAAGAAATGAACTCTGGAGAAAGTTGATTGTGTTTTTTTACTGCAAAGGCATTGTCCATCAGGAATTTGTAGTATGTGGTCAGATGGTAAACAAGGAAGTCTATCATAGAACTCTAGCGCAGTTGAGGGATGCTGCGAGCAGCAAGAGGCCTGCATTGTGGGAAAACCAGACTTGGATGTTGCATCATGGCGATGCGCCAGCTTAGGCGTCGCTCCTTGTCCACAGCTATCTAGCAAAGCATCGCGCTCTATTGTGCCTTATCCACCCTATTTTACGGACTTAGCCCTCGCAGAATTTTTCTTGTTTCTCAAACTTAAAAACTATGTTGAAAGGATGCTGTTTCCAAACCACAGAGGAGATTCAGGACAATGCGGTATGAGACCTGCGTGCCGTCCCAGAAAGCACATTCCAGGAGGCTTTCAAAATATGGAAGAAATGATGGGAACATGTATTGCCAGTAGAGGGGACTATTTTGATGGGGCTAGCGTTTAAAATGTTGGTTCAATATACAATATAGATGTTATAGCAAAAGTTCAGCTTCTTTTTGAATTTACCTTGTATTTTGTGGCCTGCTGCCCCTTTTCATCGTTGCAATTGCATTACTGTAAACGTGACTGCCAAACTGCCACGTCGCCGAGGTTTAGTGGCGTGACAGCGTAACATGCTTATCAAACTGTATAGTTGTGCTGTTTCGCAGTTGTAACTGAAAGTGTTGCAGGGCCCCTGTAACTACATTTGACGAAGCTTAGTGCGAGTTGTGTGCTAATGCAAGTAAGCACGTTTCTGTTGAATAAATGCCACGATCACTTTCGCGAAATGTGCAGATATAAAGTTCACGCACTTGTGCTTGCAGCTCAATGCGCTCCAGAACCAGATGGCCTCCAAGGGCGGCTACGAATACGCACTTCCAGTGAATGTGTCGATCCCTGTGGTGGACGTTCAGCAGTGACCACGCGTGGGGGCCACACCTCAGCCCCGGACGTACGTGCGTGTTGCCCTGGTGTTGCGATGATGGCAGACTCACCAGACGGCGGCCACTTGTGATGATGCCAGATGGACCAAAGGCTTTGCTCCTCTCCTTGATCCTCCCCCGCCCCCTGCCCCTCAATTCTTTTATAGCTCTCGCAACCTGTACCAGTGCGGGCGGCACTGAGCAATCGCCGATTGGGCTGTGCATTTTATTTAGCAGGAACACTGGTGTAGGGACTGTTTGGTTTGATGCCTGCAGATGACACCCCAGCCACACCAAGCTTGAGCAGAAAGTGCACCCTCCTTCCTTCCTTAAGCGATGACAGAAGCAAAATTGTTTACCACAAGGAGACTCGACAGCAAGCCCATGCGCAGAAGCCTTTTTACTAGCCTTTTTTCTTTTAACTGTCTTTTCACTGCAGCACCTTTTAGGACACTTTTGTCACACACAGGTTGTTTAGATGAGCACATTGTGTACATAGAAGCAGGTCATGTTGCAGGAGTCCTTTTCCCCCCTCCCCACCTCCCTTTTAGTGTGTGCGTGTCACGGATGTAGCCAGAGCCAGGTGTGGCTGCAGTATGTGTGTGTGTGTTTTTCTTTATTTTAAAGGAGATGACCTACGCAGGATCAGAAGCGTTTGTAACGGCTAGTATTTAACGATGACTGCAGGCAAGCACTGTTTATGTGCAAAGATGGATAAAGAATTTTATCTGAGTGGAAGAATGGACAAGCACTGCCAATGTGCAAGAAGTGAATAAAAAAAATGTGTTTATCTATGAAAACGAGTATGTACAATATGAAACAAGTGAGGATGCCTAGTCATCCTCGTCACTCTCTTCAATGGCCTTCTTTGCTTTCTTGCTCTCTGCCTTCTTGTCAAAGTAGTCCTGTAAAAAGAAAGAATAGGGGTGGTCATATAGTGAACAGATGGCTGCTGTCACTTTGCCATAACCTAAAGCAATTGAGTTTAGTGGGACTACTGTAAAAACCTGCATATATAGTTTATTTTCCACACATTCAATAATCACCCCTCATTATATTTGGGTACAAAGACTTTCCACATTCCATGAACCTAGACATGGTTTTGGCTTTGCAATGTGCAAAGCACCAGATGGAACTACCACAGTGCGACAGCTTGAAGTGACTGAAAAGAGCACCCAGAGCTGGTGATGACAGAAAGTGCATTGGAAGAGGAGAAATTTGCGAGGTCCCAAGAAAGGAGCTTTTTCAAAAAGTTGAGGAAGACTTGGCAGCCCATGCCTACATATACTAGTGGCAAAGCTCCCTTGCAGTCGACACCGAGCTACTGCAGCAAAATGCGATTGGTATCGCTATTCAGAAAAAATAATGATCATAATATGTGGGTGAGGACACTGGCCGCACTTCGCACGACATCAGGAACATTACAATATACATGGTTACACAATGTTGCTCATGTCGATCGCCCACAGCAGCCACTCAGGCATTCCTTTCGTTTACTGCAGGCGAGCTACTTTGAGTGTTTTTCCAGCATACTTACAGTACGGAACATGTCAGCTATCTCTTTTTGTGCTCATTCATTCAGAACATCACAGTAATGTGTGCCAAAGAACCGTTTCATCAGCCACACTGGCTACTCATTACAGCGGCATGCTTGTCATGCCTGCCTTTTAAGTGCGGAATTTTGACTGCTCTGGATGACACAGATGAGCACTTCCCTGACAATGTGTCTGAGGAAAGTGAGGGTGAATATGAGCAGGCAGCATGGCTTTGACGCAGTGATAGTATTAAAGCACGGTAAATGTTTATGATGCGTAAAAAAACTTTTCCTTTTTGCGGTCCTAAAATTACCTTACATTATATTCGGGTTTTTACAGTACTTGCATAGCAATGTGTACAAGCTGGAACCATGAAACAAACATCTGAATATCTTGCAGGCAGGCATCAAAAGTACAGAGAAGTTAAAAGCAGAAGACAACTGGACAGAAAAAGATCAATATGTTATAGTGGTGGGGCTCGATAGAGTGATTGATCCATACCATACAAGAAGAGGGCTGTTATGTACTTGCTGAAGACTAATGCCATTTACCATATCTACTCGCATAATGATCGCACTTTTTTGTAAAAAAAATCGCTGCAAATTCAGGGGTGCGATCATTAAGCGGGTTAAATTTCCCGCAAAAAGAAAAATTTTTTCATCCAGCATTTGCTGCGGGATGACAACAGGTCAACAACCAAGTGGCTGCCGCTGTAACAGATGGTAACAGTGCGGGACACCAAAACAAAAATGGCGGCCGGCGGAGCAAGCCAAACGCGCTGAACGCGATTTTTTTTCTTTTCGTGAGTACATTATGCGCATTGAAACAGTTTCTTCCGTATCAGTAAGGAATAATATCATTAATGTTGGCAAGTCTGTGGGAATAACGAAGCCATGTCCACTTTGAGGGGACAGAAACAGAGATGGGCATGATTAGCTGCCAGTGACATAAAAAAGACATGGCGGGTATGCTGCGGAAACTGCGGCATTTGTCTTCACTACTATCCTAATACGGCACATTTCCGCTAAGGGTGGGCAAATATCTTAACTGTATTACAAGCGTCGGCGTATGAATAGGGTACACTTCTAACGTAGCAGTGTAAACGTGGCTACCATCGTCGCCGCTCGCGATTTGTTCCGTGCCCACGAGTGCAGACGAGAAGAATCGAAAGGCGCCTTTTTTGTTGTTGACCACAACCATTATAAAGCCAAGGCAAGTTTGGCTGCAGCTTTCTTTTTTCATAGAAGTGTGGAAAGTGATGAAAAGAATAAAATGGGGCATCTGCTTAGGAATGTATGGTGCGTGCAGACTTCTTGGTATGTCTTGAAGAGTCGTTCGCATAGCATTCGACAGATGG
The DNA here is from genome assembly GCF_038994185.2 of Dermacentor albipictus. NCBI lineage: Eukaryota > Metazoa > Arthropoda > Arachnida > Ixodida > Ixodidae > Dermacentor > Dermacentor albipictus. The sequence goes on from NC_091824.1 coordinate 76,946,242, forward strand.
TAAGTGCAATCATTACGCGAGTAAATATGGTATATAGAAAATGAAAGTTGGTTTCCTCCTTGGAATAGTGTGCTCAATAATATACACGGTACAATGCACATTAGTCTGGGACACATGATTCGGACACGGCGGGGGTCGCCTAAAATTCTCAATAAACAAATTCTGAAATGTTGAATTTGCCAGAAAATAAGTTCATTGCTGCATGTACATGCTTGCGTGCGACCTGGTCAGTCTGTATTTCGACCACTGCCGTGGCTGTTGCCAAAGACGTACAAAGTATGGTCTCCAAGTGCACCAAATCGACGTCCCTTGCAACTTGCAGAGGACGACTACACTCTGATAGCCATCTCATCACAGGTCTCACCGCAACAGTCACTCGCCTCGCATGATCGCTCCCCTCTTCAACAGACATCGAGGGTAGAGTTGGCACCATTTAAAGCTGCCTGAATGACTGACAATAATTTGTATCGTAGCAGTCGAATAAGTCGCTCAAGACATTGTCACGATTTTGCACATAGAGGGACAAATATGGACGCCTGGAACTTGCACGACAAACCACAAGTGTAGTCCTTTTACAGCTTAGCTTGCACAGAGTCGGCTATGACTGGATCAACTAGGCGACTAGGGTTTGTTACTTTCACTTACGAGGAGGCACCGGCAATGTGTCACAGTATCGCCTTTTCTGCTCGACTATGTCAACTCGGTTGCTGAATTGGTACGTGATCGTGCAGGCGAGATGGAGTGTAAGGTCTCCAAAATTTTCATGCAACTGTCTGCAATGTATGATACGGCACCATCGACAATTTTCTGAAGCCCTGTCTAGGAAGTTGGGGATCACCGAGAGAGTGTGGCTAATTCAAGCTGCGAATGCAAAGAGAAAGATAAACATATTGGTGTGCCCCGTCGACTGCATGCCTATCAGATGGCACCACAGCATTTAGCACTGCAAAATGTGCCTGATCATTCACTGCATCATTAATTTGCTTGTCCACTGAAGACGACAGTATGCTAAAAATTTGATTGTGCAGCACTTCATTTCGTGGAGAGGCAGTGCATGCACCCACAATGTATCACACAAAGCCAAAAGGCTTAGGTTCAACATTATGTATTCTTACGATTGCTAGTGACACATTGGCCTTTGGCTCAAGTTTGTCTAAAGGAATTCTGTGGGAATGAGAAATTTTGGTCGAAATAATGACTGTGCATTTCTAAAAGTTTAATTTGTGGGAATTTCTCCCTATTCAAATACTTCTGTTAATTTGACCCCAACAGGACCAACGAAATTGATCAAATTATCCGGTGGGTAGAATTAAAAAAAGATGGGGGAAAAAAACACGCCATAAGCATGCTGCCGATTCATTTGGCAGTATTTGCTGGAGTTCCACACACCTCCGAATCAAATGCGCACCAATTATCTATGGGTCCAAAGTAGGAAACTTTCGAAGAAATGCAAAGTAGAAAACTAACAAAGAAATGACTTAACCCTTTCAGGGTCAATGACGTAAATATACGCCATTATACGCCTCCATCTCTGTTTTCGTTGCATGGTTTGTATGTTAGCTCCAGCACGTCTATATACTACCGCTCGGTTATATATACTACTGTGGGCTGTTTCGGCTTGCGCTCACAAAACTTATGGTTGTCTCGTTACTAATTGCTCAAAGGGTGACTGCCTGTTACTCGCTCGTTTATTGCTCTCACGGGTGCGCATATGCGGAGGATGCCGCCGTGCATGTGTTTATTTTTTTAAAATTTTCTTTCTTGACTCTAGAAAACTAATTGCCTTTCAAAATTAGTGGAAAGTTTGCAACACGTTTAGTTTTTTTGACGTGCACACAACCACAGTTTTCTTGAGTGCGCTCAGGCTATGGACGTAAATATTAGTGTAAGAGCAGGAACATTTGAGACTTGCAAAATATTTTCATGTGCGCATTTTCTTAGCCTTGAACTATGTGTATAACAATGCATCAAATTTTCAATTCTTACAAGTTTATTTCCTTTTTTGTTGGCGCAATTGATGAATAAACAGCGCATATATACCAACGCAAAGCATTTTTTTTCTCACTTTACGGTCACCCTAGAAATATTACGGTAAATTTTTTTCGAAATAGGTCCCTCTGATGAACTTAAATCGGCGATAATTAAAATCGACCCTGAAAGGGTTAAAGCTCCCAACCAGAGTATTAAAAAAGTTTGGCAGCATGTTACACTCCTGTAACACATGAAGGCAAAAGCCTGCTGTACACTTGGTAATGCGCCGTGTCGCATTGCTACTTTCGCACTTCGGCCTTGCGTGCTCGTTTAGTGGGGTCAGGCTCTTGCCAACATTTCTTTTCTATTTTGCCATCAAGGTGCCTGTGCACCCTTTTCCCCCAAGCTGCGGCCATGTGTTATCAGTGGCAAGCAGCAATGTGGTGCTATGGAAATAGTGGGCAACGGAACAGGCAAATATTATTTCGTGCAGCCTTGCATGTGCCTGACGTGCCCAAGGTCACACGTATCAAAATGCACCGCTCCCTCTGTGCTTGTGTACAATCAATTTTGATCATGATTGGGCTCGATTTTTGCGATCAAGAATGTGCCATGTAACACCCATATTGCACTTCTGCAGAGTTGTGCAATTTCGGCTCCACTTGCTTGGCTTTTATTGAATTACCGCTTGTACTATAAAATTTTTTCGCCGTCTCATTCACAGTTATAACAAGGACTTGCTGTATGTAGATTTATAGCTTTGCAATGCGATTTGTTAGCTGCAGTTACCCGCCACAACATGTACAGTAAACCAGTTCTTGAACAGTACTGCGCAAAGCGACAAGGTCAGCAGGAGCAAGAGATCAACAAGTCCTTGCTGATAGCATCACCTCGCGCTGTTAGAAGGTGCTGACCAGGTGTCTAGTCGATGCTCCCGCAGTATTATAAAGAATAGGTCGACTGTACACAGAAAACTTGTGTTACAGTCTACTTCTTCTAGAAGGCAAGGATTTCATCCATGTATAGAGCACCAGTTGTGCTACTGGTCACAAGACCCTAAGATAGTTCAACAACCAAGTATGAATCCAGAATTAAGGGGTACGTAAACTATAGGCACTATCGCAAGTTTCTTGCAGTTGGACCTGGAAGTCTAACCCTTGCTAAGAGGATTTGGCAGACCATGTGGTTAATGAAACTGAATAATTCTGAAATCTGTTCACTAAGAGACTCACAGGAAGGTGAGCAATGCATGTATAGTGTATCGACTCACCAGATCGCTGTCGTCATCGTCATTATCCACTTTTGCCTTCTCTAATCGTCGAGCACGCTGTTCTTCCAGATCGGACGCATCTTCTTCAGAAGAGTAAATGGAAGGGCGCTCTGGAAAGGAGCATTGCAAGGTGAATACATTGTTCTGCTGGTGAGGGCAGAACAATAACGGCACATTAATTAGAAATAATAATTCATCTTAAGCTGATAAAGTATTCTTTGAAAGTTATCTTTATTAGCTCTGTAATACCAAAACACAGTTCCACAATAAGAAAATTATCACGATTTAGTTAAGAGGTAAAAAGCACTTGAAAAGACTGGGGCGAAAACAGAGGACACTACACAAAAGCATTCCGTGCTATGTCCACCTTTTTCATACCGGTCTACTCGATCACTTTTTACCTCTTGTTATGCCATACCAACAAAACTAAACATCAACACTTGTGATAATTTCTTAACCTTTATTTCTAGCAATGGAGATTGTTTCTACAAAAAGAAACCAACGAACTGATATTCGAGTTGAAACTCTATTTGTACACTAACTGATTCCATTAGTAATTTACTTTCTGAACTATTCACAACTGAGAAGCTTATACTAGGTGCTACGTGTTAAATTTCCCGTGCTTAAAGAAAATTTTGAGGCATCAACCTCGGCATATGGTACACTGGGCCTTACACGGTTAATTCTGCATAATAAAAAGTAACAGAACATAAAGAAAATAACCAGGTCCACATTCATTTTTTTTGAACTTTGCATCTAAACCCAAGTGTTGGTACACCAGTGTGACGTCAATGATCTCAAAGTATCTTTTTTTTTTTTTTTCAAATTAGGTGCATTGTGGCCGAGTAAAAGTTACGAGAATATTTCGCACTTACTCTTTGGCTCTTTTAGAATACTATGTAGTGCATGATAACCAATAAAAATTTAACTAAGCCTGAGCAGATGCATTCAAAATTCAAAATGTCGCGGTGAGCTGGTGCACAACACCACCCTTCTTTCGTTTATGCATTTCTTTCTGGCTTACCAAGCGACTTCTCACGGCGAGAGTATGGTATCGTAGACGGGTAATTTACAAATACAGGTAAAATAATTTTTCTCTTTAGGGTGCCATTAAGGAACCTGTGGGGTTCCTGATAGCATCCATGTTAACTGGATCGAGTAAATTGTGGTACAAGTTATGTTGTAAATGCAGAATTGGAGACAGTCATGTCTACTTAATGGGTATCTTAAAATGGTTGCGCTGAACATTACTGATTGGTTTTGTGGCCTCCAATGGATGTATAAGCTATGGAACTGCCGTAGTAGACAACGGCTCCGCGTTAACTTTGACAGCCTCGACTGCTGACGCAAGCTCAAATGTCGCTACCGTACTGTCACTGTTCTTGCGTCGTGCCTCTATTAGAATGCGGTCTCCACGCATGGTACTCTTAATCCATAATCTTGTGGTAAGCAGCAGAATAGTGTCACACTTACCCTTAAGGGCAGCGCCTCCCCGCCGGTATTTGTTCTTGATGGCTGACAGGGAAATGGCTGCATCATCCTCGTCGGCCTCCAGATATGCCGAGCTGAGACCACGTGAGTGGGACTTCTCACGTAGGCGCCTCTGCTTGCTTTCTCGTCGGATGGATGCTCGCAGCTTATCTTCCTCTTTCTGCGCAAACATGAATTGCATGAGTACGGGTTTGGAGCCGGCAATAAGGTATACCAGCTTGTGTGCATCAGATGGCAGGCTGGCATAAGCGTGGAAGTTTCCACAAGCTACATGGTGGCATTGGTTGTGTAGTTACTGATGTTTGTTTGAACTGACTGTGGTCTGCTGGAGAGCACGCTCCCATGAAACCTGGAATTCAGTAACACGTTGACCGGTGCTAGTTAGTTAGCTTCCACACGAACAACGGATCTTTAGACACGTTTAGGATGTTTAGATGTTTTCAGTATGGAATTCATGTTGGTACGCCATGGCAACGTGTGTAATCGGCACGAATAACACTCGTCATGACTGTGGTATGAGCTTCGCATCACCTGCACTTTTCTTTATAATACAGTGGAACCCCGTTGATACATTCCTTGTTGTTGTTCCCCCTGGCAGCTACAGTCCGTTATCGTGATCCCGACCTAAATCCCATTGACTCCTATAAGTTATGTTCCCCTTTGTTACATCGCCTATCTGTAACACTCCCCTGCATCTTACGTTGCGCTTGAAGGCAGCGGTCACATAAACTTAGTGGTGCAGAGCTAAATGTTCCCTCACATGTAGCTGCGAAGACAATAAGTGTATATGTTGCAATTACTGGCACATTGCAACAAGCGTCCGAGGTTGCACAAGCATATTGGGAGAAAGCCTGCAAGAAACGTGCACAGAGTAGTTGGCGAAGCACCCGTAGAAGTGTGCAATGCTTAAAACCTACTGGGAACTGAACGCACAGCTACTTTTATTTTGGGACCGGCAAGCGTGCACAATCGCCGGTTCTCTTTAGTCAGCTTCGCTGCATTAGAGCCATGTTATGTGGCGAAGCATATGCAAAATATTGCGATGAAGTGCATTCCAAGTGGATAGGGCCACTGTCACGGAACCTTAATTATACAAACATGCATGCGCCATCCCTAGTCACAGCACAAGTGCTGAGATGTCTAACTGTACTGGCAGCCATTCAGAGCTGTTTCTCATGTTGCCGTGGCGATTTGCAGCCTTCCTCACTGTAGTGTTTTTTTTTTTTTTTCTGCAGTCCCTTGAAAAATGTGGTTCTACTGTACTGCTACATGCATGCACTCTCTCACTCTGGAGGCGCTGTCAAGAATTCATGACAACTGTCATGTAGGGGCAGCAAGCTGGGCTTTAGAACCAATGCATAGTTCCGGTTATAACAATTATTTTTATGTTTTGGAAGCTGAACTATTGAAGAGGGATGAGAAAAGAAAGGTGGGAATGGGTTGAGGAAGTCACGGTTACAACAGTTTTGTTTAGAACTTCTGAACCCTTTTAACCGAGAAATTCTGCAGAGCACGGTTGGACGAAAGAAGCTTGTCCACAGCCTGGGAAGGGTCATGATTTCTGCGCCAAAAAGAAATGCAAGGCAAACCTTTATCATTTCGCTGCGGTGTGCCTCTGGGTCCTGCCCAACCTGGGGCAGCACTCGAATCTTCTGTGTCTTTTGGCTGCGGCCAGCGAGCGACAAGGTCATCTTGCGATGGGTGAAGCTGTCTGTTGAGTGGGGCCTGCAAATGGAGAGCTTGTTTTAACACATCGTGCTGCATGGTTTTGTGCAAGGCTACACACAGTGATGTATGCGGGCATACTCCTGTATTTTTTATTCTTTGTATGTTACACAGTGCCACATATTTGCTCATCATTGCAATCAGTGGTAATCATGACACGTGTTCAATTTAAACAGTGTACAAGCAAATGGCTTATATGCAATGTTTCGAGCGTTTACCGGCCTAGGTGCAAAGTCTGAATAGACCAGTTTTTCATATTAACCGGCATAATTAAAAAATGAATTCCTATGGCAACATACCATGTGCTGGCCAGACCAACCCACACTGCGAAATTTTTGATGCCAGACAAACGACCGTGTAAATACGAACGAGTTACATACAATGAATGACACTTTGTCCTAAAAAAAAAAGAAAGGAAAGAAAGAAAGAAGAAAAAAGAAAGCCCTCTGAAATGAAGAACAGAGGTCTACAACATTCATGAGCAGAAGTCATTGCTGCTTAGGTGGTACTCCACATGGCTGAAGCGATGGGGGGAACAAAGTTACCAAGAGATAAAAGCTCAAATCGGGCACTACCACGGCAAATTTTTGTTCTTTCAGAACCCACTTTCCAGCAAATAATATGCTAACTTGCCAACAAGCTCTACTACAGCTTGAGCATACCGACGAGACTGAGCAATGTACAGGGTGATCTCACCTTTCAGGCAACACACTTTTCTGTTTTTTTATCTCAGATTGAAGGAAATGTTAGTTATGTTGGATTGAATATATGTTAAATTTCTTCTATTCTGAAGTAAAAAGGTAGCCGATAAAGCTCCTAATGCAAATACAGTTAAATATGAATATAACGACCTTCAATATTAATAAACTCTCGATATAATGAAGTATTAAACATTCCATAACCTCCTGTCCATAAAACACCATTTATTCATAGCCTCAATATAACAAAGCTTGTTTGTATGCGATTTCAATATAACGAAATTTCACTTCTGCTGCAAAGGAATACCGAGACAATAAATGGAAACTTCTGCAGACGCACATGGTCAAATGATTGAATTACAAGCGTCTGCTTATAAATGCACCTCTCAAATCGCCTGCGGTGTGGCAAGAGTGACCGCAGAAGTGGAGCCGCATCATGTTGCCTATAACGTCCAAGTGTAGCAAGATCCTATCGTGCCCCGGTGCACTTTGTGCACAATGGTGAGACAAGAAAGGTGGTGGCTTCACGAATGCTGCCTTCCCGTGCGAGCAGAGAGGAAGAGGGGGATGGGAGCGAGCTCGCAAGGAAGCGCGTGCGTGGGGGCGTTAAATTGGTGCGCATCGTGAGTGCACATGGCTGTAAGCGCGGCTGAGCGCACGTACAGCCGCGCATGCAAAAAGTGGGTGTGCCGAGACGCCATGGCTTCATGCAAGCTGTCTTCCCGAGCATTCTTTTATTGGAGGTTGCATAATCTCGAGTTTCGGTGACCCATTGGAGCGAGAGGCAGACGAAGCATTCGCTCCCCACTGCCGGCTCTTTTCCTGATAGCGTCATCCCAACGTGGGCGACGGTATCAGCCACGGGGGCGGAGTGCACCCGAAAGTGTGGCTGGCTTCACTTAATTCGTACTGCCGATGTGAAGATATCGTTGACGTGGCACAAAACCATGTCAGTCGTCGCTGAACCCCAAATTCATCAATATTAACAGTTTTCTCATTCAAATGTGCTTTTTTTTACTGCTCGATAATTCGGAAAATTCTATGGCCCCTTCCTGTGTAAGAAAAATTGACTTACTTGCATAAAAGGTTAAATTTCAATACAATAAAATTTCTATTAACGAAGCGAATTGCCGATTTTACCTACTTCTTTATATCGTGGTTTAACTGTACCTATTTATGAATTAATAATCTGCAGGCCCTTACTGCAAATTTTTTGCTTATGACAGCTTGAAGTGACCTAATGAGGTGTTCCCACTAGGAGTGGACAGTCCCGAAGAAATCGTAGTTTCAATATAGCTGAGGCTGTTTAGTTTACTTGCACTGTCTGTAGCCTATTTTAAGTCCCTTGCAGTGTGAAAGCTGCCCCAACTGAAGAACTTGTTTTGCGGTCATTCCAGTGCGGGAGAGGGAAGCTAGGGGCTCGTGAGGCAAACTGACAAAATGGCGCATTGCTAGTAACGATGAGGTCACCTGTGTTTGACAAACTGTTCCTTTCTGAGGAAATTTTAGATGGAGAGAACATACAACCACCCGTTACTTGCCTGAAACTGAGCTTTGTGCGGAAGACAGCCTGTCCCTGTAGACCGGTGCCTTGCCGGATGAACAAGTGGTTGTGGTCACCTTGCATCAGCGACTGCTTGTGCACGTCGAAGATCTCCGAACCCAGGTGTAGCGACATGCTGCATAGAAGACGGACACTGTTCTGAAAAGTTGTCGGAGAACAGCACGACATAGAGGCACACACACAAAAAAAAATCAAGTGGAACTACACTCCGTGCATGCTAATAGAGAATTAGGGTCAGTGCTCAACAAACCAAAGCTGCATTAGAGTTAATAAGGCAGAGGATTCCAGTTTACTAATTTTAACTGTCTTGAAGTTGCTTGCACACTTAGGTACAGTAAGTGCTTTAGCACTCAGCCCCCATGGGAATCGGCCTGGGAATCGGCCTAACTAAATGAAACGAAAGCTGGAACAGTCAATGCACACCCAAATGCACAATTACTGTTTTGTTTGCACCTCTTGAATTGGTCACACATTTCTGTTATTGACATTCTCTCCCCTCACCCCCGTTATTGTATCCTGTGTCATTTCAAAGCAATTTCCAGCCCGCAAGAGTGTTCAGGGACCTTTACTTAGTACTGCGTAACCAATTCAAGATGAGTGAACAAAACAATGCCCAGTATGGTTGCTTAGTGACAACTGCGCTGCTAAGCACGAGGTCACGGAATCAAATCCTGGCCGGGGCAGCTGCACTTCGATGGGGGCGAAATGCAGAAACGCCTGCGTGCCGTGCATTGGGTGCATGTTATAGAACCCCAGCTGGTCAAAATTTACCGCCAGCGGTGCACCACTGGCTTTAGCGCCGCTGCGGCAGTGCGGCCTAACTGACTGGCGGCACACCACCGATGAGTAGAGTGAGGAAACTGCGGCTTCTTTTTTTTTTTTACTTCCAGAATAACTTTTGTGCAGACATTGAAAAAAAGAAAGTTCAGCGTAAACTGATGGGCTATTTCAACGGTGCTGAATAAAAGTGCATTCGCTGTGGTTTGCGTGGCGTTGAGTGATGCTGCTCCGCATAATGTGTTATGCGGGGAAGTATCACTCGACGCCATGTGAACCTTTGCTGTTGAGTTTATCACTGAGTATGCCTATTTGTATGCTCGTTGGAGCTTGCTTTGGATAATACGATTTTCGGATGATGCGTTTTATTTTGTGGTTCCCGTGAAGATCGTATCAACATGATTCCACTATACTCACGCATTACTGGCATACTTCAGAGAGGTGTCTAATGTATCAGTTTTGTCTGCTTTAGATGTATTAATAGGCACAGTTCACAGAACTGCAGTATCGTCATTTATGATTGAGTTACAATGTTGCTAACTTGGTACTTGAGCCTTTTTATTTCGATTTAGCAATATTCAACAATTTTTGTTTAAAACATGATGACCCACATAAATATCTGCTTCCTATGGTCACTAGATGTTAAAGTTGTAAACCTCATCAAAATCGGTACAGTGGCTGCCAAGAAAATACATTTTGCCATTCACATGTACTTAGATAGGAGCTCTCGAGCTAAAGCGTCCTTTTAAGCATGCCAGTAATTTATTGCTTCTCCAGTTAATGCACATAGAAATAAATAAATAAATAAATCTGAAGATTAACTTGCACATACGAAAACCTCAGTGAAAATGACGTCCTTCAATAATGCACAGACATAAAAAACATGCTATACGAGTGCTCACCTCCCATCTGACCACTTGATTACCCGGGCATTGCTCTGCCGCACTGGATTACCCATCTTGTCATAGACGTAGCGCCATCGGACTGTGTTTTCAACCTGCACACAATGCCGCATGCCCGAAACAAAGCATTGAGCAACATGAACAGGGCTGCCGGTTTGCTTCTCAGGAGAATACAAAGATAAACTGAGCTAACCACTGCCAAGTCTACACCTGCCTAGTCCACACACCTTTAGTTTGAGTCGTGCTCTACCTTCTTCGTCAAGCACTTCATCTTCATCCACTTCATCCTCGTACCACTGAGGATCATAGGGCCTGCACAGAGAGATACATTGTATAACAGATGCTGGAGATGTTTGCCTGGCCATATGCATAGCATGCTACTGCAGGTGGCATGAAAGGACCCATTCATACATGACACACGTGGTGCACATATAAATGGCAGCAGGCAACTAGAGCGTTTAGTTTAGGTCAGTGTGCCAGAGAAATAATATAAGTGCCTTTGATGGGTGCAAAGCACTAGTAAAGCTAACCCAAGGTCCAATAACACGTTGCAGCTTGAAACATGAATTTAAAACAGACCTTAGTATAGCTTTCGTGGCTGCAAAGAGTGTGCGGACACACTCAATGGACGACATACTAAGTTTACCGCACACATTGTGCACGCTACGCAGTTTCTAGATAGATTCTAGATAAGCGGAAACTGTTTGACTATCCAGCGCAGGAATGACAAAGTACCATTTTACACTACACATTTGTACTGTCACAGTCACCGTACAAAGTGAAGCTAGAGAGCACAATGCATTTGCACCAGCTGTACCAACAACCTGACAGTGAAAGTAGCCATTCGGAGGAAGGTAATAAGCTTACAACAAGCCAGTAACATTAGACAGTTTTAGTATAACATACGCTATTCCATTGCGTACGCTAAAAAATAGCGGGTTGTCACTGCGCATGCGCTCAACGCTAAACGAAATAGCGGGTATAGCGGGCGTACGCAACGCAAACGATTTAGCGTTAGCGTTTTTGCGTGGTTTGCGGGAAACATGGCGGCGGTCCCGGCTGCCCGCTTCGAACTGAATTTGGCGTTGCTTTTGTAAAATGCACTTCGTTCGTAGCAAATGACTGTGTAAACAGCCTTCGCTTAGTCTCAGGCCGCTTCGACGACAGAGTTTTATGGGTAACTTCGTGGTGTTTTTGAGATCGCTTCTCGTTTCGAACAAATCGAAGCCTAACGAAACATTTGAGATGTCAACGCCACCTATCGCCACAGACGCGAAATAGCCGCAACGACGGCATATGGCCTCAGAGATGCGAAGATATCGTCGGCCAACTAAAATTGTAGAAAACGCGCGCGGCTTAGCGTACGCTATATTATAGCGCATAGCGTACGCTATAGTTGCATACGCTAAACTAAAACTGTCTATTGTTGGTTGCTAGCTCATGTACAACGTACACACACACACACACGCACGCACGCACACACACACATACGATCTGAGAAACTTCTTTATCTCGAAGGTTTCACGCTATGACGACAAAGAAGTCGCTGCTGTGATGATGATATGTACAGATACGACGATGATATGTAGAGATGAGGAACATGAGATGCGAATACTTTGCTCACACTAATTTCTCCCTCTAGCAGAAGCGGCCAGCCTGGCCGCAGAATTGTGCTACGAAACATGCCATACATAAGGTTTCAAACGAGACAAGTGCACAATCTCGGTCCCATGACAACGACGGTCCGAGGGAGTACAAAGAGGCGAAATGCGGTAATTAACAGGCGAAGTTCGTTCAAGAATCCGGTAGGGTCCAAGGAAACGACTGTGAAATTTGTCACACAAACCGGGGACACATGCAGGTGTCCAGAGTAGTACTTCATCGCCAGAGCAGAAAATTGCACTGCGGTGAGTGGAGTCATAGCGGCGCTTGCGAGCATCTTTAGAGATGTCGGTGTTAATGTAGGCGAGGTAGTGGCAGTGAGCGAGGCGGGAAACAAATTGTTAGGAAAAAGGCATTGCCGCTGAGACAGGGGCCAAGAAGGAAGATGCATCAAGGGCGAAAGTTGGTGAGCGGCCGTAGACAAGGAAGAAAACAGCATTTGCCACCCCGGACAGACTCTACGAATTCACTGTGATGCCATTTGGACTCTGCAAGGTGCCTGCCACATTCGAGCGCATTATAGACAGTGTCTTATGCGGTCTCAAATGGAAGATTTGCCTATGCTATCTTGATCACATAGTTGTCCTTTCTTCAATATTTTCACAACATCTCGAGCGCCTTGATGAAGTTTTAACCTCTCTTGCCAAGGCTGGACTGCAGCTGAACACAAAAAAAGAATGCCACTTCGCAAGCAAAACCATCAAGGTTCTGGGACACTTAGTAAAGAAGGGATTCGACCGCACCCAGAGAAGATTATCGCAGACCTCAACTTTCCTGGGCGAATACATCAAAAAGACTTGCGTAGTTTTCTCAGCCTCGCCTCCTCTTTCCGCTGTTTTATACGCAACATCGCAATGCTTGCATTTCCACTCCACCAACAGAGCCCTGCGAAGCAGCTTTTCAGACTTAAAGCGAGCGCTCACGTCCAAGCCAGTATTATGCCATTTTAACATGGCTGCACCTACCATTGTCCACACCGACACTAGCGGTCATGACATAGGCGTTGTTTTATTACAGCGTGACCATACCTTTCATAAGCGAGTCATTGCCTATGCCAGTCGTTGCCTGTATTTTGCCTGTATTTACAGAGCCGCCGTTTCACGGTCATTACAGACCATCACGCGACATGCCGGCTCTCCTTGCTGAAGAACTTATCGGGTCGTCTTGGGCACTGGGTGATTCACTTACAGGAGTACAGGTCTGGAAAGAAGCACCAAGATGCCGACGCTCCCTCATGTTGCCTGCTTCCGCTCTCGCATCATTTACCCAGCACGTCTACCACTTCTGAGAAACTTCCTTATTCTTAAAGATTCCGCGCTACGATGACAAAGAAGTCGCGGCTGTGGTGATGATATGTACAGATGAAGATGAGATGCGAATACCCTGCTCACACTAATTAGGTACTTTGCTCAAATATATGTGAAGATCTATGAAAGTAATACTGACAGCTGGGCAAGTTGGTGTGGGTTCGTTTCTTTGCTGGCACAGAAAAAATGGAAAGTTAAGATGCACCGAATACAAGCGCCAAATTTCAACTCAACCTTTAATCACAAACTGACACAATTTAATCACAATTACCCGGTCCCCGAACACAGCTCGGGGACATGGGTAATTAATGTTGAAGTCTGTTTTTATTACCTACTGGTATATTGCGAACGTGAAATCCCCCCCCCCCCCTCTTTAGGTAACCACCTTCTCATCGCAAGTGCATTTGTAAGCAAACAACGCGACCACGAATATAAAGCGAGGGGGGACTTTCTATCTCTCAGGAAATTAAGAAAATATTACTATTATAATGGGAAGTGATGCCACAAAGAAACGAGAAATGAGACTTAAGAGCGGATGCCCTATTCTAGATTGGCCATGCTAGTTAAGGAAGTCGCTCAATGAATGTGACCATCGACGCACACGGCAAACTAACCTGGTGTCAACACTGAGGAAATTTGGCAGCTTGACAAAGTGGACCTCGCTTCCGAGGTTGGTCAAAATGCGTGGGATTTCCACATCAATACGCGTCTCTGGCACTGGCACCTCCTCTTCTTCACCCTGCGAGAAGATCGTCATCAACACAAATGGGCCAGAGGCATGCAATGGTGCATTGTTAGCAAAACTATAAACAGCTTAAGAGAACTTTTTCATGGCCTAGTGTGTTAGACATACTTGAAACAGAAGGTGGTGGGACAGAAAGACGCATTCTCAAGGAAGGGTACGAAGGACCAAGGGCATTCCTATATACCCTCCTTCTGAATAGGTCTCTTTTTGCACTACCTTCAGTTCCAAACTTAAAAGTGACTGTAGATCATAGGCACATGCCAAAGGGGGTCAATGGCCCCACCAAACTTGCTGAGGGGGGTGCAGAAATGCGTCATAGCACCTGGCCTTGGGTAGAATATGCTGGCGACTACGAAAGATGGGTAATTCAGAACAATGCTTTGTGGAATGCAAAGGTGCCATTTCGGTGATGCAAGCACGACATTTGGGCTTCACCAAGAGGCTTTAAGTTTACTCTATATTAAGGATTTGTGGAATCAAGAGGACGCAAAAGACAAGTGAACATTTCCAAACTTTTTGGTAAAAACCAATATGCACACCAAGCCTTTGTATCTCACCCATGGGTTGGTAGGTTATACTCATGAGGCCAGGCATGCAATAAAGCTAGAGATAAGTGAAAGACAGGTGGTGGCGTCACTTGCTATGGTAGTGCCACGGCTAGTTAATTGCTCATTAAAAGAGAGATCATATATCACTACATTTCAAAACTCAACCTTGCATCCACTGGACGTAAAGGATTTGGACATGACAGTATCATGCTAAAATCTCCGATGTCATGGTGACATCACTGGCACCACATTCCAGCAGAAAACAGAGCACAGGAAATCTGAACCTTGTTTTATCCGCTAATAAGCCACATATTTATGACCAAAAGAAAAGAAAAGAAAAAAAGTTCCGACACAGTGTCCGGTCCATCTAGTTTGGTTCAGTTGCTTGCCTCTTAGCATTCCTTTAAGAAGTTCACAGCATTATCTTGCAGCATGGACGGAAACATAACTTAGCTTTCGTGAAAGTATTGGGAGACATTTCAAGCAAACATGAAGTATAAAAGCACTCGTTAGTGTTATTGCAAGTCAGACCACTTAAAGTACAGGCATTAAATATCAGCTGTTTCATTGTATGTCCCGCTAGGTCCTCTTCTGCATGCTCTGTCACACTTGAGAACTAGTATGGACCCATCGTTACATAACCAACTTTCGCAGCAGCGAGTCTTATGCTAGGCCCTTCTTTAAAGCAACCATGGATCATGGAGAACCACTGTTCACTAATGCACCCCATTATCAACGCACCTCAGGTTGTTCAGCTCGCTTCTCCTCAGGCTCCTCTTCCTCATCACTGCCCATGCGCTTGACTGGTGTCTCGCCACCTTTCTTCTTGGCAGCGCCCTCCTCGTCCGAGCTCAAATCATCCAGGTCTTCACCGAAGAGGGCCTCCACCTCAGCCTCTTCGCCCTTGTCTTCAGTGCTTGAGATCCGTGCCCTCTTTCGGCCTGGTACTGCTTCATCGTCTGAACCTGCCAACATTAAACACAAGATTGAAAGATTACAGCGTCAGCTGTTAAGAGCACTTCTAGAAAAAAATCTGTCTTTGTGAAGTATGACGGAGCTCGTGCAAAGTTTTCATACGTTCACCACAGGCAGGCATCATCATCACAATTTCATCACAAGCCACTGCTGTCCGCAGGCTGCCACACGTATACCAACATGATGAGAAAAACGAGAACAAGGTAAAAGCAGGAGCCAACATTTAGACAAGTGGACTTGTCTTTTTCAAGGCGACATATGGGTACCAACATGGTGATTCATGTGTTAACATACCCTCTGTATATTTACACTGCAGTGAATTACAGTACCTATGGAATGTATCAATACATGGCTCTGTTCTAATACTTGTAGACAACTAAGCAGACCGCAGGCATCTTATGTGATATTCCGTAAAGATGGCACCGGCAAACAAGATAGATTCTCAAAGACAGTATCGAGGTCAAAAACAACGTAGGCTATGTTGCTGTCGAAACAAAATAGCGGCTGTCTCCTTATGTCAACGTAGACTGTCTCCAATGCTGGCCAGAATTGGAGCATGCCCTATATAAGGTGCCTTTAATTTAGTTTTTATTAGGTCATTGAAAATATTGACAAACTCAGTGATTGAGAGCAATACTAAATGCTTAAAGCATTTTCAATAACTTGCAGTATTGCTGCACTTAATCTAACTATTGAGCAATACTTAGAAAAAGCAAAAGCACCATGGGCTTTCAGGCTTCATTCTCACCTTCTGCAGCAGAGGCACCAGACGCAGCTTCACTGCCACCTGAACGCTGGCGCTTGCGTCCTATGGTGCTTTCAGCATCCGAGTCAGAACCTGTTCGCAAGTAATGGCACCGAGCATCAGACTGCAGCATTTCACAAGTGGTGCGTAACCTAACCTTGCTCTGAATTCTTGCATTTGATGAATCTGGCTCAAAGAAACTGAGTGAAGCAATCGCTCACGTTTAAGCACTGGAGGAAAGAAAATTCTACAGTGGTGAGTGGAAGATTTTGCCAGCCTGCCGTGGTTGCTTAGAGGCTATGGTGTTGGGCTGCTAAGCATGTGGTTGCGGGATCGAATCCCGGCCACAGCGGCCGCATTTCGATAGGGGGGCAATATGAAAACACCTGTGTATTCAGATTTAGGTGCATGTTAAGGAAACCCATGTGGTCCAAATTTCCAGAGTCCCACACTATGGCGTGCCTCATAATCAGATCGTGGTTTTGGCACATAAAATCCCATAATTAAATTAAATTAATATTAACTTAAAATTTTGCTAACCAGCACACATGTGCAGTAAGTGGTTAACAGTCCTGTCTTTCGCTGAAGCACACACGTGTGCACTATCATTCACAAACGAAACCTGAGCAGAAAATCTCAGATTAAAAGAACATAATGTTGCCAGAATGAGTTCAACGCTGGGCACCATTGGTCAACTGGAATTGCCAACATGCAATACACTGTTATTAGATAAAAATAAATTGAACTTTTAAACACACACAAAATCTGTATTAAAAAAAGATCTTGCATTTTTCATGCTTTGACTGAAATTGTCCAGTTCACATTTTGCTTATCCCTTACTTGTATGCAATTAGTCACAATACAGAGACAGCGGAGCAATAACACTGGCAATCATCAATTGCAGTTGAACCTAGTCCATACTTTTTTGGTTTAGTTTTTCCTTGCTGTTACCCCGGCCGCTAAATAAAACAAAAAGTGCAGCCTGCCGCGTGCATTGAAAAGGGTGTCAAGGGACTGTTATTTGAGATTGGCATAGAAAATGCATCAAAAACGCCATTGGCCGACGTGTCCTATCCCCGACAGCTAGCGCTGTTTGGCCCAGTCAAGCGGCCGAGAATGCAACTACGGCTGTCCCATTCGCTCCCATTGCAGCCCACCTGATGTGGCAGGCCACACCTTTCTTTTTACCTAGTGGTCGTGCTATTACAATATTTCTGGACAGCCTGTGCTAAAAGGTCACAAACTTCAAAGTATTGCCTTCTTGGATCATACATCACAATATGGACAAGGCTGCAGCACAAGGCAAATGGTGTGCAGCGAAAATTCACAGATTACATCACAACATTATGCAAACAAGGCAGCTGTTCACAGAAAGATGCAAACTTGATGTTAAAAATAAAAAAAAAAACTATGGGGTTTTACGTGCCAAAACCAGACTCTAGAAATTTTGAATACCTGGAGTTCTTTAACGTGCACGTAAATCTAAGTACACGGGTGTTTTCGCATTTCGCCCCCATTGAAATGCGGCCGCCATAGTAGGGATTCGATTCCGCGACCTCGTGCTCGGCAGCCCAACACCACAGCCACTGAGTAACCACGGCGGGTGGAACTTGATGCAATCAACTCTGATTGAACAAGTGAAGCTGTCTTCAGTAGGGGAAAGTTCCCTCACTGAAACATTGGCTCCAGCCTGAGATGTGCCTTATTCAACCGCTGTTGATCACTCCATTATGTATAAAGTGATGTAATGGATCAACGAACATCGTTTAAATGTGCACAAGCTACCCAACAGCCTCATCGTCATTATCGTCCCCAGTCTTTTTATCACAAAATGTTAAAAGAAGTTGGAAGTGTGCGGTCATTAGTCATGACTGATAACCTATACTGTGCTTTCAGTGGTTAATAATGGCCAAGTTTTATGACATGAATTGCATTCTGGAAAAATCTATATTGTCTTATTCATTGCTCGTTGGGTGAACAGAGCTTTGATAGTGATCCAGCTTTGATTTGAGGAGCTGCATTACTTACCCGACGCCGCCCGAGCTTCGCCTTCGTTGGAATGAACCGAACCCTCGTCCCCGCTGGCCTCGGCCCGGCTGGCCTCATCCCCGCTTGCCTCACCCCGGCTGGCCTCATCCCCGCTTGCCTCGCCTCGGCTGGCCTCATCTCCGCTTGCCTCGCCCCGGCTGGCTTCATCTCCGCTCGCCTCGTTTGCGCTGGCTTCTCGCTCGTTAGCGCTGGCTTCTCCTTCGTTTGCGCTCGCTTCGTTCGCGCTGCCTTCGTCTCCGGAGGCTTCCGACCGCTCTGCAGCCACCTCTGAGCGGCGCTCCTCGTCGTCGGACCGACGGTCCTCGTCGTCAGAGCGGCGATTTTCTTCGTCAGAGTGGTGTTCCTCCTCATCGGAGCGGTGGTCCTCTTCGTCCGAGCGGTGTACCTCGCTACCGGAGCCCTCGTTGTCGGAGGCATCGCTCCGGCGCTCTGATCGCGCAGGAGTCCTGGCCGGTGCCTCTTCGTCACCGGAGTGGTCGTCCACATGACGGGATTCGTCCGAGCCTTCGTCGCCAGACTCCCGGCGCTCGTCCCCCGACTCCTGACGTTCATCCCCGGACTCCTGGCGCTCGTCCCCGGACTCCTGACGCTCGTCGCCCGAAGCTTCTTCACCCTTGTCCTCGTAGCCTGACTCGTCGCCGGACGCGGGGCTCCTCGGCGGTGATGAGTGGTAGCTTTTCTCCGAGCGCTCTTCGGCGTCGGAATGCTGGCTTTGTTCACCGTCCTCGGAACGTTGCCCAGGAGTCTGCGATCCCTCACTGGAGGCCGGTGAGGCGCTCCTGGAGCCTGCGAAAATTGGCATGAGCCTATTCAGCCTGTCCCCAGGTTTGATTGTGGTTGTCAAAGGAGCACAAGGCGCTGAATGAACACGAAACAAAACATCACGAAAGTGAGTCCAAAATGAAGTGTCCGGCTATATAACCATGAATGTAGCACTCAATATATAGGGGGAAATTCAGGTCCTAATGCAAACGGTCGCGTCAAAGAAGAGAGTGCGCCAATGTTTATACTGAATGTGGCGCAACTGCCGTGCAGCAAACGCGCCTCGTGACAAACGGTCGACCTACCTGCGCTCGATGCATCTCTTGAATCATCGCTTCCAAATATCCCATCCATGACACCTTAGATCCAATGGCGTACACAAACTTGAAAGTGCTACCTTGTTGCAGTAGAAACAATGTGCGTTAACAACAGCTTTCCGGCAGGAAGCTCGTTGCGCGTCGGCACGACCAATCCTCTACCGGCCGCGACAGCGACCCTCCACCGGAATGTGTTGGCTAGTCACTCAAGCCAGTTTCTGTTCTGAACCGGTCATGTCGTCACTAATTATTCCCGTCAATCGCCAAAAGCCGCCAACGGCAATGGCTGAAAGTGGTAGAAGCCATAAAATTTCATACAATAATTATTGTATAAAACTTTATGGTAGAATCAGTGGTATAACCACGGTAGAACGAGCGCGTTGCTGAAAGTAACGTAGCCGATATAATGTAATAATTTCTTTTGGTCGATTTTATTTCTTTAAATGTTACCTACCACACAGGGTCGGCGAATACTTCTCATGATAACGTAGGAGCATAGAGCATGGTTTTCCTTCCTTCATGTGTAGCAGGAATGCAGCTACTGCCATAGAGTTTCTCAAACTCTATGGCTCGCGCCACTGACAATTCCGGTCTAAATCTCAAAGGCCATGCTTTTGTTTACTGCAGACGTGCTGCAGACGCCGAAAACAACCGCCACGGATGTGGCTAATCTTGTACATTGCAGCTATTGTAGAACAAAATTTGCTTCCTTTTTTGCGTAAATTGACTCGTGCGTTATGGTGCGTAGCGCGCCCCGCTTCAAAATATACAGCCTCCGAGATTGCAATGCGTCAGGTCTGAAAGGCGGTATGTTTGAAAACTATAAATCGTGCTCTGCAATGCATCTCCGGCCTACGTTTTCGGCGCTTCGGAGTTAAAGTCTTTATGCACCCGTCTAAGGCAGTGGGGAGTCTTCTTCCTTCCCTCTCCCGTGGTCACCGATGATTTTTGTTCGCGCAGTGTGTACATTTTGCATGGAGAGTTCGAAAGAATGAGTACCTGCTACACTGGCGCATCCGGAGAGTGGCTGCCTGTCGAGTAGTCATGCGAGAGAATCAAGACGAAGTTATGACGAAGTCACTGTTGAACTAATGCGCTGTTTTTCCTGTGCAAAGGCTCGCAGGCTCATTTTACGTCTTCTACCAGAATTCCTCCAACGAACCCAAATACGATGCTCGTCTAATTAAAGGGACATTAAAGAGAAAAATGTTTTCTTCTGCATAAGTAAATTACCTCTCTAGGACGCCAAGAACACCACTCTTCCTATGATACGACGCTTGGTAAGCAAGAAAAAGCGCAAGAACGAAAGACTGGTGGCGACGCCTTGAAGTTCACGCACCTGGTCGCTGTGACGTCATGGACCTTGATGGCATCTTCTAGGGCCCACGTAATTATATAGTGGTACAGATTTACTACATTGGTGTTCTAAAGGAACCAAATAATAAACATGACAAGTTTCGGGAACCTTTATTCAGCCAACGCGGCCCAAATGCGAAAACATACTTTGGAATTCCTGACGTCAC
This sequence comes from Dermacentor albipictus, assembly GCF_038994185.2. Taxonomy (NCBI): domain Eukaryota; kingdom Metazoa; phylum Arthropoda; class Arachnida; order Ixodida; family Ixodidae; genus Dermacentor; species Dermacentor albipictus. Next base: position 76,967,273 of record NC_091824.1, read on the forward strand.
ACTGGCGTACCGGCGTCGGGGTTTCGGCGCGAAATTCAAATGCTGACACTTCGACCTTCATTTTCTCATCAAATTATCAAACTATTATTTTGAAATGACTGCCTGCAGTGTTTTCAAACAGTGTTTTATTAGTCTAAATTGATGTGTTGTTTCACTTTAGTGTCCCTCTCACTAACTCGTGCAGCATGCGGCAGTAGATGCGTGCTCCTGCGCGCGAGCTTCACCCTCGGTTCTTCGGCAACAAAACGTTTGTATAATTGTGTCCTGCTGGCCTCTGTTCATGCCCCACCAACTGTCCCGCTTGACTTCGGCGGAGAGCAAACACGAGGGGGGAGTAGGTAGGCTTGGGCAGCCAGGCACTGAAACGAATATAAATAAAATATAGGGGTGAGGGGGAGGGCACTCAAAAAAAAGGGGGGGGGGGACACGTACGACGTATGAACGCTGCCCACATTTTCATACAGAGATTTAGGGTTGACTGCGTGCGTCGGGCTTGAGTCGAGCACATGCAGCGGTGGTCAGAGGGTTTCACTGAGACTATATCACTGTGAGGATTGACTTAGTTTAACTTTATGATGGCCCGGTAAAAACGAAAGTGCCAACGTAGCCTACAAAACGGTGTTTTGGAGTACGCTTTATTTCTTACTTTATTTTTTGCGCTCCGTAACTTGCAAACTTGAAATGCACATTCTGAAACTGAGCAACTAGAGTGCATACTTTAAAGCTTCCAAGACACTAAAAGACAGGTTCGTCCTCACAAAATGTCGAACGTGTCAGCAGCAACAGTAAACTCTTTGCATTTTCTCTGTGCGAACGAAGCAAGAGGAGGCACGTACGTAATGAAAGTGTTGACGCTGGCTTCCTAACAAAGCATCGCAAGGTGAGTTAATTAAAGGGCGAGGTAACGAGACAAGTCAGGGCGCCACATGAATGTATGACATCACATGACATGACATTGCACTTAGGTGAAGCCCTCGGCATCATTTTTACAATATAAGAACACAGGACGCTGTGCTCAATGGAGGAAAAGAGTTCTTTGTACACCACGAGGTTGCGTGAAGTACACTCGACGGCATTCGATGAAAATCGTAGTCGAGATCACGCGACGGCGAACCATGTCACGCTTATACGTCGCAACATTTAATACACAAAAAACGGGTCCTTCAGGGAAACATCCTTAACTCGTGTCACGATCGTACATTCAGTGAAGCGTGTAGCGGGCTCTTTTCTCACGCATGGTGCAATGCGCACGTAAACTCGCCGCACACGTCCCTGCCGACACACACGTCAGCTCACCACCAGAGAGGACCGGCTTCAACGTCTTGCAGGTGGGTCGACTGCGAACTGGAGAATCACTAAGCGATTAAGAATAGCGAGACCAAAGCGGTATAGGTCTTGCAAAAGTGAATAGAAGGAGGCTGTAACTTACATCTAGTTAAACAGCGCGAAACAAGACAAAGGACGGCAAAAGGGGGAAACGAAGACAAGCGCTGACTTTCAACTAGCTTGTATTTTTTTGAAGCGAACACATATTGCTATATGTCAGCATATGCGTGATTTAAGAATCACCAAGATCTGTTGAATTACAACACAATCGCAAGAATTCAAAACATTCTCAAGTTTTCGAGTCCATGGGCGCATCACTACCCGCGCATCCCGCCCGAAAAGATAGGTCCTTATCTGAAAAAGCCACGCAAGACTTATTATACGGCTATGCGACTTGACACGGTGACTTAGATATATGTAATCACGTTGCTTGTTTTGAGGTGCACGCCATTTTCTTTTGCTAACATTTTCGGCTACAGGAGAACGCGCTAGTGTTCAGCTACCGGCACGTGACCAAGATGGGCGACGGTCCTGACCGCGGTGTGCGCATCTGCGGCGTCACTTCGTCACTGCTATTGCTGCTGCTGCTGTCGGCGGTGGTAATTCTGTCCAATGAGGTGCGCGCCGCCAGTCTGCTCGAGGGCCGCCAGGTGGACGCGCACTTCTGGCAGGGCGTGCTCAACAAGACCGCGGAGGGTAACATGGAGCAGGCCTTCGCCATGGTCCTCGGCAAGGTCTCCGACGACCTCGCAGGCGCCACGGGTGAGCACACTGCGGGAGGCCTTTGTTGCCACTTGGGGCGCAAATGTGCGGCAGTGCTTCTCGACGGTCGCTGCATGTCTCCTTGTGACCACGGATTGACCATATCCGGGCGGCATCGACGATGTTGGGCCCGAGTTCTCGCTGAAACTCTCGGCTCTCGCAGAGGCTTGTACGAACAGCGGGGTGTCGGGTGGTAAAGCAATGCAAAAAGTGAACTATTTACGAGGGGAGAACTTCGGGCCAGTTGGTCCGACATGTTTAAAGAAGAAAAGAACCGCTACTTCAGACGGGACGTAAAAGGAGAAAGTGCACAGGACGAGTGGTACCGCTCGTCCTGTCCACTACCTCGTCTTACGGCCCGTCTGAAGCCGCGGTTCCAATGCACTATTTATGGCCAAGCTTATAAGATCGAACAGGTGAACTGTCCTAACGAAATCGGCGGTCTATTTCGTACCAGGCACGAGCCAGACTGTTATTGCCTGATAACAAATAACAGGTCCGTATACGTTTGAATTCTTTTCGCTCAAATCTATTCCTTTCTTGTAAACTACCGTTCGCGGCCAGCAGCCGCCACTTGATCCACCGAAGAAGTGCGTGAAATAATAGCATCTGAATGGAAGCGTTACATACTATCCCGCCCTAGCTTTGCTTTGTGAAAATGCTATAGGTGTCCCTGACATAGATGTATAGAAACTCCACCGCGACCACATACCCGCTTAACATGCTGATATATTCGCGGGGAGGACGAACCAGAATAGCTGCATGATGCTACATTATGCTGTATGCACGTATGCATTCATGTATAGATGATGCATGAGTATGCACGATTGTACATGATGACGACGCGAAATGCTTTCGGTTATTTAAAGTAGGGGTGTCTGAACCTTCGAAATTTCGAATACAAATCGAATAGTGCTTGTTATTCGGCTCGATCGTATTCGATTCTGAAGTTCGCTATTCGAAGTTGTCGAATATTCTATCTTTTTTTTTTGTCTTCGAATAGACGACGCTTTATTATATTTTACAGGAAAAAAAAATCAGATGCAAGCGGGGACTATTTTGATCGATGGACCTTGCAAGGGAGCCGCGGTTTTTGCGGAGAGAGACGAGTTCCTATTCAATGTTTCCAGTCAATCAACTGACGACGCCTCGCCTTTAGAGGGACTGCGAATTTCTTTTATTGATTTAGTCAAAACTGCTTCATTTTTTGGAAGACCTCACCGTGTTTCATTACCGTAATTACCACCAGGTACCATCTCCTTTTAGTGGTTTCTTATTTAAAAACTTCTCAGTTGACGGGAAGTCCATCCCCTTGGAAAGCTCCCATATGCCTCGTGCCATAATTCTGTACAATCGTATGGGTTTATGTGGGATATCATACTTGCAGGATCGTATAGGATTACAGGATCCATGGGGCATACGGCATTTTTCAATATAGGTGTTGTAGACGGCACTACGTGCATTAGGCAGTATATTAAGCAGACTTCCTTTTTTTTTAACCGCACGGACTCAGCGAGTATTCGATTCTACTCGGAAATTCCGACATTCGAACACCTCAGCCTTACAGCGCAAGATCATATATGGGATAAGAAGGATAAAACACGAGCGTTTGTGTGTACAGTGCTTATGTTGCGTCATTTCTATCCTTTTCGAGGCACTTGCGCTATCAACCAAGCAAGATGCCACACCGACGAGGCCTAATAGCCCCCTTACCGGGAAAGTGTTAATGTGCGAAACGTGACGCAAGTCATGGCCATTGGCGTCGCAGGAGGAAGAAAGTAGAAGTGCGTGATGAGCATTATTTTATTCGTATGTTCAGCACACAGCAATGAGGAAGAAGCTTCAATACCGATGGCAGTGCAGGCAAGCGAAGTCGCCGATTAATGAACCACGCTGCCAATGACAGCGCGTAGATACCATTTAGGAAACGACGTTAAGGATCGAGGGCAACTGACGTCGCTTGGCGTTCTTGCTGGTTCAGAAGCCGCGAAGAAGTGTTCCAACTTCTCGGTCTGCTGCCTCGGTCTGCTGTTCGGTCTGCTGCCTCGCCCTGTGACAAGCCCCGTGGACTCGTTCGGTTCTCCGGCCCGGTGTGCCCAAGCTGGATCTTGTTTGGTGGTTTGGCTGAGTTTTGGGTGGATTAGACCTAGTTATCTCACTTATCTAATTTTTGTAAGACTTAATTCGTGATTGCATCAGCTCTGATGTCTAAAAACTCTCCTGGGCAAGGGCCCAGCCCTTGGTCAGCCTCCCTTTCTCCTGACGATTTGCCTTTGCAATCTTTCTTCCGCAGCGGTGTAAGCAGCATCCCTGTCGCGCTGGTGCCCTCGAACGGAGGATTCATCCGGCTGAACAACCCACAAGCTGTTCAGGCCGAGCTCCAAGCCATGACGCATCATTACCAGATGATAAGCGATGTCCGACAATTTGGAAGAGGTGGGATAGTTTGTAGGTCATCAGATTCGACCTGTGTTGCAGACCTCTTAAAGTGTAAGACTTTCGCATCTGTCCCGGTGAGTGCGTTCATTCCTCCTCATCTGGCATGCACTAAAGGCATTGTCCGGGGCGTAGACTCTCGATTGAGCCCAACTGAGACTCTGGAGAAGCTGTCTGATGCTGGTGTTATAGCTGTATACCGATGTAACCGACTCGTAAACGGGGAAAAAGTTGCCACAGAATCGGTTATTGCTACGTTTGCTGGCATGTCCTGCCCATCTGAACTAAAAGTGTGGCCGCTTATTTTTAGAGTGGAACCTCTAGCTTCCCGTCCACTTCAGTGTCGGAACTGTTGGCGTTTTGGCCATAGTGCAGGAGGCTGCAAATCAAATGGACGCTGTCGCGCCTGTGGTGACAATCATTCCCCCAATGAATGCACAGCTGAAACCGAGACGTGCTGCCTATGTGGAGGAAACTATGCGGCTGACTATGGAAGCTGCTCGGCTAGAGCTAACGAAATACAAGTACTAGAGATAATTGACAGGCGACGATGTTCGCGGCGAGAAGCTATTGCAGTCGTCAAGGAAAGAGCCTTTGGATACGCTGGCGTCACTGCAAAGCATTCTACTTTCCATGAGGATAACTTGCCTAAACTTATTGAATCAGCAGTAGAAAAAGCAATGACAAAGGCTATGCAACATATTGTCACAAGTGTTACCGAATGTATTTCACAAGTGTTTACCGCGCAGATGACACAGCTGTTGCAAACAGCTGCCACACCAATCACCAAATCGATTGTTTGTGCTGCAGAACAGGTAGCCAGTTCAGTTCTAGTGCCGAGTACCATATCGGACCGGTTCGGCGACAACAGACACGCGGATAGAAGCGTCGATAACTTTCCAGAAACGTCGGATACATGCAGGCGCGTCCCTCGCTGTGCGATTACAGTTGTTAAGCGGCGAAACATTTGTAGGATCCGATCCTTGTTCTTCGCATCAGTCAGACTCGCAGGTCGACATGGAAACGGGTCATGACATCAGGCCGCAAAAGCGAACTGGTTCTCCAGTAACTAATTCTTGTCCTTATACCAAAAACAAAAAGGGTAATCCTATTTCTCATTCTGGCATCCAAGAAAGTTCATCGCGACGGTAGTCGCTGGATATCAATTAGATCATCACCATAGCTTTTTTAAAAGTACTACAGTGGAACTGTCGTTCCTTGTTCTCTGCTTCAACAGACTTAAATTACTTAACAACTGAACTTAATCCTGACGTCATAATCTTACAAGAAACCTGGCTTACCCCTGAGAAAAATTTTCATTTTAAAGATTTTCGATCTTTTCGATTAGATCGCCTTTCACTAGGAGGTGGTTTAATGATTTTGTTATCATCTAAATTCTGTCATAGGGCGAAAATAGCTTTCAGGTTAATGTCTCCAGAATGTGAAATTTTGGCAGTGCACCTTAGCATCCCAGGCTACCGCTCATTCTCTATTATAGATGCTTATTTCCCTACGGGCGTACACAGTACATACCAATTGGATAGTGCGCTTGCCAGCTGCAAAAATGAAGTCGTCCTTACTGGTGACTTCAACTCGCATCACGTGTCATGGGGATACAAAACAGATGCATGTGGGACACGTCTATGGGACTGGACCATAGATAAAAATCTTTCATGCCTTAATGTCAGACGACCTACTTTTATCCGTGGGCAATCTCGCTCAGTGTTAGATTTGACGTTTTCTAGCACAAGCGTCGCCGTGACATCTTGGACTACGATTGATTTCGGCACAAGCAGTGATCATCTTCCGGTATACTTTGAAATTGCATGCCCTTTAACATCAGTTGAACGACAAAGCAGAATATTTGTGAATAACAAAAAATTTAAAGACTGCTTGCGCTCCACCATTGCATCATTACCTAATAGTAATAACGAAGAAATTGGCTTGAACATTTGTTCAGCGTTACAGATGTCCCGACAAAAGTCTGAATTTGTAATTCAGACCGCTAAGCATTCCCCATCTAGTCCTTGGTGGAACAGTGAGTGCACAGGAGTTTATCGACGCAGGAAAGCTGCTTGGAAAAAACTTCTACATAATCAGAGCCCACAAAATTGGAAAGATTATCAGTTTATTTCTGCAACTTTCAAACGTGCTATTAAACACGCAAAAGATGAGTACGATAAAAACCATTTCGATTACCTATCTAAATCCAAAAACAAACGTGCTTTATTTAATTACCTTCGGTTTCGAAACAGACTCCCAATGAGCGTTAATGTAGACTCAATCGTCTATACCTCGCAGGAAATGCAGGAGTCCTTAGAGCTATTGGCTAAAGGATTGGAGAGCCGGTTCGCAACGCGCCTTCAAGCTTCTGTTTTTACTCCTGTATTATCGGACTACAAAGAGATCTCCTATTCGGAAGTAGCACAAGTTATGTTGCAGTTGCCAACTACAGCGCCTGGCCCGGACGGAATAACAAATGCAATGTTAAAGATTTTCTTTCAAGAAGCGCCACGTGAGCTTCTGAACTTGGTAAACTACTCTGTTAGCAATGCATGGATTCCACAAGAATGGAAGATCGCCAAAATCATTCCGTTACTTAAAAAGCAAGGGGCAGGGTACACCATCGACAACATCAGACCAATTGCGTTGACATCAAACATAGTGAAGCTCATTGAAAGAGTGCTTCTCGGACACATATTGGAGTTTATTGTCGGAAATCAATTGTTGAGTCCTTGCCAAATTGGATTTCGATCTGGCTATTCGATATGGCACGCGCATGTAGACCTTGAAAGTCGAATTAACATCGCCAGACAGAAAAAGCAGTACGCAGCTTTAGTTACATTAGATATATGTAAAGCCTATGACAGCATTGAACACACAATTTTAACAGATCGGTTACAGAGCCATTGTTTTCCCGGCTATATTGTAGCATGGGTGCATGAATTTTTAAAAGCCAGGGAATTCTATTGTTTTAGAAGCGGCTATTCTTCTAGAAAACATAAGCAAACAAGAGGTGTGCCTCAGGGATCGGTACTCTCACCAGTATTATTCAATATTTTAATGAGCACAATCCCCGTTCACCCAGGAGTCAGTACCTACGTTTATGCTGACGACATTGCCTTTTTTGGTATGGCTAGTGACATATACTCTCTTTACGAAATTTTGCAGTCGTATCTAAGGGAACTGGAACACTGGCTGGATAGCTTACACTTAAACCTGAATGCTAATAAATGTGCTATACTTGTTTTTCCAGTTAAAGACCCAGTATACATATCGCTGAACTACCATCTCGAAGATATTCCACAAGTAGAGTCACTAAAGTACCTTGGAGTTATTTACAACGGAAATCTTAACTGGCGGCCACATATTGAATATATTGCGACAAAAGGAGCTCGTACAATGGGCATTTTGCGCAAGTTAAGCAATCGAAGAACAGGTATGCGCAGAAAATCCCTCTTGATGGTATATAAAATGTACGTTCGTCCGGTGTTAGAATTTGGATGTGTTTTATTCTCAGGTGTTCCATCATACAAGCTTCGGCCGCTAGTTTTGTTAGAACGAGAGGCACTACGTCTGTGCTTAGGCCTTCCAAAATACGTTGCAAATGCCGTATTATACATGGAAGCACGAATCCCACCCATATTATGCCGATTTCACCTTCTGACTGTTCAGACCTTCTTAAGACTATATGAATCACCATTAAACCGTCCTCAAATTATTTTTATCTCCGATCCAGAATTATTTTTTCCTGTTCATTGGCCCAGGTTTCATAGACCACAGATTATATTTGTGCAAACATTACTTGACCCACTAAATTTACAAATTCGTGATGTGCTTCCTAATAATACGCATTCAAATTACCCAGAGATCAGGTTCGACGACATTTTCCCGAACCACGCGAAACTACTCCCTTACGGCATCTTAAACGCCATGTTGCAAGACCACCTAAGCACCCTAGAAACAAACATCATCATTGCAACAGATGCCTCACAGTGCGAGGAAAAAGCTGGCATTGGAATATTTTGTCCTGCGCTCGACTGGTCTTTTTCTCTAAGATTGCCTGATTTTGTGCCTATTTTTCTGGCCGAGTTGTTAGCAGTAATCCTAGCTTTACGTAAATTAGACCCAATGATTACAACGGCTGCTATTCTTACTGACTCCCTTTCTGTTTGCTCTTGCCTTACCGCTACTAAGGAGTCACCCATGCTAAAACTCTTCCACTTACTAGTTCCTGCCCATGTGCTACGTATTCATTTGATTTGGGTGCCTGGTCATAAAGGTTTGTTTTTTAATGAAACTGCCGATTCACTGGCACATGCATCACTAGCCGGCCCTATTCTTCCTATTCTACCAGTGACAGCACAGATCACGGCGGCAAGATTTCGGATGAGATCAATTAGATCAGCCTTATCAAACCCACATTTGACAGCTTCTCCAGAGTATAAACACCTGGCATTTCCCTGGCATAGCGATTCTTGTTATACAAAGATGCTTGAGGTCTGCCTCACCAAATTACGCTGCCGCATTCCCTCCCTAAATTTCTATTTACACAGGTCGGGTTTGGTTCCCTCTCCCCTTTGTTCTTTTTGTGAGGAAGAGGAGGAGACGATACAGCACTATCTTCTATCTTGTCGCCGCTTTGCTGCGTTAAGAAAAAGATTGTTGGAGATGCCATTTAGAAGAATTGGCCTGGATTTGACAGAACCTGCAATTCTTTCGTTCGGGGCGTCCACTTTGGGTTTCAGCCACAGGGATGCATGCTTCGCTGTCCAAACATTCCTTACAGAATCTAAACGAATGCCCTGCTAAATTCTATTTTTTATTATTACTTTTAAATTAATTATTTCTCATTCAACAGCACCTTCCTGATTTTATTTTAGCCGGTTATTCAACCCTATTCAATGCTATTCCCATAGATAATAGGAAATTTATGCTATAAAATATTTTGGAATAATCCATCCATTTCTTGGCCAATCCCCCATCGTGGGTAGGAGCCACACGTGCCACAGGCTACAACAACAACAACGACGTCGCTTCGTTATATCGCTACATCCGAGTACCGCATAGTTTATGATTAGGCATTAGCATTTGAAGCTCAATGTGAATCTGAGCGTCGAGAACGCTGCTTTCATGTGGTTGTAGTGGGGTGCACGTGATAGTATTAAACCAATAAAAGTATAGGTGCTGGAGCATTTGCCCGATGATGCATGAACATCGCATCTTTTGTGGAGCGAAGCTGCTGAGAGAATTTACGGGCATGATATTGTAGGAAAGGGAACCCTCCCTTCGTAACGACGAAAACGAAGAGAGAGAGAGAGAATCGGAGGCGGGAAACACAGCAGCGCCCAAAAATTTGACCAACCGGATTTAGAATATACATACCCTATAATAGGAACTTGAAGAACGCAAGTGACCGATGACCAAGGGACGAAATCACCACTTCGATCGTTGTACAGTGTCTCAGTGGGCTTTCAGTGGGTCACCGTGCATGCGTTTGAGTGACCTTAATATCATCTGGCAATTTTAAGAAACTTACGAGATTTTTAAGACAGTGCAGTAGACAAGGAGGGTAAGTTTCGAAGGTAGCTATTATACAGGCTTGACATCAGACATTGTGTGGCAATGATGAACTCTCTAATACTTTCTCTTGCTTCGTTACCTGTTAGCTTCATATATATGTAAAAGCACACGAGCGGCTTAACAAGTCTGGGAAATGTTCTGCGCAGAACTTTAGTTCCAAACAACCTAAAGCGAGAGGGCGAAAAAATTTCCAACTTTAGAGCACAGCTATATATCGCGGACGCGAGTTTCCATTAGCCTCTATACCGTGGTATCCCACGTGACTGCCAGGAACAGACTAGTACGAAAAGAACTCAGCACGAAAAGCTCCATCAGCAAGCTCTTTTTTTTTTCCACTTTGATAATTGCGTTCATGGCCACTTGGTGCGCAAGTCAGGGGTGACTTCGGAGACCACCGGAAATACTGTAGCAGGCAATGACGACGTTGTGCACAATGTAAAGGAGAAACTGTTGCTGCGGCGTCAGTGCTTTTGTTTACGTGGTGCTTCTGTTGTGCTTTTGTTTGCCTTAGTTATTGCACACCAACCATAGCGGTCTGTGCGAACCTCTCCCGAGCAACGCATTTTTAGAAAGCCGGACGCTAGGACGGGGGGCCTTGTACCCGTATTTTATTCCGGTGTGTGTTTGGCGGTGGAGATAGAATCATGCGCCTCCCGCAACCTAACCAGGCGCCCTTATACACATCTGGGTATGCATACAATTTGGCTGCGTTAAGTGAATTCAGAGCCGGAGGATTTACGGAAATCTGCTTTTTCGTTTTCTCTTCACTGTACTCGAACGTACGAGTCGCATAAAAAGATCCTCCTTGGACAGGATGTCCCACATAATTTGAGCCAAGAATTTAAAATCGCAAGGTGCGGCGGAAGCGAATTGAACCGGACGTATACCATTCGCAACGGCCTCAGTAACTCAGAATATTTTTTTTCTCCCTATAACTCACTAATTAAATTTAATTACCCAACTTTTAATTATTCGCTGAAGACCCCAAGTATGATATGCAAATTTGTAGAGCACCTTCAGAAGCCACCAATCAAGTTGTTTCCTTTATGGTACGTCTCAGGTAGTCCTTCTTTCCAGGTTGCAAAGAAAGCCCGCGAAATGTGAAAAAAAGTCACGTGATGGAGCGCTTGCGCAGTGGTATCATGCTGCTGTCAAGCGTGCGTTCATTGAACAAGGTCGGCTGCCGTCGAATGACGGCGGAAATGAATGCTGCTGGCCATAGAGTTTCACACAATAATTATACTGTAGGAAACGCTATGCTGTTGGCCGAGCGCTGCCGATGAGGTAAAGAACGCGCTGCCGCTTCCTCGTCGCCAGTCACGATGCAGCCGACCTTGTTCACCGAACGCACGCTTGAGAGCAGCACAATACCACTGCGCAAACGCTACGTCACGTGGCTTTTTTAAAAAATATTTTCCGGGCTTTCTTCGCAACCCGGAAGAAAAGGACCCCGTGAGACGTATCGCAAAGGAAACAATTCGATCGGTGGTTTCTGAAAATGCTCTACAAATCTGCGTATCATACTTGGGGTCCTCAGCCAATAATGAAAAAGTTGGGTAAATAAACTAAATTAGTGAGTTATAGGGGACAACAAAGAAATTGTCTGAGTCACTTTAGGCTATTGTGAATTGTATGCGTTCGGTTCAGTTCGCTTCCGATGCACCTTTCATTTTAAAATTCTTGGCTCAAGTTATGTGGGACTGTCTCTATTTGTACTCGTTTTGCCGAAGCAACGATCCAAACCTGCGCGCATTGCGTTGAACTGTTCCTCCGCGATAAACCCCAGCGCTGACAAGGCCTAGTGCTATGTGACTGACCAAATGTGTTGTGCATAATGCGAGGTCAAAGCTTTCGGGTGTCCGGCGTGGTTAGGCGGATACGCACCGTTGTTAGGGAAAAGAAAGAGCGCGAAGCACGTCCTATAGGGGGTATCCTGTGAGTGTCCACTTAGTGGACATGTCTGTTTCATATCCTGCTGATGTTTTGATTGACTTGGCTGGGATACGCGTCAGATAGAGACAGGCACACTCAGCCAATCAGCGCTTCAACAGCGGACGAAATGGACATGTCCAGTGCAGGTGGATGCTTGCAGAATACCAAAAACAGAATACCTTCAAAGATCAGCGCGTCCCGTCGGTCGTCCATGACTAACGACCTGCACGAGCGCTTGACGAAACGACAACGGCATGGGACATAGGGAACAGAGAATGTCGCTGCATGGCTGGCCAGGAGCTCGTTATTGTCGCAGACGTAATATGAACGCGTAGCAAATATCTAGACTGTACAACTCGCCCTTTGTCGACTGTAGTGACGGCCGTAGGACCAATTTTTTCCTTCCTGTAAAGTCCAAATATCGTGTTTTCATAGACACCTCACTTTCTTTTCTTCGCTTCCGTGTTCACCTTTTTTTGTCTCTTACATTAAAGTCGCTTTCTGCGTGTATCCACAAGCCTAGTCGTGTGGATTGTCATAACAATTTTTGTGTTAATAAAATGACGTAAATTACGACGTAAAGGATGCACATGCATGTCGAGTCATGTACTCATCGCACACTTGTGTACGAATACTTCAAACACTAAAGGATTACGAACTTCGCGAAATAATACCGCATTCGGGGTGCTTCAATGTTTCGACTTTAGTGTTGACTCCAGCAGTGGTACCATACTACGGCCGCAGAATGAAATTACGTACCAGCGACCTCTTCAGTAAAACGTGTCACCGATAAATATCACACACCACTGGTCTTGCACCCGTCTGGACATTCGGCATAAAATTCCAGCAGTTAAAGGCCGTTTTGGATTGTAGTGCAATAAGCAGGGTACGAGTGGCGTTTGAGCGATTTTGACCAATGCTTGTATGCGTTCCTGTTTCCGCTACAATTCGCGAGTAAATTCAGGCACATTCGACGGTTCACTGTCGGCTCCGGTGCTTCGATTCCGACACTAACTAATCTAAGTTACTGCGTGTGCGCCATTGCGAGTGTTTCACATTCTGCACAGTCAGTGTTCACAGACTCATTTGATAAAAAAAAATGTTGAAGATGTTTGATGATCGATTCATTCGTGGTAATAGACCTACCAATGTTATACATGTATACTAAGGGTTATAAGGTATGATTAATGTTTGTGATGTGGCTAGTTGGATTTCACTGCCGCTGTGTTCTTTCTTTGTAAATCCGTCGATTGAAGCGCTTCATCGTCTGCGCTCGTGTTCGCGTTTTGTTTCTGCCTTAACGCTGTAGCGCCGTATTCAAATTATGAGGGATGGATGCTGCAGTCGAGGCCTGCGGAATAAATTTGGCCGCCTGATATTGTTTTTAAGCACACATACTTTAAGCACATTTGCATTGCATCCCCATCGAAATGTGGCCGCCTTGCATAACCGGGCATGAAACCCGCGACCTCGTGCTAATTAATGCAGCGGAACGCCACTGAACAACCTCGAACAACCTCGACGAGTTTCAAGATAGTGATGATCAGTAAATGCCTTCATCTCAAAGGTACCGCAGGGAGGCTTTCGGGCCATGGTAGCAAATGGTATTTCCGCAAAAATAGTTGCGAAACCAACCGGGTGGTTTTCTTTTTTTTTATTTCAAGATAAACAGAACTTTTAAAAAATAGAATCTAGCATACTCACTGAGTACGTTATAAGAGCGAATAACTGATGGTATTGAACCAGAACTGAACATTTATTAAAAAAAAGAAAAAAAAAGAAGAGAAGCGTTATTTCGCGCGAATGGAAAAGTAAACCTCAACGTTACTATGTCTTTCACTCCGGAACCGAGACTATAGAATAAAGGGTATCGCTTAAAACAAAAAGAAGAAAAAAGAATATGAAGGTTGAGAGTGGGACATCAACCCCAATCCGTCAAGTCACCGTGGCGGTCACCGAACTGTCGGTCTGGGTTGAAGCTGAGCCGCACTCGGTATTCGGCCAAGCGCGTCTGGCCAGCGACGGCGCACCTAGATCCCGGTCACTTACGAGGCCGAGGACGCACACCGTCATCCCACCGGCTAGCGGATTCAAATTCCGCCAACGGCTTTGTGGGTGCGCTACCATCACACACCCCCTGCACCTGATCTAGCTCTGGAATTCAGACCCACCACCTGGCCAGAGCCGAGCAGAGTGCTTCGAATCACATGGCCGCGGCTCTGGTTATTGTATGGGGAGTCATCCGCATATTGGACAACGTGTATATAGTATATCTCATTGTACCATATCATAATCATCCGCCACCTACCTTTCCCTGTATTTCCCACTTCCCCATTCCCCAGTGAGGAGTAGCAGGCTAGAGACACGCTCTCCAGGCCGACCTCTCCTCCTTTCTCTTCATTAAAATCTACTCCTCCTCCTCATTCGGCTATATGTCTATGCGGTAGCCGCGCGCTATACATGGGAATGGATGGATGGAAACAACTTTATTTTAAATCCCGCAAAGAAAACCTGTCGCTTTCTAACACGCGAATACGACGCATGACGACGAAGGAAGGCGTGACGAAGACGGACCGGCAGCGAAAAGAGAAACGAAGAAGGAAAGGCAAACAATGCGGTGCACGATTGATTACCCTACGCTGGGAGAAGGGGGAAAGAAAGACAATGAAAGGAAAAATCACCAACGATTACGATACCACTTGATGCTCAATTTGAGCGCAGCTCTATACATGTTTTCATTTCGCGGTACGTTGGCTGAAGCGGACAATCTGTCTCGTTCGGCACGATCGAAACGCAGCGATGTTGGGAGCGTATGCCTCGCTAATCGGGAGATCGCGAGGCATTTTTATGCGAAGCATATTACTAGAGCTCAACCCAGCTCCTCAGGCGCGGCGGTGTCGCCTTCAATACCACGTGACACCGTGACGTCACGACAGAGGAGAAACGGGGCTCCAACTCGCGCCGTCGCTCGCGGCTAGACACTCACGAGGTGAGATGCCTCCTGGAGACAGAGCTGCTCGTTGGAATGAGAAGCGAAGGTTGTGGCGTGCTACAGAGACTGTTTCTAGGTGGCTTTGCTACGGCGCAGCGACTACGCGCCCCGCATCGGACGCGGTGAGCGTCGAGCAACGCAGCGTTCGGCGCGACAACGAAGTGTGCGCCTGAGCAAGCGCCGCACGCCTGAGCCGACGCCGAAGACACCGGCTTTTCTGCTACACGAGCTCCTTAACGCTATCGCGTTAAAATAAAGACTAATATGCTTCGCATCCTGGGCTTAACCTTAGCTAAGCCACAGCCAATTTTTTTCCTTGCTAAATGTCGCATCGTTCATCGCACAACCACCGCCGACAATCCTCAAACTAATGGTCTGACGGAAAGATTGAACCGCACCCTTGGCGACATGCTCTCAAAATACGTTGCCTCTGCGAGTCAAAGGTCTACGGATGCCTACAAGCTTGTCGTTTGCGTATATGGCAATGTCTCCTACTCGCGAGTCCATGCATACCGCTCAAATCGGCCCACACTTTTGCCCACGGTCACGACAGATGTATTCGGAGGTAGAGGAACACAGCTTCGCTGTATGAATTTCGGGCACCCAATGAACAATCCGCCTCCAAAATTCACTCGAATTCACGTTTCTCTTTCAAATGCAACAAATTTCATTTGAATTGGTCCAGGGGCTGTTTCATAAAAGCGTTTCTGTGTGTTTTACATGTATTTGAATAGGCGGCATCGGAATTTGCCTCGAGCTAAAGCTTCCTAATAATAAGTCTCAGAAGCATTTACTTAGTGAACTTCTCGAATGCGTAGAAGCACTTTGGACTCCCTGACATCTGGCGCTAGTGCTCCGGCGTGAAATTCAAAAATGAAAGTTTGACTTTAATTTTCTTTTTAATAGCAAGGCTACTGCTGCGAAATTTACAATACTAGAGTTTTGAAATAATACTTTATTAGTCTAAGTACTGCGTGTGGGCGAAAATTAATTTTTGAAGCCAAATGGAATACGAATAGAAGAGAGCTGGAAGCTTCCCCGAACCGACTATCGAATGCGTTTCGAAGCACAACCGTTTTCACCATTGACAGAAAACAGAGATACCAGTTGGTTTTCTCAGATCAAACATAATTTAAAAGAATTGCCGTGCGCAGATGTCATAATTCTATTCATTGAGCTGGATAACTGAAAGGAGCGGACAATACTTAAAATTAATTAATTTACGGAACATCCTGCAATTGACGAAGTGCAGCTGGTGAGTTCGCGAGGCGTATCTACTTGAATGTAATTCTGAGGATGACAGTGGCTTCGAAATATTGATTCCCAAAGTGTGCGACGAAATACATATGGGCGTTCGTTACTTTTTTTCTTCAATGCATAAAACGACGGTTTGGTTGAGAAGTGAGTGGAACAACAGGGCATCTTTACAGAAAGTATTACGGCGCATATCTAGAAGCCCATGCGATCGTTAAAATTCGTTCCAAGTAGATATCCCTTGCAAACTCCTTGGCTTGCAACTCGTTATTAATTTCAACGTCTGTCGTAAAGAATGAGTTTTAAAGTTAGTTAGCATACCTACATTAATTAGAGAATTATTTTGCCTTGGAGCAAAGTCCACTGCTTCGAGTAATGCAGCTCAGGGACAACATTTACGCTATCTGCCGCAGGCGATTTAAAAAAGAAAGTTCCTTATGATTTAAAAAAAAAGCATCCCGTATGTTTTAAAGCCATAAATTAGATACTAATTAGTCCCTGTTATAACTGCTTGACGAATTCATCCGCGATATTTCACTAAATAATGATGTCCTCAGCGCGAATAAGGTTTTGTCGAAGAAATGACGCAGTTTATTCTATGAGATTGTCTTTCAAACACCTCGTATGCTCACGCTTTCCTATATAAGTTTCTACCACTCGCTTCTTGCAGACCGGATGAACGAATTCCTGGATGGCGTGAGACGGAACCTCACGTCTGTCATACAAGAAGGCGTCAAGGTGAGCACCTACTGGCATATTCGTTCTCGACCCTAGTTTGACAACTGTTGTTAGATGGTGCTTCTGCTGTCCTTATATCGTTTGTTGTGGTTCCCGGATATCCCCGGCCGCCCTGTGACTTCGGCACGCTGAACACAACAACCTTGACTTATTATGTAGTGAATGTCGGATAAAGAGCACACGTGAACAAAAAGCTGCGCAGTCCTTGTGCTCCGTTTGTGGATTGCCAACTAGGATTGGAGAGCAACGCAGAGCAAGGAAGCTGTTGGGAGAGCGTGCGCCAACAGAATATGAGTGGACAAGCTATACTGAATATACACGGAATTCTGCGAAGTGGTGGTGCTCGTGTCAAAGCTGGCCGGAGGGTGTTTATTTGTTTGCCCGCAGTTATTGGCTCGTACTCACTGTGGGGCATTGGCCAAGACGCGGATACAGTGGCGTGGATGAAGAGAACGAATTCATAACCATTGCTTGTTGTACTCTGTTTCTTCTACAACTTCGCAGCTTTAGTTTCTTCCTGCAAAAATGGGCGCAAGTAGGAGCAGTATTATGAATAATGCTTAATTTCGGTCGAATCAACGGGACAATTAATAAAGGCACATCAACAAAATTTTCCGTCCTAGATGAAAATTCTTTAAAATATATTTCTAAAAAGTTTAATTTCTTGTAGCGTATAGTTACCGGGCTGTTTGCAGAAGGAGTTGCCATATTTGGCTATCTTCAATAGCAAATTACCAGGAAAGTAAAAATTCGACATTATTTTGCTACATCTAGCAAATAGATAAATATGTCCTAAAGCTACAGAGCAAGCAGCAATGCAGTAAGTACGGTGGTGTCTTTTCAATGTATGGTGACAACTGAGACAAAGTTAGCATAAACGTGTATCTCGTGCTTGTCCTTAGACATTTATTTTGACATCATATAAATCCACTTGTTTATGATATCTATACCGATTCTTTTTCTTGCTGCACCAATTTTTTAATGATTGCCTGTGGTTGATAGCTCAATTCTAACCCTTTATCTAAATTACTCGATGAGACGGCCATTACTTCAGCGAGAAATCAAAATGTTCAATTGAGTAGTTAACCTAATCACGCTAATTACAATTTAATTAATTAGTTTAGCGCACACATTGCAATCTACGAGTCATGAACGCTGATTTCGCAATGTGTATACACTTGGAACGAATTCTCTTGACTGCACCAGTTTCAAGGTAATAATTTTCAGTGTCCACCGAAATGCATTGCCGTTCCAGTTACATTTTTATGAAACCGCTGTTTGTGTATATATATATATATATATATATATATATATATATATATATATATATATATATATATATATATATATATATATATATATATATATATATAACACTTTCACTCAAGTAAATCCTGTTTCAAGACCTTTAACAAAACTAGAGAACTAGAGTTCCAGTCTAGAGTTCCAGTCGGAAACGGTCCCTGGGAAAAAACTTGTGTTGGCATGTTTCACTTCTTGCAAAAATTGCTTCGAGCAAACGACTTCCTGTGTGGCGTGTTCGTTTAGACGATAGCTGTGTAAATATTGCGGGAGGCTTTCTGCTTAGTTTGTGTGTCAAAAGCTTATTCATGATCAACAAACGGTACATTTTTATGCAGTACTGGGATGTGAATGGTTTTTATTACAGTGTCGTGGGGATGAATCAAATTTTTTTGTATTTGTTATAAATGAACCTAATTCGTTTCCTTTGCACCATCTCATGCTGGTATAGGTCCTCCTTTATGAACGGCTCTCATAAAAACGACGCGCATTCTAATTTCGATCAAATAAAATATGTTATGCAAGAAGTTTAAGCTTACTTAGAGTACCTCTAAGCTTCCATCTCAGAAAGCACAGCTTAGAAAATGATGATGAACAAATGTCTGAAATAATAGCTGTCCATGTTAAATCGTTTGTTAATGTCATCCCTGAGTACCTATGATGTGTGACCTCCTTAATGCAATGATTTAGAAGCTGTAAGAGAAAGGAGAAACTTGTTTTTTTTTTACGCGAAATTCGCAAAATGACAGTTTTCTGTATGTTAGGTTGCATATTCCATTTAACGCACCGTTGATGAACGGCTAATAGCGAATTTTGTAAGATGCAATAATGGTCATTCTGTTCGTTTATGGTCTTAAAGAGAATGCAGTCATCTGCAAGATGCCTGAAAGAGACATTTTCGGAAGTAGCAGCGGGCAAATCATTAACACAAATTATTATGAGCAGTGGGCCTAAGACGCACAGCACCTGACATAACTGGAAGCGTTTCAGATTTGCAACCATTAACCCCTGCGTACTGTGTCCTGTGTTTTAACTAAGCATTAAACCAAGGTAAGTCAATACTTTGCAATTTATAAATAAGTTTACTGTTGGTAACTGGCTCAAATGCCTTGCGGAAGTCTAAATAAGTACATCAATCTGCCCTGATTTATCTAGCACAATGGCAAAATTATTACCTGTAACTGCGTCACAGTGGACATTTATTTCCGGAATCCGTGTTGCACAGGTGATAAAATGTACGAGAGGAGTTAAGATAGCCCGAGACTATGCGTTCATTCAAGCAACTTGCAACAAAAGGAAGTCATTGAAATTCCATCTCTTTTTATGAATTGAACACCGTTCACTTGAATAGTTGGTACTTCACCAGGATTTTCAATTGCAATTCCAGCTGTGCTTGCACACTCATTAATGAACGCGCTATGAAAATACAAGTTCAAACCTTGCGTTATAAACGTGGAGTCGGTTACAATGTTATTGTTAATTCGGATTTCGGTCAACTGATAATTTCGCGGCCTAGAAAATTCCAAAATTATTGGGCATCATTTCTTATAAATTCGGGGAGCGTCGTGCCAAAATGATGAGGCTTTGCTAATTTTAACTTTGTGGCAAGTTAATCTTTTAGTACGTGGAACTGTTGAAGGCAAGGTATTGTTTTCCTTCATTGCTTCACTTTGCATTTCATTGAATAATTTGGCGACTTATCCTAGGATTGCGACGATTAATACAAATCTTTCAATTTTTTTTCGTTGCTGAGTTAGTGCTATAAAGGTTACATTTTTATTTTTTTTTAAATATTGTTGCGGGAAGAAAGCAGGCCCACGAGTGTAAAATAACGTATATTTACAGATGATGGATATGGCGTTCAGGCAACTGCCAGACTTCGTCTTTCTCTAGTCCAATTCAACTTCTTCTTCCACTTCACCGTAACAATATTGTGATTTTCAACAATATTTAAAAAACAAGTTGATAGCCTAAATCACAATTCCGCTTCCAGAAGTCACTAGATTTTAGCACTTACTTTTGAATGCAACAAACCTCACAAAGTTTGGTGTAATGACTGCCGGCAAAAGACATTTCTGTTTTCTAATGTATTTAGATAGGAGTGCACGAATTGAAGCTTTCCATTCTTGTGCTGTTTTGGAATGCAGTGTAGTTCATGCTTACCCATAAAGGAATTAACTAGGCTCGAGTGGACCCTAACATAAAGCGTGACGTCGCAGCGCAGCGGTGAGGGAATTTCAAGGCAGTGTGGCCACCCGCTAATTGTTTCGAAATATCTGACTTTATATATGCGTACGTGTACTGAACTAATCCACAAAACCGACTCATGTACTGTTGGACTGTATTCGTTTTTATTCATCCAGTGTTCTACTGAGTGCCATACTTTGTGTCGCTATTCTCCCTTTATACGCAAATTTGTTTCCTTTGCTAAGTGACAAGGAGTAGCCGGTGCCACAATAAAGGCGCCAACCTCTCCTAATATTCATTTCAATAAAAAAAAAAGACTGCGGCGCATTATGAATAATTCCCAGGGACTTCACGAACTTCGAGGCGCTAAAACCCCTTTAATACGGCAAGGCACTTCGAAATCTGTCACAGGACAATGAGGTGACATTTTCTCCACTAATAATCAGCGTTTTCCGGCTAAGTGAATAAATGCAAGTGTTTTAGAAGGCCGCATATTTTACAGCTTATAAAACCGACAAAAAGTATTTTTAGTGTCCCTAAAACGAACGTTTTTGACTGTCAGCGAACATTATTTACGAATTTCTTCACATTGGCTGGCCCTTTGCTATTTTTCCTATGTTGTTCATCTTTCTTTTGCTCCATCTCCGGGTGTAGGATAATCAATAGGGCAACTCCGCGGTTAACTTCCCTGCCTTTCCTTCATCGCATCTCTCTCTTGTCGCTGCGATGCCGTCCTCATCGTTCCGTCGTCGTCATGCGTGGAATTCACGTGTTCGAAAGTGGCAGGTTTCCGTTGAGCGATGCGTTAAACTTTGCGGGATAAAGTTGTTTCCATCCATCCATTCCCATGTATAGCGCGCGGGGACCGCATAAACTTATAGCCTCATGACTCGTCGTATAATAACCAGAGCCGTAGCCCTGTGACTCGAAGCACTCTGCTCGGTTCTGGCCAGTTGGTGGGTCTCAATTCCACAGCTAGATTAGGTGTAGGGTGTGCGTGATGGTAGCGCACCCACAAAGCCGTTGCCTGAATTTGAATCCGCTAGCCGGTGGGATGATGGCGTGGATCCTCGGCCTGATGAGTGATCGAGATTCAAGTGCGCTGTCGCTGGCCAGACGCGCTTGGCAGAATGCAAAGTATGGCTAAGCTTCAACCCAGCCCAGTTGGGTGACCGTCACGGTGACTCGATGGATTGGGGTTGATGTCCCACTGTTATTTTTTATTTAATGCGATACCTTTTATAGGTTTGGCTCTAGAGTGAAATAAACGGTATCATTCAGGTTCAGTTTTGATTCGCGCAAAAATGACGCTTTTCTTCTTTTTTTTTCTCTCTTTTTTAAAGGCGAAAGCCTTAGAAGGTTCACAGGCAAAAAAAAATTCGACGTCCACCGTTATGGCACCAAAATTCAGGCGAACCAACATGGAGATATGGGCGAACCGGCCATATCTCCGAGCTTTATTCTAATTGACATCGTGAAGGTCGAGCGTCGAACCCACGACATTTGGTTTTAATTAATGCATATAATGACGAAATATGAGGTGTGCGAGATATGCGCAGTTTTAAAATAAAAATTAATTTATTCACTGAACCTGGGCATGTGCCTTAATGGTGTTCACAGACTTGCGGCGGTCGTTTTAATGTGCCTTTAACCGCGCATAATCAGTGGTGATGTCTAGGAGACATAAAAAGAGAACAATAGAAAGGTGATTAGTAAAGAGAAAAACACGTAAAGAGAAAACTAATAACAGGAAGTAACAACGTATTTGAATGAGAATGACAAAGTAATTTAATCAATGCCCCGTGAGCTTGCAGGCTTTAGCCTTCATGATCATTAGCTCATGGTAAAGTAACTGCCAATTTCTTTTTTTTTTTTGATGGGTTCAGTTCTGGTTCTGCACCTTGGTTACTATACCACATCAATTTGCACTAAAGCGTTCTTGCTCGGGCTAGCTTATGCATTGTAACAGTATTAAAGAGCACAAAAGTGAGGACGAGAAGCGACACTGTAGCGTGTTTATTTCTTGTCCTGTCCTTTGCACTGCGTAGACTGTTTCAAGAAGCAGTATTCAAGCGCATGCTAAGGGACCCCACAGCTCGGTGGATCATTGCCGCTGTAAGTGAAGCGCTCTTTCTTCCTGCACAACAAAGCGAGCCACAGTACAGTGCAGTGGCTACGACGTTGCCGTCCTGAACACGAAGCCGCGCAGGTTCGACACCTGCTTCGACGACCCTGTTCCAATGGTGGCAGAAGGCAAAAAAACGCTCGTCTTCCGCGCAATGGGTTCAAGCTACGATAAAGGGTGGTCAAAATGAATCCCCGAGATTTCCTCTACGGCATTTCTCATGACCAACTGTGCAGTTTGGGAACGTTAAACCGCACAGTTCTATTTCGTATTAAAACGCTGCATGAAACTTGTCTTGCAGAACAAAGCTGGCTCCCCGGCGGAGGAGACCCGAAAGTGACGAGCTGTGCTGCACCGGGGGCGTGACGCCAGAGGCTACGTACTTCCGGTCATCCGATTCCTGGCAGGAAGCGGAACGTGCACTAATACACACTGACGGCACTCGCCGACACAGCGGCCAGCTTCCGTCTCACTGAGCTTCTGCGTCGACGCAGAAGAATTCCCGTCGTTTGTTACTCGTTCTCAAAATAAAGCACGTAGCGTGCCAGATATGTTTACTCCACAGCAGTGCATTCAGTACCACGGAGAACTGGTATACACTTGGTTAATTAGTATAACAGAATGTGAATCCAGATGCCATCCGCAGTGGATCAAAGGCAACCGGAGTTTGCTGGGCGGGGCCTTCGTTCTGCGCGGGTCTAAGGAAGTTTTGCTTTACAGCTTTGGCTAGCCGATTAGTGCGTCCGTCTGTCACGTGTACGCCGAAAACTCCTCCGGCGCAACCCCATGCGCATGAGCGAAAAAAAGAAAAGACAGGCACGTGATTGGCTGTGCCAGTAGTGACGTCGTTGCTCTCCGTCGCAGTCGAGCTCGCGCAGCGGTTTTTCTCCAGCTCCGAAATAGCTAGGCCGCGCGTCATACGTAACTCCTGAGGGACAGGCAGCTTTCGATCAGCAACGCCGTGAGCAGAACCGGGAACCAGCTCGTCTACGACGTGCCGATGCTGCAGCCCCGGCACGAGAGCAGGCTCGTGCAGCTGAGCGCATGCAGCAACTGCGTACCGAGGATCCGGCAGCCTATCAAGCCGTTGTTCAATGAACTATCGGGATTAAACAAGTGATAAAAGCCGGGGGCGCTCGTTTCAGCTTTGCTGGTTAACCATCTGCACGGAGTACTTTGGCGGTGATTTTTATAAAAGTAAGCAGTGATAGTAAAAATTTTGCTAATGCGCAGCGGTTTTTCTCCAGCTCCGAAATAGCTAGGCCGCGCGTCATACGTAACTCCTGAGGGACAGGCAGCTTTCGATCAGCAACGCCGTGAGCAGAACCGGGAACCAGCTCGTCTACGACGTGCCGATGCTGCAGCCCCGGCACGAGAGCAGGCTCGTGCAGCTGAGCGCATGCATAACGGCAGAAAGGTAGCGGGCAGTGCAACGCAAGTTATCTCGAACCTACGTTGTTCCAGACAATCTTGCATTTCACAAGGCTCCTGCAGTCAATGCTAATAACGGCAGAAAGGTAGCGGGCAGTGCAACGCAAGTTATCTCGAACCTACGTTGTTCCAGACAATCTTGCATTTCACAAGGCTCCTGCAGTCAAATTTTGTATAAGGTGTTGCGTGTAAGGCTGCTGCTCGTAACACTAGAAGGCGTTTCATATGACCCTGCGATATAGAACCATGCGTAGTACATTTGCAACAGCTTATCTCTCTTAAAATTTCTGTCGTGAGCGCGAGTGTAATGTCCATGTTTTTTCAAGGTTAAATCGCCTATTTTGCTCGAATACGATTCCATGGTCACCCATAGCTTTCATGGTTTCAGCATAAACAGATTTCGTACACCTTAACCTGCAAGCGAGCTCTGCACCCGAGTCGCCGGAAATTTTGGTATTGAAACATCGCCGTTCAAGAAAGGTTTGAACTGCAAGTTTAGTTCACTGTACACATTTTTAACATCTTTATGAGTGCGTAAAGTGTACATGAGTTGTCCAGTGGATAACATCCGCATTCTGAAGTAACAACGACTCGCTGATGTCGACAAATGAGCCTTTTCTTTCTGACGACTTTTTGTGGCAAGCAAACGCGATAACTTAAGTGTGACAGACACGACACAAGAACTACGTGGAATAAACATTAATGCCTGGCACTGTCCAATACTCGCGTCAAATATTAAGGAGTTTCAGGTTTTTCGAGCCCAAGGTTGGGGGGATGCAAACCATGGCATGAGCGAAAAAAAAAAAAACGCAGAAACCTATACAACAGAATGCAAGCAAGACGCGGGGCTTTGTGTACGCTAACATGCTTGGTTGGCGGGACGTATTTTCCAAGCTTCCTATTTCTGTGCGCACCAAGTAGTCAGAATTAATACATTTTTCATCTACTCATTCTCTTATATCGCCTGTGTCGTTTGAGCTCGCAGTTCGTGTGCAGTAAACAATTTTAATGATTCGGACACTCGAGGCACACAGCTGAAATTGTTGTTGAAGAGGCGGCATCGTCGCCGCCAATCTGCGATGATATGAGCAGCCACAACATTCGCCAGCTTCAGAGGGCACGACGCGACCACCACGGACGCCACAATAGACCCGCTTCTTTTTGTTGAATAGGTCACGCGGTGGACTATCAACGGTTGCGAGCCAGCAGATAATGCCTCGTGCTATGCCTCGTGCATCATCGCTGCGCATGCACCCTGACCAGAGCACGTGACATCCTACGCAAGACAGGGCATGCAGACTGAAATCGTTGTCCAAGTAGCCAGCATCATCGCCGCCAATCTTCAATTATACAAGCTGCCACAGCATCGCCAGCTTCAAAGGACACGCCGGAGACACCCCGGACGCTACAATGAACTCGGTCATTCTTTTTGTACAGGTTCGTATAGCCTATGTATCATTGTGCAAAATAGGTTTATAATTGAGCTGCCGTACCCGGCAAAGTTTCTTTCGTTGTTCGATGAATGCTGTGATATTATTTGAATGTTGCTTGGCGGGGATATCGAACGTAATCCTGGCCCATCGCATGATGAAGTCAAGACGTCGTTAAAAAGTATGCGGACTACACTCCAAGCTTATTCGATAGATAAAATGAGAAAAAGGTAACGAATGCGCAGCTTAGCGAGTTAAGTCACACATTAAGCATTTCAGCAAAACGCATCGAAGAAATTGCACACCTTAGTGCTGAAGTTCTTTCACTCAGAAACGTAATATACGACTAGCAAAAGACACCGAATGACTTTGAAGAGAGAAGTAGACGTCGGAAACTTTTTATTTTTGGCTTGCCTCAGAAACCGACGAGAATGTCAATTACCCGAAAGGCAAAGTCCTTGGCGATATTTCTCAGAATAAGCCTTGAGTAACGGCTCTAGGACTGTCGAACAGATACATTACATAGGCAGAAAGCGTGTTGACAATCCGAGGCCAGTTATATTATACTTCTACAACTACAAGGAGAAATTCAGTGTGCTACAATATTGTTTCGCCCAATTAGACAGGACTACAACAAGGACACTTTAATTAGGCGTCAAATGTAGAGCGCAACGTGAAATAATTCAAAGCACAAGGCCGCAAAGTAACCCTGGACTGGTATCGCTTGCGCGTATACGTAGATAACGACGTATACATGTGGGACGAAGCTAATTCCAGGGCGGTGCATCTAAGCCAAGCAGATTCTGATTCAACATCTCGTTAATACGAGGAACAGTCGTCCAAGGTTCTTTCGGTGAATGCGAGAAGTCTCGTTAACAAGACAAATTCGAAGATGTGCTATTTTTATTGTGATAGCAACTATATGGACACTCCAGGCGCATTTCTGCCATCGCCTTCGCTGTGACGTTCCGTATAAAATCCAAAGGCGATAGCATCGTTACCGCGCGCCCTACGCTGTATGAGCGATGTGAAACCTTGCGAGGGGAGTCGACGATCGCGGGTCAATCTCGCCTGCGCGAAAGGGCGGAGAGCGGGGAGGAAGCGCGCCGTCTTTCGTCGCGCGCGCGAGGCACCGGGTGGAAGGGCGGGGGGGCGCGGTGTTCTACGCCGGCGGCAACTGCGTATGTATGTGGTTGTGGTGACTGCGCGCGTTCGTACGGCCGTATCTTGAGAGCGATCTGCGGTGCGGTCCGGTACGGTTATCGTTGTCTAGGTGCGTCGACTGCTCGTAGCCTTGCGCGTGCTGTGTGTTCTCGGCGCCTACTTTGCGTTGAAGCGATAGACATTAGCATTTCGCATTGGCATTAGAATTAGCATAGACATAGCATTTCGACAGCGAGTGCCCGCGGTCATTGAGTGTGATGTGTTCATGTTTGCTGTGCGCACTGATACTGTGCTTAATTTAGTTAGCATGCGTGTGTTTGCAAGTTGATACGGCCGATAAAAGTGATATTCTTACTTTGTCGCAATCGATGCTGCGCATTTCTTGCGAAACTGCGGCTTTTATATGATCCCTATGTCTGGACTGTCACTGAGACTTTTATCAGCCGAGATTAGTGACGCGGAAATATCGTTCCCCTATCGCACAAAAGTATCGGAACAAGATGGGCGGGGTATCGCAGTGGTTATGAAACGCCCCATTGAATGTAATTTGCTGGACGACATTCATGAACACGAGAGCATTTGGTTTCGAATTACCCACCGCAACTTTTCAAGTCGGGCTGGAGTACGGCACAAGTTCCTCAGGAGCCCGATACTCTACATGCAATGAATATCTGAGCACCTGCAGCGCATAGTCAAGTAAAAAAGCAACGCATTATTTTTGACAGAGCACTTCAACTTACCGTGCATAAGCTGGACCAAATTCGGTATATCATCTTCGCATGGGCTGAAAGCACACGCCATCTTTCGAATATTGCGTTTTTTTCGTGATTTGAAACAAGTGGTGATGGTCACCACGCGTGTTATTGATACAGCTCAGTCTGTTCTTGACCTGGATTTTGTGAAGAATTTAACATGATGACCGTTGCGTATATATAACCAACGGAATTTCTGATCACAAACTGGTTTCAATAGTTTCAAACATAAAAGCGGACGTAACACCCTCTGCAAAGCAAGCGCGTCCACTGTGAATGGGGAGCGAGCGAGATTGCAAAATGAGACCGTAAGACGCCCGCTAGCTGTAATATGAGCTAGACGTGCAAGCCTACTAATGTTTGAATAAATGCAACTTATGTATGTGTTTGTTTGGTTACGTAATTTCTGTATCCTATACTGCCCATGTACACCGTCTGCAGCACGCACAAGACGTTTCAAATTACTCACTGCGGCTGCGTCCCTGATATAGCTTACCAAATTCTATTTGTTTATTTTGTAAATTCTCAGATGTTGGGGTGGCGTGCATTGGTGTCATAGATTTGAATATGTGATTAGTACCGTTTTATAGACGCATGCACCACGCTTGTCTGCTTGCAAACTTGGTGAAGTGCCATTTAAGCAGAAAAAATAAGAAACAAAATGAAATGCGTACTTCATAATGCTCTAGCCATACAAACTTGAATACGGGGGATATCATGCACAAATCGCTGCAAAAAAGGTGTTCGTCACTTTTTGATGATCAACTCTGAATGGGTCATAAGGGCAGCTAACTCTTTTTGCGCTC
This sequence comes from Dermacentor albipictus, assembly GCF_038994185.2. NCBI lineage: Eukaryota > Metazoa > Arthropoda > Arachnida > Ixodida > Ixodidae > Dermacentor > Dermacentor albipictus. The sequence continues at coordinate 76,995,493 of NC_091824.1, forward strand.
GTTACTATGTAATGATCGAGGTTCGACACAAAAAAGGCAACATACAAAGCAGGATAAAACGTATCCTACTGAGACTGAGAGTGAGAAAAAAGACGAAAGTTGCTTATTTTCGTCAAGGCAAAATGATCCGTAAATTGCGTCTTCCCACCATGATGGCAGTGTAACGACACCTTCTAATTTCTCTCTGCTTGGAGAAGGACAGACGAGCTATACCGGCACTTCGACCTCAAACTCGCGGCATCAATTGAGCCGTCGCTGTTGCTTTTTAGCGAAAGGAGGAGCCACTTCGCATCTCAACAGCCATCAGCACAACGAGCGGCATTGAATTAAGGAAGGTCGCGCACTGAATGACCACGCGTTTGCGAAGAGCGTACTACCTGCTATGTACGCAGCCAAGTTCACCACATTACCGTGTACACTCGAATAAGGACTGCACACAAATTTTATGACATAGAGAAAAACGGGCGACTTCGCGGTGGTTGAGTGCTACGTTAGTTTTTATTGAGTGCATAGTTACCGTCGGAAAAAATCAAATGGATATTTTTTGTACTGGTTAAAGTGAAGTAATAAGCTTAACGTGACTAGGATAACGGTAGGCCAGCAAACTGAAAAGACAAGAAAAAGATCGTTAGGCATGACGGAGAAAGGAACAGGAAGGGCTCATTTCTCATTGTGCTGCCTAACGATTTTTTTTGTTATTGTTTCCGTTTGCTGGCATAACCTTAATTACTAAGTACCATGTACCAATTCGCACAACAAGCTACCCGTGTGACTAGGATCCCATATTGCAGACGCATATTCCAGTTTCAAGCGTATTAGTCATGTAAAGCATGCAGTAGCTTTAGAGTAGACTGCGCTTTGGAAACGTTATGCCGTAAGTATCCGAGCTTGCGATTAGCATTGTTAATGTACTCAACATGAATGATCCAACTGAGATTGTTTGTTATGCGCACACTAAGATGGAATCTAAGGGGACCTTTGTCAAGAGGTAGGCGCTAGGATTAGAATTAGTCCTGGATACACGCTTTATATTACATTTGTTAATACTTCATTCCATTAGCCACCTCCTTCACCAGTCAACTATGGTATTCAGATCAGCTTGAAGTGTTTTAGTATCATCAGCGTTAGTAATTTCCCAGAGCATAACACAATCATCTGCGAACAGATGTATGTTCCAATATATCGTAAAAGTCAGGTCATTAATATTGATAAGAAGTAATTAGGGTCCCAGCACGGACCCTTGTGGTACACCTGAGTACACCTCGATCCACTCAGTGAGTGGAGTGTCACGACCGTTAGCGGTAACGAATCAGAACCGTTTAGTAAGGAAATGTTCTATCCATTTCAGAAGATTAGGGTCGATACTTAACAAGTAATAGTGGATTAAAAATCAGTAGTTTGTGGCGTACTTTATCAAATGCTTTACTAAAATCCAAGCAAGGAGACACAGTGCAGGAGGAGTGATCCAGGATGCGATGCAACTGAAGAATGAAACATGCAAGTTGGCTTTCGTGGGAATATGATTTTCGAAAACCGTGCTGTGCGTTACTCTAATATGAGTTAGGCTCTAGAAAGTTAGTGACATTCGGTAATATTACGTGCTCTAATAATTCCCAACAATTACCTGTAAGGGATATGAGCCGGTAATTAGGAGGCGTATCTATATTTAATTTAATTTGGAGGTGGAAAAAATATCAGCTCGAACGCACATATTGTAATCTACGTGAAACGATGGTTTAGTGAAGGGGTAATTTAAATGCTTCAAAACTAACGTCGACTCATGCAATTGTTTGCTTTCATCCTACGCAGCGCGCAACCTCACGCAATGCTTATGTCTATCCACTAGCACAGGTGACATCTTATGTTTAAGCACTATACCGCTCACGAGTCACGACGAAATGAAACGCCAGATTAGGCGGCTGCACATTGCCAGACGGTAATGTAGCGACGTCTGGAGGGCGAAGGCGATGTATGACGCTTGTCGAGGGAAACTTGTTGATGACAACTGTGTATGCGCATATATCTTGCTACATTTAAAGATGATGTACTTCGTATGTCACAGAGGCACATGATTGTCTAAAATTTGGCACACACGTGGCCAGTCGGGCACACCGAATGGCTAAATCAAAGAAAACCAAATAGTATTCGTTAAATATAATGCTCTACCCCAAAAAGGTCGGTGTGCTTTAAAGACGCCTCTTAGTCGACATTCTATGCATGTTCAGGTTCTATGTAGGAATATATTATAATTACTTTTATTATTATATATAATTACAGCCAGGCCAAAACCGGGAATGTAGGGAAAGAAAGCTTCGCTTTAAAATTGAAGCCGGATAGTAGTGTAGTTACGTCTGCTAAGCAGGATTTCTAATACTAAAAATAGTATTTGGAGAGCGTTCCAGCTAACACTTTTCCAGAAGCCTCCCTTCAATAGTTCGGGGCGATCCTAACTGGGACACCAATTAATTAAAGCAAGGATTTCTTTGCCTGCCTTCCCGGATTTCGTGTGGTTGCTAGCTGGGTCGCTCAGTATCTCAGCTGATATATTTGTGCATATATGTATATCCAAAAGTTATATATATGCTGAATGAAAACACCAGCGAACCGGCAACTATGGGCAACTATGGCACTATGGCAACTAAGGGCAACTATGCGCACATCCTGCTCCGCGTTATAAAAAAAATAAATTCCTATATAAAACGTTAGCATGTAATTTCGGCTCAGATATCTTTAAAGCACACCAAGCTGTTACTGTAGTGGCGATTTATATCATCACGATAAACCGAAAACAGGAGACGAGATCACGTATTACAATAACAGCCTGTTTAGGAGACCAAGCGTAGAGACGTCTTCTTCGTCACCGAATCTTCCACACCACGACACGGAGTGCGCTAAAACGCCCGTCGTTGTCCTGGTCGTCTGCACGGAGTAGCCGTGACAATATTTAACTGATTCTTTGATTTACTTCATTTTCTTTGATTTGGCCATTTGGTATGTGCCACTGGGAGTGCGCCCGTTCGCTGCCAATCCTCCATAATTGGTATATGTGTTCCACTGTGACACAAGAGGTACAGAATCCCTAAATGTTGCTTGATACTTGTACTTTCCTGCGCACATACTTGACGTCACCATTCTTACCTCGACAAGCATTCTTCGTCCTCGTGACATGGCTACGTCTCACACTGCGCATTCGCCTGATTTGGTGTTAGCATTGCGGCATAGCTTGCGAGTGATGTGGTGCATACACATAAAAAAATTGATAAGGATAAACTTGCGACCATCGGGGTGAATAAACACAAACATTGCATGACATTACACGTTGCATATGGGGCTCTTGCATTGCCCAGGGGGCGCTGCGAAAAAAGGTGCTAAAAAGCGCTCTCTGTGCTAAAATGGGTCGTACCAAGCTCGGTCGTCTGCTTCGGAAGGCACGTTTACAATATGGACCAGCCACTTTCGGTTGTGTTGTTTCACGGCCTGCAGCGAATATCGGGCGCCGAAGATTTTTTCAGGGGTGGCACGCTGCGTAAAGGCAAGAAATTATGCAGTGCCGAATACGTGTACGCCGTTCAAGAATTAGGTGGCGAAGTTTTAGCACCGTGTCAATCGCAAGTGAAGCGAGACGCGTACGAAGTGAAACTTCAGGTAAGGTTTGCACGCTAGCTGCTAGATTCAGGCGCACAAACGCGAGGAAATGCTTGCTATAAATGAATCCACAGCAGCGATAAGCAGGCATCATGTGTACGGAACTGCTCGAGCACACGACGGTACGCGCCGCGATGTACGAACTGCTCGAGCGCACGATCGTATGCGCCGCGACGGCAGCGGTCTTTCGACATGCCGCGAAACGGCGGGACTCCTGCACTCTTTGTTGACTGCATGCCGCTAAACAAGTAGTTATGCCTGCGTTGTAGTAGCGGCCATCTCTCCCTTTTAGTTACTGGTAATAACTGATGCAATGCATATGAGCTCGCACGTACGTGCGAATCGCGCTGCAGCGCGAGCTCGTGCGCGGCTCGCTTGATGTAGGTTTTAATGACAGCGCTCGAACATCGATGTGCTGCAATCAATACTGCCTTGCTGCGCTGCCTCAACGTGCTGGCTTGAGATCAAGGATGAGCGCATTTAACTCTCTTAACCTGTGCTGCTCGTAGTGGAGCAGTGAATTGTGATCGAATGAGCCCGACCATTTGTGCTCATTTGCACACACCTGGTCCCTTCACCACTTCGCATCGGTCGAATTGTTAATTGTCGCTGTGGCCGGGTCTCGAATCGTGAATTACCAGCCATGCCTGCTGCTATATCGGTCTGCTGTCGGGACTGTAGGTGCAAAAGACCGGACATTAGAACGCAGATAATCAAGCAAGCTTCAAGACAGGCGAAGCAGTCAGCATGGCACGAAGTTTCGCTTACTCAGCGCGACGAACTGCAGCCATGCAGCGCGCCCGACGCTCCACTTCGTGAGGCCTTGAAGGAAAACGGCAGAATCTGATGTTGGGATTCAGGCCTTCTTGTTCATGGCAGCCCACGACGCAGAAGTAATGACGGTGACGCCTTTTCGAGGCTGGGCTAGGTCTCTCCGGATCGGCGTCACCGATTCCTTCTGCTCCTAGCATTACGTCCCACGGCACACGGAGAGTCCGTTTTCGTTGAACTATAGGCTGCGGCGAGCTTGCAGCGTGGTCGGCTTGGTCTGTGAGAAGTGACGAGCCTTTTCGCACTCGCAACAGGGTATAAAAAAGTGCGAATCGATGCAAAACTCGGCCTAGAAACTTGCTTCGCCACAGCCAGGGTTCAATACGACCCAAGCTGGTACGACCCAGATGTCGTTTCCCGCGCCGCCACCAGGCGCCGCTACTATACCTCAAACTCCAGCGCAAGACGCCCATAGGAAGAAAGTGAACAAGAAAATCACTGAGAATACCCCTAATGCGAAATTTGAGCGCAGCTCTATACGTGTTTTCATTTCGCGATGTGTTGGCTGGCGCAGACTATCTGTCTCGTGCGGCACATTGCAAACGGAACGAACTGTGGCGCGTCTGCCTCGCTAATCGGGAGATCGCGATAGATAGCGCGTGGGTGACGCACGGGCGCGATTCACAGTAGCCGCCACAGACAGACCTCCGCTCATGCAGCGCTTTGATTCCATGTGTCTGAAGCGCGCCACTCTGGCGCCGTCACGTAGCCATCGTCGCCGCGGGCCCGTCTTTCGCGGCATTGCGCGACGCTTTTCTTCTTTACGCTTTCGCCATACCCTCCTTCTCTGCTTTCCTCCTCGAGCTCTCCTCGCTATCGCTGTCTTTCATCCGCGCTCCGCGTTCACACTTTCATCTTTCGCTGTGCTCGTTCTCTCGGTTACGAGGACGCCGAGGGACGCCGACGCTTAACGCAGAGCGGGCACCTAAAAGCAGCGCTCTAGACTGTGCGCACCAACGTTAGTTGTAAAGTATTTAATTAACCACTTTACTTAAGCTTCGCTTCCCATAGATACCAACATGCGCGTTGAAGGTGCATATTTTTCTGAAGGGAATTTCGCGGACAGATTTACTTCGGAAATCCGGGCCGATATCTCTAAATTGCTCCAATTGCAATAATTGAAAGGGTAATTAGTGAATATTTTAATTACTGATGGTGCACAATGTGATTTTCCACGCAGGAAATTCCATCCTCTCCCAAAAATTTCTATCAAAGGATGGAACAACGATGCCACAGGAGATTTAAAAAATATATATTCGAACAATAAGAGAATGGTATTATAGTAGCCTGCATAATGCGCAGCAAATCTCCGTACCGCTTTCGTTTCTTCCTTGCTGGTAATTTGCTCATCCTTTGGTAATCGTCATTACTTCCTGTTGTACTACTTTGTCAAGGGGCCACAAGCTGACCACGGCTGTCCAGCAACACAATGTCACTGGATCTCCGTGCCAGAGCCGGGAAAACTCGCGAGTAATGAACATCGTTGCTTGTTTGAGCGGTGCAGCTATGCAAACACAACCCGCATCGGCGCGGTATTGTCACCGCAACGCTTTTACATCTGTGTAGCAAGCGAAAGAACAGGCGACGTCGTTAGCGATGCAGGGAAGTAGTTCTTTTCCGAATGACGGCAATCGGCATGTATCTTTTCTGTCTGTGAAGGAGGCAAAGATAAAACGACGAGCTTGGTGGAGGTCAGGCTTATTTTAAGGCTCTTTGAGACTATAGTGATTACGTTTTTTGTGTGTTCCGTAATGAGAAACTGTGAAAAATACGCAAATGAATAAGACACTCTATTACGTACACTTGACACTGCTTATAGATGGCGAAATGCATGTATTTTCGTGTTGTTCTAAACAGTGGGCAACAGCGCACGGCATCACTCACGGCAAGCGGATGCATAAACCTCTGGTCTTTCTCGTGCAGGTGAGGAAAGGTTTTTCGCAAATGTTTTCACTCTATAACGAATTAGACTTAGCTGTGCTGCCGTGCCCGAGGCTACTGTGTTCGATGTTTGTCGACCTGGTATGACATCTTAAGAAATTACTGATGCTCGCCGGTAACATAGGGACTAACCCGGGACCTGATATGACTCGGTTCTTCAAACAGCTCCAGTTTATTGGTTATGACTTAAAGGAAATAAAAGAAGAACGGTTAATGGACAACTAACAGCGCTTGAAAACGCATTAGCCCTTTGCTCGAATGAAGCGTCAAATTTGCAGGAAATCGTGCATGCTTATCTTCGTCATTTCCTGTCCGCGTCCCGGTGTGCGCTGTAAGTCACAGTAACACGGAAGCGCAGCGTCGAAGCTGCGTCCCAGTAGGTAAAAATAAGCATCATCAACATAAAAGTGCACAGCATTATTAACTAAATAGAAGCGCTTCAGTGATTGCTTTTGTGCCTGAATTTCGGCCGCTGCCCCTGGTGCGGGGGGAAGCCAACTCTCGACCACGAAATGTGAGAGTGCACGAGCAGGCCCCCAAAATTCACTTCCCCCTCTTGGGATCCAAAATCACAGATAGGGAGCAGGGGTCTCCTCGACCAGGCCCAGCGAATAGTTCTGGCCAGTGGAGTCTCAGAATAGAGACCCACCCGCCCTCTTCCAACACCCCTTTCCTTTTCAGTCCATTATATGTTATTCTCTCTTTTGTGCCTGAAACTATAGACTTCATGAGAGGAACCGAAACGCGTAAGTAACGTTAGAAATGACGAAATATCACCCCCTAATCACGCGATCGTTCGCAATGAGAGTCAACCACAAGGTGGAGGTGTAGCCATACTTACGCACAAAAAATACGCTTTCAGGTCTTACCCGAAGTTAAGGGCACATGAGCAATGTTTTGCAAGCTGCTATTAGGTTCATCGGCTGTCATTGTGTGCTATCGGAGCCCCACGGCAGAAACTGACGTCATTAGCTCATTGTATAACCTCTTTCTTGCAACATCATGCGTCAGATAGCAGACTAACCTTGTTGCGCGATTTTAACTTCCGTAAAATAAATTGGCATAAACTGCAATCTCACATGGCATGCTCCGAACTTTTCCTTGATCCTTATCCTTGATGCCCGTGGATTTGCCTCTAATGCTGTTTCTAATGTTATACGCCTGTCCTCTAGTTACACAGGTCCAGTGCGTGTTTTGCGCGTAAACATTGATGAAAGTAGTATCCTGAAACGGCGCGCTCGTGACGCGTCACGAACGCGAATGCCTGACATGGCGGACAGACTCAAATCAGCCTTAATAACAATGCGAAGCATTCTTCTCCGATTCAATCCAGTTTTGGCGTGTATGCCCACCGTTTTCCTTGGCCGATCGCAAATGTAGTGCAATCTAAGCTAGTTGCGTGCCATTCGGTAGGCGCCGCCCTTCAATGAACCTCTTTGACGACAACTTGGGTGTGTGAGTACCACCGCAACAACAAACAACACACACTTAGGGACGTCTACGTAATGCTTTGCATTACGTAGAGGTCGACAGGAGTTGGGTTCGCTCTGTATTAACGCGATAGCGTTAAGGGCCCCATGTCACAGGACATCCGGTGTCGGCTGCGCACTATATATATATATATATATATATATATATATATATATATATATATATATATATATATATATATATATATATATATATATATATATATATATATATATATATATATACCTCCATGATCGGCCGACGCAAGAGGCCGTGTTTCTACCAGAAAGCTCGCCTTCGTGCATAGCGTTCGCCGCCAGCGCTCCCTGGCAAACATTACGGTTACATAAGCTGCAATTGCCGGGAAGCGTGAGAAGCAGTCAGGTATCTTTGAATGCTATCGGGCGTTCCACTCTTAAAGGCGAAGCTTAAGCGTCTTCAAACTTTCTATTCCATATCCTCGTTAATAACAGTTTTAGTTGAAGGTCAGCACTGTCTTCCGCCGCCTCTCTGCTCACCCTTTTGTTTCGCACTGCCCAATAGAAGAGCGTTCTTCGACACGCATGATTGTAAGGCAACACTACGATTGGAAAATAATCAATGATTAACCAGCAAAGCTAAGGCGCAGAAATAGCAGAAGGATGTCTAGGTTTTTTTGCCGTGCCAATAGCCTCTTAAGTACCTTAAGTACAACCAGCTCTTCAGGATTTGGTTGAGGTCGTTGATAACCACGTAGCCCAAACATTTTACGTCATAAAAGACGACGGAGAAAGAAACACACAGAGAGAGAAATAAAGAAAACTTTATCTTCATATTGGGCGGTTGTAGTGAAAAGACGACGTAGGCCTTCTTTGGCTGTAAATGAAGGCCTACTGCTTGCGGTGCCTGCTGCATCAACTGGAGTTGATGCTAGTGTTATTGCAAGGGGCCGACATGCAATCACACCTTCCAGACATACGCGAGCGCAATTGCCAATTTCAGGGACACATAAGAAGTCGAAACGCAGCTGACACGTTGGAAATGAAGTATGGAAGGTTGAAATGGTAAGAGCCATCCATAGTGACTGAAGTGTTCTTCTCTAATTTCTAGAATACACGGACATATGATGAATGGCCGGGCAACAATTCAGCGCCGAAATGTGTGAGAAAAGCTTGGTGGTGATCAATACTTTACTTTTTTGTGCACTGTTTCAATAGATTTCTGCATTGTCACTGAAACATAAACAGTGATGCAGCGGATAATTGAACAGTGAATAAATTTAAAGGGACAATAAATTACGGGAAAGATCCGCAAAACTACAAAATGAGAGAATATTTCCTTGTCCTCTTCCACAAGAGTAATCTCCGACAGGGGAGCGTTGAACAAGATTCGTCAAGCCATGCATTCTTGTTTGCTCAGTTTCCCAGGAGCGCTTAGAGGTGCAAAATTCCTCACGCAATGCATTTTTGCTTGATGTTTGGTTATTGTAATTTAATCTGCTTACCCTGCTTCGCCAGCTGGTGAAATCACTGCGGAAGATTCCTAGTATCTCCTTCAAGCTGATCGAATGTCCTGATCTACACGCATTCTATTTTCCTCCCTTCGTATAAGTCATCAACAATAGGAAAGAAAATGAAAGCGGTAAACTGCAAGAAATTATTGCCTCGTGCGCATTTGCTCCAGCCATTCAGAGAAAGTAATCTTACACTCCTGTACGCAGAAAGCTGTGGAAGTGCTTTGAAATACCTTCCGAGCAAAGGTGCTCTTTCTTTTTATTAACTTTTTTTTCTCTCCTTTGTTTCTACGTCTGCATTAAAGGACACGTCCACTGGACGTGTTCTTTCCTTCATTCCCCGCGGCGCAGGCGAAAATGAGCCAGCGTGGTGACGTCATACTAGGTGAAAGGGTGCTGTGCGCTCTCCGGAGGTAAAATCACGGTCGCTAGGCGGCCGCTGTGACGCAAAACGTAAAGCACAAAAGGACTGCCGCCCGGACAGGTTGTTCTCCTGCCCAATAAGTGGCGTCGCTTTAGTCGCGGGCCGCTCGGGGTGGAGAATGAGATTTAGAGGGAAAGTCGGGAGAAGGAGAAAGTGATGCCAGCAGGTTGTTGTGCATTGCAGCGCGTTGTACGGAATGCCAAAAAAGGGGTGGGGGAAAGGGAGGGGAGGGGTTGGCCGGCCACGAAGGAAAAGTCCTTGACAGAGAGGCTTGCCTGTGGGGCGGGAAAGGGGGGGGGTGGAAAGAGGAAGCGCTGCGGTGGTTGATTCAGCTGCTCGCCTCAGTGGTGGCGCAGAACAAAGGGCCCTAAACGCACGCACACTCGACGGACACGCACACACACAAGCGATTGTGGGCGCCCTTACGTGTGTGGAAACAATCCTCGTCGGACGAGCACGCGAAGAGGCGGCAGACGGCGATCGCCCACCGACGCTCCTGGGCCGCACGCACTGAGGGCCGGAAGAAACGCTTACGTTGGCTCGCCGAGTGTGGGAGTCGCCGAGCTTGCCCGCCTGCCTGCCTGCCTGCTTGCCGATCTTGTTTTGCGTCTCGCGTCGGTGTCGTCGTCCGTATACCGCCCGCACGACTCCCCTGCGAAACCCGTCACGAACGCGGCAGCGGCGGCAGACGACCGGCGGACAGACGACAGAGGAGGGAAGACGAAACGGGACAGTCTCGCCCGACCGTGACTGAATCGGCCGGTAAGTGGGCTCGTCGTTTTATTTTGTTGTTTTCAGAGATTCGCCGGTCACGCCAGCTTTCTCCGTGTTTCGCTTAGGTCGCGGATTTCCCTTCGAAAGTTCGCGTTTACGAAACGTTTAGTGAAACGTAGATCGCTTCTGTTTTTTTTTCTTTTTAAATTGTCATCCTCCTCTCTTTCTTATTCTCCTTTGCGGGTGACATTCCAGCGCGGCATTGTTGTGCGAAGCGGTGTAGGTCATGAAGTATCGATGTTATCAGGAACGTACGGAAGCTATTATGCAAGCTTAAATTACTATGCGGGTCGCCCCATTCATGTTCTGCGCCAGGATGACACCACCAATCCGGTTTGCATTTTTTTGCTAACCAAGAAACGACGGAGAGCGTTTGACTAAGAGGCCCGACTGTTGTAACTTACAACGTTTCCGTGTTCAAAGAACCAAGCGCATAGTGACTGCGGCACGCACAGCAGGTAAGACTTGTGCACCATTCTAGATTCCGCGTAAGAATCCCGACGAGCCAGTGAAGTGATGTATGCGAATGTTTTGAAGTTTATCTTCAGGGCTGGCGACCTGCATCATGCATCCATGTTTATGCTCCCTCGATCATTCCGTAATTTTCCTGTTTGGATATAAATGCAGAAACCTTCTGTGGCGCTGCATGCTAGCGTTTAGTAGAGTTAGAAAGGGAGCATGTACAGTAAATCTATCGTTTAGTAAGCCTTAGCAATTAAGCTTATGCGTTCCTGTTGCAGACGAAGTCATGGCGTTAGACTATAAAACGCTTATAGATATTTGATAATACCTTCCTAACAGGCATTAGAAGAGCTCTATATACGTTGCTTACGACAGGACTGAAACTTCGACAATACCTTTGATTGGCGAGTCTGTTAAGGATAATCAGTCTCGCTAATAACATTTATGCTAATCGGGGAATGGAGGCGAGGAGGAATTTCGATCGCGTTTGCCTGTGTAACCGCAAACCACGGATGAAGATGTCGAATCACCCAAGGTTACGTAATGCCTATAACAGCAAAGGCAATTTTCTCTACTATCCTTTGCGCTTGTGTTGCTTCTCTGTGGCCTAAGAAGAAAAATGAGAATTCGTAGGCAGATGCAATTCATCGCAAAATGCGCAATCAGCTGTCCACTTTGCATCCTACGACAAGCTGTCAAAATTTCCTCCTGATATTCACACGTTACAAGAAAGCGGGTAGAATTTGCTTGCGCAGCTACCACGGAACTCGTAACCCAAGTCCACAATACCTAGTTCTCAAAAAAAGGTTTCGTATTAAAAGACAACATGTGAATTAGTGAAATGAATCATTGGAGCACACTATGGGATTGAAAATAACTTATATGGAGTATTTAATTTTACGAAATGTATTGACCGGTTTACGACGTGCAACGACGCCATGCGAATGGTTATATTCAAAGAAACCGTTAGTCACTTCACTGTATAAACGTAGCTCAAGGGCTCGCGATCACTGCTTTCAAAAGGCTTTAGATTACTTAGTTCATTACCTTTTAAGGCGAAATTGAAATTGATGCCGGAATTTTTGTATGCGGCGGTGACGGCTCGACATTTATTTAACTAAAATCGTTTCCCATAGTTTTCTTTCCTTTCTTTCGTTACTTTTCAACACCAGAACAGACCTACCTGTGAGCTTAAGCTCCCGATTCGTTGTTCGGTAACTGATCACTGTAAAATAGAATATTCCGTCCGTTTGCTATTGTTTTTATTACTGAACACATTTTTAAAAAGAAAGCACCTTCTGCTGTTAGTGCAATTTTGATTCTTCAAGTGAATTGCCTCTGGAGGCTGACGCTAGCCTCAGGACAATTATCAGTTTTAAGTTAGCTACTTAGTAGAGGTGTTCGAATAGTGAAATTTACTAATCAAATAAGAATGATCGAGAAAAACTAGCTTTAAACATCGAACCGAACACCGCATATTTTCTCGTTTCTGAACGAAGTGACTGTACGGAGAGTTCATATGCCCCCCCCCCCCCTCACCCAATATATATATATATATATATATATATATATATATATATATATATATATATATATGTGTAGTTTCTGCGTTCGATAAGGAGATAACTGTCATGCTACAGCACCGCACGTTGCTTTAATGAGAGGCCAACTTGGTGAGATTGCCACGACAAGAAATTGCCTTGCCCAAATCGTAACAACAGGGCCCGCATTCACGCAAAAGAAGAGAGAACTCTCACACCAGAAATCATCATAAGAAAAAAAGTTCAGCCAATCTTTATGCTACACATATCATCAGCGAAGACCGCCAGCCAATAGCAAAGAGAATTTAGGAAAACTTTGTGAATTTGGAGTGCTTTTGAGCAACAATCCCAACATGCGCCTGTCTTTCTGCCTGGAACTCGAATAACTGCGGTATTCCTTATAGTCGAACACGTAGGAATATCAGACAATTTCGTATAGTGAAGTCCCAAATCGAATACGAATCGTATAGTAAGAACTTCTCGATTCGTGTTCGGAATTTCGAATATATCCGAACATGTGTACCCCAACGAATCCACAAAGTTGCAATGATAACCTTTCTAATTAGTTACTTCAGGGCGCATGCTCAAACTACCCAGTTGGAAGCCGGGTATAAGTGACATCCACATCGATTTAGCATATTTGCTGCGGTATACGTTTTGCGGAGCTCTATATACCGCGCGCGTTAGTGCGGATATGTGGGATCAGTTTTCACTGGGTGGCCAGTTATCTGTTCCGTCTTCTTTCATTTTCCTTCACCTATTATTTCTGCATTTTGAATAAACAACTAACTTCCTCTATGCTTTCGCTGGCTTCAATGTCTGTCGTTTCCTATGATTGTGACTTGCGCATTCAAGACTTCAAGTAGTAACCGGGCGTTTCTGCCTCGCAGGCGAAGAAGCATTGAGTGACGCGGTGTGATGGGTGTGGGGGGTGGGGGGCTCACGAATATATGACTCATCCTCCCAGCGAGAAAAGCCGCTGCCTCTGTGTACGCGAAACAGACACCATCAGGAACAGCACTCTCATTAGTGTAGCGAATTGACGGTGACGCCGGTGAAGTTTCGTTTTGTTTGTATGTAGTGACAGATGTGTATAACACCACGGGGAGAAGGTGCATCTTTCACCGCGTAGTCCACGGAGGCAGCCCAGAGAAATTGGACTTGACTTCCCGAGCAAAGGGGAGTCCCTTTATTACAGAGCTGGTTCACGTTGGTGTCACCAGCTGTGAACTTCTGTTAACCTGACCGTGCCCATGCAGAAAGGGAATCGGTGCGAGGGGACGCTGTGATCGCTGTCATGGCGCCTCTTTTCACAACTTTCAGTGTGATCCACAGGTACGGTTGCGCTACGGGCCACATTACTATTATTTGTAATGTGTTCGAACAAGCAAAAAGAAAACACTCGCAAAGCTTTTTTTTTTTGTATAACATCTGCTCCTTTCTGGCTCGTGTATATGAGGAGACCTTCCGTTCTATCATATGAATGACCACGTAATACCTTTGCGCTGCACGGCATGCCAATACAACCGTGGACTTAGATTTAGGCGCACGTTAATTACAGCACCCCAGGCGGTCAAAATTAATCCGGAATCCCCCACTATATGGCGTGCCACATAATCAGATTGTGGTTTTGGCACGTAAAACGCCGTAATTCGATTAAATTTTTTACGCTGTACGGATACCACTCTGGCATCAAGTGTGTCAGCAGCCAGATGCGATCTGCTGTGAGGGGATACTTTTGACGGCGTTTCTACTTTCTGTGCTCGATGGAAACGAGGCACATCGGGCGAAAATTTCCACCGGTGAAGGTCGCGACACAACACAATAGTGTAAACTTTGAGCTTCGCGTTGTAAATACACCTGTCCGCAGAACCACATACGCCTGACCGCAAACGTTTCCGGAGCACTGTTACCAGCGGAAAAAAAAGTGAAATTTACAAAAAGGAGATGTTAGAAAAAGAAAACGCGAAATTTCGTCGCAGCTATTGTGCTGGGCAGTGGGACAAAGAAGGTGCGAAGGTGCACTCCGTAAACGTTTGCGGTCGGCTGTGCGCAAGGTTGCCCGAATGAAAACAAGCATACATACATTGAAAGGAGACCGTACAGCTCGGAAAACCGCACGTTACTGATTGCCTGAGATGTATACCATGCTTGGTTTGCTTGGCACCACGATTGGTTCGCACTTATACTTCAAACATCTCGTGATTGGAGTGCTTCGCTGCGTGATGTTGTTCTCAAGAATCCTATTGTATCTGCTTCGACGGTAATGGCATTGGAGCTAACATTTTGGTGAGTTATTTATAAGGTTTTACATCCTTAAACAGCAACCTGCTGTGAGAGGTGCCGTGGTACATTGACTGGGAATAATTCTGGCCACCTAAGTTTCTAACTATCACTATTACTAACTTTAACTATCACCTATAACTGACTAAATATCACTACCACTAACTATTACTAACTAACCATAACTAACAATCTAGCAGACTAACTATTTAACAATACTCACTCGCATACATACATAAACAATATTTCGTCCGAGACCATTCGCATCAGCTTGCATTCTACTTAAACACGGCAATCTACGCCGGCACTGCAGGCAGCTCCATGGCGTGTTGAGCGAGAGAGAGGGAGAGAAGGGGGAGAGAGGGTAGTGAACCAGGCCGCCTTCCGGTTGGCGATCCTGCAAGGGGAAAGGAGGATAGAAGTTCAGCAGAAAGAACGTAAGAAAACAGATGCGTGTGAATAAACCTTCCGTTTACGAAGAAAAACATGGCTTGCGTCATGCGTCGAGGTTGAATCAGGTTGAGTGCAGCGCACAAAGAAAAAAGAAAGGCAAACACAATTAAGCATGCAGAGTTGTTGCTCTTGTATTTACTCCTACTTACTCTTCGAGTTCGTTATTCCCCAACGAAATTCTCGATTGTTAGCAGCGTTTTCCCCGCGTACCTACTCTCCGTGCGTTTGCGTCATTTATGCACCGAATCTTCCGTCACGGTGGGAAGGCGGCGAACGTAACCTGCGTGCAAGCAGCGCCCGATCGTTTTTGAGTCGCTCCAGGGGGCGCGGCGGCCATCTGCAGGCGTCCATCCATTCCCCCCACCCCATCCCCCCTGCGGGGTGCATGCCTAGTAGGAAGCGGGCGCGGTGTGCATGTTGTCGGGTCAGCGATCGTGTTGCCCTGGTGATCGCCGTGGTTCGGCAGCGCTCGCGCCCTATACGGGAGCAGTTTTGCACTCCACCGTGAGGAGCTGCAGCCCCGCGGGCAATCGCAATCAATTGCGTGAATCGCCTAACGGGGCCACCAGCAGTGCACCGCGTCTCCCGTAACGGGGTGTGCCGATACCGTGATCGTTAAATTAAAAAAGAAAGAGTTGAAAGAAAAAAGAGAACGTGGTGACCCAAACTGTGCGGGAAGCCACCTCGAGCCTGAAGAAAATTTTCGAAGCGGCAACGGCGCATTCAAGTCGGCGTTACTCGGGCCGTCGTCGAAGACACAGAGGTAACGTGCATGATACCTTCGCCATTTAATTGTGTCCTCCAGCACGAGCGGGTAGCATGGAGTCCCGAAGAAAAAAAAAATGAAACAACACAATGAAGTTGGTAAATCGCGGCTGCAAGAAATCAATAATAGTAAAATCAAAGAAGGTATATATACGCATGCCGTCTAAAATTGAAATATTCCTGTCTGCACGCGCCATGTGACCTTTGTGAAGCGCCCTTTGAGATTCTTGGCTGTAAGCGCATGCTTTGAGAAAGTTGGCTTAATTTCTAAGGCCAGCCGTTGTTCAAATTTCGTAATTTATTAACGTAAGAGTAACGGTATACAGATCATTTAAAAGATCATTTCACATACTAGTCCCATATTCCGAAGAGTGTAGAGGGCCCCATGATGAAACATACAAGGACTTACAAGGGTAAGTGACAAGAGAACCAAAAACTTATGAAGCAGTAGCTACAACAAAATAATAGCTATAAAAACACATCGACGAATACCTAAAACCCAGAATTCCACGTAATAATACAGGTTAATAAGGCGACAGAAGGAAAAATTTCAGAGCTTTTTACATCTAAGCTCCTAAGGGCTACTCTCCCCACTATCGTGTCCCATGTGTAGAAAAAAAAAATCCCGAAGATAGTACAATCCCGGGCGTACCCGCGGCTGAAGTGACGCAGGCGTTAAGCACTCCCCATACGTGGGCCGATCCCGAAGATAGTACAATACCGGGCCGGCTATATCGGCTGCACCCCCGTTTGCTCTCTAATCCACACCACACACCTTCTTCTCCCTGCTCGTTACGCCTGTTATTCGCCGTTTATTCGCTCCCAAAGTCGTAAGTTTAAAATCTAATGTACTCCAATTTTAAATGAAACGTTACTTTATGTACCTCAGCTTCTTCTGTCGTTTTCGTTGGGTCGACTGCAATGCTGCGGCAAACGCTTCGTACGCGCGCATAGATCTCGTATAGTATACCTGCACATTCCACTCGGGACGCCAAGCTAAATGGATGAGGGCTTTGTTGTCGGTCATTGATTGGCTAAGTGTGCATACTTTCACGTCATCCCGTGTTCCGATTGCCGGCGCAGATCTCATTTGTTGCAAGAACACATCAACGTATACCTCCCACGGGTACACACAAGCACACATATACACACGCAACTTTGTTGCGAGATGCGTGGAGCAACGCGAGGAGTAAGCTAGACCCGCTACTCATCGCAGTCACGGACGCGTCCGCTTCGTTTCCTGCCCATTGGGAACGAGCGCTCGGCACGGCACTGCGCTCGTGTGAGAGACAAACCGGTTGGCGCCCGTGTAGGCGCCATTGTTCTTGCTTCTTTGTGATTGTTCTTGCATCTCAGTGCGCTTCGCGCTGCCTTGTTTCCAATCGCCCAGCGCGTCCTTGTTCGCAGGGAGCGCGTCCGCTTAATTTATACGATTGCCTAAAGCCCCAGCAGTTGTTCGGGCTCCTAAGGACAGCCGTAGAGAAGTGTTCGGTAAGACTATAAACCGACGCTAAAGAAGCCTCGTCCACGTACTAATAACGCGTGACTGCGTCAGCCTTGCTTCCGAGGCGGGCCGCCTTCTGCATTCGTCTCCTTTCCGTTTTGCTTCAACACATCTTCGTTATTCTTTTCTCTGTTTCTTTCGGGTCTTCTCGGCGCGCTCATGATGTGTTTACCTTGTGGGAGCGGAGAATTAAGCCAGCGCTCGCTGATGTATGCGGGAGCTGTGTGTATGCGTGCAATACTTGCGCTGTATGTATAGCTTTCTCACGCAGACGCCATCGATGGGAGCTCGCTCGACCATGTGCGTGCTGCTGGTCATCATTCACGGTGCTTCGTGTCTCGACCGTGCATTGATCCTCGCGCGCCAAGCGCAATGTGTAAGCGATTACGCGCACGCCTGCGGACAAAGCATTATATCTAATGGACAGAGAGAATCTTAGCCAAGCCGCGTTATATACCGTTCGGAAAAGCGTGTGAACGTATGCGGTAAATGCGGACGGAGAGTCCGGCAAAGCGGTGTAGGCGCACGGAAGAGCATTATAGTGTATTGCTATATTGTAACCGGCCGATCCAGAAATAGACGGTGCGGCTAAATCTCTTGTCTTCGTCTCATGCTCGACGCTGCAGCAGTTGGGCACGGCCTCAGCCAACACCGCCACGCCTTCACACGTAGTGTTTGCTAAAAGTTGCAAAGACACTGTGCGCTTGAACGATCGTTTTCTCGGGCTGCCTCACTAGCTCGCTGGCGGACTACCTACATACGAAACTTGTGGCAAAGATGGTACTTGCGCAGAAAAAAAAACAAAAAAAAACCCAAAAAACACGGATTCCTGTTATTTGCACGTGTAACTTTTTGTGCGAATACACGCCCATAAACATTTAACTAGCATGACAAAAGCAGAAGAGGCAGTAAAGCACGCGTAGAGGCAGCTGAATTTGGCGTATAATGTGCCCGCGATCGTTTTTAATTTTGATGAAAGAAGTCTATTTGGCCGACTCAGTTGCCGTGTCAAATAAAGCAGTTTGAATTTCTACGGCGAAATAATTCTTCGGGAGAAAAACATTCAGAGCCGCACATTTGATGTCGCCAAATTTCTCTTCTACTCAGGTGTCAAAGGAAAAAGGAAAAGTGATGTGGCTGTGGTTCTAAAAATAAGTGATGGGAACTTATAAGAGATACGGCAAGTTGTGCTTTCGTCAACTTTCGTTATCCTTTAATATCTCTATACGGTTCAATGAAGTTGGCTTATATTAATTTCGCTTATTCTTCTAGTTCATTGAATCACGACGGTCGCGACTATGTGGCAGCCTTGATGTCAAAGGTATAGGATGCCAGTTGCCTGCTCCTAAGTTACAGTGACACCGTTCCACATTCACCGCCATGACCACGTGTTGCGCTAAAGCTAAAATTTCTGTGTGCTAGCTCTAGTGCACACAACTACTAAAAAAAGTGGACAGGGGTACACCGTCGTCGCTGTAACAACTGAATTGTTATAGAGCATCGCACATCTAACGAGGAAGATGTGTGTTCGGCTCACACCGGCGGCAAATTGTCTTTTCGTCCGCGAGTGCATTTATTTACTATTTTTACGTTTCACTTGTAGGACACTTCCCAGGTAGCACAAAAGAGATACGTAACGTTTTCGTAGCGTTTATCCAAGACGATAAAAACGGGTTAAAGAAGACACGAATGAGAGAACTTCGGCGGGAAAACGTCGTATATCTCTGCTAATGTCCGGCTTAATTACTTTCTTGAGACGATCTAGAACAGGTCTGCAAGACGTATTCGAAAAGCTGGTCTAGAAATAGGATTGGGAAAGACACAAGTAATCCCTTTGCCAAAACTATTCGTAACCAATTTCTAAACGTTTTTAGGAGGTTATCAAAAAGCTGGTCTAGAAGTGGTCTTGAAAGGTTTACGATCATCTGAAGCTAATTTTCGCGAGTGACGGGTGCGATCAGACATCGTTGTTCAAAACACGCGTTTAGTTTCGCCTCACGCGACTGGCCTATTCCGCGCAGACGTCGTCAGCCGCACCCGTCGGCACGGCCTAGGCCAATCGCGTGAGGTGAAACTGATCGGGCGTTTCGAACAACGATCTCCAATCGCGCCCCAGATGAGTAGAAGCGTCGTGTTGACTGTAAGAGCCATGGCGCAGTGCCAAGCACTGTTCCCCGCATGGCCGGCGTATCCTCTACCAAGTCCCACGAAAATAAGCCTGTTAGGAATAATGAATCCTTAATACCACCTTTAGTAAGCTACGATGCTTACAACCAAAATGGGAATGACATCCTGCAAAGAACAAATGGTAACGACTTGGCAGGCGGCAAGACCAAGCCCTTCATGCCAAAAGTGAATGAAATGAGAACATTGTGACCAAGCAAAAACACTTTATTAAAATGTAATGCTTATGCAAGCTTCGAACAAACTGTGTGAGAAATGCAAATAGAAGTAAAAGTACATCAACAATGACAAAAGTCGCAGAAATTTAAGGATTCGTAATGAACTCGAAAGTGAACATTCACTAACACATAAACAAAATTCCAAGTACACATACAAAAATGAATAGAAGAACCTGGAGTGTACTAAAGTTTCTCATTTATCATAGTAAAGAGCACGTGCTATTAGATGGACTAGAGTTATGCAGAAGTGACATTCGGAGCGAATGGAAGTAGACTGAAAAATGCAAGAGTATGAGTCGGATGGTAACTGCCTCCAAGCAATGTTACCAATCAGCTAGAAGCTTGAAAAGAGCACAAAAAGAAATACCACCGCATACCATCATAAAATAATCCTGTGACAGAAATAAAAAAATGGGAACAATGCAAAATTGGAAATATCGCCTTTAGGATATATCAAAGAAGGTAATGGCGAGAAAAATAACCATACAACAAAAAAGCAATAAAGTGAAATTAGTACAGAATACTTAAACGGGGGATTCAGTGTAACAAGTGAACACTACTGCAGTACAGCGAACGATGAGACAGTAATGCTGCATCTTGCCACTCCAGAACGTGAGAAATGAATATGCAAGCCTCATATTAGTAACTTACATAAACATGGAAATAAACTGGAATGCACTGGAAGCTGCATTTGTGTAACAAAGGAAGCAATGCTCGTAATAAATAGTAAGTGTTTTATCTAAAAAACCCTGTACAAGAGGCAATGTTGTACCTCTCTGGCAAAGACAAAGTTGCAACGAATAATTTGCAAACCAGCAAATACATTAATTAGCACACTGACATGTCACACTTTGCGCACATCTTCAGTCTCCTAAAGTAAAAAAAAAGCACTCTGAATGAGAAAAACGTTTAACACATGTAGCCCAGAGCAAATTCTTTGCCAGTTCACCCACACTTTCACATCCAAAAACATTTGCCACAAAGTCCAGGCATAGTTCCACTGATGTTTACCAATTCACCCCCACTTTCACGTCCAAAAATATTTGGCACACAGTCGAGGCAGAGCTTCATAGATAAACAGCTTGAGCGCACCCTACTGATTATTCTGCAGTCCCGCTGGAAATAGAACTGCCGCACAAGCTGGTAGTGATTTAAATGTAGACATACTTGCTGCCCTGGACAGGTATGCTCAGATATCTGCACTGGTGCTCCGTTTTGTGAAGTAGACACATTGATGCGCTACGCTGGTAGTTGAAATGTTTTGAATGCACAAGTATTGGCTTCACCAGAAAGACTTGCCCACATACCACCACTGGCATATATATGCACTTGCTCTTCACTCAGTAGCATTGAACTTAAAGTGTTCCCTATGTGGGAGCCATGTGTAAAACCGGTGTCACACGACCACTCTCGATCGCCATCACGCCCGATCCGGATCGAAATTATCGATGCGACTGGCTCACTGTCGTAGCTTGCGCAAAAGAGCCAATCACGACCGAGAAATTCGATTTGTAACGGATTGGATAGCGGTTAAAAGAGCCCCGTGTGAAACCGGTATCAAATAATGCACAAGCGTACGCTAGGAAAATGTGTTGCACAAGGACAAAGAACTGCGGCATGCCCTGCTGTGCGAAGCGCGCGAACAGAACACATACAAAAAAAAAAAAAACCGCGCGAGCGCTTCGCTAACTCCACGCGCACACATTGCACCCGCACGAACTCGGCAGGCCGCCGACTAATTAAAGCGCGAAGGGCGCACAGCGTACATTCCGACACATGTCCCAAACGGCAAACAATGGTACTACCTGAAGCATACTCGACTCACGTGCGCAGTATCCACAAGCGAGTTATGCAGCGTACATGCTGTATCCATTCGCCAAGTAGTAAAATTGATAACAAGCACAAAGCTACAAGGGACTCAATACATTAATACCATTTGAGGCGTCAAATAAAATAGGGTTGGGCCGTTTCATATATTGGACACAATATATGGACACACGTGGTACCCCGTAAGACCATGAAATACCGCTCACGTGGGTAAAGGGGGCGAAAACACAATCGAGAACCTGAAGCGTAAACGATAAAAGCACGGTATATATGGTGCACGCAAAATTCTGTCAGTGCGCTGTAGCGCGAGGGAAGAAAATAGGGCGAGCACTTGACCTCACCTTTTGGGATACCGTACTAGTACTGAATCATAAAAAAAAGCCTGTTTGAACCAGTTATCTTGTCTGCAACACTCTTGCTAAACGGGAGACTAAAATACCACGATGACGGCTCTATTGCGGAGATTGGCAAGGTGCGCACAGACAGCAATTTTGCCATCTTTCTTCGCATTCTGCAAAATGCTTTCTTGTTAGGATCACGCATAGCGGCCGATCCCGACGCTAGGGACACACAGGCACAATTTATTCCCTCTAACTTTCGTCCTTATACTGCCCTTAACGCCTAAATTACAGCGTCAGTGAAAAGGCGCCTCAAATAACATGACAATGAACTTGAAGAGCTGATTAGTGCCCTCCACTCGGCGCCCTGCAATTGAAAACACTACTGAATTCGAAATTAAAACTACGCAAACAGATCGCACAACCCAAACTAATCACAGAATGTCGTTTTCTTGACGGCAAAACACTGCAACACTTACATGACAAAGGGCAGCGGCAGCACATTCAGAACAGCCGCAAACATACCACAGCGCAATGCAAGTGCGATAACGCAACTATGCCAGGCTTCACGAATAACGTGGCCGCCATGGTCCGATAACAATTGAAAACACTACTGATTTCCGAATTAAAACCACACAAACAATTTCGCACAACCCAAACTAATCAGAGAATATCGTTTTCTTGACAGCAAAACACTGCAACACTTACATAGCAAAGGGCAGCGGCAGCACACTCAGAACAGCCGCAAACACACCACAGCGCAATGCGAGTGCGGGGACGCGACGACGCCATGAAGACGCGACTATATGCCCGGCTCGCCCGGCTGCCCGGCATCACGAATCACGTGGCCACCTTGGTCACATGATAACTAAAGAGATAGAGCGAGTCATATGAAGTCGTTTTCAAAACGTATTCACCCCTCGTTTTTAAGCTGCCTGGCTTCCAACGTTATCCAAACGTATTCACCCCTCGTTTTTAAGCTATCTTGTTTGGAACGTCTTTGATGCCTCGATTTTGGTCAAAAATCCATTTCAGACGTTGAATCCCTTAATACGACGTTTTCAAGACTTTGTGTGCTACCTGGGTTATGGTGCATTCGACTGGCTGCTTTCGGGCGGTTCACAGAGCGCTCTCGCAGCTCGCTTTACATTGGGCTGGCCGAGATCGAGCTCTCGGAACACATTCGCCTGGTTCGTTCGGAGCGCCGCGTGCTCCAGCTCGCGGAGCGCTCGGAGGCGCTCCCACCTTCGACCGCATGGAAGCGCGACCAAGATCCGACAGAAACTCGATCACGTGGTTATACTCCGATTGCTCTGGGAGCAGTTAGCACGTTCTGTAGCATCCCTTTCCCTTGCCTCCAAAGTCGAAATGGCTTCGCATCGCTGCGAATCCAGTTGAAGCGCTGTAGGAGCCAGTCGAATGTGCCATTAACTTCCTATGCCTTCCTTGGCTTTGTTGTCTGTTAGCTTCATGAAAGAGAGAGAGAGAGAGAGAACATATATGAAAGGAAGGGAGCTTAACCAGTACTAAGCCTATATAAGAATACACACGCAGCTGAATGGCGCCTCGGGCTACTCAGAATGTCGTTAGAGCGAGCTCATTGTGAATAACGCCTGCGTTGTGTGCGCTGGTTTTTTGCACACGTCGTTTCGCGTTCTTCGCCGCATCCTCAAGCAGGCAACGACTATAGACCAGCCATGACCTACTGAAGGCCTTGAAAGGAGAGCATTCATCGCTGTGAGATGCCTCGTTATCACTACGGCCGTGTGTTCTAAGTACCCGGCCGTGCGAGCATGCGCGCAGTGACTCAGGTTGCTGTTTCATTTGTTCTTTTATGCGAAGCATACTAGCCGCACAACCACGCTCTTCCTTGCTACGCCGCGCGTGGCCGCGTAGCTACCATATGACGTCATAACAGCTGCAAAAGCGGAGGCTCAACTCGTGCGCTCGCTTGCGGCCGCGTAGCTACATAGCCCGGTCTCAGCTCGTGTGCTCGCCTGCGGTCGCACAGATGGTACTGCGGCCTAACTCCCGCTCCTCCCGATATACCAGGTTACCAATACCGCTATACCAGTGGTATAGCGGTATTGGTAGCGGTAGAGCGTATTTATTGGTTTGAAAATAAAGGAATCAGCAGAGTAACGCATGAGTTGTTTCTTCGTCAAGCCGAACCAAATATAGCCAAGCAACAGCAGTGCACCAGGCTAAACAGTGGTTCAACAACTAAAATAAAGGCTAGTATGCTTCGCATCCTGGGCTTAACCTTAGCTAAGCCACAGCCATTCTTTTGTTGAATAGACCCCCCCCCCCCCTCAACGCACACATTTTCCTTTATTGATTTAGAGATAAAAGTCAGTGCTTGCGTGTGTAACCTGTATTATTATTTTTTGACGTTGATACAATTTGTGCCCTCTAAGCTGTTTATTGGCTCCTAATGTTCCATTTGTTATTTTAATTAGGGATGTACGAATAGTAATTTTCGAGACCGATTCGAACACGAATCGAATAGTGCTAAAAGCGAAGCGAATCAAATCGAATATCGAGTAGTGTTCGAATTTTTAAGAGCCGAATAATGAACACACGCGCTGCGTGGGAAATGCGCTGCGTGACAAAGGGCCCGATGTCCCGTATTTCTTTCTGGTCATGTCGTCAGTGCATTGCATTCCGTCTTTGTCACTTGTCTTGTCACCTGCGCTGTTTAACATGGTATTCACAAACCAAATCGACCGATTTCGTGCTCTCTAACAATATCGATTTAAGCCGTATTAGTAAATTACGCTTTTGCAATAGCAATACGGTTACACTTGCTATCAGAGCATGCTTGGCAAGTCCAGAAAAACCACAGAAACGATGGTGAAAGGCAGAGCGACATGAAAGCGACGAGCGACATGAAAGGCAGAGACAGTGCTTTGAAGTTCCTGGATCAGCTTACCAAGACGTCATAGATATTATTTGCGTTACATGGGGATCTAGTTAATAGTTTTTCTGTAAAAGAATTTAATCTATTAATTGCATTATAAGCGAACTAACTACTCGACGTAACGAGTTTCGAGATTTACTAAAACTGGTGTAAATGGGATAATATACCTCGATATACGCGACGTCACGTCACACTCACGCGCCAGCGAAGGAAGCTTGGGAGCGCAATTCAAGACGGGTAACTCGGCTTTCATTTTCTCCGCTAGTAACCAAAGGTCTTTCGCCGAATTATTCAAAACAAAGCTTCCAAAACGTAACCGTCTCAACTGACTTAGTGTTGTGATTAAAATACACTTCTGTTTCCCGCGCAGGTACAACATGGGCGCTCGCACCTTGCTGCTCCTGGCGTTCCTGGCGTCCGCAGCGGCGCTGGCGTCGTGCGCAGCTCAAGATGGCGGCGAGCCAGTGAGACACAGCGTGAAGAAGAGGGGCATTCTGGAGAGCATCGCCAGCGGGGCCAGGAGCCTTCGCGACGGGGCCTCCGAATTCTTCGAACGCTCGTGGTGTGAGTGGCTCCGAGATTTGACGTTATATCTGAGCCAATATGGCGCGTTCAATGCGAAGAAGTAAAAAAAGAAGCATCGATATGGTGCCTGCGGAGCAGGTGTACGAATAGCAAGTTGTCCTGCAGGCTCCATTCCAAACTATAGCTTCTGTGAGCCCTGATACTGATGAGGCTTTCGCCTTAGGTATGTACAGCCTTGTACATGCGTAAAAGTGCCTGCTGGGATTTATCGCTCACGGCCAACGCCACCGACGCCGACACAGACGACACCGGCTTTTCTGCGACACGAGCTCCTTAACGCTATTGCGTTAAAAGATCCCTGAAACATTATCGAACTGATTGTTATAGTTCGAGCGTTCCAAAGCTTTTGCCCGAGCTGTTTAGCACGCCATAATATGGACAGCTCCAATTTCACTCTGACCGCCGCCAACTCTTTAAGGCCCTTCGAAACCCCAGTAAAACTGTGCTTTTGCGTCCCACCACCAGCAGAATGCTGCCGTCGCGGTCGGCGATCGAACCCGCGATCCCACCAGCAGAAGGCCGTATATCCACTGGACTACCACAGTGGCTTGTCTTCCATGCCCGATAAACTGAGGATGAGGGAACGGCGAAGACATCGGTGATGAAGGCGACATCGAAAGTAAACGTGACTGCGCGCAAGACATCCGATACACGCGCTGGACAAAGTAAGCATGCGTAGAGTCGAGCGTGAGAAATGGGTATCGTTTGAACTCTTATATGATGCAGATAAGCTATACGTCACTAACTGTAACGAAAAATTGCGTCATAGCGCGTCTATCTTACAGGGGCACCACCACAGTCCACGACCTTTCAGGTTACGGAGGCAGGTCGTGAGGTCTATTATGTACACGTACCGCCGGTATAATAACACGCTATGTATAACACGCTGTAACACGCTATATATGTATAAGCGTCCGCTGCATCGGACTAACTTCTAACACAGGACATCTTCTATAAGGGCGCGCGCGCGCGCTGTCAAAAGTGAATGGCCTAAAAACGTTGTCGATGCGTCGTCAATGAAATACATGTCTTGAAGGCACGGATTTTGATCTTCAAATGCTTAGTGATTCGTTGTAGAAAAGGATCCGTCATGTAGGCGCGCATGTTCCCGGGTGGTATGGAAGGCGTTCTTACAATTTCAGAAGGCCGATTTGCAGGGACGCCCGCTATCCGTCACTCCTGCTGTGTTCCTTCAATGGCACCTCTATAAGCATTTCAGTTTCGCAAGCTAACGTGTTATTACAAAATCACACAGCTGCTGTTGTGTGCGTCTGTTGTGCGGCCTTTTGTCATTTTCTTGGGAAGCTGTGGCGTTTCCTAAATAGTTTGTCGTGAGTACAAATGAACTGCTGAGAAGGGGACCGTTCATGCAAACGTGCTTCGTTCTATGCCATTCGCAGCTGGCATCAAGGCGGCCTTCACGGACTTCATGAACTGGCTGCGGGGAGTGCCATCACCCGTGAGTATCACGTGATTCCTCACCCGTCGTGCATACCTTTCGAGTAACCCTAGTTTATGGACGAAACAAAGGCAGTGCACGCAACCACCGATTTACGAAGTTTCGTTCGACGCACAGCAACCGGAATCAGCTAACGAATCTCTTCACGCGGCGCGCGCCAACGTATAATGGTACTTTGAAGGTGGTCCTTTTTAGAGAGATCTGGCAACGCTGTAGCAACAAAATATCGTGCGATTGAGGAACCGAACTTCGCGGACGAGACTAAGGTGGCTCCAACATATTTAACGGAGCCTTACAATCACTTTTAGACCTCGATTATTCACGAAATATATCGCTGGAATTCGGTCTTATATACCCTACTATACTTACGGTGTCATGATAACTGAGGTAGAAGCCCATTGTCACGACTCAGAGTCGATGCGTTAGCTTCTCCTGAGTAGTGGCATAATGGGGTGGAGTCTGGTGCCTGGCTTTCGCCAATTGCCGTCGTGAACGAGACAAAGGCCTGATGAAATCAAGCAAAGGGCAGTAATTTAATGCGATTTCTCAGCAACAAAACAAACCGGCGTTATTATGTAGTGGATGCGAATACGTTAGACAGAAAAAAGTATGAAAGTGACAATTCCAAAAAAACAGATGTAACAATGTTGAGCAATTATGATGTGCAATCGCAACGTGAACAATTCACACCAGTTCAAACGGAATTTCTAAACAATAATCGGGAAAGCAAATATTTAGAGTCCGCAGCTCACAGAATCAAAAGTGACATACAGCAAACCGGGTGCGCCGACAGTACGTCCCAACCGATGCGGCCCGTAAGTGACCCTCAAAGTCGGCGCCTCGACGTCGGCGGCCGACTTCCACGGCGGCTGGCGATGTCCGGTGTCGAAGCGTGATGTCGGCAGCTTAATTTGCCCGGAAGTTCCTCGGCGTTCGTTTATCGTCCCCGGAGCAGAGTGGTGAAGTGTCGGATCGGCCCGCTTTTGTAAGCGAGGCGTCGGCGTTCACCTCTTGCTGTCTAGACACGTATCACACACGCGCACACTGGTTCTCGCCGTAGTTCGGACTCCACTGGCGGTCACCTTCACCGGCAGTCAATTTAATCGCACACAAAACAATAGCTGCCCGCGAAGACGGCTTCACGTAGGCCGGGCGTACTTCCACCGTGGCTCAGACTCTGCTAGCGGTCCACAGTGGCTCAGACTCTGCTTGGCGTGTTTGTAAATCTACATGGTACTTTGTTTCGATCGGATGGATGGATGGATGGATGGATGGATGGATGGATGGATGGATGGATGGATGGATGGATGGATGGATAAGGCTGAATTCTTTAAATCGGGCGGCGGCAAACGCCACCTAGCCGTGACTAAAAAATATATTTTGTACTTAGTGGAGGGTGAAATTTCGCTCTTGCCTTGGTTTTAGCCATCGATCAGATAACCTTTGTTTTGTTATTTCTACGCCATTTGGCGGAGGGCGCGGCAGTTAGATCGCATTTGGCCGCAGCACGGCAGGAGCCGACAGCGACACAAACACCCGCATCCCAGCCAGTTTACGGCTATACTTACACTCGTTTTTTTATTATATCCTTAGTTGCTGACTATTGCTACGTATTCTTAACATGACGAGGTATATAATTTAACATCATTGTCGTGTTCATACAACATCTACAAGTCACCCAATGGACCGTTTCTTTCTATAAGTGGTTACAAGATACCCAGATCTCAGATGCCCCAAATCCTTCTGAGGTCGGCTGAGAAGACCTTGTCTTCGACATGACGGGGCTGCGACCACATCGCATTCTTCACTATAAGCTTGTCGATATCATGAACACTCGTGCCTGTTCCCTACAACATAGCAAGGGAGCCTGAATGTCGCAGCAAACGCTTGCGTCGCTGCCCTATCACTATGAAATTCACTGTAACTTCACTTATTATTCACTATTTATAAATCACTATGGCTGTAGCGTTTGAGCATCACTGCAACAATAACACGTACAATTGGCAGGGGAAGAAAGCATTTATGTATACTAAGAACCAAGAACAGTCGGTAAAATGAGAAAGGCTCTTCCAAAGTGTTTCCCCTCCCTCTCTCACTCTTGCTTTCTCATGCAGGATGAAGTTTTCCGACCTCCGGCGTCCGAAAAGCCGTACGACGGCGAACCAGACACAGGGTTCGGCTTCGAGCACCCGCACCACGCCGAGCCTTGCCCCGACTCCAAGGCGCACCCCACCGCCGGGCCGACCACGCAGGGCAGCACGGAAAGCGGCACGCTCTCGAAGTCTACGGGACCCGCCAGCACGGCGACCGAGGCGGTCGACGAGGAAGCCGAGAGCAGAGTCAGCGAGCCGTCATCGTCAGCGGCTCCGCCCGCTTCGGTGGTGACCACTACGCGAGCCCCAAGCCTGCAGACAACCGCAGCGCCGGCGGCTGCTGAAACCGTCGGTCCACGTGTCGCCGGAGGAGACTTGGGGGCGCCTCAGATAACCGAGGCGGCGCAGGAGAGCACGGACGCTCCGCAAACTACGTCGGAGACAACGACGAGCGAGACGGTGAGCGTGTCGGCGACTCGCGACTTCGCTGCGCCCACGGCCACGGACAAGACGCCGGTGCCGTCCATCGACTCGACGAGCAGCCCGACGCTGCCGCCGGAAGAAGACCCCTTTGAGAACGACATCGACGCCGAGCCATCGTCCAAGGAACCTCCGCCGTCGCGGCGAAGGGGAAATGGACCGGGCTTCGTAATCTCCGACGGGCGCTAATCGTAACACTCGCGAAGACTGCGTGGTCCACGGTCTTGTCCAGGACACCCCGCGTAGCCATGTCGAAGGTGTTTTGACGAGTCCCGATCGTTCGCTCCGCAGTTCAGCACCGGCGAACGGCCTGCCGTCTGAGAAGGCCACACCGAGTGCGTCAGCATACGGCATTACACCGAGGTTCTGCGTCTCCTTTGTTGAACTCGTCAGTTTGCGTTGGCAGGCTCCAAGGCAAAATAGTGTTTTTGGTGGTGCTTACCCACTGATCCCGCTTGCGACAGCATATATTTGTACCTTGGTATGTCTCTATCCGCACGTGTGTGTACAGCAAGTGACAATTCAAGAATGCAGGAGTAGCCAAAAAAAGGTGTGCCAGGTTTGTTGCCCGTCGTTTTGCGATGGAAATGGTCTCCCACCGACACGGGACACAACGGGCCTCTTTGCATCAGCATGTATGCACAAACCCGGTGCGGTTATAGGCACCGGCCGGTTGCTGGCCAGATGACGTTGCGGCTCTGTCAACAAGATGTGCCGACGCCGGCCGCTGGGCCCGGGCTACGACGAAAACGAAACGATTTTCTTAAGAGCAGTATAGGCGCGCTGGTTTAATGTCTTGCATGAACTCTGTTTGCTCCAACCTGATAAGCAAAGCATTGTCCGATCCACGTCAGTGTTGGAACTCACACGCATGCATACGGCTATGGCCTGTCAGGAGGGCGCGCCTTCTCAGGCACCAGACGCGCGCTTCAGACTGGCCATGATACGGCGTGCACATTTGTAATACACGTCTATGTAGAACATGGAAACCACTGCATCGAAACAAACACTGGCTAGGGGTTATCAGGAATGCGCAACGTTTCCTACGTATACATTATGCGATTTCCCCGCTCGCTAGGCTGTGTGATTTGGCGTTGCTGTCGGTATGGAAAGCTTTCGGTTCCGGTGCATGGCCAGCAGGAAGGGCAGGAACAGGCGGCGCAGACGATGGTCAACAAACGCACGCGCTAAGTCACAGCTCGAGGAAAGCCGGCGAAGAGATTACACGGGCATTGAGCAGGCAAACTACGCACGCACCAGAACGTCGAGACATGAGGTGGCGACCCAAATGCGTGTTTTGGAATGGCGCGGTCTTAGCCTATAATGAAAGCATGCTACGGGTACCTGCGCCAAAGAGAGCTTTAAAATTACTAGGTATGTACAATGAGGCATGATGGTCGGCTTCCATTTGAAATGGAAACACTGGCGCACACATGCAGAAGTTAGGCGAGAACAAGTGATCGACAAAGATCGGCTGGTGCCTACCCATTCCCTGAAATGTTTTCACCTCTGCGTTCTTGACCTGTTAGTGATAATAGGAATTTATCTATGGAGTGACTGTCGCGGTAGAAACGGTATCGGCGGCCCTTTGACGATAGTGTACAGGTAAGTAGCGCCTGCAAAAGTGGCTCAGCGGAAGGCTATTCAATTTGTCAGCCGAGACCCTGTCTACGCCGACACTTCGACAAGAAAGCCAGTCGGAGATGCTTGAAAAAGAAATGTGCACGTTCCTACCAATTCCACAAAAACAGCCATTGCCATTAGCCATTTGGCATTTTATTGCCGTCTCGCTTTATCCTATGCGCTTTTCGCTTCTCCAAGAAAACCGTGCGCCTAGTGTCACATCCAGACGTGGCATGGACGAAAATGAAGCGCGATCACTGCGTGGCGTACGGTAGCCTGAACGGGCTTTGTTTCATGATTACCAGGTGAGACACCAGGGCATAATGGGATGTGTCACATGGGATGCCCCTTAGAAGCTCTTGCAATACCAGCGTATGTCGGGCGGTGCTTTTTTAAACATTGCCCGATTCCGGTACGCTTACTATTTTGAACCAGTGAAAGCAATACTCCTCAGAAGCCTCTCGGCAGAGTATCTGAGGCTGTAGAAGTGACACGGGAGATACCGTACAATTTCGAAAGTGCAATGCATCTTTCGAGCCATCTCTGCGTCTTATCATTTAAGTTTACGTGCGAAGGATTATATTAAATATATAAGCGCACGAGCAGCGCAGCGCACAGGTTTTTCTGCTTGCGTTCTGGAGGAAGAGGGAGAATGGGGGAGGGGGTTAAAGAAGGCAAGGCAGCGCCTTTTCCAGCGATAAGCAATCTTCCTTTGAAGACCGACCCACGTAACAGATTCCATGAACTTAGAAACTCCTAAATAAATTGCCGCAGCAGTTGTGCAATACAGAAATCTCCTGTCTCGTTCATTTTTTGCCCACATATAGAGAAAGATCATCGACCAACGCCTCGATACGATGACTTAAGTGTGCCTCAATACAGGTAAGCTGCGCATCACTGTCGCTACGTTTACGTTAAACCGACGAAGTTGGTGTGAGGCGGCTTCTCGGGATGAAAACCGGTTGTCGGGTGCACGGAAATGATAGCAGATTGGGCCGAGCCGAGCTCGGTCAAGCCGCATGGAACGGGTGGCTTGGCCCGACTTTTCCCACCCGCTTGCGCAGACTTCCAACTCCACCTACTCGCGTAAAGGCAGATACTGAGAGGAGGATTCGATAGCGTCGGGCAATTGCCTGCATGCGCGTGCAGTGTCAACCGAGAACGGCCTCTCACGGACGTGAGGCAGGAAATAAGATGAATGCAATAGAAAGATCAGAGCGAAAAAACACAGTCGCTCTTGATTAAATCCTTTTAAAGAATTCGGCGTAAAAAAATTCTGACAATCGACATTCAGATCACTCGATTTTATTAGCTGGGAAACTCGTAATCATGATCAGCCTGTTTTATGTCCACTGCAGGACGAAGGCCTCTCCCTGCGATCTCCAATTACCTCTGTCCTGCGCCAACCGACTCCAACTAGCACCCACGAATTTCCTAATGTCATCGCTCCGCCTAGTCTTCTGCCGTCCTCGACTGCGTTTCCCTTCTCTCGGTACCAATTCTGTAACCCTATTTGTCCATCGGTTATCTAACCGGCGTATTACATGACCTGCCCAGCTCCATTTTTTCTCTTCATGTCAACTAGAATAACGTCTGTACCCATTTATTCTCTGATCCAAACTTCTCTCTTTCTGTCTCTTGACGTTATGCCTAGCAATGTACGTTCCATCGCTCTTTGCGCGGTCCTTAACTTGTTCTAAAGCTTCTTTGTCAGTCTCCAAGTCTCTGCGCCATATGTCAGCACTGATAAAATGCACTGATTGTACAGCTTCCTTTTCAATGATAATGGTAAGCTTCCAGTGAGGAGCTAACAATGTCAGCCGCATGCGATCGAAACCATTTTTATTCTTCAATGAATTTCCTTCTCATGATCAGGGTTTCCTGTGATTGATTGACCTAGGTAAACGTAATCCTTCACAAACTACAGAGGCTGTCTGGCGATCCTGAATTCTTGCTCCTTTGCCCGGTTATTCATCATTATTTTTGTCTTCTGCACATTAATCTTCAGCCCCACTCTTACACTATCTCTGTTAAGGTCCTCAATCATTTGTGTTAACTCGTCTGCATTGTTGCTTAATAGAAATTTGTCATCGGCAAACCGAAGGCTGCTGAGATATTCGCCTTCGGTCCTTACTCGTAAGCCTTGCCAGTTTAATAGATTGAATACTTCTTCCAAACACGCAGTGAATAGCATTGGAGAGATTGTGTCTCCCTGTCTGACCCCTTTCTTTATAGGTATCTTCCTGCTTTTCTTGTGTAGAATTAAGGTAGCTAACTTCTGCAGATATTTTTCACGGTATTTACGTAAGCGCTCTGTACTCCTCGATTACGTAATCCCTCCATGACTGCTATAGTATCTCCACTGAATCAACTCAAGAAAGGCAAATCGAAAAGCGAATACTGCGACGAACTTACAGTGCTGTACATAAGTGTGCAGAGCGCGAAAATAGACAGGGACAAGATGGAAGGCAGCACGAGGAATCGCTCACAACTGGGAGTATATTACGGAAACCATGTCATACAATATAGAGATGTGCACGGGCCGCAGTTCTGAGCCCGCGCCCGGCCCGGGCCCTACACTACCACAGGCGGCCCGGTCCAGCCCGACGCTAAAGAAGCCCGAATTCGCCCGGCCCGGCTCGGCCTTAGGCCGGGTTAAGGCCCAGCCCGGGCCCAGCCCGACCTGCAATAAGGCGACGCCGACACAAAAAGAAACAATATAAGGAAAATCAGTTTATTTTAATGACCTTAAAATGTTGAACTCTTGCATTCCAGATGACAAAATCTTGAATATATACAGACGCAAGGCACGCACAGAATTGTTATGCTAAGGTATTGTGCAAAAACAACAAGTTGTCCATTGATGAAGCGTTAAGGCAAGTACGGCGCTCCTGCATTATGAATCCGGCAGCACTGAAGTTTCGTCCATTGCTTGAACTGGAGGCCTGAATGGCTAATAGCCTCTTAGCAAGAAGAGCAAGATTGGGGTACGTCGCTTCCTTGGCCCGGGCCCGGCCCAAGCCCTAGTAAGAGAATCTCCAGATGGCCCGAGCCCGGGCCAGGGCTTGGGCTTTCGGGCCCGCCCGAGCCCGTGCACAGCTCCAATACAGTATGCCTCTCGGAAGGACACCCTGCTTAAACAAAAGCTGCGAGAACCTTAACCTAACAGTCAGAAGTTAAGATATTGCCAGGCGGTGAAATAAAGCAATAGGCTCAGATTAATTTCACGGAAAAATGCAATGCGGAAGTGCAAGACCGACTCGTCCGGATGGCTGAAGACGCCGCCGGGGCCCAAGGGCTCCTGGCTGCTGTCTAAAGGGGGAAGCAGACAGAAGATCTCCCAACTCTTCCCTTTCCCTAGACCCCATCCCAGGCAAACAATAAAGTTGTTCTCTCTCTCCATCTCCTTTTCTGTCAGATTAATTTTCTCGCAAAACTGAAAAAAAAGGTAAGCCTACAGCCTATGAAAATATCGATTCAGCAAGGAGCCACAAGTTGTCTCAAATGTGCTGCTTATTCGCATAAATCATTCGGTACGCACTGCTGACGCTGTTTTATGCGACAAACACAGGAATAAACTGACATTATTATGCTGGGAAAAACAACAAAATAGTAGCCCATGAAAATATCGATTCAGCAAGGTCCCATAAGTTCTATCATCAGTGCTGGTTCTTCGCATAAACAACTCGGCACGCATGCGCTGAGGCTGATTTAACCGATAAATAAAGGAATAGAATCAAATTATTTTTCTAACAAATACAGAAAAAATGGTAAGCCTATCACCCATGAAAATATCGATTCAGCAAGGTCCCATAAGTTCTATAATCAGTGCTGGTTCTACGCATAAACCACTCGGCACGCACGTGCTGATGCTGATTTACGCGATAAAGAAATAGACTCAAAGTATTTTTCTCGCAAATACGAAAAAAATGGTAAGCCAAACACCCATGAAAATATCGATTCAGCAAGGTCCCATAAGCTCTATCATCAGTGTTGGTTCTTCGCATAAACCACTCGGCACGCACGTGCTGAGGCTGATTTACGCGATAAATAAAGGAATAGACTCAAATTATTTTTCTCGCAAATACGAAAAAAATGGTAAGCCTATCCCCCATGAAAATATCGATTCAGCAAGGTCCCATAAGTTCTATCATAGTTGCTGGTTCTTCACACAAATCACTCGGCACGCACGCGATGAGTGATTATCATTTTTTCATATTTCCGAGAAAAATATTTTGAGTCTATTCCTTTATTTATCGCATAAATCAGCCTCAGCACGTGCTTGCCGAGTGATATATGCGAAGAACCAGCACCTATGAAAGAACTTATGGGATCTTGCTGAATCGAAATTTTCATGGGCTATAGCCTTACCATTTTTTCATATTTGCGAGAAAAATATTTTGAGTCTATTCCTTTATTTATCGCGTAAATCAGCCTCAGCACGTGCGTGCCGAGTGATATATGCGAAGAACCAGCACCTATGATAGAACTTATGGGATCTTGCTGAATCGAAATTTTCATGGGCTATAGCCTTACCATTTTTTCATATTTGCGAGAAAAATATTTTGAGTCTATTCCTTTATTTATCGCGTAAATCAGCCTCAGCACGTGCTTGCCGAGTGATATATGCGAAGAACCAGCACCTATGATAGAACTTATGGGATCTTGCTGAATCGAAATTTTCATGGGCTATAGGCTTACCATTTTTTCATATTTCCGAGAAAAATATTTTGAGTCTATTCCTTTATTTATCGCGTAAATCAGCCTCAGCACGTGTGTGCCGAGTGATTTATGCGAAGAACCAGCACCTTTGAGAGAACTTATGGGACCTTGCTGAGTCGAAATTTTCATGGGCTATAGGCTTACCATTTTTTCATATTTCCGAGAAAAATATTTTGAGTCTATTCCTTTATTTATCGCGTAAATCAGCCTCAGCACGTGCGTGCCGAGTGATTTATGGGAAGAACCAGCACCTTTGAGAGAACTTATGGGACCTTGCTGAGTCGAAATTTTCATGGGCTATAGGCTTACCATTTTTTCATATTTCCGAGAAAAATATTTTGAGTCTATTCCTTTATTTATCGCGTAAATCAGCCTCAGCACGTGCGTGCCGAGTGATCTATGCGAAGAACCAGCACCTTTGAGAGAACTTATAGGACCTTGCTGAGTCGAAATTTTCATGGGCTATAGGCTTACCATTTTTTCATATTTCCGAGAAAAATATTTTGAGTCTATTCCTTTATTTATCGCGTAAATCAGCCTCAGCACGTGTGTGCCGAGTGATTTATGCGAAGAACCAGCACCTTTGAGAGAACTTATGGGACCTTGCTGAGTCGAAATTTTCATGGGCTATAGGCTTACCATTTTTTCATATTTCCGAGAAAAATATTTTGAGTCTATTCCTTTATTTATCGCGTAAATCAGCCTCAGCACGTGCGTGCCGAGTGATTTATGGGAAGAACCAGCACCTTTGAGAGAACTTATGGGACCTTGCTGAGTCGAAATTTTCATGGGCTATAGGCTTACCATTTTTTCATATTTCCGAGAAAAATATTTTGAGTCTATTCCTTTATTTATCGCGTAAATCAGCCTCAGCACGTGCGTGCCGAGTGATCTATGCGAAGAACCAGCACCTTTGAGAGAACTTATAGGACCTTGCTGAGTCGAAATTTTCATGGGCTATAGGCTTACCATTTTTTCATATTTCCGAGAAAAATATTTTGAGTCTATTCCTTTATTTATCGCGTAAATCAGCCTCAGCACGTGCGTGCCGAGTGATCTATGCGAAGAACCAGCACCTTTGAGAGAACTTATGGGACCTTGCTGAGTCGAAATTTTCATGGGCTATAGGCTTACCATTTTTTCATATTTCCGAGAAAAATATTTTGAGTCTATTCCTTTATTTATCGCGTAAATCAGCCTCAGCACGTGTGTGCCGAGTGATTTATGCGAAGAACCAGCACCTTTGAGAGAACTTATGGGACCTTGCTGAGTCGAAATTTTCATGGGCTATAGGCTTACCATTTTTTCATATTTCCGAGAAAAATATTTTGAGTCTATTCCTTTATTTATCGCGTAAATCAGCCTCAGCACGTGTGTGCCGAGTGATTTATGGGAAGAACCAGCACCTTTGAGAGAACTTATGGGACCTTGCTGAGTCGAAATTTTCATGGGCTATACCATTTTTTCATATTTCCGAGAAAAATATTTTGAGTCTATTCCTTTATTTATCGCGTAAATCAGCCTCAGCACGTGCGTGCCGAGTGATCTATGCGAAGAACCAGCACCTTTGAGAGAACTTATAGGACCTTGCTGAGTCGAAATTTTCATGGGCTATAGGCTTACCATTTTTTCATATTTCCGAGAAAAATATTTTGAGTCTATTCCTTTATTTATCGCGTAAATCAGCCTCAGCACGTGCGTGCCGAGTGATCTATGCGAAGAACCAGCACCTTTGAGAGAACTTATGGGACCTTGCTGAATCGAAATTTTCATGGGCTATAGGCTTACCATTTTTTCATATTTCCGAGAAAAATATTTTGAGTCTATTCCTTTATTTATCGCGTAAATCAGCCTCAGCACGTGTGTTCCGAGTGATTTATGCGAAGAACCAGCACCTTTGAGAGAACTTATGGGACCTTGCTGAGTCGAAATTTTCATGGGCTATAGGCTTACCATTTTTTCATATTTCCGAGAAAAATATTTTGAGTCTATTCCTTTATTTATCGCGTAAATCAGCCTCAGCACGTGTGTGCCGAGTGATTTATGAGAAGAACCAGCACCTTTGAGAGAACTTATAGGACCTTGCTGAGTCGAAATTTTCATGGGCTATAGGCTTACCATTTTTTCATATTTCCGAGAAAAATATTTTGAGTCTATTCCTTTATTTATCGCGTAAATCAGCCTCAGCACGTGCGTGCCGAGTGATCTATCCGAAGAACCAGCACCTATGATAGAACTTATGGGATCTTGCTGAGTCGAAATTTTCATGGGCTATAGGCTTACCATTTTTTCATATTTCCGAGAAAAATATTTTGAGTCTATTCCTTTATTTATCGCGTAAATCAGCCTCAGCACGTGCGTGCCGAGTGATCTATCCGAAGAACCAGCACCTATGATAGAACTTATGGGATCTTGCTGAATCGAAATTTTCATGGGCTATAGGCTTACCATTTTTTCATATTTCCGAGAAAAATATTTTGAGTCTATTCCTTTATTTAT
This sequence comes from Dermacentor albipictus, assembly GCF_038994185.2. Taxonomy (NCBI): domain Eukaryota; kingdom Metazoa; phylum Arthropoda; class Arachnida; order Ixodida; family Ixodidae; genus Dermacentor; species Dermacentor albipictus. Next base: position 77,034,026 of record NC_091824.1, read on the forward strand.
CGCGTAAATCAGCCTCAGCACGTGTGTGCCGAGTGATTTATGCGAAGAACCAGCACCTTTGAGAGAACTTATGGGACCTTGCTGAGTCGAAATTTTCATGGGCTATACCATTTTTTCATATTTCCGAGAAAAATATTTTGAGTCTATTCCTTTATTTATCGCGTAAATCAGCCTCAGCACGTGCGTGCCGAGTGATCTATGCGAAGAACCAGCACCTTTGAGAGAACTTATAGGACCTTGCTGAGTCGAAATTTTCATGGGCTATAGGCTTACCATTTTTTCATATTTCCGAGAAAAATATTTTGAGTCTATTCCTTTATTTATCGCGTAAATCAGCCTCAGCACGTGCGTGCCGAGTGATCTATGCGAAGAACCAGCACCTTTGAGAGAACTTATGGGACCTTGCTGAATCGAAATTTTCATGGGCTATAGGCTTACCATTTTTTCATATTTCCGAGAAAAATATTTTGAGTCTATTCCTTTATTTATCGCGTAAATCAGCCTCAGCACGTGTGTTCCGAGTGATTTATGCGAAGAACCAGCACCTTTGAGAGAACTTATGGGACCTTGCTGAGTCGAAATTTTCATGGGCTATAGGCTTACCATTTTTTCATATTTCCGAGAAAAATATTTTGAGTCTATTCCTTTATTTATCGCGTAAATCAGCCTCAGCACGTGTGTGCCGAGTGATTTATGAGAAGAACCAGCACCTTTGAGAGAACTTATAGGACCTTGCTGAGTCGAAATTTTCATGGGCTATAGGCTTACCATTTTTTCATATTTCCGAGAAAAATATTTTGAGTCTATTCCTTTATTTATCGCGTAAATCAGCCTCAGCACGTGCGTGCCGAGTGATCTATCCGAAGAACCAGCACCTATGATAGAACTTATGGGATCTTGCTGAGTCGAAATTTTCATGGGCTATAGGCTTACCATTTTTTCATATTTCCGAGAAAAATATTTTGAGTCTATTCCTTTATTTATCGCGTAAATCAGCCTCAGCACGTGCGTGCCGAGTGATCTATCCGAAGAACCAGCACCTATGATAGAACTTATGGGATCTTGCTGAATCGAAATTTTCATGGGCTATAGGCTTACCATTTTTTCATATTTCCGAGAAAAATATTTTGAGTCTATTCCTTTATTTATCGCGTAAATCAGCCTCAGCACGTGTGTGCCGAGTGATTTATGCGAAGAACCAGCACCTTTGAGAGAACTTATGGGACCTTGCTGAGTCGAAATTTTCATGGGCTATAGGCTTACCATTTTTTCATATTTCCGAGAAAAATATTTTGAGTCTATTCCTTTATTTATCGCGTAAATCAGCCTCAGCACGTGCGTGCCGAGTGATCTATCCGAAGAACCAGCACCTATGATAGAACTTATGGGATCTTGCTGAATCGAAATTTTCATGGGCTATAGGCTTACCATTTTTTCATATTTCCGAGAAAAATATTTTGAGTCTATTCCTTTATTTATCGCGTAAATCAGCCTCAGCACGTGCGTGCCGAGTGATCTATGCGAAGAACCAGCACCTTTGAGAGAACTTATGGGACCTTGCTGAATCGAAATTTTCATGGGCTATAGGCTTACCATTTTTTCATATTTCCGAGAAAAATATTTTGAGTCTATTCCTTTATTTATCGCGTAAATCAGCCTCAGCACGTGTGTGCCGAGTGATTTATGCGAAGAACCAGCACCTTTGAGAGAACTTATGGGACCTTGCTGAGTCGAAATTTTCATGGGCTATAGGCTTACCATTTTTTCATATTTCCGAGAAAAATATTTTGAGTCTATTCCTTTATTTATCGCGTAAATCAGCCTCAGCACGTGTGTGCCGAGTGATTTATGCGAAGAACCAGCACCTTTGAGAGAACTTATAGGACCTTGCTGAGTCGAAATTTTCATGGGCTATAGGCTTACCATTTTTTCATATTTCCGAGAAAAATATTTTGAGTCTATTCCTTTATTTATCGCGTAAATCAGCCTCAGCACGTGCGTGCCGAGTGATCTATGCGAAGAACCAGCACCTATGATAGAACTTATGGGATCTTGCTGAATCGAAATTTTCATGGGCTATAGGCTTACCATTTTTTCATATTTCCGAGAAAAATATTTTGAGTCTATTCCTTTATTTATCGCGTAAATCAGCCTCAGCACGTGCGTGCCGAGTGATCTATCCGAAGAACCAGCACCTATGATAGAACTTATGGGATCTTGCTGAATCGAAATTTTCATGGGCTATAGGCTTACCATTTTTTCATATTTCCGAGAAAAATATTTTGAGTCTATTCCTTTATTTATCGCGTAAATCAGCCTCAGCACGTGCGTGCCGAGTCATCTATCCGAAGAACCAGCACCTATGATAGAACTTATGGGGTCTTGCTGAATCGAAATTTTCATGGGCTATAGGCTTACCATTTTTTCATATTTCCGAGAAAAATATTTTGAGTCTATTCCTTTATTTATCGCGTAAATCAGCCACAGCACGTGCGTGCCGAGTTATCTATCCGAAGAACCAGCACCTATGATAGAACTTATGGGATCTTGCTGAATCGAAATTTTCATGGGCTATAGGCTTACCATTTTTTCATATTTCCGAGAAAAATATTTTGAGTCTATTCCTTTATTTATCGCGTAAATCAGCCTCAGCACGTGCGTGCCGAGTGATCTATCTGAAGAAACACCACCTATGATAGAACTTATGGGATCTTGCTGAATCGAAATTTTCATGGGCTATAGCCTTACCATTTTTTCATATTTCCGAGAAAAATATTTTGAGTCTATTCCTTTATTTATCGCGTAAATCAGCCTCAGCACGTGCGTGCCGAGTGATCTATCCGAAGAACCAGCACCTATGATAGAACTTATGGGATCTTGCTGAATCGAAATTTTCATGGGCTATAGCCTTACCATTTTTTCATATTTCCGAGAAAAATATTTTGAGTCTATTCCTTTATTTATCGCGTAAATCAGCCTCAGCACGTGCGTGCCGAGTGATCTATGCGAAGAACCAGCACCTATGATAGAACTTATGCGATCTTGCTGAATCGAAATTTTCATGGGCTATAGCCTTACCATTTTTTCATATTTCCGAGAAAAATATTTTGAGTCTATTCCTTTATTTATCGCGTAAATCAGCCACAGCACGTGCGTGCCGAGTGATCTATCCGAAGAACCAGCACCTATGATAGAACTTATGGGATCTTGCTGAATCGAAATTTTCATGGGCTATAGGCTTACCATTTTTTCATATTTCCGAGAAAAATATTTTGAGTCTATTCCTTTATTTATCGCGTAAATCAGCCTCAGCACGTGCGTGCCGAGTGATCTATCCGAAGAACCAGCACCTATGATAGAACTTATGGGATCTTGCTGAATCGAAATTTTCATGGGCTATAGGCTTACCATTTTTTCATATTTCCGAGAAAAATATTTTGAGTCTATTCCTTTATTTATCGCGTAAATCAGCCTCAGCACGTGCGTGCCGAGTGATCTATCTGAAGAACCAGCACCTATGATAGAACTTATGGGATCTTGCTGAATCGAAATTTTCATGGGCTATAGCCTTACCATTTTTTCATATTTCCGAGAAAAATATTTTGAGTCTATTCCTTTATTTATCGCGTAAATCAGCCTCAGCACGTGCGTGCCGAGTGATCTATGCGAAGAACCAGCACCTATGATAGAACTTATGCGATCTTGCTGAATCGAAATTTTCATGGGCTATAGCCTTACCATTTTTTCATATTTCCGAGAAAAATATTTTGAGTCTATTCCTTTATTTATCGCGTAAATCAGCCACAGCACGTGCGTGCCGAGTGATCTATCCGAAGAACCAGCACCTATGATAGAACTTATGGGATCTTGCTGAATCGAAATTTTCATGGGCTATAGCCTTACCATTTTTTCATATTTCCGAGAAAAATATTTTGAGTCTATTCCTTTATTTATCGCGTAAATCAGCCTCAGCACGTGCGTGCCGAGTGATCTATCCGAAGAACCAGCACCTATGATAGAACTTATGGGATCTTGCTGAATCGAAATTTTCATGGGCTATAGGCTTACCATTTTTTCATATTTCCGAGAAAAATATTTTGAGTCTATTCCTTTATTTATCGCGTAAATCAGCCACAGCACGTGCGTGCCGAGTGATCTATCCGAAGAACCAGCACCTATGATAGAACTTATGGGATCTTGCTGAATCGAAATTTTCATGGGCTATAGGCTTACCATTTTTTCATATTTCCGAGAAAAATATTTTGAGTCTATTCCTTTATTTATCGCGTAAATCAGCCTCAGCACGTGCGTGCCGAGTGATCTATGCGAAGAACCAGCACCTATGATAGAACTTATGCGATCTTGCTGAATCGAAATTTTCATGGGCTATAACCTTACCATTTTTTCATATTTCCGAGAAAAATATTTTGAGTCTATTCCTTTATTTATCGCGTAAATCAGCCTCAGCACGTGCGTGCCGAGTGATCTATGCGAAGAACCAGCACCTATGATAGAACTTATGGGATCTTGCTGAATCGAAATTTTCATGGGCTATAGGCTTACCATTTTTTCATATTTCCGAGAAAAATATTTTGAGTCTATTCCTTTATTTATCGCGTAAATCAGCCTCAGCACGTGCGTGCCGAGTGATCTATCCGAAGAACCAGCACCTATGATAGAACTTATGGGATCTTGCTGAATCGAAATTTTCATGGGCTATAGGCTTACCATTTTTTCATATTTCCGAGAAAAATATTTTGAGTCTATTCCTTTATTTATCGCGTAAATCAGCCTCAGCACGTGCGTGCCGAGTGATCTATCTGAAGAACCAGCACCTATGATAGAACTTATGGGATCTTGCTGAATCGAAATTTTCATGGGCTATAGCCTTACCATTTTTTCATATTTCCGAGAAAAATATTTTGAGTCTATTCCTTTATTTATCGCGTAAATCAGCCTCAGCACGTGCGTGCCGAGTGATCTATGCGAAGAACCAGCACCTATGATAGAACTTATGCGATCTTGCTGAATCGAAATTTTCATGGGCTATAACCTTACCATTTTTTCATATTTCCGAGAAAAATATTTTGAGTCTATTCCTTTATTTATCGCGTAAATCAGCCACAGCACGTGCGTGCCGAGTGATCTATCCGAAGAACCAGCACCTATGATAGAACTTATGGGATCTTGCTGAATCGAAATTTTCATGGGCTATAGGCTTACCATTTTTTCATATTTCCGAGAAAAATATTTTGAGTCTATTCCTTTATTTATCGCGTAAATCAGCCTCAGCACGTGCGTGCCGAGTGATCTATCTGAAGAACCAGCACCTATGATAGAACTTATGGGATCTTGCTGAATCGAAATTTTCATGGGCTATAGCCTTACCATTTTTTCATATTTCCGAGAAAAATATTTTGAGTCTATTCCTTTATTTATCGCGTAAATCAGCCTCAGCACGTGCGTGCCGAGTGATCTATGCGAAGAACCAGCACCTATGATAGAACTTATGGGATCTTGCTGAATCGAAATTTTCATGCGCTATAGCCTTACCATTTTTTCATATTTCCGAGAAAAATATTTTGAGTCTATTCCTTTATTTATCGCGTAAATCAGCCTCACCACTAGCGTGCCGAGTGATCTATGCGAAGAACCAGCACCTATGATAGAACTTATGGGATCTTGCTGAATCGAAATTTTCATGGGCTATAGGCTTACCATTTTTTCATATTTCCGAGAAAAATATTTTGAGTCTATTCCTTTATTTATCGCGTAAATCAGCCTCAGCACGTGTGTGCCGAGTGATTTATGCGAAGAACCAGCACCTTTGAGAGAACTTATAGGACCTTGCTGAGTCGAAATTTTCATGGGCTATAGGCTTACCATTTTTTCATATTTCCGAGAAAATATTTTGAGTCTATTCCTTTATTTATCGCGTAAATCAGCCTCAGCAAATGCGTGCCGAGTGATTTATGCGAAGAACCATCACCTTTGAGAGAACTTATGGGATCTTGCTGAATCGAAATTTTCATGGGCTATAGCCTTACCATTTTTTCATATTTCCGAGAAAAATATTTTGAGTCTATTCCTTTATTTATCGCGTAAATCAGCCTCAGTACGTGCGTGCCGAGTGATCTATCCGAAGAACCAGCACCTATGATAGAACTTATGGGATCTTGCTGAATCGAAATTTTCATGGGCTATAGGCTTACCATTTTTTCATATTTCCGAGAAAAATATTTTGAGTCTATTCCTTTATTTATCGTGTAAATCAGCCTCAGCACGTGCGTGCCGAGTGATCTATCCGAAGAACCAGCACCTATGATAGAACTTATGGGATCTTGCTGAATCGAAATTTTCATGGGCTATAGGCTTACCATTTTTTCATATTTCCGAGAAAAATATTTTGAGTCTATTCCTTTATATATCGCGTAAATCAGCCTCAGCACGTGCGTGCCGAGTGATCTATCCGAAGAACCAGCACCTATGATAGAACTTATGCGATCTTGCTGAATCGAAATTTTCATGGGCTATAGCCTTACCATTTTTTCATATTTCCGAGAAAAATATTTTGAGTCTATTCCTTTATTTATCGCGTAAATCAGCCTCAGCACGTGCGTGCCGAGTGATCTATCCGAAGAACCAGCACCTATGATAGAACTTATGCGATCTTGCTGAATCGAAATTTTCATGGGCTATAGGCTTACCATTTTTTCATATTTCCGAGAAAAATATTTTGAGTCTATTCCTTTATTTATCGCGTAAATCAGCCTCACCACTAGCGTGCCGAGTGATCTATGCGAAGAACCAGCACCTATGATAGAACTTATGGGATCTTGCTGAATCGAAATTTTCATGGGCTATAGCCTAACCATTTTTTCATATTTCCGAGAAAAATATTTTGAGTCTATTCCTTTATTTATCGCGTAAATCAGCCTCAGCACGTGCGTGCCGAGTGATCTATCTGAAGAACCAGCACCCATGATAGAACTTATGGGATCTTGCTGAATCGAAATTTTCATGGGCTATAGCCTTACCATTTTTTCATATTTCCGAGAAAAATATTTTGAGTCTATTCCTTTATTTATCGCGTAAATCAGCCTCAACACGTGCGTGCCGAGTGATCTATCCGAAGAACCAGCACCTATGATAGAACTTATGCGATCTTGCTGAATCGAAATTTTCATGGGCTATAGCCTTACCATTTTTTCATATTTCCGAGAAAAATATTTTGAGTCTATTCCTTTATTTATCGCGTAAATCAGCCTCACCACTAGCGTGCCGAGTGATCTATGCGAAGAACCAGCACCTATGATAGAACCTATGGGATCTTGCTGAATCGAAATTTTCATGGGCTATAGCCTTACCATTTTTTCATATTTCCGAGAAAAATATTTTGAGTCTATTCCTTTATTTATCGCGTAAATCAGCCTCAGCACGTGCGTGCCGAGTGATCTATCTGAAGAACCAGCACCTATGATAGAACTTATGGGATCTTGCTGAATCGAAATTTTCATGGGCTATAGCCTTACCATTTTTTCATATTTCCGAGAAAAATATTTTGAGTCTATTCCTTTATTTATCGCGTAAATCAGCCTCAGCACGTGCGTGCCGAGTGATCTATCCGAAGAACCAGCACCTATGAAAGAACTTATGCGATCTTGCTGAATCGAAATTTTCATGGGCTATAGCCTTACCATTTTTTCATATTTCCGAGAAAAATATTTTGAGTCTATTCCTTTATTTATCGCGTAAATCAGCCTCACCACTAGCGTGCCGAGTGATCTATGCGAAGAACCAGAACCTGTGATAGAACTTATGGGATCTTGCTGAATCGAAATTTTCATGGGCTATAGCCTTACCATTTTTTCATATTTCCGAGAAAAATATTTTGAGTCTATTCCTTTATTTATCGCGTAAATCAGCCTCACCACTAGCGTGCCGAGTGATCTATCCGAAGAACCAGCACCTATGATAGAACTTATGGGATCTTGTTGAATCGAAATTTTCATGGGCTATAGCCTTACCATTTTTTCATATTTCCGAGAAAAATATTTTGAGTCTATTCCTTTATTTATCGCGTAAATCAGCCTCAGCACGTGCGTGCCGAGTGATCTATCCGAAGAACCAGCACCTATGATAGAACTTATGGGATCTTGCTGAATCGAAAATTTCATGGGCTATAGCCTTACAATTTTTTCATATTTCCGAGAAAAATATTTTGAGTCTATTCCTTTATTTATCGCGTAAATCAGCCTCACCACTGGCGTGCCGAGTGATCTATGCGAAGAACCAGCACCTATGATAGAACTTATGGGATCTTGCTGAATCGAAATTTTCATGGGCTATAGCCTTACCACTTTTTCATATTTCCGAGAAAAATATTTTGAGTCTATTCCTTTATTTATCGCGTAAATCAGCCTCAGCACGTGCGTGCCGAGTGATCTATCCGAAGAACCAGCACCTATGATAGAACTTATGGGATCTTGCTGAATCGAAATTTTCATGGGCTATAGCCTTACCATTTTTTCATATTTCCGAGAAAAATATTTGGGTCTATTCCTTTATTTATCGCGTAAATCAGCCTCACCACTAGCGTGCCGAGTGATCTATGCGAAGAACCAGCACCTATGATAGAACTTATGGGATCTTGCTGAATCGAAATTTTCATGGGCTATAGCCTAACCATTTTTTCATATTTCCGAGAAAAATATTTTGAGTCTATTCCTTTATTTATCGCGTAAATCAGCCTCAGCACGTGTGTGCCGAGTGATTTATGCGAAGAACCAGCACCTTTGAGAGAACTTATGGGACCTTGCTGAGTCGAAATTTTCATGGGCTATAGGCTTACCATTTTTTCATATTTCCGAGAAAAATATTTTGAGTATCTTCCTTTATTTATCGCGTAAATCAGCCTCAGCACGTGTGTGCCGAGTGATTTATGCGAAGAACCAGCACCTTTGAGAGAACTTATAGGACCTTGCTGAGTCGAAATTTTCATGGGCAATAGCCTTACCATTTTTTCATATTTCCGAGAAAAATATTTTGAGTCTATTCCTTTATTTATCGCGTAAATCAGCCTCAGCACGTGTGTGCCGAGTGATTTATGCGAAGAACCAGCACCTTTGAGAGAACTTATAGGACCTTGCTGAGTCGAAATTTTCATGGGCAATAGCCTTACCATTTTTTCATATTTCCGAGAAAAATATTTTGAGTATATTCCTTTATTTATCGCGTAAATCAGCCTCAGCACGTGCGTGCCGAGTGATCTATCCGAAGAACCAGCACCTATGATAGAACTTATGGGATCTTGCTGAATCGAAATTTTCATGGGCTATAGGCTTACCATTTTTTCATATTTCCGAGAAAAATATTTTGAGTCTATTCCTTTATTTATCGCGTAAATCAGCCTCAGCACGTGCGTGCCGAGTGATCTATGCGAAGAACCAGCACCTATGATAGAACTTATGGGATCTTGCTGAATCGAAATTTTCATGGGCTATAGCCTTACCATTTTTTCATATTTCCGAGAAAAATATTTTGAGTCTATTCCTTTATTTATCGCGTAAATCAGCCTCAGCACGTCCGTGCCGAGTGATCTATCAGAAGAACCAGCACCTATGATAGAACTTATGGGATCTTGCTGAATCGAAATTTTCATGGGCTATAGCCTTACCATTTTTTCATATTTCCGAGAAAAATATTTTGAGTCTATTCCTTTATTTATCGCGTAAATTAGCCTCAGCACGTGCGTGCCGAGTGATCTATCCGAAGAACCAGCACCTATGATAGAACTTATGGGATCTTGCTGAATCGAAATTTTCATGGGCTATAGCCTTACCATTTTTTCATATTTCCGAGAAAAATATTTTGAGTCTATTCCTTTATTTATAGCGTAAATCAGCCTCAGCACGTGCGTGCCGAGTGATCTATCCGAAGAACCAGCACCTATGATAGAACTTATGGGATCCTGCTGAATCGAAATTTTCATGGGCAATCGCCTTACCATTTTTTCATATTTCCGAGAAAAATATTTTGAATCTATTCCTTTATTTATCGCGTAAATCAGCCTCACCAATAGCGTGCCGAGTGATCTATCCGAAGAACCAGCACCTATGATAGAACTTATGGGATCTTGTTGAATCGATATTTTCATGGGCTATTGCCTTACCATTTTTTCATATTTCCGAGAAAAATATTTTGAATCTATTCCTTTATTTATCGCGTAAATCAGCCTCACCACTAGCGTGCCGAGTGATCTATCCGAAGAACCAGCACCTATGATAGAACTTATGGGATCTTGCTGAATCGAAATTTTCATGGGCTATAGGCTTACCATTTTTTCATATTTCCGAGAAAAATATTTTGAGTCTATTCCTTTATTTATCGCGTAAATCAGCCTCACCACTAGCGTGCCGAGTGATCTATGCGAAGAACCAGAACCTATGATAGAACTTATGGGATCTTGCTGAATCGAAATTTTCATGGGCTATAGCCTTACCATTTTTTCATATTTCCGAGAAAAATATTTTGAGTCTATTCCTTTATTTATAGCGTAAATCAGCCTCAGCACGTGCGTGCCGAGTGATCTATCCGAAGAACCAGCACCTATGATAGAACTTATGGGATCCTGCTGAATCGAAATTTTCATGGGCAATCGCCTTACCATTTTTTCATATTTCCGAGAAAAATATTTTGAGTCTATTCCTTTATTTATCGCGTAAATTAGCCTCAGCACGTGCGTGCCGAGTGATCTATCCGAAGAACCAGCACCTATGATAGAACTTATGGGATCTTGCTGAATCGAAATTTTCATGGGCTATAGCCTTACCATTTTTTCATATTTCCGAGAAAAATATTTTGAGTCTATTCCTTTATTTATCGCGTAAATCAGCCTCACCACTAGCGTGCCGAGTGATCTATCCGAAGAACCAGCACCTATGATAGAACTTATGGGATCTTGTTGAATCGATATTTTCATGGGCTATTGCCTTACCATTTTTTCATATTTCCGAGAAAAATATTTTGAGTCTATTCCTTTATTTATCGCGTAAATCAGCCTCACCACTAGCGTGCCGAGTGATCTATGCGAAGAACCAGAACCTATGATAGAACTTATGGGATCTTGCTGAATCGAAATTTTCATGGGCTATAGCCTTACCATTTTTTCATATTTCCGAGAAAAATATTTTGAGTCTATTCCTTTATTTATAGCGTAAATCAGCCTCAGCACGTGCGTGCCGAGTGATCTATCCGAAGAACCAGCACCTATGATAGAACTTATGGGATCCTGCTGAATCGAAATTTTCATGGGCAATCGCCTTACCATTTTTTCATATTTCCGAGAAAAATATTTTGAGTCTATTCCTTTATTTATCGCGTAAATCAGCCTCAGCACGTGCGTGCCGAGTGACCTATCCGAAGAACCAGCACCTATGATAGAACTTATGGGATCTTGCTGAATCGAAATTTTCATGGGCTATAGGCTTACCATTTTTTCATATTTCCGAGAAAAATATTTTGAGTCTATTCCTTTATTTATCGCGTAAATCAGCCTCAGCACGTGCGTGCCGAGTGATCTATCCGAAGAACCAGCACCTATGATAGAACTTATGGGATCTTGCTGAATCGAAATTTTCATGGGCTATAGCCTTGCCATTTTTTCATATTTCCGAGAAAAATATTTTGAGTCTATTCCTTTATTTATCGCGTAAATCAGCCTCACCACTAGCGTGCCGAGTGATCTATGCGAAGAACCAGCATCTATGATAGAACTTATGGGATCTTGCTGAATCGAAATTTTCATGGGCAATAGCCTTACCATTTTTTCATATTTCCGAGAAAAATATTTTGAGTCTATTCCTTTATTTATCGCGTAAATCAGCCTCAGCACGTGCGTGCCGAGTGACCTATCCGAAGAACCAGCACCTATGATAGAACTTATGGGATCTTGCTGAATCGAAATTTTCATGGGCTATAGGCTTACCATTTTTTCATATTTCCGAGAAAAATATTTTGAGTCTATTCCTTTATTTATCGCGTAAATCAGCCTCAGCACGTGCGTGCCGAGTGATCTATCCGAAGAACCAGCACCTATGATAGAACTTATGGGATCTTGCTGAATCGAAATTTTCATGGGCTATAGCCTTACCATTTTTTCATATTTCCGAGAAAAATATTTTGAGTCTATTCCTTTATTTATCGCGTAAATCAGCCTCACCACTAGCGTGCCGAGTGATCTATGCGAAGAACCAGCACCTATGATAGAACTTATGGGATCTTGCTGAATCGAAATTTTCATGGGCAATAGCCTTACCATTTTTTCATATTTCCGAGAAAAATATTTTGAGTCTATTCCTTTATTTATCGCGTAAATCAGCCTCACCACTAGCGTGCCGAGTGATCTATGCGAAGAACCAGCACCTATGATAGAACTTATGGGATCTTGCTGAATCGAAATTTTCATGGGCAATAGCCTTACCATTTTTTCATATTTCCGAGAAAAATATTTTGAGTCTATTCCTTTATTTATCGCGTAAATCAGCCTCAGCACGTGCGTGCCGAGTGACCTATCCGAAGAACCAGCACCTATGATAGAACTTATGGGATCTTGCTGAATCGAAATTTTCATGGGCTATAGGCTTACCATTTTTTCATATTTCCGAGAAAAATATTTTGAGTCTATTCCTTTATTTATCGCGTAAATCAGCCTCAGCACGTGCGTGCCGAGTGATCTATCCGAAGAACCAGCACCTATGATAGAACTTATGGGATCTTGCTGAATCGAAATTTTCATGGGCTATAGCCTTACCATTTTTTCATATTTCCGAGAAAAATATTTTGAGTCTATTCCTTTATTTATCGCGTAAATCAGCCTCAGCACGTGCGTGCCGAGTGATCTATCCGAAGAACCAGCACCTATGATAGAACTTATGGGATCTTGCTGAATCGAAATTTTCATGGGCTATAGCCTTACCATTTTTTCATATTTCCGAGAAAAATATTTTGAGTCTATTCCTTTATTTATCGCGTAAATCAGCCTCAGCACGTGCGTGCCGAGTGATCTATCCGAAGAACCAGCACCTATGATAGAACCTATGCGATCTTGCTGAATCGAAATTTTCATGGGCTATAGCCTTACCATTTTTTCATATTTCCGAGAAAAATATTTTGAGTCTATTCCTTTATTTATCGCGTAAATCAGCCTCAGCACGTGCGTGCCGAGTGATCTATCCGAAGAACCAGCACCTATGATAGAACTTATGGGATCTTGCTGAATCGAAATTTTCATGGGCTATAGGCTTATCATTTTTTCATATTTCCGAGAAAAATATTTTGAGTCTATTCCTTTATTTATCGCGTAAATCAGCCTCAGCACGTCCGTGCCGAGTGATCTATCAGAAGAACCAGCACCTATGATAGAACTTATGGGATCTTGCTGAATCGAAATTTTCATGGGCTATAGCCTTACCATTTTTTCATATTTCCGAGAAAAATATTTTGAGTCTATTCCTTTATTTATCGCGTAAATTAGCCTCAGCACGTGCGTGCCGAGTGATCTATCCGAAGAACCAGCACCTATGATAGAACTTATGGGATCTTGCTGAATCGAAATTTTCATGGGCTATAGCCTTACCATTTTTTCATATTTCCGAGAAAAATATTTTGAGTCTATTCCTTTATTTATAGCGTAAATCAGCCTCAGCACGTGCGTGCCGAGTGATCTATCCGAAGAACCAGCACCTATGATAGAACTTATGGGATCCTGCTGAATCGAAATTTTCATGGGCAATCGCCTTACCATTTTTTCATATTTCCGAGAAAAATATTTTGAATCTATTCCTTTATTTATCGCGTAAATCAGCCTCACCACTAGCGTGCCGAGTGATCTATCCGAAGAACCAGCACCTATGATAGAACTTATGGGATCTTGTTGAATCGATATTTTCATGGGCTATTGCCTTACCATTTTTTCATATTTCCGAGAAAAATATTTTGAATCTATTCCTTTATTTATCGCGTAAATCAGCCTCACCACTAGCGTGCCGAGTGATCTATCCGAAGAACCAGCACCTATGATAGAACTTATGGGATCTTGCTGAATCGAAATTTTCATGGGCTATAGGCTTACCATTTTTTCATATTTCCGAGAAAAATATTTTGAGTCTATTCCTTTATTTATCGCGTAAATCAGCCTCACCACTAGCGTGCCGAGTGATCTATGCGAAGAACCAGAACCTATGATAGAACTTATGGGATCTTGCTGAATCGAAATTTTCATGGGCTATAGCCTTACCATTTTTTCATATTTCCGAGAAAAATATTTTGAGTCTATTCCTTTATTTATAGCGTAAATCAGCCTCAGCACGTGCGTGCCGAGTGATCTATCCGAAGAACCAGCACCTATGATAGAACTTATGGGATCCTGCTGAATCGAAATTTTCATGGGCAATCGCCTTACCATTTTTTCATATTTCCGAGAAAAATATTTTGAGTCTATTCCTTTATTTATCGCGTAAATTAGCCTCAGCACGTGCGTGCCGAGTGATCTATCCGAAGAACCAGCACCGATGATAGAACTTATGGGATCTTGCTGAATCGAAATTTTCATGGGCTATAGCCTTACCATTTTTTCATATTTCCGAGAAAAATATTTTGAGTCTATTCCTTTATTTATCGCGTAAATCAGCCTCACCACTAGCGTGCCGAGTGATCTATCCGAAGAACCAGCACCTATGATAGAACTTATGGGATCTTGTTGAATCGATATTTTCATGGGCTATTGCCTTACCATTTTTTCATATTTCCGAGAAAAATATTTTGAGTCTATTCCTTTATTTATCGCGTAAATCAGCCTCACCACTAGCGTGCCGAGTGATCTATGCGAAGAACCAGAACCTATGATAGAACTTATGGGATCTTGCTGAATCGAAATTTTCATGGGCTATAGCCTTACCATTTTTTCATATTTCCGAGAAAAATATTTTGAGTCTATTCCTTTATTTATAGCGTAAATCAGCCTCAGCACGTGCGTGCCGAGTGATCTATCCGAAGAACCAGCACCTATGATAGAACTTATGGGATCCTGCTGAATCGAAATTTTCATGGGCAATCGCCTTACCATTTTTTCATATTTCCGAGAAAAATATTTTGAGTCTATTCCTTTATTTATCGCGTAAATCAGCCTCAGCACGTGCGTGCCGAGTGACCTATCCGAAGAACCAGCACCTATGATAGAACTTATGGGATCTTGCTGAATCGAAATTTTCATGGGCTATAGGCTTACCATTTTTTCATATTTCCGAGAAAAATATTTTGAGTCTATTCCTTTATTTATCGCGTAAATCAGCCTCAGCACGTGCGTGCCGAGTGATCTATCCGAAGAACCAGCACCTATGATAGAACTTATGGGATCTTGCTGAATCGAAATTTTCATGGGCTATAGCCTTGCCATTTTTTCATATTTCCGAGAAAAATATTTTGAGTCTATTCCTTTATTTATCGCGTAAATCAGCCTCACCACTAGCGTGCCGAGTGATCTATGCGAAGAACCAGCACCTATGATAGAACTTATGGGATCTTGCTGAATCGAAATTTTCATGGGCAATAGCCTTACCATTTTTTCATATTTCCGAGAAAAATATTTTGAGTCTATTCCTTTATTTATCGCGTAAATCAGCCTCAGCACGTGCGTGCCGAGTGACCTATCCGAAGAACCAGCACCTATGATAGAACTTATGGGATCTTGCTGAATCGAAATTTTCATGGGCTATAGGCTTACCATTTTTTCATATTTCCGAGAAAAATATTTTGAGTCTATTCCTTTATTTATCGCGTAAATCAGCCTCAGCACGTGCGTGCCGAGTGATCTATCCGAAGAACCAGCACCTATGATAGAACTTATGGGATCTTGCTGAATCGAAATTTTCATGGGCAATAGCCTTACCATTTTTTCATATTTCCGAGAAAAATATTTTGAGTCTATTCCTTTATTTATCGCGTAAATCAGCCTCACCACTAGCGTGCCGAGTGATCTATGCGAAGAACCAGCACCTATGATAGAACTTATGGGATCTTGCTGAATCGAAATTTTCATGGGCAATAGCCTTACCATTTTTTCATATTTCCGAGAAAAATATTTTGAGTCTATTCCTTTATTTATCGCGTAAATCAGCCTCAGCACGTGCGTGCCGAGTGACCTATCCGAAGAACCAGCACCTATGATAGAACTTATGGGATCTTGCTGAATCGAAATTTTCATGGGCTATAGGCTTACCATTTTTTCATATTTCCGAGAAAAATATTTTGAGTCTATTCCTTTATTTATCGCGTAAATCAGCCTCAGCACGTGCGTGCCGAGTGATCTATCCGAAGAACCAGCACCTATGATAGAACTTATGGGATCTTGCTGAATCGAAATTTTCATGGGCTATAGCCTTACCATTTTTTCATATTTCCGAGAAAAATATTTTGAGTCTATTCCTTTATTTATCGCGTAAATCAGCCTCAGCACGTGCGTGCCGAGTGATCTATCCGAAGAACCAGCACCTATGATAGAACCTATGCGATCTTGCTGAATCGAAATTTTCATGGGCTATAGCCTTACCATTTTTTCATATTTCCGAGAAAAATATTTTGAGTCTATTCCTTTATTTATCGCGTAAATCAGCCTCAGCACGTGCGTGCCGAGTGATCTATCCGAAGAACCAGCACCTATGATAGAACTTATGGGATCTTGCTGAATCGAAATTTTCATGGGCTATAGGCTTACCATTTTTTCATATTTCCGAGAAAAATATTTTGAGTCTATTCCTTTATTTATCGCGTAAATCAGCCTCAGCACGTGCGTGCCGAGTGATCTATCCGAAGAACCAGCACCTATGATAAAACTTATGGGATCTTGCTGAATCGAAATTTTCATGGGCTATAGCCTTACCATTTTTTCATATTTCCGAGAAAAATATTTTGAGTCTATTCCTTTATTTATCGCGTAAATCAGCCTCAGCACGTGCGTGCCGAGTGATCTATCCGAAGAACCAGCACCTATGATAGAACTTATGGGATCTTGCTGAATCGAAATTTTCATGGGCTATAGGCTTATCATTTTTTCATATTTCCGAGAAAAATATTTTGAGTGTATTCCTTTATTTATCGCGTAAATCAGCCTCAGCACGTCCGTGCCGAGTGATCTATCAGAAGAACCAGCACCTATGATAGAACTTATGGGATCTTGCTGAATCGAAATTTTCATGGGCTATAGCCTTACCATTTTTTCATATTTCCGAGAAAAATATTTTGAGTCTATTCCTTTATTTATCGCGTAAATTAGCCTCAGCACGTGCGTGCCGAGTGATCTATCCGAAGAACCAGCACCTATGATAGAACTTATGGGATCTTGCTGAATCGAAATTTTCATGGGCTATAGCCTTACCATTTTTTCATATTTCCGAGAAAAATATTTTGAGTCTATTCCTTTATTTATAGCGTAAATCAGCCTCAGCACGTGCGTGCCGAGTGATCTATCCGAAGAACCAGCACCTATGATAGAACTTATGGGATCCTGCTGAATCGAAATTTTCATGGGCAATCGCCTTACCATTTTTTCATATTTCCGAGAAAAATATTTTGAATCTATTCCTTTATTTATCGCGTAAATCAGCCTCACCACTAGCGTGCCGAGTGATCTATCCGAAGAACCAGCACCTATGATAGAACTTATGGGATCTTGTTGAATCGATATTTTCATGGGCTATTGCCTTACCATTTTTTCATATTTCCGAGAAAAATATTTTGAATCTATTCCTTTATTTATCGCGTAAATCAGCCTCACCACTAGCGTGCCGAGTGATCTATCCGAAGAACCAGCACCTATGATAGAACTTATGGGATCTTGCTGAATCGAAATTTTCATGGGCTATAGGCTTACCATTTTTTCATATTTCCGAGAAAAATATTTTGAGTCTATTCCTTTATTTATCGCGTAAATCAGCCTCACCACTAGCGTGCCGAGTGATCTATGCGAAGAACCAGAACCTATGATAGAACTTATGGGATCTTGCTGAATCGAAATTTTCATGGGCTATAGCCTTACCATTTTTTCATATTTCCGAGAAAAATATTTTGAGTCTATTCCTTTATTTATCGCGTAAATCAGCCTCAGCACGTGCGTGCCGAGTGACCTATCCGAAGAACCAGCACCTATGATAGAACTTATGGGATCTTGCTGAATCGAAATTTTCATGGGCTATAGGCTTACCATTTTTTCATATTTCCGAGAAAAATATTTTGAGTCTATTCCTTTATTTATCGCGTAAATTAGCCTCAGCACGTGCGTGCCGAGTGATCTATCCGAAGAACCAGCACCTATGATAGAACTTATGGGATCTTGCTGAATCGAAATTTTCATGGGCTATAGCCTTACCATTTTTTCATATTTCCGAGAAAAATATTTTGAGTCTATTCCTTTATTTATCGCGTAAATCAGCCTCACCACTAGCGTGCCGAGTGATCTATCCGAAGAACCAGCACCTATGTTAGAACTTATGGGATCTTGTTGAATCGATATTTTCATGGGCTATTGCCTTACCATTTTTTCATATTTCCGAGAAAAATATTTTGAGTCTATTCCTTTATTTATCGCGTAAATCAGCCTCACCACTAGCGTGCCGAGTGATCTATGCGAAGAACCAGAACCTATGATAGAACTTATGGGATCTTGCTGAATCGAAATTTTCATGGGCTATAGCCTTACCATTTTTTCATATTTCCGAGAAAAATATTTTGAGTGTATTCCTTTATTTATAGCGTAAATCAGCCTCAGCACGTGCGTGCCGAGTGATCTATCCGAAGAACCAGCACCTATGATAGAACTTATGGGATCCTGCTGAATCGAAATTTTCATGGGCAATCGCCTTACCATTTTTTCATATTTCCGAGAAAAATATTTTGAGTCTATTCCTTTATTTATCGCGTAAATCAGCCTCAGCACGTGCGTGCCGAGTGACCTATCCGAAGAACCAGCACCTATGATAGAACTTATGGGATCTTGCTGAATCGAAATTTTCATGGGCTATAGGCTTACCATTTTTTCATATTTCCGAGAAAAATATTTTGAGTCTATTCCTTTATTTATCGCGTAAATCAGCCTCAGCACGTGCGTGCCGAGTGATCTATCCGAAGAACCAGCACCTATGATAGAACTTATGGGATCTTGCTGAATCGAAATTTTCATGGGCTATAGCCTTGCCATTTTTTCATATTTCCGAGAAAAATATTTTGAGTCTATTCCTTTATTTATCGCGTAAATCAGCCTCACCACTAGCGTGCCGAGTGATCTATGCGAAGAACCAGCACCTATGATAGAACTTATGGGATCTTGCTGAATCGAAATTTTCATGGGCAATAGCCTTACCATTTTTTCATATTTCCGAGAAAAATATTTTGAGTCTATTCCTTTATTTATCGCGTAAATCAGCCTCAGCACGTGCGTGCCGAGTGACCTATCCGAAGAACCAGCACCTATGATAGAACTTATGGGATCTTGCTGAATCGAAATTTTCATGGGCTATAGGCTTACCATTTTTTCATATTTCCGAGAAAAATATTTTGAGTCTATTCCTTTATTTATCGCGTAAATCAGCCTCAGCACGTGCGTGCCGAGTGATCTATCCGAAGAACCAGCACCTATGATAGAACTTATGGGATCTTGCTGAATCGAAATTTTCATGGGCTATAGCCTTACCATTTTTTCATATTTCCGAGAAAAATATTTTGAGTCTATTCCTTTATTTATCGCGTAAATCAGCCTCACCACTAGCGTGCCGAGTGATCTATGCGAAGAACCAGCACCTATGATAGAACTTATGGGATCTTGCTGAATCGAAATTTTCATGGGCAATAGCCTTACCATTTTTTCATATTTCCGAGAAAAATATTTTGAGTCTATTCCTTTATTTATCGCGTAAATCAGCCTCACCACTAGCGTGCCGAGTGATCTATGCGAAGAACCAGCACCTATGATAGAACTTATGGGATCTTGCTGAATCGAAATTTTCATGGGCAATAGCCTTACCATTTTTTCATATTTCCGAGAAAAATATTTTGAGTCTATTCCTTTATTTATCGCGTAAATCAGCCTCAGCACGTGCGTGCCGAGTGACCTATCCGAAGAACCAGCACCTATGATAGAACTTATGGGATCTTGCTGAATCGAAATTTTCATGGGCTATAGGCTTACCATTTTTTCATATTTCCGAGAAAAATATTTTGAGTCTATTCCTTTATTTATCGCGTAAATCAGCCTCAGCACGTGCGTGCCGAGTGATCTATCCGAAGAACCAGCACCTATGATAGAACTTATGGGATCTTGCTGAATCGAAATTTTCATGGGCTATAGCCTTACCATTTTTTCATATTTCCGAGAAAAATATTTTGAGTCTATTCCTTTATTTATCGCGTAAATCAGCCTCAGCACGTGCGTGCCGAGTGATCTATCCGAAGAACCAGCACCTATGATAGAACTTATGGGATCTTGCTGAATCGAAATTTTCATGGGCTATAGCCTTACCATTTTTTCATATTTCCGAGAAAAATATTTTGAGTCTATTCCTTTATTTATCGCGTAAATCAGCCTCAGCACGTGCGTGCCGAGTGATCTATCCGAAGAACCAGCACCTATGATAGAACCTATGCGATCTTGCTGAATCGAAATTTTCATGGGCTATAGCCTTACCATTTTTTCATATTTCCGAGAAAAATATTTTGAGTCTATTCCTTTATTTATCGCGTAAATCAGCCTCAGCACGTGCGTGCCGAGTGATCTATCCGAAGAACCAGCACCTATGATAGAACTTATGGGATCTTGCTGAATCGAAATTTTCATGGGCTATAGGCTTACCATTTTTTCATATTTCCGAGAAAAATATTTTGAGTCTATTCCTTTATTTATCGCGTAAATCAGCCTCAGCACGTGCGTGCCGAGTGATCTATCCGAAGAACCAGCACCTATGATAGAACTTATGGGATCTTGCTGAATCGAAATTTTCATGGGCTATAGCCTTACCATTTTTTCATATTTCCGAGAAAAATATTTTGAGTCTATTCCTTTATTTATCGCGTAAATCAGCCTCAGCACGTGCGTGCCGAGTGATCTATCCGAAGAACCAGCACCTATGATAGAACTTATGGGATCTTGCTGAATCGAAATTTTCATGGGCTATAGCCTTACCATTTTTTCATATTTCCGAGAAAAATATTTTGAGTCTATTCCTTTATTTATCGCGTAAATCAGCCTCAGCACGTGCGTGCCGAGTGATCTATCCGAAGAACCAGCACCTATGATAGAACTTATGGGATCCTGCTGAATCGAAATTTTCATGGGCAATAGCCTTACCATTTTTTCATATTTCCGAGAAAAATATTTTGAGTCTATTCCTTTATTTATCGCGTAAATCAGCCTCAGCACGTGCGTGCCGAGTGACCTATCCGAAGAACCAGCACCTATGATAGAACTTATGGGATCTTGCTGAATCGAAATTTTCATGGGCTATAGGCTTACCATTTTTTCATATTTCCGAGAAAAATATTTTGAGTCTATTCCTTTATTTATCGCGTAAATCAGCCTCAGCACGTGCGTGCCGAGTGATCTATCCGAAGAACCAGCACCTATGATAGAACTTATGGGATCTTGCTGAATCGAAATTTTCATGGGCTATAGGCTTACCATTTTTTCATATTTCCGAGAAAAATATTTTGAGTCTATTCCTTTATTTATCGCGTAAATCAGCCTCAGCACGTGCGTGCCGAGTGATCTATCCGAAGAACCAGCACCTATGATAGAACTTATGGGATCTTGCTGAATCGAAATTTTCATGGGCTATAGCCTTACCATTTTTTCATATTTCCGAGAAAAATATTTTGAGTCTATTCCTTTATTTATCGCGTAAATTAGCCTCAGCACGTGCGTGCCGAGTGATCTATCCGAAGAACCAGCACCTATGATAGAACTTATGGGATCTTGCTGAATCGAAATTTTCATGGGCTATAGCCTTACCATTTTTTCATATTTCCGAGAAAAATATTTTGAGTCTATTCCTTTATTTATCGCGTAAATCAGCCTCACCACTAGCGTGCCGAGTGATCTATCCGAAGAACCAGCACCTATGTTAGAACTTATGGGATCTTGTTGAATCGATATTTTCATGGGCTATTGCCTTACCATTTTTTCATATTTCCGAGAAAAATATTTTGAGTCTATTCCTTTATTTATCGCGTAAATCAGCCTCACCACTAGCGTGCCGAGTGATCTATGCGAAGAACCAGAACCTATGATAGAACTTATGGGATCTTGCTGAATCGAAATTTTCATGGGCTATAGCCTTACCATTTTTTCATATTTCCGAGAAAAATATTTTGAGTGTATTCCTTTATTTATAGCGTAAATCAGCCTCAGCACGTGCGTGCCGAGTGATCTATCCGAAGAACCAGCACCTATGATAGAACTTATGGGATCCTGCTGAATCGAAATTTTCATGGG
The DNA here is from genome assembly GCF_038994185.2 of Dermacentor albipictus. Classification (NCBI taxonomy): domain Eukaryota; kingdom Metazoa; phylum Arthropoda; class Arachnida; order Ixodida; family Ixodidae; genus Dermacentor; species Dermacentor albipictus. The sequence goes on from NC_091824.1 coordinate 77,056,560, forward strand.
CAATCGCCTTACCATTTTTTCATATTTCCGAGAAAAATATTTTGAGTCTATTCCTTTATTTATCGCGTAAATCAGCCTCAGCACGTGCGTGCCGAGTGACCTATCCGAAGAACCAGCACCTATGATAGAACTTATGGGATCTTGCTGAATCGAAATTTTCATGGGCTATAGGCTTACCATTTTTTCATATTTCCGAGAAAAATATTTTGAGTCTATTCCTTTATTTATCGCGTAAATCAGCCTCAGCACGTGCGTGCCGAGTGATCTATCCGAAGAACCAGCACCTATGATAGAACTTATGGGATCTTGCTGAATCGAAATTTTCATGGGCTATAGCCTTGCCATTTTTTCATATTTCCGAGAAAAATATTTTGAGTCTATTCCTTTATTTATCGCGTAAATCAGCCTCACCACTAGCGTGCCGAGTGATCTATGCGAAGAACCAGCACCTATGATAGAACTTATGGGATCTTGCTGAATCGAAATTTTCATGGGCAATAGCCTTACCATTTTTTCATATTTCCGAGAAAAATATTTTGAGTCTATTCCTTTATTTATCGCGTAAATCAGCCTCAGCACGTGCGTGCCGAGTGACCTATCCGAAGAACCAGCACCTATGATAGAACTTATGGGATCTTGCTGAATCGAAATTTTCATGGGCTATAGGCTTACCATTTTTTCATATTTCCGAGAAAAATATTTTGAGTCTATTCCTTTATTTATCGCGTAAATCAGCCTCAGCACGTGCGTGCCGAGTGATCTATCCGAAGAACCAGCACCTATGATAGAACTTATGGGATCTTGCTGAATCGAAATTTTCATGGGCTATAGCCTTACCATTTTTTCATATTTCCGAGAAAAATATTTTGAGTCTATTCCTTTATTTATCGCGTAAATCAGCCTCACCACTAGCGTGCCGAGTGATCTATGCGAAGAACCAGCACCTATGATAGAACTTATGGGATCTTGCTGAATCGAAATTTTCATGGGCAATAGCCTTACCATTTTTTCATATTTCCGAGAAAAATATTTTGAGTCTATTCCTTTATTTATCGCGTAAATCAGCCTCACCACTAGCGTGCCGAGTGATCTATGCGAAGAACCAGCACCTATGATAGAACTTATGGGATCTTGCTGAATCGAAATTTTCATGGGCAATAGCCTTACCATTTTTTCATATTTCCGAGAAAAATATTTTGAGTCTATTCCTTTATTTATCGCGTAAATCAGCCTCAGCACGTGCGTGCCGAGTGACCTATCCGAAGAACCAGCACCTATGATAGAACTTATGGGATCTTGCTGAATCGAAATTTTCATGGGCTATAGGCTTACCATTTTTTCATATTTCCGAGAAAAATATTTTGAGTCTATTCCTTTATTTATCGCGTAAATCAGCCTCAGCACGTGCGTGCCGAGTGATCTATCCGAAGAACCAGCACCTATGATAGAACTTATGGGATCTTGCTGAATCGAAATTTTCATGGGCTATAGCCTTACCATTTTTTCATATTTCCGAGAAAAATATTTTGAGTCTATTCCTTTATTTATCGCGTAAATCAGCCTCAGCACGTGCGTGCCGAGTGACCTATCCGAAGAACCAGCACCTATGATAGAACTTATGGGATCTTGCTGAATCGAAATTTTCATGGGCTATAGGCTTACCATTTTTTCATATTTCCGAGAAAAATATTTTGAGTCTATTCCTTTATTTATCGCGTAAATCAGCCTCAGCACGTGCGTGCCGAGTGATCTATCCGAAGAACCAGCACCTATGATAGAACTTATGGGATCTTGCTGAATCGAAATTTTCATGGGCTATAGCCTTACCATTTTTTCATATTTCCGAGAAAAATATTTTGAGTCTATTCCTTTATTTATCGCGTAAATCAGCCTCACCACTAGCGTGCCGAGTGATCTATGCGAAGAACCAGCACCTATGATAGAACTTATGGGATCTTGCTGAATCGAAATTTTCATGGGCAATAGCCTTACCATTTTTTCATATTTCCGAGAAAAATATTTTGAGTCTATTCCTTTATTTATCGCGTAAATCAGCCTCACCACTAGCGTGCCGAGTGATCTATGCGAAGAACCAGCACCTATGATAGAACTTATGGGATCTTGCTGAATCGAAATTTTCATGGGCAATAGCCTTACCATTTTTTCATATTTCCGAGAAAAATATTTTGAGTCTATTCCTTTATTTATCGCGTAAATCAGCCTCAGCACGTGCGTGCCGAGTGACCTATCCGAAGAACCAGCACCTATGATAGAACTTATGGGATCTTGCTGAATCGAAATTTTCATGGGCTATAGGCTTACCATTTTTTCATATTTCCGAGAAAAATATTTTGAGTCTATTCCTTTATTTATCGCGTAAATCAGCCTCAGCACGTGCGTGCCGAGTGATCTATCCGAAGAACCAGCACCTATGATAGAACTTATGGGATCTTGCTGAATCGAAATTTTCATGGGCTATAGCCTTACCATTTTTTCATATTTCCGAGAAAAATATTTTGAGTCTATTCCTTTATTTATCGCGTAAATCAGCCTCAGCACGTGCGTGCCGAGTGATCTATCCGAAGAACCAGCACCTATGATAGAACTTATGGGATCTTGCTGAATCGAAATTTTCATGGGCTATAGCCTTACCATTTTTTCATATTTCCGAGAAAAATATTTTGAGTCTATTCCTTTATTTATCGCGTAAATCAGCCTCAGCACGTGCGTGCCGAGTGATCTATCCGAAGAACCAGCACCTATGATAGAACTTATGGGATCTTGCTGAATCGAAATTTTCATGGGCTATAGGCTTACCATTTTTTCATATTTCCGAGAAAAATATTTTGAGTCTATTCCTTTATTTATCGCGTAAATCAGCCTCAGCACGTGCGTGCCGAGTGATCTATCCGAAGAACCAGCACCTATGATAGAACTTATGGGATCTTGCTGAATCGAAATTTTCATGGGCTATAGCCTTACCATTTTTTCATATTTCCGAGAAAAATATTTTGAGTCTATTCCTTTATTTATCGCGTAAATCAGCCTCACCACTAGCGTGCCGAGTGATCTATGCGAAGAACCAGCACCTATGATAGAACTTATGGGATCTTGCTGAATCGAAATTTTCATGGGCAATAGCCTTACCATTTTTTCATATTTCCGAGAAAAATATTTTGAGTCTATTCCTTTATTTATCGCGTAAATCAGCCTCACCACTAGCGTGCCGAGTGATCTATGCGAAGAACCAGCACCTATGATAGAACTTATGGGATCTTGCTGAATCGAAATTTTCATGGGCAATAGCCTTACCATTTTTTCATATTTCCGAGAAAAATATTTTGAGTCTATTCCTTTATTTATCGCGTAAATCAGCCTCAGCACGTGCGTGCCGAGTGACCTATCCGAAGAACCAGCACCTATGATAGAACTTATGGGATCTTGCTGAATCGAAATTTTCATGGGCTATAGGCTTACCATTTTTTCATATTTCCGAGAAAAATATTTTGAGTCTATTCCTTTATTTATCGCGTAAATCAGCCTCAGCACGTGCGTGCCGAGTGATCTATCCGAAGAACCAGCACCTATGATAGAACTTATGGGATCTTGCTGAATCGAAATTTTCATGGGCTATAGCCTTACCATTTTTTCATATTTCCGAGAAAAATATTTTGAGTCTATTCCTTTATTTATCGCGTAAATCAGCCTCAGCACGTGCGTGCCGAGTGATCTATCCGAAGAACCAGCACCTATGATAGAACTTATGGGATCTTGCTGAATCGAAATTTTCATGGGCTATAGCCTTACCATTTTTTCATATTTCCGAGAAAAATATTTTGAGTCTATTCCTTTATTTATCGCGTAAATCAGCCTCAGCACGTGCGTGCCGAGTGATCTATCCGAAGAACCAGCACCTATGATAGAACCTATGCGATCTTGCTGAATCGAAATTTTCATGGGCTATAGCCTTACCATTTTTTCATATTTCCGAGAAAAATATTTTGGGTCTATTCCTTTATTTATCGCGTAAATCAGCCTCAGCACGTGCGTGCCGAGTGATCTATCCGAAGAACCAGCACCTATGATAGAACTTATGGGATCTTGCTGAATCGAAATTTTCATGGGCTATAGGCTTACCATTTTTTCATATTTCCGAGAAAAATATTTTGAGTCTATTCCTTTATTTATCGCGTAAATCAGCCTCAGCACGTGCGTGCCGAGTGATCTATCCGAAGAACCAGCACCTATGATAGAACTTATGGGATCTTGCTGAATCGAAATTTTCATGGGCTATAGCCTTACCATTTTTTCATATTTCCGAGAAAAATATTTTGAGTCTATTCCTTTATTTATCGCGTAAATCAGCCTCAGCACGTGCGTGCCGAGTGATCTATCCGAAGAACCAGCACCTATGATAGAACTTATGGGATCTTGCTGAATCGAAATTTTCCTGGGGTATAGCCTTACCATATTTCATATTTCCGAGAAAAATATTTTGAGTCTATTCCTTTATTTATCGCGTAAATCAGCCTCACCACTAGCGTGCCGAGTGATCTATCTGAAGAACCAGCACCTATGATAGAACTTATGGGATCTTGCTGAATCGAAATTTTCATGGGCTATAGGCTTACCATTTTTTCATATTTCCGAGAAAAATATTTTGAGTCTATTCCTTTATTTATCGCGTAAATCAGCCTCAGCACGTGCGTGCCGAGTGATCTATCCGAAGAACCAGCACCTATGATAGAACTTATGGGATCTTGCTGAATCGAAATTTTCATGGGCAATAGCCTTACCATTTTTTCATATTTCCGAGAAAAATATTTTGAGTCTATTCCTTTATTTATCGCGTAAATCAGCCTCAGCACGTGCGTGCCGAGTGATCTATCCGAAGAACCAGCACCTATGATAGAACTTATGGGATCTTGCTGAATCGAAATTTTCATGGGCTATAGCCTTACCATATTTCATATTTCCGAGAAAAATATTTTGAGTCTATTCCTTTATTTATCGCGTAAATCAGCCTCACCACTAGCGTGCCGAGTGATCTATCCGAAGAACCAGCACCTATGATAGAACTTATGGGATCTTGCTGAATCGAAATTTTCATGGGCTACAGCCTTACCATTTTTTCATATTTCCGAGAAAAATATTTTGAGTCTATTCCTTTATTTATCGCGTAAATCAGCCTCAGCACGTGTGTGCCGAGTGATTTATGCGAAGAACCAGCACCTTTGAGAGAACTTATAGGACCTTGCTGAGTCGAAATTTTCATGGGCAATAGCCTTACCATTTTTTCATATTTCCGAGAAAAATATTTTGAGTCTATTCCTTTCTTTATCGCGTAAATCAGCCTCAGCACGTGCGTGCCGAGTGATCTATCCGAAGAACCAGCACCTATGATAAAACCTATTGGATCTTGCTGAATCGAAATTTTCATGGGCTATAGCCTTACCATTTTTTCACATTTCCGAGAAAAATATTTTGAGTCTATTCCTTTATTTATCGCGTAAATCAGCCTCAGCAAGTGCGTGCCGAGTGATCTATCCGAAGAACCAGCACCTATGATAGAACTTATGGGATCTTGCTGAATCGAAATTTTCATGGGCTATAGCCTTACCATTTTTTCATATTTCCGAGAAAAATATTTTGAGTCTATTCCTTTATTTATCGCGTAAATCAGCCTCACCACTAGCGTGCCGAGTCATCTATCCGAAGAACCAGCACCTATGATAGAACTTATGGGATCTTGCTGAATCGAAATTTTCATGGGCAATAGCCTTACCATTTTTTCATATTTCCGAGAAAAATATTTTGAGTCTATTCCTTTATTTATCGCGTAAATCAGCCTCAGCACGTGCGTGCCGAGTGATCTATCCGAAGAACCAGCACCTATGATAGAACTTATGGGATCTTGCTGAATCGAAATTTTCATGGGCTATAGCCTTACCATTTTTTCATATTTCCGAGAAAAATATTTTGAGTCTATTCCTTTATTTATCGCGTAAATCAGCCTCACCACTAGCGTGCCGAGTCATCTATCCGAAGAACCAGCACCTATGATAGAACTTATGGGATCTTGCTGAATCGAAATTTTCATGGGCAATAGCCTTACCATTTTTTCATATTTCCGAGAAAAATATTTTGAGTCTATTCCTTTATTTATCGCGTAAATCAGCCTCAGCACGTGCGTGCCGAGTGATCTATCCGAAGAACCAGCACCTATGATAGAACTTATGGGATCTTGCTGAATCGAAATTTTCATGGGCTATAGGCTTACCATTTTTTCATATTTCCGAGAAAAATATTTTGAGTCTATTCCTTTATTTATCGCGTAAATCAGCCTCAGCACGTGCGTGCCGAGTGATCTATCCGAAGAACCAGCACCTATGATAGAACTTATGGGATCTTGCTGAATCGAAATTTTCATGGGCTATAGCCTTACCATTTTTTCATATTTCCGAGAAAAATATTTTGAGTATATTCCTTTATTTATCGCGTAAATCAGCCTCAGCACGTGCGTGCCGAGTGATCTATCCGAAGAACCAGCACCTATGATAGAACCTATGGGATCTTGCTGAATCGAAATTTTCATGGGCTATAGCCTTACCATTTTTTCATATTTCCGAGAAAAATATTTTGAGTCTATTCCTTTATTTATCGCGTAAATCAGCCTCAGCACGTGCCTGCCGAGTGATCTATCCTATTGCTAAGCCTTTCCTATCCTATCCTATGCCGAGTGATCTATCTATGATTGTGTCCTGTACCGCCCTATCAAAACCATCGCAGACGTCTCTACTCTTCAGGAGGACCTCTTTCGTATTCAAGACTGGTGTGCTACATGGCTCATGTCCCTAAACATTAGTAAGACTGTACATGTTTCATTCCATCGTCGACCTAACTACATTCCCCCTGCCTACAAGATTAACAACTGCACTATATCTACTACCGACTCCTTCAAGTACTTAGGAATTCACCTATCCAAAGATTTGTCTTGGACAAATCACGTAAGCCACATAATTAATTCAGCTAACAAAATTCTTGGTTATCTTCGCCGTAATCTCTTCATGGCACAACCACCCGTGAAATCAGTTGCCTATAAAACGCTTGTGCGACCAAAACTTGAATATGCATGTGCTATCTTTGACCCTTACCAAACTAATCTCACTAAAGCCCTTGAAAGCGTTCAAAACCGTGCTGCTAGATTTGTTCTTTCAGATTAGTCATATCACACTAGCGTTTCATCCCTAAAATCTAAACTAGACCTATCGCCTCTTGCCTCTCGTCGTCTCATCTCTCGCCTATGCCTCTATCACAAGTTTTTTTATTCCATACCTCCTGACAGCCAGCTGGTTCAGCTGGCTCATCGTGTTTGTCGAACAGGCCATCCGAACTCCGTAATCCCACCACAAGCCCGCACCACTACGTTCCTGCAGTCATTCTTCGTCCGAACTGCCCGAGACTGGAATGGCCTTCCCAGACAAACTGCACTCATCCGCGATACAGCACGCTTTCGATCTGCCATTGAGTGTTCCGACTCATCCTTCTAATTTCCACATCATCAATCCCGCCTTTTACATGCCCACCCCTCATGTAATGTCCTATTTTGGACCCTTGAGGTATTAATAAATAAATAAATAAATAAACCAGCACCTATGATAGAACTTATGGCATCTTGCTGAATCGAAATTTTCATGGGCTATAGCCTTACCATTTTTTCATATTTCCGAGAAAAATATTTTGAGTCTATTCCTTTATTTATCGCGTAAATCAGCCTCAGCACGTGCGTGCCGAGTGACCTATCCGAAGAACCAGAACCTATGATAGAACTTATGGGATCTTGCTGAATCGAAATTTTCATGGGCTATAGCCTTACCATTTTTTCATATTTCCGAGAAAAATATTTTGAGTCTATTCCTTTATTTATCGCGTAAATCAGCCTCAGCACGTGCGTGCCGAGTGATCTATCCGAAGAAGCAGCACCTATGATAGAACTTATGGGATCTTGCTGAATCGAAATTTTCATGGGCTACAGCCTTACCATTTTTTCATATTTCCGAGAAAAATATTTTGAGTCTATTCCTTTATTTATCGCGTAAATCAGCCTCAACACGTGCGTGCCGAGTGATCTATCCGAAGAACCAGCACCTATGATAGAACTTATGGGATCTTGCTGAATCGAAATTTTCATGGGCTACAGCCTTACCATTTTTTCATATTTCCGAGAAAAATATTTTGAGTCTATTCCTTTATTTATCGCGTGAATCAGCCTCAACACGTGCGTGCCGAGTGATCTATCCGAAGAAGCAGCACCTTTGAGAGAACTTATGGGATCTTGCTGAATCGAAATTTTCATGGGCTACAGCCTTACCATTTTTTCATATTTCCGAGAAAAATATTTTGAGTCTATTCCTTTATTTATCGCGTAAATCAGCCTCAGCACGTGCGTGCCGAGTGATCTATCCGAAGAACCAGCACCTTTGAGAGAACTTATGGGATCTTGCTGAATCGAAATTTTCATGGGCTACAGCCTTACCATTTTTTCATATTTCCGAGAAAAATATTTTGAGTCTATTCCTTTATTTATCGCGTAAATCAGCCTCACCACTAGCGTGCCGAGTGATCTATCCGAAGAACCAGCACCTATGATAGAACTTATGGGATCTTGCTGAATCGAAATTTTCATGGGCTACAGCCTTACCATTTTTTCATATTTCCGAGAAAAATATTTTGAGTCTATTCCTTTATTTATCGCGTAAATCAGCCTCAACACGTGCGTGCCGAGTGATCTATCCGAAGAAGCAGCACCTATGATAGAACTTATGGGATCTTGCTGAATCGAAATTTTCATGGGCTACAGCCTTACCATTTTTTCATATTTCCGAGAAAAATATTTTGAGTCTATTCCTTTATTTATCGCGTAAATCAGCCTCAACACGTGCGTGCCGAGTGATCTATCCGAAGAACCAGCACCTATGATAGAACTTACGGGATCTTGCTGAATCGAAATTTTCATGGGCTACAGCCTTACCATTTTTTCATATTTCCGAGAAAAATATTTTGAGTCTATTCCTTTATTTATCGCGTAAATCAGCCTCAACACGTGCGTGCCGAGTGATCTATCCGAAGAACCAGCACCTATGATAGAACTTACGGGATCTTGCTGAATCGAAATTTTCATGGGCTACAGCCTTACCATTTTTTCATATTTCCGAGAAAAATATTTTGAGTCTATTCCTTTATTTATCGCGTAAATCAGCCTCAGCACGTGCGTGCCGAGTGATCTATCCGAAGAACCAGCACCTTTGAGAGAACTTATGGGATCTTGCTGAATCGAAATTTTCATGGGCTACAGCCTTACCATTTTTTCATATTTCCGAGAAAAATATTTTGAGTCTATTCCTTTATTTATCGCGTAAATCAGCCTCAACACGTGCGTGCCGAGTGATCTATCCGAAGAACCAGCACCTATGATAGAACTTACGGGATCTTGCTGAATCGAAATTTTCATGGGCTACAGCCTTACCATTTTTTCATATTTCCGAGAAAAATATTTTGAGTCTATTCCTTTATTTATCGCGTAAATCAGCCTCAGCACGTGCGTGCCGAGTGATCTATCCGAAGAAGCAGCACCTATGATAGAACTTATGGGATCTTGCTGAATCGAAATTTTCATGGGCTACAGCCTTACCATTTTTTCATATTTCCGAGAAAAATATTTTGAGTCTATTCCTTTATTTATCGCGTAAATCAGCCTCAGCACGTGCGTGCCGAGTGATCTATCCGAAGAACCAGCACCTTTGAGAGAACTTATGGGATCTTGCTGAATCGAAATTTTCATGGGCTACAGCCTTACCATTTTTTCATATTTCCGAGAAAAATATTTTGAGTCTATTCCTTTATTTATCGCGTAAATCAGCCTCACCACTAGCGTGCCGAGTGATCTATCCGAAGAACCAGCACCTATGATAGAACTTATGGGATCTTGCTGAATCGAAATTTTCATGGGCTACAGCCTTACCATTTTTTCATATTTCCGAGAAAAATATTTTGAGTCTATTCCTTTATTTATCGCGTAAATCAGCCTCAACACGTGCGTGCCGAGTGATCTATCCGAAGAACCAGCACCTATGATAGAACTTACGGGATCTTGCTGAATCGAAATTTTCATGGGCTACAGCCTTACCATTTTTTCATATTTCCGAGAAAAATATTTTGAGTCTATTCCTTTATTTATCGCGTAAATCAGCCTCAGCACGTGCGTGCCGAGTGATCTATCCGAAGAACCAGCACCTTTGAGAGAACTTATGGGATCTTGCTGAATCGAAATTTTCATGGGCTACAGCCTTACCATTTTTTCATATTTCCGAGAAAAATATTTTGAGTCTATTCCTTTATTTATCGCGTAAATCAGCCTCAGCACGTGCGTGCCGAGTGATCTATCCGAAGAACCAGCACCTTTGAGAGAACTTATGGGATCTTGCTGAATCGAAATTTTCATGGGCTACAGCCTTACCATTTTTTCATATTTCCGAGAAAAATATTTTGAGTCTATTCCTTTATTTATCGCGTAAATCAGCCTCAACACGTGCGTGCCGAGTGATCTATCCGAAGAACCAGCACCTATGATAGAACTTATGGGATCTTGCTGAATCGAAATTTTCATGGGCTACAGCCTTACCATTTTTTCATATTTCCGAGAAAAATATTTTGAGTCTATTCCTTTATTTATCGCGTAAATCAGCCTCAACACGTGCGTGCCGAGTGATCTATCCGAAGAACCAGCACCTATGATAGAACTTACGGGATCTTGCTGAATCGAAATTTTCATGGGCTACAGCCTTACCATTTTTTCATATTTCCGAGAAAAATATTTTGAGTCTATTCCTTTATTTATCGCGTAAATCAGCCTCAGCACGTGCGTGCCGAGTGATCTATCCGAAGAACCAGCACCTATGATAGAACTTATGGGATCTTGCTGAATCGAAATTTTCATGGGCTACAGCCTTACCATTTTTTCATATTTCCGAGAAAAATATTTTGAGTCTATTCCTTTATTTATCGCGTAAATCAGCCTCAGCACGTGCGTGCCGAGTGATCTATCCAAAGAACCAGCACCTTTGAGAGAACTTATGGGATCTTGCTGAATCGAAATTTTCATGGGCTACAGCCTTACCATTTTTTCATATTTCCGAGAAAAATATTTTGAGTCTATTCCTTTATTTATCGCGTAAATCAGCCTCAACACGTGCGTGCCGAGTGATCTATCCGAAGAACCAGCACCTATGATAGAACTTACGGGATCTTGCTGAATCGAAATTTTCATGGGCTACAGCCTTACCATTTTTTCATATTTCCGAGAAAAATATTTTGAGTCTATTCCTTTATTTAACGCGTAAATCAGCCTCAGCACGTGCGTGCCGAGTGATCTATCCGAAGAACCAGCACCTATGATAGAACTTATGGGATCTTGCTGAATCGAAATTTTCATGGGCTACAGCCTTACCATTTTTTCATATTTCCGAGAAAAATATTTTGAGTCTATTCCTTTATTTATCGCGTAAATCAGCCTCAGCACGTGCGTGCCGAGTGATCTATCCGAAGAACCAGCACCTATGATAGAACTTATGGGATCTTGCTGAATCGAAATTTTCATGGGCTACAGCCTTACCATTTTTTCATATTTCCGAGAAATATATTTTGAGTCTATTCCTTTATTTATCGCGTAAATCAGCCTCAACACGTGCGTGCCGAGTGATCTATCCGAAGAAGCAGCACCTATGATAGAACTTATGGGATCTTGCTGAATCGAAATTTTCATGGGCTACAGCCTTACCATTTTTTCATATTTCCGAGAAAAATATTTTGAGTCTATTTCTTTATTTATCGCGTAAATCAGCCTCAACACGTGCGTGCCGAGTGATCTATCCGAAGAACCAGCACCTATGATAGAACTTATGGGATCTTGCTGAATCGAAATTTTCATGGGCCTTACCATTTTTTCATATTTCCGAGAAAAATATTTTGAGTCTATTCCTTTATTTATCGCGTAAATCAGCCTCAACACGTGCGTGCCGAGTGATCTATCCGAAGAACCAGCACCTATGATAGAACTTATGGGATCTTGCTGAATCGAAATATTCATGGGCTATAGCCTTACCATTTTTTCATATTTCCGAGAAAAATATTTTGAGTCTATTCCTTTATTTATCGCGTAAATCAGCCTCAGCACGTGCCTGCCGAGTGATCTATCCGAAGAACCAGCACCTATGATAGAACTTATGGGATCTTGCTGAATCGAAATTTTCATGGGCTATAGCCTTACCATTTTTTCATATTTCCGAGAAAAATATTTTGAGTCTATTCCTTTATTTATCGCGTAAATCAGCCTCAGCACGTGTGTGCCGAGTGATCTATCCGAAGAACCAGCACCTTTGATAGAACTTATGGGATCTTGCTGAATCGAAATTTTCATGGGCTATAGCCTTACCATTTTTTCATATTTCCGAGAAAAATATTTTGAGTCTATTCTCATTTATCGCGTAAATCAGCCTCAGCACGTGCGCGCCGAGTGATTTATGCAAAGAAGCAGTACTTTTGACAGAACTTATGGGACCTTGCTGAATCGATATTTTCATTATAGGCCTACCATTTTTTCATATGAATTTCATGAAAATTTCGATTCAGCAAGATCCCATAAGTTTTCTCAAAGGTGCTTGTTCTTTGCATAAATCACTCGGCACGCATGTGCTGAGGCTGATTTACGCGATAAATAAAGGAATAGACTCAAAATATCGATTCAGCATGGTCCAATAAGTTATTTCATAGGTAGTGGTTCTTCGCATATAGCCCTCGGCACACAAGTGCTGAGGCTGATTTACGCGATAAAAAAAAGAAATTTACTGTAATTATTTTTCTCGGAAATATGAAAAATTTTAAACCTATAGTCCATGAAAATATCGATTCAGCAAGGTCGCATAAGTTCTCTCAGAAATGCTGGTTATTCACCCAAATAACTCGGCACGCACGTGCTGTGGCTGATTTACGCGGTTAATAAAGGAATAGACTCAAATCATTTTTCTCGGAAATAGGAAAAAATGGTAAGCCTATAGCCCATGAAGATATCGATTCTGACAAGTCGAAGAACTTTGCTCTAAAGCTCTGGGTCCTTTCATAAATCAGTCCGTGCGGACGTGCTGATGCCGATTTACAGATTAAATATACGAATATACGAATATACGAATAAGCTCGGCTAAATTTTCTCAGGAAAATGAAAAACTATTCCTATAGTCCGTGAAAATATCCTTCCCGCGAGGTCCAATGAGTTCTCTTTAGATCACTCGTTCTTTCCATAAATGACTCCATACGTGCGTGCTCACGGCGATTTGCGCTATAAGCGAACGAATAAACTGAGAAGAAGAAACTTTATTAAAGAATGGTCTGGTGGTTTTTGTTGATGTGGCCTCAGGTGGTGGCTCGAAGTCCTTGGACTCGTGCGGCATCTTCGGCTTACCGGATGGCCCCGAGCTGGTCTGCCAACTCTAAACTTTCTTTTGAGAGTTCGGAAGGATCCTTTTTTTTTTGCTGAAGGGCCCCGTAGGGAATGTAGAGACAATCCTGGGAGTTGTGTATCTGAAAACGGGGAACGAGTCGAAAGAGGACAATGCAAAACATTTCAAATGTATTGCCAAGGACATCAGGGAGTTAGCTATGAAACGGGAGATAATCATCTTAGGGAACATGAATGCACATTTGGAATACTTTGACGGGGCTACAGATGCAGCAGGGCAGATTGGTAGATTTTTTTGAGGCCCATGATTTTGTAATAGTTAATACTGAAATTAAATACAAAGGGAAGATAACATGGCAAATAAATAAGTCCCACTGAACAATCGACTACTGCCTAACGTCCCACAAGCTGTATGAACGGTTGAGAGGTATGGAAATATATGATTAAGGTACCAAAAACCTGCGGAGTGATCAATAAAGAATCAAGATCATTTTTCAAAGGACAGTACCATTGATAGAAACTAAAGAAAGGAAAGGTATGAGCAAACTGAATGACAGGCGGCTACTAGAAGTGGCGAAAAACATTGAAAACATGGTATCCAAGCAGCCGCAAAGGGCATGGGTATACGACGATTTAATAGGTATATTTAAAAGAGAGCTAGAGAAGGGACAGATTAGGAAACTAGTAAGTAAGCAGGGATAACATAAACCGAAAAGCTGGTGGGACCGAGAAGTTAAGGAGGCCATAGAGCAACGCAAAGATGCGTGCAGAAAGCACAGAGCAGCAAAGGAAAGGGGAGGCCCACCTGATGTGGAGACAAAATGGAAGAATTACCTTGCAATGAAAAGAGTAGCATCGGCATTAATTCAAGCCACGATGGCACAACGCCAGCGCGGCAACGACCGTGTTATCGCTTACGCCAGCAAGCTCCTCTCACCCTCGAAGAGCAACTGTTCCATAACTGGGCGTGAGTGTCTGGCCCTAGTTTGGGCGGTTGCGAAGTTCCGCCGATACTTATATGGCCAACCCTTTTCAGTTGTCACAGACCATCACGCGCTTTGCTGATTATGCTCACTGAAATATTCTACAGGAAGACTTGGTCGCTGAGCCTTACGCCTCCAATAACATTCGTATACTGTCACCTACAAATCTTGCCGACTACACAAGGACGCTGATTGCCTGTCTCGCTACCCGGCAGACGAGCCTGACGACGCCGACAGTAGTACTGCCAACGGCATTTTCACCGTGTCTGCCTTCGCTAACATCGCCGATGAGCAGTACCGAGACCTATCGCTGCGAGCACTCATCGAGCGTCTGCGCTTTACACCTTCCGACGCACCCGTTCGCTGATATGTCCTCTAGGGCGGCATTCTGTACCGAAGGAACTTCCTCCCTGACAGATCTGATCTTCTTCTTGTCGTGCCAAAACATCTACTACAGACTGTGCTCTTTGAGATGCATGACGCACCCACTGCAGGACACCTTGGGGTAACCCGTATGTACGACTGCGTCCGCCGCCGCTTCTATTGACCTGGTCTCACTCGCTCCGTCCGACCCTATGTTGCTACCTGTGATCCCTGCCAGCGTCGGGAAACACCTTAGGTGCTGCCTGCCGGTCATCTCCAGCCGATCACCGTCCCTGTGGAACCGTTCTTTCGTGTTGGATTAGACCTCCTCGATCCCTTTCCCACGTCATTCTCTGGGAACAATTGGGTAGCCGTCGCAACTGATTACGCCACCCAATACGCTATCACGCGGGCTCTCCCTACTAGTTGCGCCACTGACGTCGCGGACTTTCTCTTGCGTGACATTATTTTACTGCATGGCGCCCCGCGACAGCTGCTTACTGACCGTGGTCGTAACTTCCTCTCGAAAGTTATCGCCGACATTGTGCGTTCCTGCTCCACTCAACACAAGCTGACTACCTCATACCATCCTCAAACCGATGGCCTGACAGAGCGGTTAAACCGTACTATTACCGGCATGCTGTCCAAGTACGTTTCCAAGGACCACCACGACTGGGACATTGCCCTTCCTTACGTCACATTTGCGTATAATTCTTCCCGGCACGACACCACCGGATTTTCTCCATTTTATCTACTGTACGGTCGCGAACCGACCTTGCCCCTTGACACGGCACTTCCTCCTGCAGCGATCTCAACAAGCGAGTATGCGCGCGACGCCATCGCCCTCGCCGACCATGCACGCCAGCTTGCCCGTGCTCGACTGACGGCCTCGCAAACCACTCAGTAGCGTCAGTACAACGCCCACCACCGTGACGTACAGTTTTCGCCTGGTCCGCTCGTGCTCCTGTGGTCGCCCTCTCATGACGTCGGACTTTCAGAAAAGCTCCTTTCGCGATTCACAGGGCCCTACCGCGTGCTGCTTCAGGTGACGCCTGTGACGTACGAAATTGCTCCTGTGAGCTCAACCTCAACCTCTACTCTGGGATCTGGTGATGTCGTGCATGTCAGTAGGCTCAAAGCCTACTACACTGCTTCCGAGTCCGGCCTTTAGTCGCTCCGGGACGGCGCTTTTGCCGCCGGGGCTAGTGCTACGGAACAGTATTTCCAATAACGAAGAGGCGAGCAGTGAGAAGATGACGACGACGATTGGAGGCTAGCGCGGCCTGTAGGAGTTGAAGGAAATCCCACCGCTGGCGCCAGTTGTAGGAGTTGAGGACGGACTTTGCGATGAAAAACTTGGGAGGTTTATTTTACATTATTTACAGTGAGACGTCAATGAACAGTCGTACAGTCATTACGGGCCGGCAGCAACTCGGACGCTGCGGCCCGCGGCAAGAAGTTCGAGAGAGGTGAATCAGGGAATGCTCCAGAAATCCCCTTGCTGCTCCCGGTCTCTCTTTTTAAGCCCTTCGATGTCTGGAAGTCGCGTCATGTTCGGCCAATGGGAGAGTCCGCTCAGATGACGCGATTTTCGGCCAATGGTAGGCGCCCGTGTAATGGTGTCATACCCGGCGAAGAGAGTCGCCGCCAATTGGTCCCCCTGCGGTCTTGCCTTGCTGACTTACGCGCCGTCACAAGAGCCAGGTGGGGCGACGGCGGACCAAGGCGGGCAGAATTGGTCTTGCCTCGCTGGCTTGCAACGCCTTGGCACAATGGGCGTATGGGGGCTACGCTGCCAGGCTTTCCCGGTACATCACAGCCCTCCTGCTTCGGGACCCACTTTCCTTGCAGCAGTGCCAGGCTATCCCCTCGCTTTCTGGAAGAGCAGTGAATAGCTCCCCGGCGGCACACGAAGTGGGGGCCGCCAACTTGTTTGCACTTGTCGTGCCTCAGGAATGTGGCATCCGTGTTTCTGCATTCCTTACTTAGCAGTGGTGCGATTCGATGTGGTCTGGGGAACTCGAAGTAGCCTCAGGAAACGGCCCCATGTCTAACAGGGCCTCTTGCCCTCTTGGCCAAGTGCGGCGTACTCCCTGGTAAATATACTTGTACATAGATTTTCGTCTGCGTCTTCCTACGTAACAATATATACACACATCTAACCCAACTGGCATGGAATCTTGCGCCTACTCTACCGCCAACGTTTCAATAAGGGAATGGGCGCGCACTTGAATATATGCGCACCATACACGCACAGTAAATGACGCACAACACCAATAGCACATAAAGCTGTATGTTTCAGGAGGGTCTACAAAAGTAAGCGAGTTACTAGCGATAATACATATTTGCTACACGGTATTACAATCTACAAAACGGCTACTTGAAGTCTTGCGCGCAGCAAGAGCAAATCTATTGGAACTGAGTACACCTGTGAGCGATTAGGCAGAAATAATCAGAGAGTGACAGCACCAAGGAAATTGGCCGAATCAGAACTGTGAGAAGCCGCTACTTCAAATACTGGCCAAATAAAGAACGAAGAGCAAAACACACCAATCCTGGTTCAATTCATGAACAGAAAGTTTCGATAGCTTGGAATATCTATTTCGCCACACTTTTAAAGGGGCACTAAAGGCAAATACTAACTCGTCGTTGACTGCTTAAGTACAATTACAGAAACCTCATAACGCTCATTTCGTGCCAAGAAAAGACTTAGTTGACTGAAAAATTGCATCTGAGGGGTCCGAGTACCTTTTTCATAATTATAATCTCCCGCTACCCAACTGGGGGAGTGGTAAAGCTGCATACGTCACCACCACCCTTTGCTGCCGTCGGTGAGTAAAGCGGCACGCGACAGATGACGACACCGAGCCAAGACAGAGCGTAGGATTCGCCGCAGCAGCTGCTTTTCGGTCAAGTGGCGTAGACCGTTCGGGCATCTCGCGACATCGCATGGAAGTTGAATTCTCTGCTACTTGCAGTTTGTGCGAGTTTCGGGAGCCAACACAACCAGCTCAGCACTACACGATAACGAAACTAATAATAATAATATATGGGGTTTTACGTGCCAAAACCACTTTCTGATTATGAGGCACGCCGTAGTGGGGGACTCCGGAAATTTCGACCACCTGGGGTTCTTTAACGTGCACCTAAATCTAAGTACACGGGTGTTTTCGCATTTCGCCCCCATCGAAATGCGACCGCCGTGGCCGGGATTTGATCCCGCGACCTCGTGCTCAGCAGCCTAACACCATAGCCACTGAGCAACCACGGCGGGTGATAACGAAACTACTGCAACGTAAAAGCGTGGGCAGAGTGGAGTCGAGCGAAAACGAAACCTTTCGACTGCCGCGTCGTTTTCAATGGTAGCGTCGATGAGCTCCTTGTTTCTAAAGATGAAATAGAAATTGGGAAGCAGCATTTCTTTTCGTCTTATAATACAATACAACGATGTTTTTTGCAACGAGTGGTTGAATACTATTGACAGAATTTAACTGAGGAGTGCTTTCGTCATCCAGCGAGTACTTGAATGTCCCGGGGGAGTTTCTGATGATGTGCTGTATTTACCTCAATTTCTCAATTATTAAGGCTCTGTTCGCGACAATATGGACGCCTTAGAGATTCTCGAGCCCTAATCTATCACTTTAGCTTGACTTAATGTTTGCCTTTAGTGTCTCTTTAAAACAAGCACCTTGTACGCTGGTCGTGATGTTTGGACATATAGCCTAATCAGATTCCAAAGCCCTTTTGCATGTTCTCTAAAGGTCAAAGATTCGTGTCGCCTTCCCAGTTACCGTCTTCGACATTTCCCGAAACAGAGGTTTGCTAAAACATGGCAGCGCCATGTTTGATCCAAAGGGTCAATAGGCTAAGCTTTTTTTCGGTAAAAGCCAATTTCATCAATTCATTTATTCATCGCGTAAATACGCGGACAGCTGCATTTGCAGACAGAGTGATGTGAGTGACAAACCAGCGCATTTCAGGGAAGTGATTCCACCATGGCTGCACCGACATTTCAATGAGCGATAGGCTTACCTTTTTCCTCGGAAAAGCCAATTTCTGCAATCCATTTATTCATTGCATAAGGAGGAGGAGGCAACACTCGCATTTGCATGCAGAGTAATTTGACGAACTAACGCTTTTCAGGGGAGTGATTCGACCACGGTTGTGGCGACATTTCACTGAGCAATAGTCTTACCTTTTTCCTCGGAAAAGCCAAATTCCGCAATCCATTTATTCATCGCATAAGGATTAGGCAACACTTGTGTTTGCATGCCGAGTGATTTGACTTGCGCTTTTCAGGCAAGTAATTCGACCACGGTTGCGCCGACATTTCAATGAGCAATATACCTTTTTCCTCGGAAAAGCCAACTTCCGCAATCCATTTATTCATCGCATAAGGATTAGGCAACACTTGCGTTTGCATGCAGGTTGATGTGACGACCTGGCGCTTTTCAGGGAAGTGGTTCCACCATGGCTGCACGGACATTTTACTGGGCTATATAGGCTTAGCGCTTTTTCCTGGAAAGGCAATTTCTGCAATCCATTTAATAATCGCTTTCAATAGCCGGCAACACTTGCACACTGTAAAATAATTTACACCCTAAAAGTGAAAAAGAGTGTAAATGTGTCTATAACTCACACCCTTATGGTGTCCGTTATATAGATAACACCCTAAGGGTGTGAGTTATAGACACATTTACACCCTTTTTCACTTTTTACGGTGTAAATTATTTTACAGTGCATTAGGATGCACAGTGATGTATGTGACGAAACACTGCTTTTCAGGAATTGGCACCATGGCTGCACGGACATTTTACTGAGCTATTGGCAATTCCAGAATCCGTTACTTGTGTTTGCTACACTATCCAAACAAACAAAGATGGCTACGATATCCAGGTTTTCGGCTGTTCTTTCACTTCACCCTTAAATCAGTTTACGCCCTTTGGGGCTCAGAAACTCAGACGCTCGCTACTTTCCTGTTGAGAATGCTATGTCGTGCTGACAGAGTCTAAGCCATTCATGACTTGGAAGTACCGAGCTCCCAGCGTTAAAGAAACGAAATGCGGGCAAGACATGACGATTATTTTTGTGGGACAAAATACCACACAAAGCGGGTAAATTTTTTTAAGTGTTGGGGCTGCGCTCACGCTTTTCATTTGTGGCGTCGAATCGAAGTGTTTCGTCGAAGCCGAAAGCGTCCTGGTTACCACTTTATTTAGATTGCTCTCAAGTATATTTCAGGAAGGAAAGCACGGAACCATAGTTGCCTGTCTCAGCGATGTTTGCGGAGACAGGCCTCCGCAAACATCGAGCATGCTGAGTGAGCCGCATGATATTTCTTTAAATACAATGAGCCTTTCAAGAGAGCCAGAGGACAAAATATGGGAAGTGTTTATGCATAATGAGCCTCCGAAAGGAGTAAGCACTTGTTCGCTGCGTTGTTCCACTGGTACAGGCACAATACTCGACTGTTTTCGACCTTCATAGTCAGGTCCACACCGCTACTCGTGTTGTTGTACATCGCATATAGCATCTCGCAGTATATCGACCGAGACGACTGTCGTACTTTGAGAAGTTAAATACGGATGTGCTGCAGTGACAGAATGAGGCTAAATATTGTAAGGTTACCTTGTCCGTGTGTCTTGGGATAAAAACAAAACAAGGTTACGTTGATGAGTCAAGCTGCAACTTCCTCTTTATAGTTAGCTGATACGTATGATTAGGTCGTGTGCGTCTGACGGTAGCTGCTCTCTCAATAGATAACGCTGTGCAAACACGAAATGAAATGCGCTCTTTGGCTGAGAAAGCTAACACTACCGTCTCAAGCATAAATGCCAAAGATAAGCAGCTTCAGAATAACTTTATACTGACACAATAAACTTGTTTTGAGCGTTGATGTGGAAAATCGGCCGCGTAGAAATAACGTCATCTTGAACGGATTACCTGAAGTACAAGACGAGGACAACGACGTCCTGCTTTCAAGGGTCTGTTTGTGGTTCTCGGATGTGCTTAAAATGCAGTGCCCACGCATTGAAAAATTGCACAGAATTGGTGTCACTAATGCAACGTCCTGTGATCATTATATTACTGGATTTTAATAAGAAAATACGGGTACTCAGGAATTCACGCGAGCTCAAAGGCACTTCTTACACCATTAGTGAAGATTTTTCGAACCATCTCCGCATAATCCGTAAGAAGCTACGGGATGCTACCCCATCCTTTCGTAACAATTGGTCTTCTGTACGGATACGCTTTCATCATGCCTTTGTTGATAACGTACGTTATAACTGGGATGAATATACCAACAAACTTGTCGAAGCATCCGGCAGCACGTCAGGTGCTGCCACACATAGTTCTACCCACAACCATAGATGAAATTATATTACTTCACATAGCAATCTACAAGTTCTTAACAATAAAGTTTATCACCACCACAAGTTCTTAATGTCAATGCCAGAAGCTTGCCTAACAAGCTTACTGACGTTTTTCGCAATCGTTACGTGTCACTCTCCTCGTATTAAAGGCGTCACAGAGACGTGGTGACAAGGTGACGTAAACGATCAATAGCATGCCTGGTTTTAGCCTTGTTAGAGTTGACAGGAAACACGGCCGAGGAGGTGGCGTAGCCTTTCTTTCCTGAAATCTGGCCTACAATATTCTGTAATCCAATCTCCGATCGAATTAGAATCTGCTTGGTGTAAGATATACCTTGAAAAGAGATCAGTAACAGTCTGCTTCCTTAATCGCCCTCCAGGTTCATCTCATGACCTCCTATCTATAGCCTGAATACGTTTCTACACGAGCTCAACACCCTCTCTTCAGGCATGTTGCTCGTGGGTGATTTTAATGCTCCAGATATATCATTGCCGTCATTAACCCCGCCTGGTGATGAGGCTCGCTCATTGAGGGAGCTTCTTGAACTGTCACAGTCGACTGGTCTTAAACAAGTATATAGAAGAGCAGCCTATCCAGAGGTGAAGCGCTTCCAGATCTAGTCTTTCTCAGCCAAAGCCTTGTGGATGGCGCTTTCTAATGTGAAGTCATTGAAGGTATTTGGGATCATAGAGCAGTTTCAGTTCGCATTTCTCTTCCGGTAAAAAAGCCACGCATTTCGAATACAACACATTCCCGAACTTCGATCATGCGGATGATGCTTCCATTCTAGATGCCACGAGGGAAAATTTCGACAACATTGTGCTAATGAGTGCTGGTAATGACATTAATGAGTTAGTTTATCTTTTAGAATACCTTATATATTCTCTCATGCATTCACCGTTTTGTCCCTGCTAAAACCAAGAATTCTTTTGTTTTTTGGTTAACTCAGTATAATCATGGATGATGAGATATATTTTACACTTGTCACGATGTGTCAATAAACTACAGCGCTCAAAGCTGAGCGGTGATCCCACTAAGACTGCAATGTTTGACCAAGTGAAGGAGGAACTTGAGGACTTAAATAGGGGAAGGACTTCTATTTTAGAGTAACATTGCCTCAGCTTCTTAAAAGCAATGCAAAAATATTTTTTCGCAATCGATCTTACCTCGTGAGACTGGTAATAACGCTTTCGCAATTAATAAGGAGTCTACTAGCCGCTCAGCTAAAATCGCATCGGCCTTTAGCTCGTCAGACATAAAGAAGGGCTTAACACTCTGCAAGAATAGTGGAAGTTTGTAAACAGTCCGGGGGTAGCACTCGCTGGCTATTATATAGAGCTGATGCAAGGAGCTACAAGGACAACGACAGTCGAGAAAGAACTTGACAAATAGCCAAGCAAGAAGTGGGAGTGTAGTGAGCTTCTAAGTGTACTGATGAGAGGAATTAGGAAAGAGAAGCAACATGCTTGTTGGAAAGGAAAAAGGAAGTCGAAAATCTGGTGGAACATGCAAATACGGGAAACGAACGACGAATGACAGAAAGCATCATGAGAGCAGGAAATATACCGGGAGAAAAAAACTACGGTTCAAATACTGGTTCACGCAAAGATTAAATGAGAAAGTGAGCGTTAGTGGTGAGAAATACGTGAAAAAAAGAAGGCCGCACCTAGAATATTTCGGAACCACATTAGCTTATTAGGAAGTCAAGTCGGGAATACAAGAACATATCGTATACGAAGATGGAAACAAACTGGAAGGCGACGTGGCATTAAATTACATTAAAAAAATAACAGCCGAATCATTTCGAGGCAATGGTCACGTGGTTTCCGAGGAAAAAATTCGCCGACTACTGCGATACTCCCTAATGCGAAATTTGAGCGCAGCTCTATACGTGCTTTCATATCGCGTTGTATTGGCTGCGGGGGACAAATCTCCTGCGGCACGTTGAAAATCGAGCCAAGTGCGTCGCGAAGTCGCTTTTGTGTGTGCAGCTTTTGAGGGAGAATTACAGAGAAAATACCGTTTGCGTTGAATGGGAAGGGATGAGGAGCAAGGAGAAAGTTGATATCAGCAAGGGATTGGGGTAGGGGTGCCCTCTATCACCGCTGCTGTTTATAATGCACGTGGTAAGGATAAAAAGGGCGCTAGAAGCAATCAAGTTTGACCCCCCATACAAACAAGCTGGCACAATAGTTAAGCTCCAGCCTCCATGTTTATGCGTACGACATTGTGTTGCTCGCTAACAGGCAAAGTGATATGCCACGTCTGGCTGATATCTGCGGAGAAGAAACTGAGAACTTAGTATTAAAATTTAACGTTAAAAAATCAGGTTTTATGGTATTCAATGAAAACAGTGAACAGACAGTGTTAATACAGGGCCAGGAAATACCTCGAATAAAAGAATACAAATACCTTAAACGAAGGCGATAGGTATATGGAGACACATCTCGCAATGGGTGTTCACGTACAGGAAGAGTATACTGATGAAGATGTCCAAGGAAATATGGGTTTGGACAAGTTTTGAAGTGAGGGAAGTTCAGAGTAAAACTGATTTTGAAGAATGACTGAAGAAGATGGAAGAAAGTAAATTGGTTGCAAGAGGGTTAAGGTATTTGCACGGGAAAAAAACAGTGACTCACAGCGTAGCAAAAAAAAAAAGAAAAATAAAGCTAGGAAGCTTACCAATAAGTATGCGACCGGTCTAGTAAGTATACGAAAGGAGCGAATATAGAAGAAAAAGCGTGAGCATTGGTTTCAAGACTGCAATATTTGAAATTTAATGAACGCAGAACCCGAATTACTAACTTAGGTTGTATATAGTGAACCATTACGCTTTGTAAAAGTTTAGGTGTCAAATTGAAATATTTTCTGCTGTTCCTGCGTAGCATTTCTGACTCATGTTTCAATTGTGTGCGTTGCAATAAGTTCTTGGCAGGATGAATGAGTAGCATCAATTTTCCTCAGCACATATGAAATATGGAAGGACGTCCACAGTGAAGTTCATGATGCAAGCTCTGGCTTCTGCATATGACTGTCACGCTGTTTAGGATGCTAAACACATAGCTTGCGGTGCCTTTTATAAACCAGCTCGGTAATGTAGTCAACTAAAATTGAGAGCAATTGCCGTATTTGCATGCAAATAACGCGACCCCGAGTATAACGCGACGGGGGCTTTCGGTTTCTCAGAAAAATAAATACTGCTTAACTACTATAGGAATTACTAACAGCAATTACTACGGTAAAAGAATGGAACAACGCAAAAGAATTCACCGACGATTTCGATAATCCCTAATGGGAAATTTGAGCGCAGCTGTATACGCGTTTTCATTTCGCGATATACTGGCTGGCGCGGACAATCTGCCTCGTGCGACACGATGCAAACGGAGCGAAATGTGGCGCGACCGCCCCGCGAATTGGGGAGTCGCGAGAGGCGGCGCGTGGGCGCGATTCACAGCAGCCGCCGCAGACAGGCCTCCGCTTATGCAGCGCTTTGTTTTCATACAGACGCGCGCTACCCTGGCGCCATCTCGTAGTCGTCGTCGCCGCAAAATCAGTCTTGCGCGGCACTACGCTTTTCTTCTCGCGGTTTCGCCATACCCTCCTCTTCACGCTCTTCACTATCGCCGTCTTTCATCTTCCGCTGCGATCCGCGTTCGCTTTCATCCTTCGCTGTCTTCGTTCGCTCGGTTACGAAGGACAACGCCGACGCTCGCCGCAGAAACGGAAGCCTAAAAGAGCTGCGCTCTAAAAACGGATGCCCACAAGGCTTTATTCATCGTGGCCTCGAACTGCCGTCGCAAAATAAAGTGAAAGGGTGAGTCCTGACGCACTTATCCCTGTCGGCGAGAACGGCGTCGTCATCCATAGCATCCATCAAGGTTAGTGGAAAAAACACTTCAGAAATGCCCTCGACACACTTCAACACTGCAAAGCTCTACGCGGATTGCGCGGTGATGCAGCGCGTGACTTCGAAGACTGTTCACCTGACGCGTCGCACAACAGCGCCTACCGCATCTTTCACGTCAGTTAGTGCATGGGTAAACAGTCACGAACGTTCATTAGGCACGCATATTGCACAGACAGTGTGGAGGCACGGTTCATAATTTAAAGAAGTGAGGAACTGTGATTAGCGTCCCACTGATAGCTTTTCTCGGAGCCTGCGGCAATAAATTGACTCGGGCATATTTTTTTTATCGACAACAACACGCAAGTGCGGACTGAAATGCTTCCTAAAGGGGTTCCTTGTTTTATCCTTCATCGCGGAACCGTAAACACAGTGCCGCCGGCGGCTTCACTCCCGGCGGGTGAACCTCCTTGGCTGCAGGCATGCCTTTTAAAAGCGAAAGCTTTACTAGAGTTTCAGTTTAGGGGAGGTCTGCGCTTGCGCAGTACCGTCGCCCCTAGTTCTTGCGTACGCAAGCCGCTTGTGTCCCCTAAACTAAAACTTTCTACTAACCTCGTCGAGCCGAGTTTCGCCGCCGCTGCGAATTTGACCGCAGCTGCACCGCAGCCTTGGCAACGCATCACGAGACTCGCCGCGCCGAGCTCCGCCGCCACTGCCGCCGGCTTGGTGCATGCGCTCTCCGCCTGACCACGTGACTAGCCACGCGCCTGGCTAAGAGGAGCGCCGCGCTCGCCTAGTCAGTGCGAGCATAGAGTGCGAGCTTGGCCCTGGATGAAAGCGAGGCCGTGCCGCCTTCTCCGAGCGTTGCGCGGGAGGCTTTGAGCCGTCGTCGCCAAGCGGCGTCTGACCATCCCGCGGATATCACCCGGCGAGCTGCTTCACTGGAAAGGGTCCGGAATGCAACAAGCGTCGCACCCTCGAGATCAATGCAGCGACCGCGTTCACACCCTGTCCGTATGTGCTTCGACGCTGCACATGTTCGTGGTGTCTCTTTGCACGTCTAGCACTTCCGCTTTCCCTGTGGCACACCATCGAATGATGCATGTCTACCCAAGCCTAATCAGTCATGTCTAGCCACCGACCTAGGCACAGCTGTCACACCTGGCTTAACGATGACTGTATACCTAAGTATAATAATTACAGCTAAATCGAAGGTTAACCAAGTGAAACCAGGACTTAACCAGGGTAAACCAACCTCTCGCTTCACACATCCAGGGTTAGTTGAGCTAAGCCACAGCCAATTTTTCCCTTAGAAACCAGGCAATTAACCATGCAAATAAAGTGTTACACTGAATGACATAGATTCCAAAATACGATCTTCCTACAAAATTTGAGCAAGATTAAACAGTGCAGCAGTAAGTGCAAAATCCTTTATTCGAACATTTTTAGCAAAATTTGCATGTGGCAAACTGCAATGAAATGAAAAGGCAAACTGCGATGAAATGCAACGTAACAGCAATACATACTTTTTCAGGCCCTTTGTGCATGCACGTCCTATACCGTAAATTACTGTGGCGGTTACCACAGGTAACCGTAACAGCCTCTCTAACCATGGTTACCCAGCCTTGAACAGTCCAGATTGGCCGCTTCGAGCTTGTTGCTGCCAACAAATGAATGGCAAAATCCTTCATCACTTAGTCTCATCTCACGCAAAGGGCAATGCATTAGATATGTTTTGTCGCAATTGAAATGGAGTGTTTTTTGACGCTGCTAGGACTAAAGGTGACACCAAGCCATCAAAGTGGCACGATTTCCAGTTACCATATGGCGCCACAGCATTAGAACTGGTGCTGCGTTGATGTTGCAAAACACAATGGTTCACTGTATCAATAATTTACTACTCCGCTCTAGTATGATGTGATGACGCTGGCGAGCAAATGCCACTTTGACGCTGAGCAAGTGGGGCGCGGGTGAACATTTACGAGGGCATTCACCCTTAATACTGATTGTGGGTGCTGCAAGGAACTGCTGAGAAAGCGTAAAGATGGAAGCGAACCTCAACTAGCTGTAGCATTCAACTAAACACAGCTCAGGGTTATAACGTCAAAACATTCATTGCGTCAATCCACCAACCGTGCAGCTTGTATAGACAGGATGACAAGCATGTGCCGAGCAGACGACGGGGCAGGGATGAACAAGTCTCGAGGGGCATCCAGCCTTCCTATTGGCTAAGGAGTCCGGCAGTTTCCAGTGTTGCAAGGTACTGAAATGTAGTACTAGCTTTTCACTCTGTACAGCATTTCGTTGCACATGTTCTGCAAGTATGTGCGCGTAGCTTGAAATGTCCTTGTCTACTTCATCAGCGATGGCTTTTTGCTTCAGTGGGAGTGTGGTACCCTACAAGTCACTGTCATGGTAGCTGAATACAGAAAATATTTTTGACCAGTTTAGTAAATTGCTCTTGCACAACGCTAAACTAGCCACTCGCAATACGAGATGATCATGGTCCCAAACAATATTTAAAGTGAAAAGTTGGCTAAAGCCATCTACTAGAGCCTTCATTATCACAGTAAAGGTGGGATTCAATTTTTTTAAGAGTGAAAGAGAGCTTATCAAAGTTCATCAAATACCTACCTTGTTCTTTGGATGCCCAGCTATATGGCCAAGAATCGGACATATCTGGCTAGACATTGTTAAGTCAGGTGTAGCCCTCAATCCACCTTGCGTGTTGGGCGCTCGGCTACATACCTTAAGAATCCAAGACATCTGGCTGGACGTTGTCATGTCGGGTGCGACTTAACATACGAGACAGTGCACACGGTAGATTTTGGTTACTGTATGAAGACTCCTGTGCAGAAGGTGGACAAACCTATGAGAGCAACAGGTCTGAACTCTATCAAATGCACGATTTTGAGTAAAAGTTCTTCACAGCTGGCTCAAGTGAATCTGTGCTCATTGATATGTCGACAGTTTAAAGCAACAATGAAGAAAAATCAATTAGTGCTGTGTTAGTATCTTTAATACAATGGGATACAGCCGTGGCAGTGACTCCATCATGGGCAGGACAGGAATTAGTGCCATCTTTGCTGTGCCTGCGTGCTGTCTGATATCAGCAACATTTCAAAGATCCTGCACTCACAAATGCAAATAGGGTGACTTCAGGTCAAGCAAACATTATGAATGCACCCAATTCCATATAATGCACTCCCTTGCTGTTGCATACTCTGCCAGAAGCAAGTACATCGAACACTTAGTAAGTTGTAGTGTGATCCCACTCTGCCTGCTTTTATTAAGGAGCTATGCCGATGAAGCTAAAAAATAATAGGGTCACACATGTTGCTGTACTAATGTGTTGTGTGGCAAAGTCTAAACAGAACAAAACAAATGCATGTGTGAATTTTATTACTCAAGGTTTACACAAACAGCTTGATAAGCTCAAAATCACGGCTGTGTGCACTGAATATGTGTCATGCATGGTGAAGAGGTAATGCTGTTCCGTCCAAACGGAGCACCACATCTGAAACGGCTGGCACAGGCATTTGTATAAGCTTTTCCTCTGTTACATCTGACCCTGCATGTCACAAATGAAGGGTACAAAAATGCCGGCATTGTGTTTCGCAGAAAAAAAAAAAGAAGCCACTTGAAATGGCAACACAAGGGGACATTGCATTTATGTACAGCTTACTGAAGAATTAAGTGGACGCATGAAATGGCATCGTGCTGTACTTGTGGAACAACTGCACATACACGTGACAATTAACCTTTGAGCAGGTAGGTTCACGAGACCTACTTCAAGGTCTCGAAACACAGGATCTCATTATAACACCAAGCAGCAGAATGCAGCCATGTACAATTGCACTCAAGATGATTTGCAACATGGAAGCCTGTCACTGGACGAGCTAAGAGACTGTACGACAGCATCAACGCACACAAAATTGGTTAACTAAATGCCATTCCAACAGGTTCTTTCATAACTGTAAAGCTAGATTTTCTGCAAGGCAGTTTATCCAACTCATGATGGCACAGTCATTTTTGCGATGTACAAGCACAGCTTGCTGGTATTGTGACATGGAAAATGTAGACGTAGCTCTGGTGAGGAAAGCATACATAAGAAACAAACCCCAGCATGTGCAGCTAGAACTTTGTCTAAATTTCAGCAATGACCATTAATTTGGTTATTATTCAGGCAAAAAAGCAATGCAGGGAAGCACACTTGCAAATTTATAAAAGGGCTTATTACTGGTAGCACCCTGTTTACAAAAAAAAAAAAAATGACCCGTCATTTTTCTTAGTGAAAGTAAATGTGGTGAGTGTTTATTTTTTGTTGCAACTCATATTGACCGCAATAGTACATGTGGTAATGCTTTGGCATTCAACATCATCCAGCATCAGCTGCTTTCAAATAGCAATGCGTTTCAGCATACTACTACGATACACGAACAAGATATACAGCTTACAAGCGAAGCTGCTTGCGGCATGCATTTACTTTCTGCCCAATTATAATGCCGCAGCAGCAGATGCGAGTAACCTGCACGTCGTGTTCACAAAGCAGCAAAACATTTCGAAAACCAGACAGCGTGTAACGCAATGAAACCAAAGGGCTGTCAAGTGTACTAAAGGCAGTGCTAGAGCAGGAAAAGCATGACGCCCAGTGCCGCGACTTGTAGTGGACATATCGTGCACGCAACCGATTTGGTGAGAGCAAAGTGATGATGATGCCTTCGCCTCCAATAAACTGGAGCCGCGAGTGAAAAACACTAAAGGAAAAACACCGGTTTGTTGCTGATATAGTGGGGATGAAATCATAGAGCACACACACACGCCACTGTGCAAGAGAAAAACATGCGCAACAATGAATGTTTATGTGAATAATGTACAATTATCTTTGTGCAGTTTACACGAGACTGCGGGCAGCACCTCTACAGCAGACAGGAAACACTATCGAAGCCAGCGACCGCAATAGTGACGCCAAACTTTCGCGTGCCGTTCCAGCTCAATATTCTGAAAATGTCACTACCTTCCTTCAAATGTCACTCCCTTCCAACATACTGCAAAACACAGTGAACTTTTCATCTCAGTCATGCCTCCAGCTGGCAGATAGCTATGCAGTGCACAGACAGGTCTGACTTGCAAGAAGTCCAACATTATATCAGAGGCCATATCCTCAACTGAACCGTTTTGGGGATGCTGTTCATCGTGTAACTTAACATGCAATGTGGCAAGTGAAAATGGTGCCAATGGGAGCATGTACGGCATTCCTTTCAGCACATATGATCCTGTCGGCTTATAGCCAAGTGATCAAGGTACATTGAAAGCAATATTCCCCAAAGAGGTTGATCAAGGATGTGGTCACTGTTTGGCGACGTCACTCAAAAATGACATGCCTGGCTGGACTGTGAAGGAACAGGTTTTCTTTGAATAAGGT
Source organism: Dermacentor albipictus (assembly GCF_038994185.2). Taxonomy (NCBI): domain Eukaryota; kingdom Metazoa; phylum Arthropoda; class Arachnida; order Ixodida; family Ixodidae; genus Dermacentor; species Dermacentor albipictus. The sequence continues at coordinate 77,087,060 of NC_091824.1, forward strand.
GGTTACACAAAAAGCTTGCTAACTGGATAGCAGTGAGGGAGGGCAGTATCTGTGGCGTGCAGCTGAGAACTATGATAAAATGAACACCGTCAGGTCAGCACGCACCGGGTGCCAATCGAGCAGGCTCCGACGTGTGGTCTGGGAAAATGACTTCACTCTAAGCCCTGTTTATTCCTGCTTTGGCCTGCTGCTTTGCCGCCAAAAAGAGCGGCGACCAAGATTCTTGTTTACACAGTTCATCAAGAAAAAAAAAAGACGCAGCTTCAAATTTCCCTTGGCCACCTAACATTACCGAACCCCTGAACCAAAGCTTTGCGACGAGATGACATTCCTTTCGAGCGAGATGAGCAAAGATAGGAAGGACAAGAAAATGCACCTAGGGATAATAGTTGCTGCTGCTGCTGGCTCAACTTTTGCTGTACACAGTGTGTCACAATTAAGTGGCAGCAGTAGGTCCAACACACACTTGCAGACATCATCAGAAAAAAAGTTACAATGGTATTGCTGTGGAGTTCCATACACGAAATCTGGCCCTAGTGCTTGAGGGAGGTGAGCCAACAAACATAGGAATGGTAAGAAGAGTATGGCTCTTTATAAAGGTTGTCTCGAATGTGCTTGTAGCTTCTTACATCCGCTCCATATAATAGCCAGTGAGTGCTACCACCTGACTGTTTTCGAACTATTCTTGCAGAGTGTTAAGCCCTTTTTCATTGCCGACAAGAACAGCGAATCTGAAATAAAACAAATGGAAGAAGCTTGAAGTCATTCTCAGTGAAGTTAATCTATCCTGATGCACTCCTCATCATTCCTGTCACATGTCTGTATGAAACTCCACAGCTGTTGCAACATAGGTCAGGAGCTCTCCTGCCCTTTGCTTCTAGGATATAAAGTAAAAAAAAAAAACGAAAGCAAAGAAAGATGCGGCTTCGGCAAGGTTCCCAAGGAGCTCAGGTGCTGCTGAGCTGTGCTCCTGAAGCGGTACGTCGCAGCCGCACTGAAAGCAGAAAGCAGGACCAAATCAATACAGAGCAGGGACAATTCAGTCAGTCACAGGAAAAGACCCCTGTCCCAGCCACTCATAGCAATAGAGGACGATTTACCCAAACTATCCTCAGTGGAACTAAACAAGAAGTGCGAGAGAGTTGGTGATTATTCTAGGAATGAGATGTTTTAAACAGCACTAAAAATGCAATCACAATGACAGGAACAAAACATTGTCACCTAGTGTTCAACAATTCAAAGCAACTCAGGGGCACTGAGAAATATGCCATAGTTGACAGCTTTGGCTAAACTTTGACTGCCTAGGTTTCTTTACCATGCAGCACCCAAAGCTTTGTACACTACATAGAGTTGCTTCTTTATTTTGGGACCCTTGAAGACCAACATTTGAGCCCACAGCCACCAAATAAGTTTGTAATGCAGGCTTGCTGGTATTCCATCTTGGAGCACTAGTGCAGTACAAGCAAGACAAGGACACAACACGAGCACATGAACACATCAGCTGTGTCTATGTATTCATGTGCTCTTCCCACGCCCTCGTCCGGCTCACACTGTACTAGTATTCCACTAAGAAGGGTAAGGACACAGGACATAGCACAACAATTATGCTTCAATCAAACGTCTAGCGTTTTGTGTGTACTGCTGAAGTCTACCTTTCCACCCTGTGTTCTTTTCAATCTGGTCCCACACACTTTAATGCTGGTTAAAATGTCTCAATCCTAGGCTCTTTAATGCTCAATTCTCATGAGTGTTTGTGCAACCAAATGTAGTTTGCATGCGTCTTCCTCATGGACCAGTTAGCACTGTCAAAGCAATGCTATGAATCATTTGTCTGCACGAACTTTTACACCATAGTATGCACTTTTTTCACATTACTGTTGAATAAAGAAAGACATTTGACTTAGGAAGTATGTGTAGCTGTGTCTGCTTACATCTGAAGAGCAAAGAAGCACTCTTTCTAAATGACGGCGGGAGTTCTGCAAGAGCAAGAGGGGTTGAAAGCCTTACTTAAAGCCTACACGCATCAGCACTTCACTGTAGAAGAGTTCTGGTTTTTTTATTTTCTTAATGATTGAGCCGTCTTTTGGCTGTTACTGATGTAGCCTTCTGAAACAAAGGTCAGATATGGGATTGAGACGAAGAAATTACTTCACTTATGGTAGAAAGAAATGTTGCCTTGCCCCTGCACAAAGCATAATGACTACAGCTGGATGGCAATTTTACCACAAATGTACACCTCCATAACGCATAATTTCCTTCACTGAATTCATTCATTGAATAGCTCCACTACATCCAGATGAAGCTACTCATTTTCGACAGAACTTGCATTTGGAGCTTTGTGGTAACACCCTCATACGAGATATGAGAGGGGGCTCCCGGTTAATTTCGACCCCTTGGGGTGCGTCAATGCGTGCCCAGTGCCTTTGCATTCCATCCCCACGGGAACACCGTCGCCGTGACCAAGAGCCACACCGATGACCTCTGTAGGGGTTGGGGGACGGACTTCGCGGATGAAGACCACAAACTTGGGAGTATTTTATTCTACATTATGTACAGGGAGGTGAGCGTCAAGTATCAGACGTACTGTCATTACGGGCCGGCAGCAACTCGGACGCTGCGGCCCGCGGCAAGACGTTCGAGAGAGGTGAAACAGGGAATCAGGGCATGTCCCAGAATGCTCAGGTCTCTCTGGAAGGCTTCTTATAAGCCCTTCGAGCACTGCAAGTCACGTCAGGTTTGACCAATGGGAGAGTCCACTCCGATGACGCCACTTGCAGCCAATGGTAGGCGCCCGTGTCGCGGGGCACACCTGTCGGGGCTCTCTGCGGTGTTGCCACGCAGACTGGCAATCCACTTGTAGGCTGGAGAAGGAGCGGGGGGGGGGCGCTCGTGCACCTGCTTCATTGTCGGATGCCCACTTGCTAACCCCGGCGACTCGGCTCCGCAGAGGTGGCAAATGCCTTCTTCAAAGACGAAGGGGGTCGATTGAGCTCCATTGTCCCAGGCCCCCTTCTAATCCCGGCGACGCACGAACTTGTTGCCTCGGCCGCTTCTCTGGAATGCGCTTTCCTGCTTCTGCATTCCTCAATTAGCTGTGCTGCCACTCGAAGCGGTTTGGGGAACTCGAAGAAATCGCAGGAACCAGCTCCATATCTAACAGCTCGTCCTCGCCCCGGTTGTTCTGAATGGCCGGTGAAACCAATTCGCTGGCCATGAGGAACGCTGATAGAAGCTGCAGGGTACTGGGGTCGAGCCACGTTTGACAGCCCTCGGGATCCTGGGCCCTGGAGAACAAACGTCAAACAAACAAAACAGCACAGCGCTGCACCACGCGTAAGCGCAGGCTCTTCACCCCTGACTCGCCAGACTATTACTGAGTCAAAATCAACCCTGATCTTTTAGTTCCCCAATTTTGACAACAGTTCCAACCACCCTTCCAAACAGCTATCCATTTCTCCTCGATTGCCGACAAGACCAGAGTACTATTGTTGTTGCAAAACAAAAGGGTCGTTGACGATGCAAACAACAAATGAAAACAGCCGAACATAACTTAAGTGGCCTAACCACACGAACAGCATGTTTCCAATCTATCGCAGTGGCGTACTTATCGCACGTAATGGTGCCACTGAACAATCTGGTCAACCTCACAAGTACGTAATCACAAGCGCACTAGCCTTGTGGTCACTAAACAAAACGCGTACTTGCGTTGTAGGCAAACTTTTCCTTTACGCTTACTCACGTTTCTTCCCTGAAAGTCCTACAGGACACGTGACATAAACGAACAATTAAACTTGCGGAACTTACACACTCCGCAGAACTCTTAAAATAATGCGTCTTCTACTAACTCTTTCCACGCACGCTCACTAAAGAAGTCAGAATACGGCTGCCCCCCACACACACTAGCAACCCAGTCATAAAGTCTGCTTCCTTCCGTCCACACAGGACACGCGCTAATGGAACTAAGAACGCCTCTCAGTGCAACTCATGCACTCACTCAAATCTACGCGCTTAACCTTACAAAATTCAAAAACGCTTAAAAAGAAAGAAGGTTAAATAACACACGCGCGCGTTACGATAGGCCTCTTAACAATAACCTTGACCCTCAGGTTAACTACACACACACACAAAAAAGCCTATCTACTTATTAATGAGCATCTCGCGAGACTACATGTTTATTTAAAACGCATCTTTAAAATCTCGAGCTTCTCGAACGAAAACACAAAGCTCAAACCTTACATATTGAAAGAAATCCTAGTCTCAAATCGCGAAAACATTCCGATGCTCAAAAATAAAACAAAATAACACGTTTCATTTCTACGGAAGCTCTCTTGGCTTCGCGTTCCCGATTGCTTACGACTGACTCATACTTTCAGTCGTACCCGGGGAGGCCGTGGTCTCAAAGCTACTCTGGCTGCCGAGAGACAACAAAAGGGCTGATTCACTATCAGCTCCCCCAAGACGTTACGCTCTCCTGCCAATTTGCGTCCTCGCGCACCGCTTTCAACACAAACCCGATTGACCGCGTCGCTTCTCCCCACCTGGTCTCGTCCTGCCACCTTGCGTTTCTTCGAACTGCGCGCTGAGCTGTGAAAAGAACTACGGAACGACGAGGAGCTTAACTGCCTCGTGCCCTTTGTCCGCGTCCGCGCAGAACATTCTTCGCGGTCCCCCTTTGACCGGTGGCTCGAACGTTCTGGATGCGGCAACATCGTCCTAGACGACCGCACCTTCTTCCTCGCGCCCTGCCCATTTGGGTTTCTCGCCATCTTTGGCGGCGCCTCATTAGTTACCGACTTTCGGTTTTTACTGCGCTTCTTTTTACGGCGCTTTCTCTTTGCACTAGCCTTCATGTCGCCTTCTCGTGCCTCGTGCTGGCCGGTACACATTTCGTCGGCCCGGATCGGCCTCTTACCCGCACAGTCTGAGTGATTCTTACTTAAACCAACACTCTCTCTGCCTCGACTGGCGGACAGCTCAACCGACTCTGGAACAATGCAGCAGGCTTTACGCGAGATATGCAACTCGCACTCTTGTGAACTGCCCTCTACTGCATTGCCCAGCTCACGCTGTGCATCGACACACAGTCCGTCGGTCTCGATCGCTGTCTCACGCGCACAGTCTGAATGATTAATAACTGAATCATTCCTCTCTAGGCTACCTAAACTGGCGGAGAGCCGCACCGATCCCTGGACAATGCAGTTGTTCTCTCGTGAGCTACGGAGCTCGCCACCCCGAGAACTATTCTCAACTGCATCGTCCAGCTCGCACTTCACTTCTGCACGCACCTCTGGCCTGACATGGGTGCTCGCTTCTGTCGGGTCAGAAGTACCCTTTTCTTCGCTAGCAACCTCGCTAACATTACCTGCGACGCACACACGCGGTAACTGTGCCAATTTGTTCGCAGCTGGCCTAGCTGTCTCTACAGTCATCTGTTGGCACAGCACCTCGTCGCTCTCACTCTGGCCTTTAACGGCCTCTCTTGCCACTAAGGCATCGTTAGCAGCTAGCCTTTTCCCTTCACTTATGAATTTGCAGCCAATCTCACAGGCACTACTCTTCTCGTCGGCTTCTGGCGAAAATCCGCTCGATGCTTCCTCATTCTTTCGCTCTGTACTACCTACAGAATTCTCAGACAGCCGTTCTCTCTGTGCCAATACCTGATCACAATACTGTATCTCTTTGATCAGTGCTGCCTTCTCTCTCTCATACTTTTCCTCTTGCTCAAGCTTACGTTGATTCTCACGTTCGCGTGCCTTCTCACGTTCGTGACGCTGACACCTAAGAGTAAGTTCTTGAAGCTCCTGCTTCCGTTCATTCTCGCGTTCTTCACGCTTAAGCTCACTCCTAAGTTCACGACGCGCTCGCAAACGTACACGACGCTCTCGCTCCCGTGGCTCCTGTATCACCTCCCAAGCAAGCGCAATGCTTTCATCATCATTGCCACTATCTTGAATCGCCTTTATGATAGCTGGCGTTTCCATCCGTTCGTCCGCCTCAACTCCCAAATCGTCGCACACCAACAACAAGTCTAACCTCGTCAACCTTCTAAGATCCATGGCAGCTGCCCCGACAGGTGGTTAAAACTGTTTTCCTTAATTAATTTGTGCAAACACACAATGCAACAAATTCCCGATTCCCAGAACTATCAAAATTGAACACACAACCTTTGAGTCTGGCGAATCATAAGGAAAAAAACCACGCGCTCACTTACGGTTGCAGCACCCTGCCATCCGGTTCGTTCGTCCGCTGTTGCCGGTTCCTTCCGGACTTCCTGGGTCGAAGGCTCGCTCCTTCTTCGATACTCCCAGTCTCTTCGGACCTCTTTCGACGAAGGCTCTCTCTTCTTCGCTCTTCCCGGTTCTTTACGATCTCTCTCGACGAAGGTTGATTCGTAGCGCTGCCACCAGCTGATGTATTCGGAGGCGATCCCACCGCTGCCACCAGATGTAGGGGTTGGGGGACGGACTTCGCGGATGAAGACCACAAACTTGGGAGTATTTTATTCTACATTATGTACAGGGAGGTGAGCGTCAAGTATCAGACGTACTGTCATTACGGGCCGGCAGCAACTCGGACGCTGCGGCCCGCGGCAAGACGTTCGAGAGAGGTGAAACAGGGAATCAGGGCATGTCCCAGAATGCTCAGGTCTCTCTGGAAGGCTTCTTATAAGCCCTTCGAGCACTGCAAGTCACGTCAGGTTTGACCAATGGGAGAGTCCACTCCGATGACGCTACTTGCAGCCAATGGTAGGCGCCCGTGTCGCGGGGCACACCTGTCGGGGCTCTCTGCGGTGTTGCCACGCAGACTGGCAATCCACTTGTAGGCTGGAGAAGGAGCGGGGGGGGGGGCGCTCGTGCACCTGCTTCATTGTCGGATGCCCACTTGCTAACCCCGGCGACTCGGCTCCGCAGAGGTGGCAAATGCCTTCTTCAAAGACGAAGGGGGTCGATTGAGCTCCATTGTCCCAGGCCCCCTTCTAATCCCGGCGACGCACGAACTTGTTGCCTCGGCCGCTTCTCTGGAATGCGCTTTCCTGCTTCTGCATTCCTCAATTAGCTGTGCTGCCACTCGAAGCGGTTTGGGGAACTCGAAGAAATCGCAGGAACCAGCTCCATATCTAACACCTCGCACTTGCGCGCAGAGGCAGCAGATTTTAGCCACCACGAAGCACATCCGAAAATTTGGACGCCTCTCATGGTTGCCACACAAGAGCAGCTTTATGCGAGAAGAGGCGAATTGTTCATGAAATTAGTCATGGTCGTCCCCCCAAGAACAACCAACATACAGAGCTACAGATTGCACCCGCAACATTAAGTACTAGACAGTACTAAACAGTCTAAACAGTACTAAACAGTCAAATTTGGATGATCCGCAGCTTAACGTTGCGTAGCTCCTAGCTTTGACCACGGAATGTGCTGTGGACTCGGTGCTATAATGTTGGCTGCAGTTGCACATTCCGTCAGACAAAGTGCGCGCAAAAAGAAATGTGCGACTTATTTTGACTATAAATTTCTCTTGAATTCATCTTAAATAAAGGTTTTTTTTTTTTTGAACGCGCTTAGCCTGCTCTAGTGCATGAGCAGTATGGTTCACAATGCTAACAACATAATGACCTGCATAATGAAGGATTTTTGAGGTCCTGAGCACTTCATTACAAAGGCATCTGACTGTACATATAGTCTGCGGCATAGGAGTTACATGATTACCTACACCATTAGAGAGGCATGATGCGAGCATGCTCACACATATGCATACTGGCCAACACACGCGAACACACACACTATTTACGCCTACGCTGCCCTCAGGTAAGCAGGACGTAGCCTGTAAAACAGCATGGACAAAAAGTGAAGAAAGGGATACTAAACAGGCAGCACCTTTCAGCACTCCAAGCACGCATTCTCAGTCGTGATAACCACCACAACAAGAACAAAGAAATAGTAATGGCACGGTTGACTTTTTAACCACGAGATGACGCCACCGGCCACACCAGAGGCATATGCGAGGGAGCATAGTTTCTCCTTACACTTCTTGCTCCCATGGCCTACTTCAACTACAATTTTTTAATCACCTACCATGGTGGCTTTCTACTAGTGAGCAAAAGGTTGCACGTTTGATTCCTGGCTGTTGAGGTCACATTTTGACAACAGCAAAATGCAATAGCATTCATGTGTGCTAGGTGCACATTAAGTGACCCTCATGTAGTCAAAGTTAAACTGGATTCTTCCTCTACAGCATTTGAGAGAACCAGGGCAATAAAATATCAAACTGTTCTGCTCATGTTTCTTTAGTCAAGGCACACAGTGAAGTAGATTTCCAGTGCTACTCACAACGGTCGTAGTTGTTTTGTAGGTGTTGCGTTATTCTCATCCTTGCATCAGGGACGTCAAACGAGATGCCGAGCCGCAACAAGGTACGGTTCTTCTCCACCAGCCGTGCAATCTCCATCTCGATCTTGTTACCAAGGATCGAGGGCCTCTGGAGACAAAAAGCAGATACTGTTATGATTCTGCATGCACACGACACAACAAAGGGAACAAGGTGATGAGTTAGAAGAGCCCACATGACATCACCTGCAATGATGAAATGAGCCAACTAAAGCAGTTGCCTTCTCTGTTCAGTTTGGTTCTTCTTAGTAGAGAAACCTTTAAAGTAGAGGTGTGCATATACTTGAATATTACTGAATCGAATTGTGAACGTTCGAATAATTCTATTCGATTTTTCGAATATCTTATATATTCAATGTGGAGACTGCGCAAATTTGCCATGGTGCTCCAGATTTCAGGTTCATTCAGGTCACGCTGAACCTGACAATGAAATGGCGGCAACGGCATCTGCTCTTTACTGTCAATGCTGGCTACATGCAAAGTGGTGATAGAGTCACGTGATGCGCGGTCCTTTCGTCTGTCATGTGATTGGCCTTACGATAACCCAACTGCCATAAGGTTGGTTCAGCCCGCCTGTATTTTAAAAACTGGAATGAAAGCTTTCTGTTCAACAAATCAAAGATTGCTCCAATGCACAGGTCTGCTATTAACCTGAGAACCACACTGGTATTCAATGTAATAGAATGTCAATAATTCATTAGTTTCAGAGGGGGGGGGGCTATATATATATACATATAGCAAGAGAGAGAGAGAGAGAGAGAGACAGAAATTCTATACCTTTATATGCTAGAACTGAGCTTTAATCAGTGCTGGCATACTAATCTGGTGTTCCCTTTAATAATAGTAGACTGACCTGTACATCTTGATTTCAATATTTTAAAAGGACGTCTTGTTGGGTGAGTTGGTCACAATTCATCTTGGGTACTAGGCGCAAACACACACAAGAGAGACAAGATCCCAACTGCTTCCTTGTTTCTTGTGAGGGGTTGTGCCTAATACCCAAGATGAATTGATTTCAAAAGTATACCAAATTTAGTGACAGCTTGCAACATTGTTATGCAAAGCTAGGACACTACAGAGCATGTGCAGCTCCATAGTTGATTCAATATTTGAGTTTATTTTTCTTGATTTGATTCAATATTCAATTTGAAATCTACTGCTCAGTATTCGCACACCCCTACTTTACAGTGCTTTTAAAGGTCAACTTCAATGAAATTTCACTTTGGCTAAATTTGTTACGAATGAGCAGCATATACCGCTAAACCAATCTTGACAAAGCCTCAGAGATGGTAATTGTATAGTTTTTTTGACAGTGGCCTTTAAAACAGCACCTAAGCAGATGATGAGTGCACCTGGTGTTTATCGTTACGATGTAAATTCCAACACGCCGCCAAATCCCAAATTCCAGGTGTCTCGATGGCTAGACACCCATACATTCCTTCTGCATCTTGTTCAACTCGACCCGTTGGGTAATTGACCAATTTTGTTGGTCCCGTCAGCGTCGAAGTAACCGAAGTCAACAGCATTTTGGTGAGTAGACTTTGCACTATCTTTATTTAGCTTTTTGAGCTAATGGAGCTATCTTAATGATGACTACATATTCGAAACCAGCACAGGAAACTGAACAAGACTGCGCAGTTTTATTAGATTTGCTAAAGGTGGCTTTAAAGAAGGCTTCAGTACCTCCTGGGCCCCCTTAAAGGGGCCCTGAGACCCTTTCTTAACTAATCACAGAAGGACATCACCATTAAATTAAGTTGCTCACAAATCTTAATCTCACCCGCCATGGTTGCTCAGTGGCTATGGTGTTGGCTGCTGAGCTTGAGGTGGCAGGATCGAATCCTGGCCACGGTGGGCGCATTTCAATGGGGGGCAAAATGCGAAGACACCTGTGTACTTAGATTTAGGTGCACGTTAATGAACTACAGGTGGTCGAAATTTCCGGAGCTCTCCACTACGGTGTGCCTCATAATCAGAGAGTGGTTTTGGCATGTAAAACCGCATAATTAAATTTTTTTTCAATCTTAATCTCCTGCTACAAAAGCTTTTTGAATCCTTCAAGCAAAAGTGAAGTTAGTAGTAGTTATAGGACCAATCAGCGGCTTTCGCTTTCCATTCATTTTCACTAGTACGCAAGAAGGTACACGGGAGACGGCAAGGGGCACAAGGGAGCAATGCCCCACTGGGCCCACCCAAAGTTCAAATGCGAGACGGATCATGGCAGCACCTCGTGGTGGCTGCGTGTCTATGCTCTGCTTTTCGTCTCCGTGACCCTATGCAGCAGACACAGCGATACGCAACTGCCTTTTTAAGACTGGCAGTGCAACAATGAAATGGTTTTTCCGTCTTTGAGATTGCAGACATATATTTCTCATTTATTTAACTCAAATGAGCAGTATTTGTATTACTGAGAATGTTCTCGCGATGACAAAATCAGCCAATGTCTGTTGTGGGTCCAGCGGCTTGAGATGAAGTTACATGACGACACTGCGGAAGCGAGAGCAAGCAATCTTTAATTACTTTTGACACGAGATTGTAAATCCCCTGCTGCATGCAGTGCAAAAACATTTGGCTCACATATGCATAGAAGCCTCATTAGCAGATTGGCAACATTTTCTTTCGGAAAGTGTTTCAGGGCTCCATTGACAGACCGCACTAAACAGTGCATACCGAGATGAAAAACAGCAGGGTTCCTCCCTCACCTGGTTAGATGCCCTGAGGTCCTCGAGGGATTGCTGAGCGTTGGTGGCTTCAACGAGGTCCTTGATGACAGGTCCGCTGATGTAGTTGGACTCCACGTTGAGCGACTTCAACGTCTTGTTGTGCCGCACTGCTTCAATGAGGCGCTGTACAAGAACAGCACAGTGGAAATCAATGAAAATTAGGGCTCTGCTGTACTCAAACATACTTCCATTTCAAAGTGTTCGGTTCGAGAATTTTAAATTTCCCTTTCCTGTACTGTAGAGCCTTGTTGATACGATCCCATTCTGTACAATTTCACAGTGACAACATTCGCGATTCAAAACAGAAAACATGAACTTATACAGTTAAGCTTTCTTTATACTGGTTAATACGTTCCTGGAAAACACTGCACTAATGTTCAGTACATCGGCAAACTCGATCATATGATACGTCTTACGGCCACTAAATTCCATGTGAACAAGGCCTGAAGCTTGTGCGATCCAGAGCAGTTGGGCACCACCAGGGCAGCTTCCTCACAGTACTCGCTCGCCTGTGTCACGTAAGAATGCCAGGGCGCACTCAGTTTCCTCTTCCCGTAAGACATATCCCCTCGCAGGTTGTTGCCCTGTCGCACTCACCGCTATCCCCACCAAATCTATTGTGATAAGCATCTTCAGCCTATCTGTTTCACAGTGCATTTCGCATGATACTGTTGCAAGCATCATGCATGCTTTTAATAGGTGATAACCAGTCCTGCTGCCAGCAGTGCTAAGTTAGCGTCATGTTTCCCTCCAGCGACATCCTATTCCGGTATTACCCACCAGCTCGATTTCATTTCGGTTTCCAGTTGCCACCTCAAAACATGCAATAAAAAAACCACAATGTGCATCTCAGGCTGCTAAAGATCCACCAGCGTGGAGCTGAGGCTCCACGCGCGCTGGAATCTTATGTACATCTCAACTACAATTAAATCTGGCAAATATTTGAATGAGTTTGGGTTATACGTTTTCCCTGTTAGTATGTCTTTTTTTCTTACAAAACATATGAACGAGGTTCTACAGTACTATATACCAGGGTTAGCGAGCCTGCATGTCATGGAAAAGGGTTTATGCATACCAACCACTGGACTTTTATAATGCACACTCCATCCAAAACTCTGGTGAGCTCATATTGCTTTCTGGTTTTTCCAGTACAGAGAGTTTGTGTGTATTGAAAAAAAAAAAAAGATTTTTGCCACCTTTCCCTTTTTTTATTTCTACTTTAGAAGAAAAATAATTTTACTATAGTATATGATTCAACACTTGAAGCCTGTAGTTATGAAATATTCATATTTAGCTATTTAGAAAATTTTAAGTTTCACTACTTAAGCATTCCTATTGAAAATGGTGGTTCACTGGTGCACTGAAATAACTGAATGGACAAGCTATTGGCATTAAGTGTGCCTTCCATTCACGTGAACATGAGAGGAATACTGCCACATCTCTGAAGTCTATTCCCGATTTGCACGTCAATAAGCACAACTGTAACTACAGAGAACCTATCAGCACCCATTATACTCCCCTACAAGTCAGATATCACTGGTCTTTGATCATCTGAAGGTGCACCCACACACTCCAACACCAGAAAATCTGTATTGTTCAAGTGATGCAGCAAACGTTTGTGCAAAATTTAAAGAAATTCAAGTTGAACAACTACCAGCACTTTGCTGTCACTGGCCACCCACATGCTATGCATGATGATACTTTTAATGCTTGTGGCAAGATCAAGGTGACATGCACGACTGTTACAAGTCCACTACAGTCGCCGACCGTTTATTCGGACCTCACGGGGACTGCGAAAATGTCCGAATAAACAGGTGTCCGAATAAACAGGTGTCCGAAAAAGCAGATTAAGAAAAAAAAAATGAAATCCTTTATTTCTACGCACTTATTCGGGCTTGGCAGTAGGCTTGGAAGAAAGCATGAATGCGCCGTTGCACGCTGTTCCGTTTACGCGCAATCAGATAAGCCTGAATCTCGGAGAGGGTCGTACGGTCACTATTAGCGGCTGATAGCACAGTCACTGCTTGTACACGCTCCGCATGCGACGGCAGCGTAGCACATGGTGAGTCATCTTCCGACTCGGAGTCATCGTCCGGCGGTGCAGCAGAAACCTGATGAATGATCTTGCCGTCGTCGAGTTCTGCGCATGTCAATACAGCAGTGTCAGCACCTATGAAACTGTCAAATGCGACGGTGTCCGGAATCACAATGCAACCACTGCGCAGGTCTCGGAAGAACATTTTCCGCGTCAGGTGGGGCGCACATCGGGAGGCGACTTAGGCCTCCCGGCACCCGCTTGCCGGCATTCCCCAGCGAAGTCTGTGCGGGCACTGTCGGCGCCATCAGACACTTGACGCGATGTTTCCGTACACCGCGTTGGATCACAGAAACCTCGACACAGCGCACAAAGCAAACACCACCGTGCCGACACCAGTCGCACAAACGAAAATCATGGCCTGCTCGCAGCGTCGTGTGCGAAGAAACAAATCAGCTGCTGGATTGTCTTGACATGGCTTACTAAGCTGAAACCGGAACTGCTGCAGAACCACTCTAACCAGGCAGAAACGATGATGAGCGGGGATTTCCAGTAGCGCCACTTCGTGGGGCAGCAAGGAAGCTTCGTTCAAAACAAACATGGCGTTCAGCAAGTCGAACGATGTATGGAACCATGCACCGGTCAGAGTCTGTGCATGGTGCTCTCGACCGAGTTGGCTCAAGGAGTGTCCGAAAAATCAGACGAGAGGTTGCAAGGTGTCCGAACTTTCGGCAGTTGTTATACATTATGGTCTATGGGGAGAATGGCGTTGCCGCGAAGCTGACCAAATAATCGGGCATGTCCGAATTTTTGGAGTCGGGAAAATCGGTCGGCGACTGTACATTCACTACGAAATCACTCTTTCTGCTCTCAGTATATATACCAGAATGTTTGCTAGAATTTTCGTCACACATAATGAATGCACATACATATTTTGCACTAATCTTCCAGGGAAAGAAAAAGGTACATCTTAATGCAAGCAAATATGGTGCATTCAGAGGCACCTTCAAAAGTAATCCCTCAGGTACAGCACACTCCTAGTAACATGAACTCAGTTGTGCAGAGTTTCCCATTGTGATGTAAGATATCTTTCCTGCTCATCTAGACTCCCTAACTTAGATGATCAACATCCTTGCTTTCACCATTGCTGGAAGCAAGAAATATTTGAGAAGCTTGAACAAAGCAAGAAAAGGAGGGCAACAGATTCAGGGGCAGAAGTTGGTACACTGCTGCCTTACGAGAGCCATAACCGAAGTACTGCACATGATCACCTGGCGCTGGGTCAGCTGACACAACCTATCTAGGGCGAGATGATTGCATAACACAATGCCAACGTCCCTGGTACACTGGTATTAGAGGGGCCCTGGACTACCCCTCTGGCTAGGTGAAAAGACACAGTCTGCAGATAGCATCCACTGCTGTGAGCATCTCGGCCAAATTTTGCAGTCATGCGCAGCATACGGATCTCGCAAGTAGAGCACAAGGTCACCTTTTTATCAAATGCTCTCTTTTCAACAGAAGCCTGCTCCTTACTCTTGTCGACGCTCTATTTCATAATATAGCAGATTCCCGTATGCACCTGCTGGTGCATACGGGAATCTACCGTATACCGGTACCGTATACCGGTATACCGGTATACCGTATACCGGTATACCGGTATACCGTATACCGGCCAATAGCTGACATCAATCAAGAAGGGCGTTCGGATCAGTGCACTTTTTCTTACTGTTACTGCGTGTATTTATTGAAGCAGTTTAATAAACAGGCTGGAGTAAGCGAAAATCTGCTTTTGAGTAAAAATTGAAGCATGTGAAGAGCAAAAAAAGAAAGAAATTGTAGAAATCTACAGCATTACCAAAGCAGGACATAAATGTGTTAGCACAGCCTCACAAAACTTGAGATAAAATTTTCTGGATAAGCCTTTCAACATTTTTGGTTATTGTTGGTGTTTTTCGAAACATTGTAAAAGCTGGTTGATCTTTCAATAAATTTTCCAGTTGGCAGTACAACACTCGTCCTGTTGTGTTTGTTTTCGATTCCTGTTCTCATCTTCTGCGGGCTGCTTAAAGTTTTACTCAAGATAAACCAACTAGCCCAAATCAAGTTGCTGCTGCTTTTGAATTTCTATAATAATTATGTACTCCCGGAAAAAGCTGACTAGCGTCTTCTCACTCTTGGCCGCAGCCACCCGTGTATGAATTAAATTTTGGCCACCCTTCTTGTGAGTGTCGTAGTTGTTGGGTCTCTCTAATTTTGCCGAGTTTTGAATACCCAACTAGCCTTAAACCACAATAAACTTAAGGTAAAACCATACGCATGCTTGCCAGTGTGCCTTCACTCCTGGCCACTCCTGGTTAGACACCTTGGCAGACTTCACTTCGTAATGAGCTATTGACAGCACTTCAAAATGCGCAAGTTGGATATGGCTTTATCCGTTGGTCAAGCTGGTGCAGGCCAAAGCCAGTCTACATCACGTAGCAGAGCCAGACATGAGCGTATGAGCGCGGGGGTGCACTCTAGCCCTGTTGTGCACAAACCAAACGCTGCAGTTGCATGTAACTGCAATTGCATGTAACTGTGATTTGCTTGCAAGAGCCATGTGCTGCACACGACTGAAAAATTTAGCTGAGACCTTCACAGCAGCATATGCTATCCGCGGACTGTTTTTTCACCAAGCCTGAGGGGTGGTTCGGGTGCCTTTCATTCTGCATGCATGCACGTGCCATCCCCAGTCACAATACGAATGCCGAGACGTCTGATAACTGTACAGGCTGTTCAGAGCTGTTTCTGATGTTGCTGTGGCGATTTGAGCCCTACCTCACTCTTACGTTTTCCTGCCTGTTACATTTTTCTACAGTCCCTTGAAAAACGTATCAGTGGGGTTCTACCGTATTTCCGATTCTAGACCGAGGTCCTCCATCTTGGTTAGATGAAACAAAATGCGTAGAGAAGTGCGCTTGTATGAATTTGCATGTCCTCCATTTATGATATACAGTAAACTCCCGCTAAGATGAACTAAGTTAAGCAGAATTTTAAATATATACTGAACAATTTGCAAAAGTTTGGTTGGATTTTCGTAGACTCCCTGTAAAAGAAGTTTGCTTAATAAGAACCCCTTTGCATATACTCTATGGCTAAGACGAACTTTCACAGAGGCCGCTAACACTGCCGATTCTGGCAGGGCATCCGCGGAACACCAAAGGAAAAGGGAAAAAGAAACATGCAGCCTGGCACAGTAGTGCAAAGCGAATTCGCTCTGTGGCACGAGGGAGCGAGAGAAGTGATGAAGAAAAATGAAAGAAATCTCTCGTGCACCGCAACAGTCGAGCAGAAATAGTGATTTTCATTTATATATGTCGCGAGCATGATCTTTAGCCACATTGCCACACCTCCTAAAAACCGAAGCTAGTGAAGACTAGTTGAAGTAGTAGTACTCCCCAGCCATGGCTAAACCGCAAGAAAAGCCACATTAAACTACAAGCCGTAAAGGCTGCATTTGCGATTTGCGCTATTTGTTGTGCGAGTTCCGTTCACTCTTATTGACTGTACATGGCTGGCTGATCCTGCTGATAATGCAGGTGGAGCATTGTTCTGACCATTGATGAAGCGTGAAAATGAATAACATAAAAAGCATCGCTAAGGAATTGCTACCACAGCCTATCTTGGGCCGTATTCTTAGACAATCACTTTCAAAGATACATCACTTTCGCGTGACTATCCCTGGACACATCAATGGGTGGCAGCGCTTCCTCACTGTGATAAGATAGTATGCTTGGCACTGTGTCAAGAATGCTGTCGCTCGTAGATGCCAATGTGTCTTGTGCTAGTCACGCGAAATTGAAGGTAGCCTTCTAAGAATACAGAACACCTTTTATTTTTCCACTTGTGGAACAATGTCACTTGTTTTCTGGCAAATTCAGTATTTGAGATGATTATTTAGTGTAGCGGTCTCCATGCAGTCCGTGACATGTTGCCACTTCTTTTTTTTAATTGGGGGGTGCGGGGCACTTTTGATAAGACGAACAAGCTTTTATGGTCCCTTCAAGTTTTTCTTAAAGGGAATGTAGTGTATATTCAGAAATTTGCAAGAAAAGAGAAAAGTTTACATCAACCTACTATATTTGCTTAGCACACTGTCACATGCTCCAAAGCAAACTGCACCAGCAGGCTGGTATACTTTTCTTTTTCTAACGAGAAGTAACAACAGGGTTTTGAACACTTACCTTGACTAAGCTATCAGTGAGATCAGTGTTTGCTAAGGAAAGGGACTCGAGGTTTGTATTCTTCTTGAGACCTTCGAAGAGCTTCTTGAAGTCATCTCTTCGGATGTTCTGAAGCAGAAGAAAAAAATGGAATTCTATACTTCCACTCTCACTCAAGAAAGCTGTAGGAAATTAATAAGGGGGCTCACACACATAACATGTACATCGAGCATGCACGCACCTTACAGGGGTGAGAATGCCCAAAGTCATTATGTAGCAATTTTTGGAGTAGATAAAATTTCATTTTGGAGCATATATGTTATTGTTGGAGCATTCTAAAGAGTGCAACTTATTTTTTCGCCTTTCATTTAGACTATTGATATAACTAAGTGGTATAACAGTCACAAAAGGTTGCATTGTACAGCATTAAAGAAGTGTTGAAGAGCATGGGTTTTTCATACTAATTTATCTCTTAAGTACTGGTGAAGTGACTGGAGGTGTTTTCCTTCAGGAGTTATGAAGAAGCTAGCGTTAACACAACGAAACCATGATTACTCAAACCAAGGTTCTGAAAGTGGCTGACTTCACTTTGCCACTTACTAGACTCACTAGAAGCACCTAGACATCTGGAGATCAAATGAAGTGACTGGGTGTGTGGAGGTGGCTGAGGAGAGGAAGCCACTCTTCAGCCACCTCCACATGCCCAATCTGCCGCTACAGGTGTAAGCCTCTTAAATAAGCTAAATAGAGTGACATCCCTCCTCCCTTGGCCTCATATTTTCCAAGTCCCCTCCCCACATATGCCTTGCCTTGCCTCTCGCACTCTTTGACCGTGGTGATCGCACAGCGCATCAATGTGATTGACGTGATGTCACAATTCGCAATCACTGCAGTCGTGGCATGTGCACCGAGATCAAAAGCAGCTGTCATGGTGCTTGCATGAGTCAAAATAAAGAACCAAGAAAACAAAAGGCACAGCCAGCAGCGCGAGGATGCTCGTGCACTTTTCCATGAAAACAACAGAAGCACAACCATGCGACTCCGATTCTCACCAACAGGGAGGCACAAGTAAGTTCGAGGCCTCCTCACCTGCCCTCGCTTGCCGGCTCAGGCAGCAAGCTAAAAGATGTCCCAACCTTTAGATTTAGCTAGGAGGCTTAATTGGGCGTAAAGCGACTGGAACCTAGACTTACGTTTCAGTGGCTTTATTTGGGTGCGGCTGTTCTCGTCCACTGGCAGCCAGTTACATTTACATGTCCTTTGGGACCAACGAAACAATGCAGTGCAACGTGCGAGCGACCATTTGCTGATACCTGCCAAATCCAAAGCTGCCAAAGCTGTTCTGGCACCATGTGGGGCAATTTCTGCCATTTTTGGCTTTTGGAACAATTTCATGCAGCAATTTGCTTGAGTATCAAAATGAAGCAATTGGCACGGAATTCCCAACCCTGACGTTACCTATGGCACAATCTGCTCATAACTGAGAATGCAACACAAAGACAGCCAGTGTAGTTATGTCAGAAGATTCTCAGTGACACAGCTCGAACAAAACTTTGCAGTTTTTGAGAATTTTTAACCAGTGCTGATATAAACTAACCAAGTTTAGCGCTCATTCGATCAAAATCGCCTGGTGGGGCAAAACAGTATGTGGAAAGCTGTGAAATTGTCCTACCATAAGAAATGTAGCTAGTGCCATGGATTACAACAGCGGATGTTTGCAATACAATATTTTGAGATCGTGCCAAGTAAAAGAAATGGAATTACTTTTAGTTCCTCGTACAGTAAAACCTTGTTAATTTGAGCTTTGTTAACTTAATTTGGAAAATCGGATAATTTGGACTTGTCCGCTGGTCCCGGCAGGTGCATGCATTACTTAATGCAATCAAATTCTCATTAATTCATACGTACTTGGCCGTACGTCGGTTCATTCGGAAACTCTCGCAGCTCGGCAAGCACGGAACGCAGCAAATGTGCGACGCCAAATAGCAACGACGACCCTATTGTCGAACCAAGACATCAGCATTGCCATAGTCATCAGCAGAAATCGTATGTGAACAACAGGAACGCTGGAACGCTTCGTGCCTATTTGTGCCTTTATAGCCTTGTGTTTACGCCATGCATAATACCATGTTGGCCGCACGCTTCTGAAATTGCATGTGTGCTATCCATGATCACGTCCTAGTGGCCGCGGTTTCATCTGCGGCGGCTGCAGCAAACAGTAGTTTCGTTTTGACTCGGTGTAATGGCCACGCGTGCAATGTCACAAACAAGGCAGAAGCCGTTGAGGTTGAAGAGCGCCGGTCATATCGTAGCGGATGGACAATCTGTTGGCGACCAGCTCAATGGCTTAAAATAATTGCGATGTGTGCATGGTAGTAAAATGTGTGTTCGGGATGAAGTGTGCTGCAGCCGTACTGCAAAGAAAGTAGTGAGGCCTTCACTTTTGCAAGCGCTAATCAGTAGCATGATGACGAGAACTGCAGCTTCCACAATGCTTTTGTGCAAAATAAAAACAGGATTCGCTTATTCATTCAATAAATAGAAGCATGTTGACATAGAAGGCATTTATTGTTTTCTTGATACCCTCGATAGCTGGTTATTCTGTCAATTCGGTCATTTCTTTCGGTCCCATGAAATCCGAATTGACGAGGTTTTACACAGATCCCTATGGAGCACTTGGCCACAGCACAACTAAGTAAAAAAAAATTGAGTGAGGTTTAAAAACTGACGCAAAGAAATTATTTGGCTGCTGTATACTTGTTATTCGTACTCCAAACTTCAACAAAAAATTATCACGCCATACCTTGATGTTGTTCCAGTTAAGTGTTTTCAAGGACGGATCATTGGCAGCCACTTTCTCGGCAGTTTGGTGGGTGTTGGTGTCGTTGTCTGGCTCCATTGGCATGGGCTTGGGCATGGACGCCTTCACCAGGGCTGCGTACATTTACCAACAAAGAAACCTTACAAAACAGGACGCCGCTGAACCACACAATAGTAAGCACATTCGATTACTTAAATTTTAGAGTTGAATATGAATGCTTACAGTTAAACCTCAATATAACAAAGTAGCATTGCCAACTTACTTCGTTATGTGGAAATATCATTATATTAAAATTTGACCTTTAATGCCCAGCATCAGGCTTTTTCTCAGATATTATAAAACAAACACCAGTTTCATTTTGGCCAAGTGGAAATGAAAATGACATGAATAATGGCAAATGGTATGGTCCTGGTATGGTCCACACATTCTTATTTGACAAAAGGAACGTCAAAAGGAACATGGCGGGACAGAAATGCGGAAACGTACTGGTTCGTCAGTGACGCTGATAGCATTAAGTACAGTCGCCAACGGAATTTTATAACACAGAAGGGGCCACAATATTTTCCAAAATATCGGTCAAGTAAAAAAAAAAAAAGATTCTTACAAACCTAAGAAACTTAGCATAAAGCCACGCTACGACCTGTCCCATTCTATTGCAGAGCACCGTATGATACTATATTAATTTTGCTCAAAGAATTAAAATAAATAATGGGGCTCTACATGTCAAAATAATGACCCGATTATGAGGCACAGTGTGGTGAGGGAACACTCTGAATTAATTTTGACCACCTAGCATTCGTTAATGTACACCTAACTATCAGCACACGACCACTTTTTGTATTTCACTCCCATCGCAATGCAGCCACCACGGTCTGGATTGAACCCGCAACCATCCAGCACAACAGCGCAACGCCATTGGGCCTTTGGTGTAGCCACTGGGCTACTGCAGTGAGTTGTTTAGTGAATAACCTTATAGAATTTGAACAATTGAGAACAAAAATGATGGCAGCCAGAAAATGAACGGTTACTTGTACAGTTTGAAGCACAACTCACATGAATGAAGAAAAACAATAACTGGGAGCTTTAGAAAATACAGTAGACTACCGTTAATTCGATCCCGACCAAAGGTCCTGGCCGGTGCTCATGCATTTCTATGGGCCCAAACTTGCGTTATCTCAATCCTTAAATTGGCCTTCGCCAGATAATTCAAACTTTGCCAGTCAGCACGCACGCGCGCGCTTGACCCCCTACAGTGACCCTGATAGCAACCCTTTCGTCGCAGTGTCTGTTTCAACGGAGCTTAAGAGACAGTGAATGCATTGAACATAAATCTTTACCCGTTGAAAATGCCTATTTTTGGCGTGCCCTAGAAAGCTTTTCAAGCAATAACTGCAGCACACAATGCCTGGTTACGGTATTTACCCATTTCTAATGCGTGCCTTTACATTTAAGGAAAGTTGCACTGAAAAGTGCTTACGCAGTGCAATCGGATACAAAACTAGAGCTGCCTTAGCAGCATTCATATGTATTACAGTATATCACAACTGTATCGCGGCAAAATGGCTTTAGATAACCAGCTGCCATTGTGCAACACGTATTAGATCCTTGTCCATATTTCTTGCTAAAGAAGCGGGTGACCATTAGCTTTCTACTTTGTTTAGGAGCTTTAATGTCATTTCTATGTTAGTTTTCTCTTTTGGACACATATAAAGTGTGTGCAGATTTTATTTGAGAGAGTGTTAGAATCAAGCAAATAATGCCAAATCAATCAGCATTGTGCTTAGGAGTTTTTTCTGCATCTTGTTTAATTTGACCCACCGGATAATTCAATCTGTTTTATCGGTCCCGACAGTGTTGAATTAATGGAAGTCGATTGTAGTAGATTAATGATAAATAGCAGTGCACAGGTATACTCCTGCATGCAAAAGGATCGAAGCAGAGTTGATACTTTTCCTGCACATGTGTGATGTTACTGATGCCTTTTATTACATATGCGCTAAGCATCGTATGTTAAAAATTTAATTACGGTGTTTTACGTGCCAAAACTACGGTCTAATTATGAGGAACACCGTAGTGGAGGATTCCTGAAATTTTGACCACCTGGGGTTCCTTAACATGCACCTAAATCTAAGTACACGGGTGTTTTGCATTTCACCCCTATCGAAATGTGGCCGCCGTGGCTGGGATTCGACCTTGTGCTTAGCAGCCCAACACCATAGCCACTAAGCAACAACGGTGGGTAGCACGTTATGTCCAGTCTTTATAAAACCCTCTGATCTACTCAGGTCCATCACCCACAGAACAGTGCCAAAAGGCGACGATGCAAAAGCTACTCACAATCAAACCCTGTGCCCGGCCTCTGTCTTCGATTGGTCACAGAATTGTGGTACTGGTCCTGACTGAGCATGCTGTGCAGACCAAGTATAGCTGTACCAGAAAGAAAGATACAAGTAAAAAAGTTGTATTACTACACGAACAATGACAAAGTTCACAAAGCAAAAAGAGAACAAGAGATAGGCCATTCTTAGTCTTCTACCAATGCTTGGACAACAGGACTTAAGCCACAGCACAAATGGCTGTCACAATCTCTAGTAGGGGTGTGCAAATGCTTGAATATTCGATTTAGAATAAAATGGTGAATGTTTGAACGATTTGATTCGCGAATCAAACATCTAATATCCAATTTCCCAAATATTTGATTTTTCGAATATCAGTACTTTTCAGAATATCAGAACCCACAGAAACAACCTGCCATAAAAACGGAAAAGTCCTCCTGCTTCCTGGAAGAAAACCTGAAAGCAGAACTTTTTAAACAATAGATGATTGTCATTAAGCACAGTATGGTAAACTCCTATTTAACTGAAATCCTCCGTGGTTTTTAGGACAACTTCACCATTTCTTCAGCTTCAGAGGGAAAAAAAAAGCACTTGATTTTATTCTACATACATTCTATTGATAAAATATATTTTCCACACTTTCTTATACGAATTGAGCTGTTATCAGTGCTGGCATACTAATTTGTTGTTCCCTTTAAAAAGAGTAAAGCATACTACGGTAGAGCCTTGTTGATACGAGCCTGTTACATAGAATTGCCCGGCAACAACGCTAACGATCAAGAACACACACCCACAAAAAAAAGCCCAATACAGTTACGCTTATTTTTTACTGGTTCATACATTCTCGGAAAACACAATATTTTGGCAGCAATGTTCAGTAGATCGCCAACCTGCAATTGTACAATATGTTTTCGAGCCGCCAGATCTCATGTAAACAAAAAAATGTGCAAAGTGTGCACGATCGAAAACAGCAGCTGCACCGCTGCGGCATCTTCCCTGCAATAGTCAGCTGCCTGTCTCGCATAAAAACGCTTAGGCGCACCAAAAAAGAAGCTGCTGGCTCATGTCAAATTCCAGTAGTGCAAACGCACGCTTGCTAAAGCCATAAAAAAGGGGCAACCTGTGTCTTGGTGCCACTCGAACATGACCAGCTTGGCTCGCATCGGCATCTCATGCTGCAATGGTTCACGCAACGCTTCGCATTATGCAAATGTCAAGTCGTTGAGTCTGGTGATCTTTCAGTAGTAACTTCTGATTGCAAGTTCTCTCGGTTAATACGTTTTTCCTTGTGTCTTCCTTTTTCCCGATATGTATAAACAAGGTTCTACTGTATACATCTTAAATCATAGGTACCAAAGTTACTGATAGCTAGCAAGATTCTTCTTAATGTAATGTGAGTAGCCTCCTGAGCATGTGCAGTACCATGTTTCTTGCACAAAATTTGTAAGCATAAAGTTTTGTGTTGTATTTCCTAATACTCAATTTGATATTTGGCTTTTTTTTATTGATGTGATTTGATATTCGATTTGAAATCTCCTATTCAGTATTTGCACACTACTATGAGGACTTTAAGTAATATTTAAATATAGCAGTTCTGAAATAAAAGGACAGTTCCTTTGGAGATATGCCGTCAGTGGTGGCCACCATGGGGTCACGGGCGATACACTGTAATTAGTCGCTAACAAAAATCAATTAACTTTTCAACTTAGTTTCAGTGGGCTCATCGTAATTGGGAAAGCTCTCCGTACAAGCCTTATCAACTTTTGGATCTAGAAAAATTCAATTACTTGTCGAACTGCAGCATGACAAATTTCGGCTATGACAGCACAAAGTCACAGGCGATGATCTGCTTATGCCACCCAGCAGCCATCAACCAGTCTGCTGCAACATATTCGCACAATTTGAAGCTTTCTGCCTACATGTGAGCTTAAACACACCGACAAGCTTGGCATGTGTGCTCGCAGTAGCTGCTAGTTGGTCGCCCACAGACCTGAACACTGGTTTAATGGCCGTCAGTTTAACTCGTACGCATGATCTCGGGATCGATCCCTGATGACCCGCATGTAGCAGCAACAAGCTGAGCATTCAACAAGAGACAAAACACATCGAGGTGAATTTCCACCAAACCACCTCACAGGTTGCCAGCAACTGTGGCTTCGTTGTTATGTGCACACCTACGGAAAGACACTGACCTGCCAGGTCCACCAGCTCCGACTCATTTGCTGTGTTGAGCGCTTTCTCGTAGTCTTCACCGATGTCCAGCTCAACTTCCACATCGTCATCTTGTTTGGGCTTTGGCTGGACACGGGGAACAAAGACCTTTCCTAGAAGGCCCAACCAACAGAGAAAGAAAGGAGCAGAGCAACTTTTAAACCCTGTTACAGGTTTATAAGGATTAATTAGAGGACCCTCAATATCAATATCTCTAAATAAACAATGTTCATGATCATGAGATTAAGGGGACACAAAAAACAAACATTAAAGAAGTACAGATCCATATTCTTAAAGGTGTAGAAATCCTACTACACATGATTTTCTCACATAAACTGATCACATTTAGCAAGTGCAATGGTTGGGAAATGCATGATATTTTAATTTCACACTGAACTTAGTCTCAAAACTCTTGGCCTGGCATCATCGATTACTGTTATTAAGTCACGACATAGAGCATGATTTGCTGACGCGGAGCTATTGATCCTTTTCGCAGAGCAGTTTGTTCTAGAGAAACGAGATGGTGCTTTAGGCGGAACGCCGCATGTCGCCTCGGCGACAGTGCACAACTACGAAACCATTACTGCTTCCACTTTGCTTCTGTGCGATCAACTGTCGGAAATGCAACTGAGTTTTCACTAATGCAATGTGCTCCCATCACGCCAGATTTAATCATGTGGATTGAAGATGTGTGCAGTAGTTGGCTGCAAAAATAGTGACTGGCATATTAAGGAATGGAATGAATCAGTGTAGCCAAGTTCGCGAACCGTTGCTGCGACTATCTGCACGTGTTACCGGCACTTCGAGATGTGTGGCTTTCTTTGAGGATACAGAAATTTGCTCATCTCCCAGGATTGTATTGCTAAACCTTCAAAGAAAGTGCTTCAGCCCTGGAACGTCGGCAAGAGTGAGTACCGCTCGTTGAACAATGACAAATGGAGTAACGCCGCTTCCTGTTATATTACGTTTCGGGCACAGTATCTGGTTGAAGGAAAAAAACCAGTCACAAAAGACAAAAGACAGTAAGAGAGGTTCACACCACGACAGTTTTTTTTTATCAACTGAGCTTTATTAGAAACGGCATAGTCCCGGCAAGGCCAGCAGAGCATGCGCAACAACAGCATCACTAATCACAGAGCATGAAAAGGCAAGTTATCACATCTATCGTGACTGACCTAAAAAAGCAAACCAGTCATTGTGGTGTGAACCTCTCTTCTTGTCTCTTGTGACTGGTTTTTTCCTTCAGCTATGTACCAACTGGCCCGGAGTTTCAACCCTTCTGCACGGTATCCACACACATCTACCACAACTGGTATGGAATCTTGTGCCTACTCTACTGCCAACGTGTCAATAAGTGAATGGGCACGCACTTGAATATATGTGCACCATACATCCACAGTAAATGACGGACAACACCAATAGCCCACAAAGCTGAATGCTTCATGATAGTCTACAAAAGTAAGCGAGTTACTAGCGATAATACATCTTTGCTACAAGGTATTACAATCTACAAAAAGGCTACTTCAAATCTTGCGCGCAGCAAGAACAAATCTATCGGACTCTGCACACCTGTGATCGATTAGGCAGAAATAATGTGATAGTGACCACACCAAGGAAACTTACCGAGTCAGAAATGTGACAAACCGCTGCTTCAAAATATTTTCCAAAAAAAGAACGAAGAGCAAAACAGATTAATTCTTATCCAATTCGTGAGCGGAAAGTTTGGGCAGCTTGGAATACATATTTAGCCTCGCTTTTAAAAGAAGCACCATATACGTTGCTCGCGCCGGTTGGACATAGCTTAATCAGCTTGCAAAGCACTTTTGCATGTCCTCTGAAGCTGTGGCCAGAGCTTCATGTCATCCACCCAGTCACAGTCTTCGATATCTCCCGAAACAGGCTTGCAAGCCGCACAGCCATCATACACACAGACTGTAAACGCGGAGGCAATGGAGGCAGTTGAGGCAAACAATGGATGTGCCACCATATGATCAAACATGGCATCACCAATAGGATTGCCGCAAAAATTGTCAATAAGGCTAGGTATTACGACATTGCTAATAAAAATTCAGTGCTGCATAGATTTTGTCTAGATGCCATGCAGCAGCCGTAACAATTCCAGAAGCTGACAGAGCCATTGCATCATGTCATGAATTGTCGGCTGTAAGAAGGGATGCACAGAGGCACAGTTCGACTTTTCAAAGGAATTGTACTGCTATTATAGAGCACCAAGATGTACAGTCAACCATAAAATTTTACGGAACACGAGATCCGAGAAAAGGCTGAATATCTGCGCAGCCTAGTATCCACATTTACAGCCTCTACCAATATATATGAACAACACTGTGACGTTCGGTTTTACTGACTGCTGTTACAGGCTGCTCAGAAATTGAATATTCCCCCCCCCCCCCCCCCCGAGATCCTGTGGCCCATAGACTTTTGTGGTTGACTGTACTAGTTAGCCTGGATTTTCCTAACATGACATAATGAGACAGGTTTCAAGTCAAGTCACTTCATTTTTCCAGGAAAGAAAAAGTCAAGAAAAAGAGACTGGTTACAAGCTGCTTCCCATAGCATGACAGGTCCAAAATTCTTTCTGCATCTTGCTTTACACGACCCTCCAGATAATTCCATCAGTTTCGTTGGTCCCACCAAGGTTGAATTAACGGAAGTCATTCGTACTAATAAGCAACTACACAAAATATAAACTACACTGTATTGTAACACATAGCAAGTTGACACTTTATTTATTTATTTATTTATTTGTTTATGCAATGTTGTTTGGAAATAAGCGCACACATCAACCCACTCTCAGTATGCCGAGTTGACCAATGCACGAAGTTTATATACTGGTGTCATCCATGGTAGAACTGCATCTGGAAGTCGCTTCTTGGTTTATCACAACTTAAACGTCAACAGTGGCATGAACTGAACCCTAACTCTGGTGCCAAATTTTATTCAATTTAAAAGCCAGGATAAGGGCTGTGACTTCAGTTACAGATAATACATTTATTGCCATGACTTGTACTTCAGATACCTTTTTGTTCTATTTGCGATGTTCGAGTTGGGGGAAGGCTAACATACATTTGAAGTCGGCCTTTACACAGCAACATATATAGCAGCAGAAGAAACTATGCAGGGATATTTTTAGACTTTTGTGGAAAAAAGTTGTCAGAAATGAGGAATTTCTGTGCCTAGAAAATTAACATTTACAGCCTGGCAGGGAATGTCACTTTTTCAGAGGAGAGCTTTGAGAACTCCCAGTTCAAGTGTCTTAAACACGACGACTGAAGTGTTCAAGTGCCCCACCTCGCTTTGATCCCGCCTGGAATGGCTTAGCTTCGGGCCAGTCTTCCTGCTCCCGTGCAAACTTTTCGAGGAACTGCAGCAGGTGGCGCCGGTTCAGGGGACCCGTCGGCTTCTTCTTGGTTTGTGTCCGACATCGTTCCGATGGTGGTATTAGAGAGTCCTGCAGCGGGCGGCGGAAAAACAAAAAACAAGACTCAAGTCTCAGGACGCATGGCAGAGTGGGGGGAAAAAAAAAACATTTTTCGGCTTTCAGCATAGACAAGGAAACAAGTCACAGAGCCCAAAATACACTGTTCAATCCAGTGCGAAGGACTGCTGTACTACCCACGAGCCTTCCGCTTAATCTTGTTTCCTTTGCCGAGAGTGAGAAACCCTCTTTAATGAATGCTGGAGATATCTCCATGGCCGTGCATCCAACACACAACCCCAGACAGTGCAACATGAAATGATGCATCCACACAACAAAGCAACAACCACAAGCACAAACAGTGACATATAACTAAAGTGTCTGGTCAAGGTCAGTGCCTCAGAAAAAGGCTAATAAGAGTGTCTTCGTTGAGCCCAAAGCCCTACCAGCGCTACTTGAAGTTTGAGTGCCGGGTTTCAGCACTGAAATGAAGTTGTGAAGAAATGTACAATCACTGTGCCCCTTGTTATTCTGTTTTTTGTGCAAGTAAGGTTGTTTAACTCTGTGGCCAGCCAAAATGCCACAAACTATCTTAGTTGCATGAGAATATTTAGGTATTGTTCTTTCCCACCACTTTTAGCAAGAATGCTATATGAGGGGAGATGGAAGCAAAAAATAAGTTCAGGATTATATTTTTCTAGAATACCAAGGCCACTCTTATTGTGAGAGGATGTGCATTAAGCCAGAAAAGGTGCAAAAACAAAAGAATGCTGGCATTACTGCTTTCAAGTTGCCAAGGCAGGTCCTACATTTCTTTCCTTGTCTGCTCAGGCCTAGTTAATTTTTGTCGGTAAAGATGGACTACATTGGACATAGACTAAAATTTAGCAAGTTTCAATAGCTTTAACTGACAGAACTCAATTTCACATGAATGAAGAGTGTTTAAAAAGTGTGCTTCATTTCATAAAAAATATATGAAAGGACTTCAGACAGAAAAGCAAGAATTTATGGAGAACATGATAAAAAGAAGGTTTGACTGTCCAGCTCATTAGAATTAAGTGCAGAGTTTGTCTCAAGTAGTTCAGTTTATTTCCTATGCAAGATACAGGGGTGGCACTTCTCAAAGTCATTTTGGAGCAATTTTTGGAACACGTAAAACTGCATCTTGGAGCAGTTTGGAGCAGACTAAATTTCATTTTGGAGCGCTTCGGAGTAGATAAAATTTCATTTTAAGCAGTTCAGAGCAGGCCAACCTGAATTTTGGTGAAATATGGAACATGGCCGTGTACTTCAAAACAACGATGAAACAGAATAAACCAACACGAAGCGCTCAGTAGAAGCATGATTTGCGGGCAATAGCCTACTAGAATATAGAATCGTGTCGAGAGGTGGCCCGGCGCATGCTTTCCTATCAAGCCGTGAACATTGGTGGCACTATGATCCAACTACATATTCCCGCGTCGATGCTCAAGATGATAGCAGAAAATGCGCTCAAACTATGCGGTTCAATTGGTGTGGGAAAATGATTTCTGGATCACGATATGTCACCGCAGACCCAAAGAGCCACGATCAAACCTGGGCTGGTATAACGTTATGCTATTGCAATCTGCATTTATTGCGATAGCAATTATATGGACATTCCAGGTGCATTCCTGCTGTTTACATCGCCATGATGTTCCACATAAAGTCTAGGGGCGGTAACATCGTCGCCGTGCACCATATACTGTGCAGTACGTGTGAGTGAAAGCGTACGAGGGTGAGCTGGCAATGGAGGCTCAATTTCGCTTGGGCAAGGGAGCAAAGCGGGGAGAATTCACACAGTCTTCAGTCGTGCGGAAGGCACTGGGGGGAGGGGGCAGTCTACTGTGGCGGCTGCTGGGTATGGCGTGGCCGTGTGAGCCCTATATTAAAGCGATCTGCGATGGGGACCGAGTGCGAGTGCTGATAGCTTCGTGTATGCTGTGTTTTTCTGCTTAGATCATGTTGAAGCGAAAGGTAGCACAAAAATCAATTCATTTGCTACTGCTGCAGCGTTTCTTCAGTCCACTGTTTTGACAGAGTTTCCATGGTCATCGAGTGAGATGTGTTCATGTCTGCTTGTGCCCACATGATCCCATGCAATTTAGTAAGTGAATGTTTACAGGCTTATACGGCCAATAAATCTACTATCTGTACTTTGTATCGCTGTCTACTAATGTGCTACTGCAATTGATGCTTCACCTTTCGGGCAAAACTGAGACTTTTCATACCGAATCCGCTGTTAGGTCAAAATGACTCGGGCTCGCCCATATGAGCGTAACAACAGATTGGAATAGTTTTACGTTATACCAGCCCTGAGGACAGAGATACCCACTTGCTGAATGCACTGCAGCAGGTGCTTCCCTAATATCTAATTCACTTGCAGCGCCATCCACCTACCTTTTACTGCTTTGTGCCTCAGCTATAAGGAGCGCTGCGCTGCCCATCCTACTCAACCATATTCCAGTACACTCTAAATGCAGCCGCCTGATTGGCCACGTGCACACCAGCCACTTGCCAGAAGCACTGAAAAGTCCAGTGTTACAAGTGTGAAAATTCTGTGCAGGAGGCGCTGTCGCACGGCGTGTGGCATGTGAACGGCTGCACTATTTTTCGGAGAATGAATCCACTCGCTGTTCGCGGCCATTGCCGGAGTACACATGCCGAAGCCATTCTGGAGCAGTGTGGCTCAATTTCCGTCAATTTTCTGTGTTTCGCGCAGGAACTCTCCTTTGTATCAGACTGGCTTGCCTCTTATCTAGCGCGAGGGTCTGGTGGCAAGTGCTCTATTAGTTGCACGATTACTTTATCAATAACAACACTAAAATGTTTTACTGCAAGGCTGTCTATGGCTAGGATCTGATATTTTATGGAATCTGCGTGGAAAAACTCGCCCCTAAAAAGTGAAAGAGCCAACAACAAAAGCAAATGCATATTGCTGCTTGCATCGAAGCCAAGTTTAACAGCCACCTGTGCCTAAAATGGCACTCTGTGACAGCAGTGTTTCTGTGAATGTATGACGCAGTGCATGACGTTATGTGCGCCTGATAAGGTGACCAAGGAGAACTCTTGGTACTATTTTGCTCCACTGTTGCTAGGGGAAGGCCACGCGTGATCCGTATGCCTGAAGAGCAGCGTCTCTATCAGGAGTGACAGCGAGAGCAGTGGCGGGAGAGATACCGTCAACGTCATTCCAACCCTATGGCCTGAGAAGAAAAGCGTGTCCGCGATGTGGTATGTAAGCGACGACGCATATCGTGACGCCGAGAATGCTACAATGAGACGTTGATATCACGAGGGCACAGTGCCGGGATTTGACGGTGCATACGCAAGGTTCCAAAGAGACTTTCTCGTTCGCAACTTCAGATCAAGCTGCCGAGTATGTGAATGCCTATGGTTTTATAATGACCTCGCGGAAATCAACGGCATACTGTCGGAAGAGTGATGGATGGATGGTGGATGTGCTGACTCGGTGCTTTCCCGGCGAGGACATTGGGGACTTTCAAGTCACGGCACGTGCAAGGAGGCGCTGATAAAGGGTAATATGCCTCGGTTCAGTACAGCGCATGTACAGAGGCTCTGCTAAAAGGTATGTTTTTTGCGTGTGTGTCTTTATTTCAGAAGTTAGCCTAATATACATATACTATACCAATGCAAGCTAGTTTCAGCGATATACATCAGTAAGGCTCAATGGTAAGGCCCATGGGTCCTTTTAAGTCTTAAAATGTCATACACCATTTCTGTACAATTGATAAAGCTTTCCTTCTGAGCACAATTCCACAGAAAATGCAGCGGTTTACTAACTGTCTCACTGAAGCAAGTTGTAATTTTTTACTGAGACATTACACATTGTCGTGTATGAGTGAGGAACATTCAATCTCAGCTAATCTAGTGCTGGATGTACAAAGAACCAAACAGGCCAATATATTTATTTTGCAAATTTGCAGGCCACACCTTGAGGCACACCCCTCACTCTCGTCTGCAATGGAGCTCCCAATACCTTGTTGCAAAAGAGGAGGACGGCTTGCAAGAGATTGCTAGAATTTTCTGGGGATTGCTGGTCACTCACTATAGTAGTATATGTGATAATCGCAATGTCTGCCGGCACGGAGTGCACAGAAATTTTCTTGCAAAGCCTGCACCTCGCAGACCTTTTAGACCAACAGTATATTGGATGGCAAGCACTCACACTGCTGAGTAAAAGTGTGTCCTTACATTAGCAACACCTCCAGTATCTGGACTGTACAATTTTTCTCAAATGGTACAAGCAAACCAGGAATTCCAACACTGCATCCTTAAGCTTTCCGATTGTGTTTTTTTTTTGTCCCATTTGTATTCCTAATGATAAACAGTCTTGCCCCTACACATAAAAAAATTGTTGGCTGTGGAATCATAATATTGCAATGTACTTCTCCTTGTTGATATCCTACTGAATTACAGTTCACTGATCAAAGCAAGGGAATAAATCCTTTGCTGAGCAATACCATGGACCATTAGGATACTGCAGCCAGCCCACATGTTACATGCTCGGCTCCTCTGCCTTCTTCAATTTTGATTTATAGAAAGCCACAGATTACTCCCACTGAGAGATGGAGGAGAAATTATTCGAGGAAAAGAAGGGAGGCGAGCCTGAGTCCTCTAGCTTCAGGGATGTAGCCAGGCAGGGGCCTGGCTACATTTGACTATTTGCAAGTTCATGCCCAAATGGCCTGTCAACAGTTTCAAACCTAACCCTGTACTAATATAAAGATTACTAAACAAGCCTCGATGGCTCATTCTGTTGATGCCAGGCCAAGGGTTCAATAACACTTTTTCACTGAACAGTCTGTTAATTGGCACTACGGAAGAGGACAGCCTGCTGTTCACAGTCACAATCCCCCTCCCCCCACTGAAATGAGTGCAAGTCCCAAGGCTCTCATCAGTGAAAATGTAGTGGCTGCCATTGCATCCATAAAGGAAGCACTCACATCTGGGTCCACCATGTTGCCAAGTTGCTCCAGTTCTTCCGGAGACAGCTTGGATAGAAGTTCATCGATGTCCATGTCTGCATACTTTTTCACGTCCTTCATGATGTTCTCAGCCATATGGAGCCTGACAAGTTTACATGGACAGGAAACCAGCAAATGATTACTGGGTTTCTAGCATAAATAAGAATAAATAAATTGTGTTGTTTGTCAGCACAAGTCAGTATCAGTATTGGTTTTAGGTGCAACACTTCAATGTTTACTTAATCCAGACAATCTAACATCTAAATGTATACAGTAAAGGTTAGCAAAATGAGAACAAGCTGAAAGCGGGAGCCAACGTTTCGATAAGTGGACTTGTCTTTTTCAAGTTGACTTGTCGAAACGTTGGCTCCCACCGTCACCTTGTTCTTGTTTTGCTCATCGTCTTCAATTTCCATTTCCCGCCTTTCTTCTGTTTTCCCTAGAGTAAAGGTTGACATACATAATGAATAGTCAAAATAATTTGGCTGAAGCAACTGTCCAGATACTCCATGATAATTATACTATATAATCTTGCTAGCTTTTGAGCAGCAGTAAGTATGATTGCTATCAAACGTAACCAACCACATGGAAAAGAAGAGTAGAGCATTCTACAAGTTATACAAACTGCATGACGAAGTGCTATGCATTGAAAAAAATATGTCAAAATTCAACAGCTTTCCATTTCAAGTTCAATTTATACATTCTGAAAGATGAGCTATAAAAACACAGCATGTCTACTTTCACAGCTTAAAGTGAATAGCCAAAAAGAGTATTATATCCCTAAGTTATACAAACACTGGTGCAGAAAGCATAGTAATATAAGCAGAAACTAAAACAGTAAAGAACTCCGTGCAGCACAGAGTTAGTCAAGATCACTCAAGATGCAGTATTAGTCAGTCATGGATTAAATTACTGAAACAAAAGGTCAAACACCAACATGTTAGTACATTATTAGAACTCACCACACAGTAAACACCCAAAGAATGCATGCTATTCGATGGTGGTGCTCTCACCCTTTAGTGGAGAGTTGTGTGGCGGATTTGCGAAAACAATGTCCACACAAGACATGCCACGCCCCTTGAGCGTTCTTTCATACGAAGTGACATGTCATCACACATACATACACGAAGGTTGTGCAAAGGTATTACCAATGTTCAGTCCCCTTGAGACCGCCCCAACAGAGCTTACAAAGTTCGATTATTGCAGTATTGAAACATTATGAGAAGCACAGACAGTGCAAAGCAAAATTACGCCTCTAGTCCACAAATTTTTAATGTTCCAAATTCTGTACAGCCCACACATTTTTCACCAAGAGGGAGTAACTTCAAAATTTGCCTCAATCTAGTTAACCAATAATGTTCAGAGGTTGCCACAGCTTTAATAAGAGGTACAAGTGTGTGGACAAAATGAATGGACACACACGGGTGCCAATTTCTGCAAATGGGAGTTAGCAATTATGTAACAACCTATGTGAATGTAGTTAAGATAAGTGTACACTGAGAAGAGTAAATAGAACTGGTTTATGGTATGTTGCAGCCAGTAGACCACGGTATTATTCTCACTGGTGGAATGCGACTCTTGACTATGCACACATGTGTAAAGAGCTGCACTGAAGACGGGAGACATGACGTTGATCCTTCCAGACATACCACTCCATGCAATGCAGTGAACGACAGACAAAAGGGAGCTGTACGGGGCAAAATCCAGGCAAAACTGGGAAACACTTGCTCGAGGCCAATCACTGCACGCCCATGCGACCAAGCTAAGACTTGGCACTCACGCCGGCTTCTCATCGAGGCTTGTGGTGGACACACGATGGTGTGTCTTGACACGCGTCGTGACCCTGTGGGTCGTCGTCTTGACACTGATGATACTCATGACTGCCCGTTTCCTGCCTTCTCGCTGTTGCCGCCACCGACAGTCAAAGCAAGTACACAGTGCCACCTATCAGCTTTTAAATTGAATAACAAAGTCTCTTGGGACAGAGTAAACATCCAAACCACCCATGACGTAAGCTTCAATGTTGTTGCAGTATGCAAAGTAAAGGTCGCCTAATACTTCAAACAACTCATCATGAACTACTGTATGCTGAATGCAGCTAAAAATTGTAAGTTTTGCAAAATGATATAAATGTCATTGCCTGTTGGACATTTCCCACACAAAATAAGCTCATCGGCAGCAGCATTGGCTGATTACAGAAACCTCATCATAGCTTTAACTCATTCAACAACTGCCCTGTCATTGCAATGAGAACGAGGAGCACGGAATCACTGTGCATATTTTAGGGCAAAAAAAGCTGTTGGCACATGATGACACTGACATGCCCCCCAAACCAGAATTGAAGTCATCCCATATGCTAATTCTTTTCAAACAACAACCTCCAAAAGTATGTTTTAGGGAAGGCTACTTGTACACAACATACTTAGCATGAAACGACCAGTAAAAAAATTAAGCGAAATATCTGCATACTTTCAGGGCTTACAAAAATGAATGCTATATCTTTGGCTATTACGTATCAGAAATCATAATAGGCAGATTAGTGCATCTGCAGTGTGACAAATTACAACTAATTTTGCCCGAAACTGTGACACGGCAGAATACTAATGCTTTACAAGGCAGATTTCACGTGCGTTTATTTCTTCCCAGTCAGCTCACAAGCAATTCCCGTCAATATTTGAATACAGTCGCAAGACAAACGGAACTGCCCTATCAAGGTCGCTGTGGCTACAATGCCTTATGCATACGATAATGCTTCCAACACACCTCTTATACTGACCCACCGCTAAGACCTGCAGGGAAGACAAAAGCACTTTAATTATCCAAGGGCCGCACCTAATGCTCGGGAACATATCGAGCCGCCGATCAACAAGTATGCTAATGCTCAACAGGCAGTCCCACGGTACTAAATTGAATGGAATCAGGCGCAGTCATTCCTCACCCGCTTTTTATTACCAATGACTTGGGAAAAGGCGGACCCAGCGGCAACAGTGGGCAACAGAAATATCGGCACGCCTTGCTTCCGTATCCGACCACGCCTTACGACGGTGTTCCGCTATCACCTCTGCAGCACGTAAAAGTCGGTCACCGTGAACTTCCTAGCAATTTTTTTTTTTTTTTTGCACACTAACTTGTTGCGGAAAGCTTTCTTCCGTGCCCTCAGCAACTACAAACTAAAGTTACAACGCCGCACTAAAGAAACCAGCTCCTCTTAGCAACAGTATTTGTTTTCAAGATACCAGCGGCGGGGCTCCTACGGCGCGTGGCGCCCGTACGGTCGTATCTCATGCGGTTTTGACGTAACGAATACACGCGCCGTGAAATCGTAACTGCGCTTAGGAACAAAGCATATAGATGTTAAGAGCACAGTCTACAAACAACGTCGGACCGAGGATAAATATAGCCGAGGAAGAGACGGGTGCTCCCTCGCTCGCCGCATGCCGCGCCGCATCATCCTAAAAGGAGACCCTCAAATTGTGCACTCCACTCGCAGTGGCGTCAAAGGTGCGACAAACCCCGGCTTCTCGGAACACGGCCAGTACGCGAATGAAAAACGCGAGGACAATGTGACAAGCACGGCGAGCGGCGGAGTTGTAGTCGCCGTCTCGGGACGTTGGGGACGAATGCCGCCTGCCCGTACACCGTTAACTCGGCTCCCATTGAGCCCGTACCAACGGGACGATAGAGAAAAATTGGTCAGCACTCACAGCTGCTTGAGATGACAATACCGGTGAGGTCCGTAAGACGAAACGTTTTCCTTGGTTTCGCAGCGAGTTACTCCGACGGGCCACTTGCCGTAGGACGAGAACCAACTCACGAAATCTCCAACACAGAAATAGAAACTTGGGCGCCGTCGCCCGAACGCTGCACTTCTCGGACTAAAATAACCGGTCAAAATTGACGGCTACGCCACACAAAACTGTCTCCGGAGATCGCGGACGGAAATCTCAGGTCGCGTACAATAGAGTACAACAAAATAGGGGTGCCTTCGCTACGCACCTGTGTTCGAAGAAATCGCTCGTCGTCGTGAAGTTACACAGGCACGCGTAGATTTTCTCGCACTCGGCAGCCGCCACCCTGCTGCTGGCTGGCTCCTCTCGCTCGTCTCGCGACGGCCTCGTTTGTTCTCGTTGGCTGCGAGAGCCGACGGACGCGTCGCCCGGGCAACGGTACTTCTGTTTACAAATGGCGTCGTCCGCGCTCGGCGGAAGAGGAGAATCGACTCAGAGCGAGTCGCGCGACCTTCCAACTGCGCAATTTTGCGCGCGTTTGAAGCCGTGCCTCTCTCGCACGCGTATGCTTGGCTTCCAAGATGCGCAGTTCCTGCGACGCTGAGCGGTGTAGACATCCGAACGAACGCGCGAAGCATGCGGAGCAGCTCCTAGTCTTGGCATCGGCCGGGCGGAGCGCCGTCGTGGGAGACGGAAAACGCCAGTCACTCGCGGACTGCTCTAAATCATCGGTAATGAACCGAAGTCAAATAAATGAGGTCTTAAAGCATTTGATAGATTCTATATATAAAATATCGGTTGTTATTACTTTTTTCTTTTGTTCATGTATACGTAGAAGAGCGGCGTAAGAATGAAGAATGTTTATATATATATATATATATATATATATATATATATATATATATATGGGAAGGGAGGCGGGGAGGGATGGGCTTGATTCTCAATTTTTATTGGGGTTGCGGGCGGGCACACCATCACCTGACACTCCACGCTTCTAGGAGGAGTGGTAGAATAAAATGTTGGGGGGTCGGTTGCCCTCGATTCTCGCGTGGTTAAAGAGCCGACCCTAGTATACATGTCAGCGACGTAGGTATACACGAATATCTTACTCTTTGCAGATCGGCCGTAATAAAGGCAGCGACACACGTGTGTAATAACGCAAGTTGGCGGCTCCCAGCTGGGGCTCTTATTAC